>NC_084664.1:83616575-84838004 GCF_028389875.1 Rhea pennata | reverse complement strand
TTTTCAACTTCAGCTTAATAGTAAAATGTATATCCATATCAAATCCATAATATGTTAATTATTAGTCCCATAGCCATAAAAGAATAGATGTTCTGACTGCTATAAATAATTAATAATTTCTCCTTTCATTTTAACTTGGAGCTAGTTTTTGTCATTTTTCCATTAAACTCTATCTCAGCCTTAAAACTTTTCAGGAACCACATATAATGTAAAATATTCGATCCTTTATTTCACCGCTAACAACTCACCTGTTTATTCATCTTTTGTTTCATTTCAGTATTAGTTGTCTTGTTTGCAGCCCTCAAGAGACAGAGGAAGAAAGAGCCCTTGATTATCTCAAAGGACGATGTTCGGGATAACATTGTGACCTACAACGATGAGGGAGGTGGGGAAGAAGATACCCAGGCTTTTGACATCGGCACTCTAAGAAATCCAGAAGCGAGGGAGGAAAGTAAAATGAGAAGAGATGTCATCCCAGAAACCATATTTCAGATAAGACGGACTGCACCTCTTTGGGAAAACATTGACATCCAAGATTTTATTCATCGAAGGCTAAAGGAAAATGATTTAGACCCAAGTGCACCTCCTTATGATTCATTAGCAACGTATGCCTATGAAGGAAATGATTCCATAGCAAATTCACTCAGCTCCTTGGAATCACTTACCACGGATGGCAACCAAGATTATGATTACCTCAGTGACTGGGGACCTCGGTTTAAAAAACTAGCAGATATGTATGGTGGAGAGGAAAGCGACCGAGACTGAGAAAATAATCTGTGACCTGGTCAGTGTTAGTGGAATTAATGTCTATGTTACTAGATAAAGTGGCCTACTCTCTTACTTGGGGAAAAAAATACAAAAAATAGGTGTTGTCTTAGTAAGGGTTTGCTTAATCAATAAGTCAGCGTGAATGAATATGAATGATTTAGATTTTTAAAAATCTATAATTCACCCTGCCTGAAAATCTATGAAGAAAGGTTTTCATTGAAAATAAAAATACAATAAAAGGCTTTTTGTGCCTTTAATAATGAGATGGAAACTTTTTTTTTTTTTTTTTTTTTTTTTTTAATAGCTTTGCATTACCTTTCCTACTAGCTGGGACATGGTACACCTGCATTGTAACATAATCTCAAAAGTATACTTAAAAAAAGATTAATATTACTGCCATATTTATTGAGTTAAAGAATGTCTGTGTGTTGATTCATCATGATATTTTTATATATGTATATTTATATTTTTGTATTTTTATGAAATAAATTAGTATTTATAAAAAGACTACTTACATACTTTGCTAATCACAAGGATCTGTCCAATCTTTTTGAACAACAAGAAAATATTTGTTGTGCAATTCATTGCACAAATCAGTTCATTTTCAAATGTATCTCCTTAGACTGGATTTGTGGTTGAAATGCATGTTCTAGAACAATATGGATAGAATTCTCTGTGATGAGAATGAAGTGTAGAAAAAAATGATTTTGAGAAAGTGATTATAAATTAATGCAATCTGAGTTGCGATTTGTATTAATATATGGCATAACAATATAGTTTAATTGTGAAACTCTCCACACGTACTTTCTTTTATGAGCAGTTGACTAATGAGAGATTTTAAAAGATACGTCCTGGGATTTAAGGAATCACAAAAGTTTATTCTGGTAGATACAAAATAATTTTATAATACAAAATTTAAAATAAGTAACCAAACATCAACAATCAAAAGATTTCTGTTGTATTCTAGTTTCATTTTTTTGTTTTTTAATGCAATTAGGCAAATCAGTCCTTTGTTACTGATAGCTTCTTTTTAAATCAAAGTGAGCTTAGCAACAAAAAGCGGTCCAGCTAATATTTTATTTAAAACTTTAATGTTCTTTTCCTCCAAAAAACTCCCTAAATGTATATGCAATACATTTGAATGTATTTAAATGTATTAATGGCAAGAATCAAGTACATATTTCTGTTTAAAATCTATTTGCTTGACTACACAATCGGGTTTTAAGCAATGTACATTTTCCTTTATCACATAAGTTAAGAGTGATAGACCTGTGAGAGAACTGAAAGTTACAATGTTTAACCACCTTTGTTAAAAACAACAACCCCTCCAAAATATCAGAAAAAGAATCAAAGAAACCATCAGTACAGGATCAACGATACTATTCAGAGCACTCTTTCTTTCATAATGACCTTACGGAAAATACATGTATATAGCTATCCAAAATAATCATATTTAAAAGTTTTGTCTAGATTACTTGGTTAATATCCAGACTGTTTTAAAAAGAAACTTAAAACGGACTCTCAAGTTTGTGCTACTTGTCAGAATTCTTAAAAACAAACAAACAAACAAGTATTGCAAGCACATAGCACTTGTTCATTATGATAATTTTCAAAACTTCAAAATAGCTGCACTTTTTCATAAATATGTACTTTCTATATTTTGCACAGGTGAGGTAATATTTGTCATTGTACTGACGTCCAGAATTTTGACAAAAGAGAGAATCCCACACAAAAGAAGCCAAAATCTGGGAGACAGGACTTCAAAACTCCTCTACTGTTTACATTCCTACTTGTTTTGCTGATGTACATTAACCAATCTTACTACTTCTACCTAAAAGATAATCTAATGGGGCTACAGTTGTGCTCTCCTCTTGTTAAAAAGTTAATAAAGAGGTCTTAATACAAGGTCACTTCCCCCACACATAGGAACACATTTCCCCCTAATATTTTCCTCTCTACTACATTGTCTTTCAGATTTTTTTTTCCTCTCAAATACTTACCTTTACAATTATTTAGCTTATCTCCTCCCAGACCCAAGAATACATCTCAAAATTTCCAACATGGAAATTTCTGAGGACGTTTCCAAGCAGATGCCTAAGTAGTTCACTGTGAGCTGTGTTTCAAGTCTGCAACAGTATGTTGCATGCAAAAGACATCACCAGCACAAACAAAGCAAAATAACAAGCATAAAAGGTGGCAGCCATGTACACGGATGTGATGTTTACACCATTGTAAAGGTATAATGCAGGTTTGATGGCATACAGATATATATTTCTTTTTTGTGTCTTTTGAAGGTGAGAGTGAAAGCAGAAGCCTTATGGCATATGTGTTCTTAAGGGTGCGGATGGCAAAGTGGAAGTACGCAGGAATTCATTAGCCTTTCAATGTAATATTCATAGCTTCAAGGCACTGCCTTAAGATGGGATGGGAAAAAAAGAAGCATGTGATAAAGCAACCATGTTCCTGAAGGAACTGACTCAAATGAAGAAAATAATAAGAATTCAGAGACTTGAAAAAGTTGTACATCCAAACTTTACCTTCAGTGACAAACAAAATAGATTAGACTAAGAGGAGAGCTCTTAGCAATTTTGCAAGCTGTCACCAGAAATCTGAATATCACACATTGATACAGTATGGCAGGAGAGAGGAAAGTGAAAATGCATCTGTCCTCAAGCAAGGCCAGAAACAAAAAAGGTATTTGCTGGTGGAACTGAGTAAGGCTTTAAGGTGCTATGAATTGGTGCAGGACACATCAAAGGCTATCAGTTTGATTTGAGAGAGGCTACTGGTGAAGGCAGGATGAAAGAAACTGTGCGAGGCATTCTTCTTCTCTGAATACATTTGAATTTAATTTAGAAATTGTATTTTCCATAAAGAAATTCACTCATTTAGGTATTGTTATTTATCTTTTTCTCCATAAAAGTCTGAGAGGAAGAAAAAAGAAGTATTGTAAAAGTTACCAGAGACAGTGTTCTCTTAGGGATATATCCTCAGTATTTTATGTTACACTGTGGTACTTTGCGAAGATCAGAAACCCTTAAAAGATCTTCAAAAAAGGTGCCAGCTCCTCCTTCTCTCACTCTTAAATTTTCCCCTCTGATGAGTCATTGCCAATAAAGCAAAGAGAGAGGGAGGGTTATCCTGTTTTCATCAAGGCAATAAGACTCTCCCATGCTTCCTCATTTTTCCAGTGGTGAGCCCAAGAACCCTGCACCTTTTAAAACAATATGTTTAAATGCTGACCTACACAGACTTATAACTCACAGAACTTCACATTATTCAATATAATGAAACAAGTCATTTCTCAAAATTACTAAAAAATTCAAATATTCTTAAAATGACTAAAACTGATTGGCAGGTTTATCATCTGGCATTCCTAATCTGTAACTCTGTGGGCATACTCATTCAAATGGGTAGCAGAAATTATTTTTCATTATTTTTGTTTAAAAAAAATGAATCTTCTTTTATTTTTGCATCTAAAACAACACAGCATGCCACCGAAGAGGCATTTGTATTCACAATGGAACTACTGGGGTATTTCCATTTTGCTTTGTACCATTTTTATCTCTTTACATATATTATGGGTTTTTTTTTGCTTTTCTGATTACATTTCCTTCAACAGATCCAATGAGTGACAGCCATAAGCAACAGGATGATCTTCTAAGCATCTTCATCAGTGAGATATTTCTGGTGTCATAAATCAGATTGTAAACCAGAGTACTCCCTACACAAGAGTCCATTTCCACAGCAACAGCTGTATCCCTCAAGGGTATCCCTGCTATTTTTGCCCACGATGGAGGTGAGGGCCTTCTCCATATTGGGTTGTCAGGAGAGCAATCACACTACCTCTGAGTTTGCCTGCTTGAAATGCTAGTGGGTTATGCCTGTAAAGCTCATGTTGTACCAGTGTCCTCATGCTGAGCACAGATATTGCAGGCAAATAAATCTCAAGTTTCCTATGACTCTGAACAGGCAAAAGGCCAGATATTGGAATGAGTGACTTTTTGCATGGCATCAGCAGAAAGGGAAATCTACCTTACAAAGATGGCAGAAAAACTGCAGATCTCTCTGATTAACCTGTTTTCTGATAATAGGTTCAGCCTCATGGGGTTATGCACAGTAATTTGTTGATTATTTAAACAATACTATTGTGAAACAAATCATTAACAAAGGTTAATTATTCCATGAATAAACATGAATTTTGAGGGAGAAAGAAAGGAAGTGGATATGTTCCAGGTCAGCAGGATTTCCTCAAACCTTAAGCCTGCCTCACTATGAAGCTCAAAGCCCTGAAGTCTCATAGCAGGCTCAAGAAGGAGGAGTAAGATCATTTTCATGGCATTGATTTTACCAGGGATGTATTTCTGGGGAAGTTTCTTCCATTTCGATCTGTTGTGGTTTGCTCCAAAGGAGTAGACATAGCTGGAAACTCTTAGGAAATATAAGGTCAGTTCCAGGCTTCTTGCAGTCACACTGCTTGTGACTGCTGAGGTCCAAAACAAACATACTAAATCTGCATGCAAAACAGAGGCTTAAATCAATTTTGAATGGGCCCTCTCCAGGATTGAAAGTAAACAAGCTGAGAAAAATGAGTGAAAAGAAATACAAGTGAAAAAGGAAAAATTCCAAGTGGCAGAACATTCTGAGAAAAAAAAATGTACAGAAATTCCATCTTGAAAGTAGAGAAGAAGAAAAAAAAAAAGGTATATGATAAAGGTCTTGTTTTATAATACTTACATATTTTTTATTTCTTTGCAGTTTAACTGCATTTGGTAACAGCCTCATACTGTTACATGAACTTATCCTGATTAACTGTCTCATCAGTGAAAGACTGCTGGGGACACTCTTCCACAGAGGGTTGCACCTCTCAGTGAAGTATAGAAACAGACTCCTCATTATGCCAGGTTAAGCAACCTAAGTGTTAACTATCACCAGACATAAACATGCCTGAAACTTTTAGTCAGTATATGAAATTCTTGTTTTCAGAGTAGACTATTCAAACAAAAAACACCTCTAAAGCCTTCCCTTAGTACTCCTCTTATGCAGTGATGACAACTAGCATTAACACCTTCTGCTCTGCCTAAAGTATTTCAATACCTAATAGTCTAATTTACATCAGAACTTATAGTTTAAGGTCACATTTGCTCTTCATTGCTCACTTGTGCTAAGCAGAGAGAGTAGATGAGTGTGGTTTTAGTCATTGTATATTGGAGTGTTGTTATGTTATTATTGTAATACAAATGAATTTGTAAATGAACTGAGGCAGTTCCAGAAAAAAAAAACAATCAGGACAGGGAAATCAAATGTTTTCCTCTGTTATTAAAATTGAAAAAAAAATAGCAATAATAATTTCTATATGATTAGCTACAATACACAAGAAAAACATAAATTCCATGAGCATTTTTTCCAGACAACATATTACTTGTATGCATATGATTAGGTGTGTACATGTCTGTGTGGATGTGTGCGTGTGTGTGTATATATATGTATATTTACACACACACACACACATATATATTTATATGTAAATAAAGTTATTTCATCCATATAAGTTTAAAATGGATAATAAAGTTATTTTATATATAAAATGTTAACAAGCAAGAAGTGCCACTTCTATTCAAATAGTGAGGTTTACTTAACAGAAGAAAAGCATAGCAAGGTACAAGAGATGATCAACTATGTGCTCACTGAAGGACATAAGAGAATGTGGTCTTATCATAGGCAGCTGTTAGAGGGTATATTTTATAACTCTAAGTTTCAGTTCACGAATCATAATTCAAAGTAGGAGAGATCTGGCCTGCACTCTACTTAAAAGTCACTTCCAAATTCAGTTTTATATCTTCATAAAAATCTCATAGAAAGAAAAAAAATGGGAAAAGGAGAGTTGTGAACACCACTGTTCTTGCACTCCAAAGAAATAATGCCCATGTTACGTCTGTAGGGACTCAAGCGCCTCTGTGCACTCAACCCACCACCAGCCACAGGGCACCATGTAATGGAGGAGACTCAGGAACATTTACTTCACTCTCTCCACTCTCCTCCACTATCCCCGCTGAAAGCAAATCACTTTGCAACATCCTTCTCCCACTCCAGCAAAATTCATTAGAATACCTTTTAACAGATTTCAGATCACCAGTAAAAGCCCAAGAAGTTGGAGTGTCTTGTCGACTTTGATGGGTTTTTCCTCTTGCTGGTGTGCACTATTTTAGCAGGAAATACATTTTCATAGCAACCCCATGACTTACAATATGAGCATATTCCTAATTTTGTTCATTTTACCATGGAATTTGACACAGCTCCTGTCATAACACATATTAATATACCCTCATCAAGCTTGGAATGCACTCCATAATTTTAAAAAGCATTTGCTTTTAGAGTCAGTGTGCCAAGCATTTCTCCCATCACTTCTCACAGGGGAATGACAAGCTGTACAAAGTAAGCCTGCACAAACACAGATTTTGATTTTCTGGTGGGAGTAAAATGATAATAACTCTGTTCACTACTTACAGTTCTGTCCTTCAATTTACCTTTTGAGTTACTGGCAGACATTTAGACCACATCAGAATCAGTATATTAGCCATTAGAGTAGTGCAAGAACATCTCTGGAGCAGCATAGGACCCAAAAAACATCCTATTACTATTATACAATCCAGGACCCTGACGGCCCTCCCTTCCCTCCAAAGAAATTCAGAGCAGCAGCAGGAGGCAAGGACTCCTCCCTCTCCCCCCGACAGCCACTGCATCTTGTAAGAGTGTAGCTGGCACTTACTCCTGAAAGAAAGGGTGAAAGGAAGAGTTTCATGAGGGAAAAAAAAAAAAAAAAAAAAAAAGAAGAAGAAGAAGAAGAAGGGGAGAAGGAAATTAGGAGAAGGATTTTTGTCACTTGTGAATTGCTCTTGCAGCTGTCAGGAAGCAGGCTGCTAGTTGCTAGGAGCAACGATAATAATGCTTACTTCTTATATAATGCTTTTCACCCCTAGTTTTTAAAGCTTTTTACAAAGAAGGTCAGTATCATTATCACTGTTTTACAGGTTGGAAAAGTGCTTCGGCATGAACTAGTTCCCCAGGGTGGCCCAGCAGGACAGTGCTGGGGCTGGGGGCAGAACCCAGCTCTTCTCCTCACAAGCTGCATGGCCTCAAGGAGAGCATTAGCATCCAGGAGACACTAGGGTTTGGACCCTCACTGCTTCAGCTGACTGTAAGATGTTACTCTTCACTGAGCTTTAACTGCCCCCAAAACTTCAAAAAATAAAATCTGGCTTAAATGAACACGCACCTCCAAGGGCCCTGCATGAGTCAGACGCCTGCTCCAAGCTGAAGCCGTGCTTTGGACAAGTCCGTGCCTCCGAGAGACGCCCCAGCTAGCTGCAGGACCAGACTGGTGCGCTTTCTGGAGGAAGGGGAAAGAGCTGTCAATCCTAGGGAGAAGGGCAAAGGAGAGGCAATGAAATGTGGAGGAAGCTGCTCCTTAGACATATGCAGCAACATACCCAGCTTCAGCAAAGCAGCTGCCTTAACCCAAAAGCTAACATTTCAATTTAAGAGAGGTGACAGTGCGACAGAAGGGGCAAATAGCAGAAGAATATCAGGCTGTGGTACCCAACACTAGCTGGTCTCTACTCCTTCAGAAATAATAATAATAATTATTATTATTATTATTACCAAGGACTCTTTCCATGTCTTCACATTTGATTTCTCAGTGAGACGTCATCTCCTGATTGCAGAAAAGCATTGCTTTTTCCCCAGCCGCGCCAGATTGGTAACTTAACGACAGAGCTTCAGAAACAAGCCTGACCAGCACTCAGCAGAGAGTGGCACAAAGAGGCTCTTCAGCCCCCTCACCTGTGCAACTGAAGGGCTCTGTTTCAACGAACGCCCAAATTAGGACCGAGCGGACACCGAGCAGCACAGCACCATCTAAGGGGACCGGGACCGGCAGCCAAAGGGAGTAACAGCTTCTCCACCTGCTAACACATATGCTGCCATCTGCAGCGTGCTGACCAAGGGGGTAGCTTGATCTTTTCCAAAGAAATGGCAGAATACGCTTTCCGCCGTGCTGTGGCGGAGTGCCTTGAGCCATCTTGTCCAGCAGTGCCAGAATATTTTTTGTCACTGATGTACAGCCAACCCTGCATCATTTGACAGCCAGCTTCTACTCAGCACTACCAGCGAGGGCCAGATTTCACCCACTGCATTTTTCTTCGAACATCAGTGACTCGCTGCTGTACTTCACAACCCCAAAGTCGTTGCAAAGTACTGGGACAAGTCACACACTGTAATTTGCCAGAGGAAACAAAAAACTCATGTTAATGATTTTTTTTATCCTGCATTTATGAAAAATCTTTAAAAAGCGAAAATAGGTTTTGCATTGCATCGTGAATATTAAAAATGCCAGTAAAAATGATGCAATCTGGCCTAATTCAATTTACACATTCATTTGAGTAATTTAAAGAAAATATCTTTCAATGTTTTAAACTGGATAATTGCATATAAATTAGAAGCTGGATCCTAACAATCCTATAAAGCAGATTTAAATAGATTTTAATAGGATTTAGAGAAGTGCAGTAATATTGGTCATTCACATAATTTGTAGAAAGCTTATTTCTATAAATTTTAAATAATCTTACAATGACTATAGTTCTATATTATATTACATAAAATAGTAAGATTAAAAAAGATACATTTCTGCCTAGCAAATAAGTACTTCCCCGTAAAACAAGAGGTATATACTTGTAAAAGAAGAAAAGTATGAAGAGAGAGGTAGCATCTTTTATCCAGTCATATTACCTGATTTCATAAAACCATAAAAGCTTTTGGGCTTACAGACGGTTACTTTCATCAGGTCTGACAAAGAGCAGAAAAATCCCCAATGCCACTATAGAATATAAGCTTTTAAATCCAGGTGCCAAACTCTTTTTTAAATTGTTTATTATCAGAAGTTCTCACATCTTATAAACTGCAAATGTTTAGTATTTTTGTTAATCGACATTTTTCAAGGTAGATGTGCTGATATGCCCTATAGTAACATTTAAGTAGCCAGTTGGTATTTTTTTCTTATAATTCACTTTTGTCACATATGCATAAAGATGAGAGCAAATCTGTTTGTGAGAGAACATTCTTCTAATCTCACTTTTCAGCCAATGGGGCAACATATAGCCTGAGTTTTGCAGGACAGGACTGTCAGTATACCCAGAGATGCAGAAGAGCAAAATTCAAAAGCAAAAGGTTCAAATCAATAGATAACCAATTTTCAACAAAGTAAAACTAGTACACTTTTCATAAGTATAATACATATTCTAAATACATTTCACTAAGTGACAATTCATCCCATGGCTCTTGTAATGTATGCAGTTATGGTACCACATACAATTCTTGTGAGGTCAGTGGGTTCCAGCAGCCAAAGAAGAGAATCATGACATTGCAGGATGCAGCCCCAGGTAATCAATGTCAAAAGCAAGAACCTTTCTCTGCGCCTCGCAAAAGCAAGCAAAGAGAAAAGGGAGGGGGGGAAGAAATATTCTACCTATGGAGCCAAATTTAAGATGCATCTGTCTCAGTTAGAGATGAACTTTTAACTCTTGACCCTGAATCTTCATTATTCCAAAGTTATTTACATTTGCAGTTCAACAAAGGTAGCATCTAAATCCTGCCTCGTCGGTATTCAAGCCTCCCAGCATCGCCCAGATGCAGAGTATTGTCAGAGGAGTATCTCTCAAGTTGTAAGAACATCAAGGATTTACTCCCTAGAGATTTTATGGATTCCTATGATTCCATTTAGTGACAGTACTATTCTAAGGTGAAAGAGGATACTACTGATATGTCTGAATACACATGTGAAAATGAAAGCTCGTTGATATCGCTTTATTGGGTTCCAGGTATGAGAAGAAAGTGGTAAAGTTATCACATGATACTTAGCTGTTCTAGATTTAATATTGTAGTGCCTCCAGAGGGAAACATCTGGGACTCAGACAGAGTATTTAGCTTCCGTGTGTACAACAGCACCATATCCCTTTCTTATTGAGCATGGCAAAATGATGTCATGATGAACCTACACAAATTCCTTTGATAAAGGATTTACACTGCTTAAAAATATAAAACGAGGCATTATGTAATATATAAATCACCAAACCTATATAGCATATATCAACAGAGCTGAACAACTCCATCATCTCTTGCCAAGTTCAAGAACAAATTTATATTTGAATGCTTTTCCTTTTCTCTGCTACTCCTCCTCCATCCTTTGTCATTAACCACAGAACTTTGGCCTACAATCTCTGACTACAAAGGAAAAGATTTATTGTTACATAATATTTATGCATGCATTTACATCAATGTTGCATGATCCCGGACTGCTGCCTTCAAATTTTATAGTATTGATTATGGTTTGGAGTAAACTGCAAAAGCAGCTGTGGATGGGGCTCCGTTCTCACAAATACTGCTGCTTCTGCTGATATGTTACTAATACTCTTTTGTTAAAGCAACCAAACATGCATATTGCAAATAAATAGAACAGACTGAAAAAAAATAATGCTTTTTCTCTACTCACTCTGACACAGAAAAAGATTCCTCCAGCAGTTCAGCCTTTTCAGGCTTGTGTAGATATTAGGACAATATTATTTTTCATAAAAATGCTTTGTAGAACAATAATTACATTATCTTAAATGTTTCCATTTCTCTATGTTCCTTAATGAAAGATCAATTCATTCGCATTTCAAGAACATAAAAGCTCTATTTTTATGGCTGTTTTTCTTACCAAAGGATATGAGTTCTCTCTGTGTAACAGTAACACCACTAAGCTCTAACAAACCACCTCGATAAATGAAAGGAGAGCCTGATTCATTACTCATCTTATTCTGTTTCTTGACCGTCATTTTAATAGATACTAAATAGATCTATCTTTCATGAAGCTTTTAATCTCTTGATTCTATTGATACTTTGAATAGCTGCTATTTAATATGAGCTGAGCTTGTGCTTGTTTTTAGCCTGCCACCTGATTTTCCCAAACAACTACATGGCGAGGTTGTACAGTTTTCAAAATTCAGCTTTTCTAAATTACCTGAATATTTCTTCCACTGTATACATAGTTTTTGAATAGTTATTTTTTAAAAAATCTGGAGGTTAAATGGTGTTGGCAATTCACTGAAGTTTAGAAGGATATCATTTAATTCATAGATGATTAATGTAATGTTGTTTCAGTTTCCTGAAAAACTACATATGCTCATTAGAGACTATAAAGCATCCTTGTGGCAACTAATTGCTTACAGATAAAAATATATTTTTTGACTAAATTTAATGTAATAACTGGGCAATTGCAGGAAGAGCAGGACATAACAAACATTTACATACTACTTCTTTACTAATTACTATGGATCACAGATCTCATTGTCACGTGGTAAACAAAACATATCATGAGAGAGAGATATACAGATATCAAAATGATAAAATTAAAAAGGATAGATGTAAATGGTGAAATGTAATGGAAATCTGGGAGCAAAAATTGGAAGAATAAATCATTTTGATCACATTTTAAACTACATTAGGGTCACAGAATGTGGCCAGACTGATAAAAAGATGGACAGAGAGCCGTCAGAGACTAGACCAGTGACCAAGAACAGAAAAGGGATATACTGAAGTCTATGCATCTACTGCATACTATTGGTTTGAGTTGTGATGGGAATCAGAAAACTGGAAGAGGATAAACCTCTTGATCAGTTTTTGTTGATAACTGGATGGTAGAAACCTCTTTCAGCCACAAACTCTATAAATATTTTATAATTTCTATTCAAAATATGATTAATCTAATTTCCAAACCTATTTTTTAAACTAGCTTGTTCATATTTTTAAAATTGTGCAATATCTTCAAAATAATTTGAGGTATGATTCCTCCTTGTAAGATGTGAACTTACATAAATTCCAACTGATAACAAAAAATACAGTCCTATCATAGTAAACAGCACTACGAAAATGGGAGTACCAAATTTATTAAGTGTCAGTGACTTCAAGATCATATATGCTCAGGTTCCTAGCAAAAAATATTGTTTTCATTCATACCATTGCCTCAAACACAGCATGGACTCAGAAAGTCAAGCTGTGCTCCTTTTCTGCTCATGCATCACCAGCAGTTCTGCAATTAGAACTGATGGACGGAAAAAGGAAAGAGAGGAAAGGAGAGTATGTTATGGTATTTAAAAAGTTGAAAATAATCCAGCCAACACCCTGTGCATGAACCACAAAATGTAAAAACATACAAACAAATCAGGAGATGCCCTTTAAAAACAAGCAGCTTTGCACAGTAGAAATGCACCATAAAAATTTTAAAAGACTGATGGAAAAAACTCTAAATACTTGGTATGGTCTACAAGATATATTCCTTAAAAAACTTAGGTTTTTCCATTTAAAATTAAGAATAGGAAAGTACAGAGTCTCTATGGGGAAATTCAGTATCGAAGTGCTGGAGAATTATCTCCCCAGGACAAACGTAGAAGCTCGTTTACTTGATACAATGTAAATTAACTAGGCAAAGAACAAACAATAATGTAGTAGAGAATCATTCTGCTAAGGCATAAGGGATGGATGGAGAATGAACTAAGACCATATTCTTTTTTTACAGCAGTAGCATCTGCAATATTAAATAATTATATGTAGATTCCTTCTTTTTAATGACATAGTACTGAGAGGCAGAACCTGGTCCTGCAGAGCTTCTCTACCAGCTAACCTTCGCATATCTGTAAGATACCCCTATCAAATTGTCTTTATATGGCTAAGTTCTACTTTTTGGAATAAAGCTCTCATTTGCTAACCTTACTACATAAGCATAAACCCTCTGGGGCATGGTAATGCCAAATTTACATTCCTGCTGTGCTTTTTATGCGTTTGTTTTCAAAAAGAAATGCTTATGCTAATACAGCAAAATGCTTGAATCAGCCCAGTATGTGTCATTTATATGTTCTCCTGCATTCTAAGGAACATAAACAAAAACCCAAAAAACTGTGTTTCATTGGCCTTAATTTCAGCATTATACTGAAGAAACCACAAGAAAATATTGAGTATTTTGATTATCTTTGAAAATTATTAAATATGATGTTCAATGTATTAGTTGTTAACAGCATACATTTCTCACGTTCTCAGGACGTAATCAGAGAAAACCAAATCACCAATACCTCAGATATGGAAATTTAAATCTCCATAGCATATACATATTCTGTATCCTACATTCATATACAAATATTAGCATTCCCATGTGGACCTTTTCTTTATTCTTTCCCATTTTTTTGTATTATGCAGTTCTGAAGTATAGTTGATGTACTGCCATTACCATACGAGGATACATATGAAATAAAAAAAAAAATGGGGAAAGGAAAAAAAAAAGGGGCAGGGAGGGAGGGGAGAGAAAGCCTTATTCTCTGTAGGAAAGCACTAGCAGGGAGTGGGATTCTCTGAGCAGTTTCTACTGCTTTTGCTCCATTTCCCTTGCCACCGAGAAGGCCACCCCTTTTGCCCAAAGGCCACCCCCGCTAGGAAGGGCAAGAGGGGACGAATTACTGCACGCACAGGGGGAGAGTCAGGGCTCTCCACGTGCCCTTGAACCACTGTCTGCACCTCCGTGGGTGGGGGGAAGTGAGCCGAACCTGGAACACCCACTCAGGAACATGGATTGGTCCTTCACTATCATGGTTCCGCACGGAAAGCTGAGGGAAAAAGAGGTGCAAATCATCACCTTAGTTTGTAGCCATGAAAAACCACCTGTGAAGCTGATCTCATCCTCAGTTCTGTTGCTGTTGTTATATACTGCAGCCTGAACATTTGAGGCCAAATCCTCAACTCTGGAGCCTATTTCATGCTTCAGATAAAAAATTTACCAGTTGAGCACACTGAATACATTAATTTTCATCAAATTTTATTCTACTTAAAAAATAAGTTCAATAAAACCAAGATAAAGATAAAATTATCAAAACAAAATGTTTGACTATTATCACAAATGCATTGTAAATTATTCCCTCAACATTTTTTTCAACTTTTTTTCTTAGGGAAGTTTCAAGTTTATGCTTTTTTTTTTCGTTTCCATGTTAAAAAAAAATATGCAAAATTCCTTCCGGAATACAAATTTGTATTTGCTTATAATACCATATCTATATAGCAAGTTGGAAACCTATTGTATGGAAAAGTTTACAACAAATCTTTTAAAACACGTTTCTTTAAATGATTCTTTTAATCAAGCACAGGGAAAAAATGGTTATGGAAGTAATTCCTTCAGTTTCTAATAACCTGTCCTGTTTTTTAAAATGAATTGTTAAGTACAAAGAAGAAGCTGCAAAGCTTTTATTAATGTGTGCTTTGCTAACTTAGCCCCACAGGAAGTTCTTCAGACGAACAACAGTAGTAGTTCAACAGCAATACGTACTTTTAAACTTAAGCCTTAGCAGTATAGCAGGTTAATGCTACATAGCTACAAAGTACACTCCAGCGCAGCTGCCTCTCACAGGATATCGCTGAATTACAGCATGCTTTTTGCAGACTGGTTTACTCCGAAGAGAAACAAGTGTTGAGCTGTGCACCATGCGCTTGCAGACTTGCCATCTGCAGATATTATCAGTGGAACTGCCATGCAGAAAAACACATACAAGGTCTCATACGTCACCTGTGAACTGGATCGCATGCATCTAGGTTATTTCAGTGAGACATCATGTTTTAACCTACTCTCAAGGTCCAGATTGCCACTTTCCCTCCGCTTTTACATCACTTCTGTGTGTAAGCGCGACACTGTACTCCCCCTCCTGCTTTCCAGCTGGAGGAACGGTTAGATAAGGAGGCAACCTGAGAAGCCCACAGCAGGTCCCAGACACCGAGCAGAACTGGGCCCACTCACCACGCCGGGAGCCCCCACGGCCTCCGGGAGCAAGGCCACAGCTGGGGCAGCAGTGCTGCCCTGTCCTCCGAAAGCGAGGGCTAGGGAGCGCCAGCAGCACAGCCACCTAGACGGGATTAGGGCGAGATTTTAAACAAAAAAGCACCGGCGCCAATGTCATTTCGCCCCTGGAGATGAGTGCGGAACCATTTTGAGAGTGCTGATTCAATCCTGTTGCCTAATTCTGGGATTCTTGAGCCAGTTTAAGGTAAGATTTTTAAAGATAAATAATTAAGGAAGGCCTGTTATGAATGGGGTATGCAGAATCTCGATGCTCATGTTCTGCAAAACGCCCAACTTTCTCAATGGGCAGACAGCACAGAGCTTAGACTCCAAAAGATTTAAAAGGTTACCACAACTAAATATACATGGATCGCACGAATGAAACTGAAACTGAAATCGCACAAAGGACTGAAGTTTTCACAGTACTTGACATACGAAACATTATTTTCTAGCAAATATAAGTAAAAATAAGTTAAAGTTTATTCTACACTAGTTGGAGTTGTAATTTTCAGCATCTTTCCTCAAGTGGATCACACCGGGTTTTTTTTGTTTGCATTCTTTGTTTATTTAGGAGGGGTTTTTTTTGTCTTAAATTAGTATATGCTAACCTAATAATAGGGTATTCCTAGATTTTGACCTCAATAGGTACAGTCTTTACTCCTAGAAGAAAACTCAAAATCAACTTTACTTCTAATAATTATTCAGCTGATTTTGAAAAACAAACAAAAAAAACACAAAAAACAAAAACAAAAAACAAACAGAAAAAAGATTTATTGGGGCATCATATTTTCCGTAGTCAAGATGGTTTAATAACAATAGCTCAGAAAATATTGTTTATTTCAGCACTAGGGATCTGAAACAACAAGAGTAGTTTTTTTCTTCATTTCAAGGATTAACTACATTCATATTTCCAAAGAAAGATGATATTCTGAAATTTTCATTTGTAATCAAGCCTTCTATTTCATATCTCTACATTAAAATATGCTCAGCCATGTCATTAGATTTTCATCTAATTAATCAGTTATGCTCACTGAATAGCTAATAGTTTAGAAATAATGTCAAAAGATATTGCAATGCAAATATATTTATGTCAAACATAGGCATGCTCTGAATCCTTGCTAAACTTTAGTTAAGATTTTGTTAAAATTCAGCTACAACTAATTGTGTTACATATCTTGTTAAGCCTTATGCAAGAAAAAATGCATTAGTGTGAAGTCTTTTTTCTTTACTAAAGTCTGATTCTACAATTCCTGATTCTTTATTTTTTCTGAGTTTTTCTACACTCATATGCACAAAAAAAGCAATGTACTTCCTCATATATGTCATATGGATTCCCCCTATCATTATGCAGTATAGGTTTAGATTAACTTTAATATTAGAGAAAACTGAATTTTAGATTTATCCTGTAAATGATATCATCTCCTGGTACATCAGGAAAGGTATGTAGATGTTAGAACGTACCAATAAATTTGTTAGTCTTTACCAGTTCAGCCATAATTCCTCCAATCTCCTTCATGATTTTGTACCAGAGCCAAGAGTTATTCATTCAGCCACTGAAAATACTGACTCTGAACTATCATAAATGTTACTGCCAGATACAACTTAAAGAGTATTTAATGATATCCGATCATAGCAAATCAATGCATCTAGGCAAAAATAGAAAGCATGGTGCTTTGATTTACAACTATTTGGTAAATTCAGCTATGCTAAAACAATTGTTTTCCTTTAAAATTCTTTAAAAAGTTAAAAAGGCATCTTTTATGCAGATACTTGACATCCTCTGTATGTTCCCAATGACAGATTTTGTCTTAAAAATCACATCTCAATTCTAACGCCAACCATTCCTTAACCTATTTCTCTCCTTAAAACATGTACATTTAGAATTTACGATTATAATACAATATTGGGAATCTACTTAGTACAGACAAGGAAAAAGAAGAAGATTGTGCAACTGGACTTAGAAAAAGGAGGATCATGAGTCTAACCTTGTTATGCTATAGACAGAGAGGTTATCAGCACCAAGAGGTGCCCAAAATTTGAAAGACAACAATATGGGCTAGATTCTTGGGAAAGTAACTACATGATAACTAGGATTGCTATGGAGATGGTTCAGGAAGATGGGATTATCAACAACGTTAAGTATTCAAATGAGGTTGAGGACTCTTCATTAGCAAAGAATAAGACGACACTAACTACATTAGGGAAAGCGGTTTCTATGGAAGCCATAGCAGAACCCAAAATGAATTGGGACAAATAAATTGCTTCAGGGCAAGAAAACAGTTTTAAGGGATATGATGAGCAATGATAGAATTTTTTTTTCCTTCATAAGGATAGGAGCTCAAGATTAGGGAGATTCATAGCACTATAACTCACAAAGAGACAGCTTTGTGAGGCGGTAAGAGGGAGAGGGAGAAAAAAGTAAAAGGATGTAAGCTCTTTGAATCTATCTGGAAGGCACAGGTATGGAGGAAAGACAGGGAAAAAAATCACAGTAAGATAGACTATTTCATTTCTTTGTTTTTTTTCCCCTTTTTTTTCTTTTTTTCCTTTTTTTTTTTTTTTTTTTTTTTTACAAAGACTTGTAAACTAGATTTTGTAGTTCACAGGAAGTGCCTGTAGGAGATTCTGCTAAAATAATCCACAGTGCTTGGTGAAGCAGTCATTTCATAGTAGTATCAAAAACCAAAGGACACAAAAGCCAAATATCTCAATTGTATTAAATGTGTAGTACCCATTTGTGGAGTATGATATAAGGGGTGTAATTGCCACCTGAGTGCATAATTACAGTGAAGCGGCACAATCTTTACATACAGCTTAGTATTTACTTAAAAGAAAAAAGAGTAGGAAAGTTTAGAATTGATATGTTAAAAAAGTGCCTTAGGTTGCACACTCAAGAGAGTCTTTTTGTACACTGAACAAGGGAGTAGAATATAGGAAATGCAAGATTATTGATAAAGCATCATGGAAATATTCTAAGATATTGTGAAAACTTACTTTTTGTACTTGAAGGACATACTCTATATTTACTGAGATCAGTCACGATACAAAATTTGGTTTCATTAATGTTATTACTTTTAAGAAGAAAAGTTACAGTAAAAAAGGATGAAAGAAAAACTACTCCACTTCTGAGACTGTGGATAAAAAGACTATCTTGTTACTTCCTCTGTTAAGTAATGCATCAAAAAGGGCTAACATAAATATACACTGCAAAACAGGATCTATTTTTCTGGGCTACATAATCAAGTGACAACAATATTACTCGTCTTTTTGATTGAACTATGACCAGAATCAGACAGCTGTATAACTAGCTAAAGACATATTCATGTTACACTTTATTTTTAGGTATTTTAAGTGAATTAAGCTGTCCTACTTTAACCATAAATGGAAAAAAAATACAAATACTAGCATAGTTTTAATATTATTTTCATACTTATGTTAAGATACTTTCTACTATTATAGAGAACAGAGTCAGTAGATGCAAATTTCACACGATTTTAAATCTGTAGATTTTTATAAACCTGTCAAAGCTTGGGAAGAAAATCTGTCATAATAAAAAAGTAGTTTTTATTGTCTCTGTGAATATTAGTGTTTAAATTCATTAATTTTGCAGAAGTTTATTACCGATGTTTAACCAGATTAATCATTTTACTAAACAGTAGTCATCAATAATATGTTTCTGAGAAAACAGTGCTCTCTTGCATTGCATACACATCTTAAAACTAGCAAATGCAGAGATTTTGCTTGCTTTTAACAAAAGACATTCTAAGGTGATTCTGAAGTAATTCCAAAACAAGATGAATATGCAAGCATCTGTACTTGCATACACTGCATACTAAAAATGAAAATATTTTAGGAGAATTGCTTTTGTTTTAGTAGCAGCAGCTGTCCCTGCAAAGACAATGGAGATTACTATTGTTTAATTGGAAATATTTTATTCTACTATTACCTCTCACAAAGATAAATCTAGTAATGTGAAAAATAAAGCAATTACAAATTGCTGTAAAACATTAATGACATTCTGTACCCATACAGTGACAGACAGTTCTGTAAACCAATAAATACTGTGTAGCCAGTTATATCTGAAATCTCATTTCATAAATAACAGCATATAGGCAATAATCTATACGTGGATTTTGCTTTTGGTATCAGAACCTACAGCTTATTTGTTCTATGAGTAATACGTATCTTGGAGGGAAGCAGAGGCTGTTAAGAAATGAATTTCTACATTATTTGATTACCTCTGACTCTTTAGGTATGGAATAAAAACATTTTTCCTATTTTCCAGATGGTAAATTGCAGAATAGAGAAAGTAAACAGGTACCCAAGTCATTTGCTGTAGCACTGGAGAGATTGGAAGTCAAGTGTCATCAGCTTCTAAACTCTAGGCTATTCTTCCAAACTGAGTTCTAACAGAGTTTCAGCACCTTGTTCTCTTAAGCTTAGCTGAGGATCAGTTATACTGAAGTTTCAACATCCTACTCCTACTAATTAATAAATCCAAAGTGAGGCTGAAAAGCAATTGATCAGTCCTTATACAATCATATAGCTGTCCAAATGGTTCGCAACATTAGATTCTAATGAACACTCTTCAATTAATCCTGATCTCTGCAAATATTTATATTATTTGTAAGCATTCATTAAAGATATCATTTATCATTTTGCATCATGAAGCCTCTGATTAATGGTAAATCTCACAACTAGCAGCTTAGAGAGCACCTTAGGCTTTTCTGCCAACAGGCTGTCATTATCCATTTGCTTTGTTTTTTCCACCAGTTATATCATGTACTTTGTTTCCAAATATACATTTCATTTTCTTCCATTGGTAAACAGGAGTCAGAGCAGAGCACTGAAGGGAGCTTGGGCGGCTTGAACATCATACAGTTACAGCCCATGCATGTCTGACCCGAGGGACCACAGAATATTTCCCCTACATGCTACTCCACACCATGGGTCACAAGAGGATTCCAGGTCCTTATGGCAAATCTGAAAAGTCAGGACACTGAACAGCCCTTTTCCTTTATTATTGTAAGAAGAGAAAAGACACTGAGGGCATACTCAAAGTCTTACGTTTATACAACAGCAATGAAATTAAATGAGCTAGTCTAGTCTTTGCCTACAGTTTTCCAAAACAAAAATTATAAACACACAGTAGCAAATGACATTTTATGCTGAGACTGGCATTCTAAACAAATGTTCAACTAAAATTCCTCTTGTGTCAATAAAAATGTGGGGAAAGGTTTATGACGGACTGAACTGGGAGCCACTCAAATTCAAGTGTCAGGCACAATTTTTGCCACATTTGATTACCTCTAATGGGCAGGTTATAATGATATCACAGAATATGTACAACACATACACATACATACTTAATGTTTAAGAGTAAAATATTAACAGAATTATGCATAAGATCACTTGCTATTATGCATAAGATCACTTGCTTTATACCCATGGTACATAATTGAAATATAAATCACACTGGAAAATCAGCAGATTACAAAAATTGCTAATTAGTGTGGAAAGAAAATCAAGCTCATGGGGAGTTAGGAAATGCCACAAATATGCCTGCAGAACATATATTTTATCCCCTCATGTCTATAAATTACAATACAGTCTGTTAATTGCTGTTTACCTATGTTCTTCCCAGAGGTGCCTCCCCTCACCCTCCTATTCCATGCACAACATAGATGGTTTCACATAGGGAAACTTGCTCTGCATTTTGCTATACCATCATTACTTAATGTTTGACAGATAAATTATTTACTGCACGCTCTTTGGATAAAGCTCTGAAAAGAGAGTTATCCATTTTCTCCCTATAGCTCACTTCACTGTATGAGATAGGTCTGGCATACCCATCAGATACCTTTATTAAAAAATTCTTCCAGAGTAGTAACCAATCCTTTAGGGTACATTAGACAAATGATATACTGTACATATTACACACTTTTCTATCTATAGCATACTAATTGCATTCTGCATGGTGTGTAGAAATGATCTTGCCAGGAGGCTTTGCATAAGAACTGGAAAATACAGGAACAAAGACAAATCGTTGCAGGACACTGCTGTGAATGTGTGAGCTGTCTAAGGTGGTTACTAAATACCCTTTTTTAGTCATTCAGGAGATACAAAATCATGAGCCTTGGAAAGAAAAAAAAAGTAAAAAGAAAAAAGAATTTCAGCAGATTTTAGGTGGAAATCAATTGTATCAATTTGTGAAGCACCCAAATTGCCTATGATGACAAAGTTCATTCCCTAATCTAAGGATTGTTTTGCGAATTACCTGAAAAATCACTTTGAATAAAATAAATAAGTTGTCTGAAAGCACAGACAAGAATCTAAGCTTGCCTTGCCTCAAACATGCAATCTAAAAAGCAGGTTACAGAACTATGTTCATTTGGGAGCTCTCTATCTCAGCAAACTTGGTTTTCTTTTGTATTTTTGACCTGCAATGATTCATTTTCAAAGAGACAAATAAAGCATTCCTGTTCAACCTACTGTCTCCATCTCCTCTCATCTCGCCTTCTCACCCCTGCAGTAGTATTGTGGTTAGAGCAGGGGGTAAAAAAAAAAAATGCAGGTTTGGTTCACTACAGGCAACTCAGCACAGGCAGAGGCATGGAGTGACCTTGTAGCATGGAACAATTCCTTATCAAAATTATATAGAAAAGCACCACGACTGAGTTTTGAGAGACATAGGATCTCTGTTCAGATCTTTAAAACAGGAGTTTAAACAGTGCCTAGCTTCCCAGCTGAGCTAAGGAAGCAGAGATTTCCTGAGCATGAATTTCCTGGAACTGGGCATTTCTGCACCGTGGATCGCACGCGTGCTGCATTCGTTGTGTTCAGCAGGAGTGAAAACCTCTATATATGCACAGAACAGTTAAGTGATGTTAAGTTTGCCGAGTCCAACACACCCAGTCCACACCAGCTTTGAGCATATGCACGTAGACCATAGGCACACAAGTTCACAATGTCTCAGTCAAGCCCAGATTCTGCTCTGAACATCAGACTCCTCTAAAAGTTACAGCATTGAATGAAAAGGTGCCCAAGTCCTTCACCACACCTAGTCTCACGATACTTATCCTTAAACTCTACTAAAAAAAGTTTCAGATATCAGAGAAGCAGGACAACTCTCCTATCAACTCTCCCAGTTGATATCTTTTGTGCTCTGATATAAAGTCAAAAGGACAGAAGAGTGTCCAACACACTAGTGTGTAAACAGAAGCAGATGCTTACAAATTAATCAAAACGAGATGTTCATCTGAAAATGACTGAAATCATTAGATCCCCTCCCTACTGCCACGTGTGTGTGTGTGGGGGGGGGGGAGTCTTACATTTGTGTGACATAACATTACATCAGAGAAGTGTTTGAGATTTCTTAGCAACCTTACTTAACAGAAAGATTTAGAGAATGTTTAGCACACAATGAAAAAGCTGATATGAATAGAAGTGATAGATTGGCCCATATTTCCTACCCTAGCTAGTAGGATTGCCAACCTACACATTCCATTTTTGTATCTTTTTCAGCATTACCCAAGGCACTTAACATATTGAACGTTTAGACTTTTGCTACTTTTTCTTTAAAAAAAACAAAGTACGTGATAACAAAACATTCCTTTTCAAATTTTCTGAGATTAGGAAGGGTTTGTTGTTGTTGTTGTTTTGTTTTTTAATTGATTAGCATCAACCAGTGTGAGCACCAGCTAGCATTCTGTAACTCTTGAAAATGTCATGCAATTTATTGCACGTTCGATAATGGAGTTCAGGTATTCTCCATTATCTTTCACTCTCCATATGCAGTTAAAAGACATTACTTACAGGAATTTGGCTTAATAAAGCATTTCATGAGTGGAATCCAAAGTCTCCTTATCCTTCCTAACCATTACGCTGCCTTTCATGGCACTGCAGCTTTTTATTCTGGCTCTTACTTGTGGGAAGTTTGCTAATCTGCTGTCCCTCCAGAGAGTGAGCTGGGAGAGGAAAAAGCCATTCAGATTGCCTTTTTGCTGCAACAAAGTTATGAACCTTTCATTTTGCCATATTTCAAGATGAAAAGCTTTGAGCAGCTATTCAGTACTTATCCAAAAATGGCTATACTGATGTTTAATTCCCCCTTACATGATGTTGTTACTATAGCAACTAACCATTCTGATATGGTGAAGCCAAAATTACTTTCAGATTTCAAAATACCTCAATAGTTTTTGTTCACGCTTATTCTTTGCTTTTGCAAAGCGAGCAAATTGATCAAATATTTTAGCTAGAATACTATGGGGAAAGGGTGCGCATCTTCCAAAAAACACAGAAACTAACTCCAGAAAAGAGAAACCTCAGTAGAAGAGCTTGATTTTTTTGGTAAAGTAGTTAGGACATTCAGTAAGGAAGAGCATCTGGCCAAGTCCAATAAAAGTGAGCCAGTCCCATCTATCAGCTTCAAAAGTAAGAGGAGTCAAGCTAGAGGTGCTGAAGCCACACATTCACAAAAATAGTGTACTATTTTTCTTCCTTTATTCTGCTTGTTTTAGAGAAACCACATTCTATTTTGTGCCAGTAATCAGTCACCCTATGGTCTGTATTTGACCAAATTGATAGAAGTGAATGGGTTTGCTTAGACAGGGGAGGAGTATTTTATTGTTTGTTGCACACCCTTACTCTCCTGCAATACCATTGTTTAAAAACTCAAAACTTTACAGTAACTTTTAAAGGTAGCATCCAGTATTCCTTCAGTATCCCCTGGTTTGATCTATAACAAGTAACAAGTATACAAGAAATACTAACTTTGAGTAGGAGCCTACTTTCCTTGTGAAAGTAACATGCTTGATAGCTTCAGTGGGAGTCTCAAATGTAGCAAGAATTCAAGATATGACTTATAAATATGTGCATCACTTGCGTGCTTCTCAGGGTAGATAAATACATAATTTTATCTGTACATACATATTTTCAAAGACTATTTAATAGGATTATAGTGCATTTGAATTCAAAGTATCTCATAATTACTATACAGTTTGTAAAATATGCTAGAATCCTTTTGGGGAAAAATACCATAGTTCTATTTAAGATAACATTAAAGATAAAGAAAAGAAGAACTGTGCTCTAATAAATGGTTCAGCATCATACAGCATTGCACAATTCTTGGGAGAGCTCTGTAGAACATGGCAAAATAAGATGTAGCAGTTAAGAATATAAGGCGCCTGAACATCTTTAGGAAGCATAGTTACTCCTTTGCACACTCTGGTAACATTAAAAGTATTGATCTAAAAGACAAATTAATTTTAATATATAGCAATTTCAGACAGACAGTGGGAACGACCAACTCCCATGTGTTCTGTTTACATACAATTTCATGTTAATAAAAAAACTGGCCAAGTAGTCATTTAACACAGCCAATTATTGTCTACAAAAAAAAACACAGAAAACTCTTTAGGCTCTTGCTGGCTACTCATTCCAGGTCACCAGAGAAGCCTGACTCAAAAGCAGGCACCACAGTCAAGCTAGAAGATCCACCAGCATCACACTGCAATAGCTGCTCCAGGTGCAGAAGGCAGTGGGAGAGGAGGCGCATCCTCAGCGACCCCTATATGTTTTTCAGGAAGACTCTAGACCGGAAGGGGACATGAAACAGTATGCAGGTACAGGACCATCTAGAAAGACAACATGGAAAACCCCCAAAAGTAGGAAGGATAAAAGTTTCTGAGGCAACACTGATTTTTGCAGAATAGAGTGTAGCAAATGGCAGTGATTGCAAGTGCTGAAGAGAGAATGGATTTTGTTGCATCAGAATTGAGTCTGTCTTTAGAGAGGAAAATAAACTGAGGGTTAAATCACTTCAACTTATCTGAGCATGAACCATCAACAGTCGTGGAAAATTCAAGGAAAGTAGCAAAATGAAAGTGAAGCAGAAGTGAGGAACAGTGAGAAATTGACTGTGATTTTGGGGGATTCATATATGTATTTTTAAAACTATTGTCAGTTTTCAGGTTTTCAGGCACTAAATCAGCAGTACAGTATTCCAGTTGCAAAAACACAAGAACTTCCTTCAAGGTTATTGTTTTATATTGATGGCACATTCCTATCTGCCTTTTTAATGTTTTGTTAGCTTAAAATACTCAACCTGACATCACCTCTTGTAACACTAAAAAAACCTCAACATACCAAAACAAACAACAATAAAGCCAGAAAGCAAGAGGAAGATGTAAGCTTAATGAACAGCTCCCTGAATGTGCTGAAAGGTGTTTTAATTGCTCAGAAGTGGAGGGTGTTTGAGTCTCCAGTTTGGAAGCACACTTGCGATAGCAAAACGAAAAGGAACACTTTGAACTGTCAAGTGCCGCTGCGTAAGCCTTTTGCAACATACAATATGCAACATTTATAAAGGGCCTTTAGAAGAGGCCTAAATTTCCCACACTGTTTTAGCCTAAGGGCAAAGGGTGTTCTGTTGTTGCTTTGATGTCACACTATACCATGCGCAAGTTATAGGTGCATATCAACATCCTGCATTGTATAATCCCACCATACTTCACTGAAATGTTAAGCTTTCAGCACTCTCGCCCACAATATGGTAATTAGAGCCATTCAAGCACTAAAACTGGCACATTTCTTTTCCGCAGAATATCACGGGTTATTCAGACATTTCACACCCCACCTCCTTCTCCCATTTTCTAAGTAGCACTAAGATAGATATAAAAGTGAGGATTGCAAATAGCATGTGCCAGATAAGACTGAAAAGCAGACCTTTATCCTCATTGCTGCTCTTTACCCGTAACACCAAACTCCAGCACTTGTTCTCTCCTCCCTCCCTTCTCTTTCCCCCCACATATGATAATGTAAGATATTCTTCTTTGATCTTTCCAAACATATTTCGAGCTCTTTTGAAGACTGTGTATATATAGTTTTTATAAACCTGTTTAAATTTTTTATAGTTTTAAAGGCTTCCTAAAGTATAAAAAAGGCTTTTAAAATTTAATATTCGCAGGGCCCATCCCCTCATGTCTATCTTCAAGAACACTGTGCAAACCATGCTGAGTGCCCTTGTTCTTTGTGTTACTTGCCTGGAATTTAATGGCTCCCTGCACAAGCAGCCATACAAATTTAGTTAGTAAGGAACACCTTGATTTTTTTCCTGCTAGAACTGTGCTTCTATCAATCACCACTCTGATTTTAGGGAGTATAAGGTGTATTATTTCTATCTTTATGACAGCAATAACAAGGTTTCACAGGGTTTTTTCTTTCTTAAAAAAATATATATAGCTTTTATGAAGGTGTTAATGGATGGGTGAAACTGAGAAAATTCCAGGAAGTACTAAAAGCTTAAAGAATATTTTACATAGAGTAATTGCAACAGACCTGCTCTCTTAGTAAAGCTACCAATTTGAGTCTGAGTTATATATATATATATATATTTTTTTTTTTTTGTTACACAAACCCATATAGTCAGACTCACATGCCACTGAAAATGACGGTCCTTAAATGTAGAGTATGTACCTGTGGTGGCTTTTTGGTGTAGTATGCAAAACAAACTGCGATTAGAGAACTAATGAATTAAGAATTATATGTACTTTCAAACTTCATGCACATTTTCAAATAAATATATATTCACCTCTGTGTCATATGGAGTATGTACACACACACACACGCGCGCACACACACACACACACACACACCCTGATAACAGTAATATATTGCAGCCTAGGATTCAAAGCAGCACAATGATGTTATTCCTCTGCTTCATGGCTAGTGGATAGAGATAAATGAAAACTGCAACATTACAGGTGAATTTCTTTGCAGCAATGTTGTCTTCTGAAGCATTCTGTTATAATGAATTAGATACATTGGGTCACATTCAAACAGCATATAATTCAAAGAGTTATACAGTTATATATGAGATGAACAGAACCAGAAGAGACTTTTATGAATATTTTCTATATCTTTATATTTCACTATTCAGTAAGGAGGAGATGTTATTATGATAATTAACCAAAAGTTAAAAACAAACAAACAAACAAACAAACAAACCCACTTCCTAACAGAAATTAAAAGCCATAAAATATTATAACAGTATAGAGGGTAGATTCTTTATTTCTCTCAAGGGTATCCTCTTAGAAACATTTAGTTCTTTACCAGGAGACTCAACGTGAAAGCAACACATTCCTAAATAGCATCTCATTTGTGCAACAGCTGAAGTGTCATAGAATTAAAGTGACTTGAACAGAGACTTTTAAGCACTTACACACAAGGAGAAAGTCATCCTGCCTTTTAAACAACTAAAAATTTGCCTGATATATAAATTTAATTTAATATTCAGAATCAGCACAGGATGAAGTGCTTGGAAACTCCTCTCTAGCTGTAAAGTGAATATAATCTTTCAACAATGAACATAAATGGTAAAGTAAGTGACCAGGGGTGCTGTAGCATTCTACATATTATTGTCAGTAAATGATTCTTCCTCCTTTTGCACTTTAAGTCATCTACATAGTCAATAACAGTCCATTATGTATTATTAACACCACCAGATTAACTATAGGTTATCCCACATTTCCATTTTACAATGTGACATTAAATGTTCAGCTCATTTTAGGTATTAAGAAGGTAGTTACCCCTCCCCCCCCAAAAAAAAATATCCTTGCAAATGGTTTTCAAGACTAGTATTGATTTTACAAACTCTCATCATTTTTGCTATCAAGCACAGCAGTCCCCTCTTGTTTTTCTAAAGGTGTGCGTGTGGGGGGAATCACCTGCTCTGAGACTGCTTATGGCTTTACTCCATTCTGCATCCCTGCTCAGCAGGCAGTACCATTGCCTTTACCAGCACCTTCTTCCTACCCTGATCCTCGCAAGGACTTGGAGAGGCTGCACATGAGCAGGTTTCCAGCCCTGATAGTCAGCAGCCACAGAAGACAAGCTTGCTTTGTCCTGCTCATGCTCTTGGTAGTAGACCGCCCAGGCCAATTTAACATACAATAAACCAAGTAAATCACCACTTTGCCTCAATCCAGCAATTTCTCTGATACTTGTTTCACTTCTTGCTACTTAAAAAGGAAAACACAAAGCAATTCCCATATTCCACATTTCTATGAGAAACTCCTCCATATTAAACTAGCAAATTTATAGAGGCTTGATGCTGAAACCATATGGGAACGCTAGGTAACAGTCTTTCTTTTTTCATAGGATTTTTCTACAATGTTTTATACCATAATGATTGCTTTCGCTTTGCTCTTCTGAATTGCTGTCTTCCTTTGTAATCTGAGCCCTGATTCTTTCACCTCTGTACACCGAGATTCACAACATATCCGTTGCTTCATTATCTACGAGCCATATTGACACTAGCAATAAGGAAAGTGGAGGTGGTAGGATTTTGCTTGTCAAAGCTGGCAGCATCAGAATTGCAAGTATGAGCTCCGTCTAAGAAAAGAGCTCTTTTCTTTTGTGCTGTGCAGCCAACAGCATTTGTCACTAGAGTAACACAGAGATAGAAGCTGATGCTTTGTTGCTGAACATTCAAAGGTATCTATTTTCCTCTCAAGAGCTGTAGTGACTCCCACTAAAAATCAATGAGGCTTAAGCAGAGCGTAAGGATTTCATTCCAAGACCTGTCCCATTTCCTAGCTAGCCCACCAGAGAGGTGGCTTCCTTTGTGCAGGAAGCCAACATTTCTTACAAAAGCTCATAATAAATCACTTGAGTCAACCATGATCAAATGCTAAAATTACAGATAAGTCTATGTGTGTGTGTAAAAATAATAGTGCTGCTAACACAAGCTTTTTTTAACTTTAAATACAGGAAGCAGTTACAGCAATCGTTCAATGTAATAATACTTTTTTACTGAAATGTCTGCTAAACAGCATTAAGGTGATCAGAATATATAGCACATATTGAAAAAAAAAGTATTCTTTGATTAAAAATATATACAGAGCAAAAGTAAGTTTGCTTGAACCTTTGAAGAATTTTCTTGCCTTATTTAGATTAGAAACATTCTCCAGCAAGGAATTCTCTAGAAGAAAGTTACTTGAACTGGACTGGACAATACAACACACGGACCTATTTAGCTCTGAAAATTAACAGTATTTAGCAACATAACATGCATTTTCCTTTCTTGATATCAGAATTCCATATTTTACTTATTTCCCTTATTATTAAGCTACCATTTATAAGTCTAATAATCAAAACCAGTGATGACAAATTTAAGGGTTTTTATTAATTTAGGAAGTTTTCCTTAATGCTGGTTTAATTCTGTTTACTACATCTACAGTCAAACTCCTGCACTGATTTATATTTTCTCATGGCCATTTGCCATGAGAACTGAATATATTTCAAAATGTTTCCATCTTCTGTCTACCGAAGCAGAGGTGGAATATAATAAAGGAGCAGAGAATAGTTCTATATGGAGAGGTAGAAGTGGAGACAGAAGAGTGCAAAAGAATGAAGAGGAACAAATGAAAATTCTGAAGCTGCAGTAGAAGAAAAAAGGAATTTCAGTCAATGATTTGTAGAAAAAAGTAAAGCATAAGAAATACTTATGGCAAGCATATTTTTTTTTCATGCATACATTCTTTAAAGGCAATATTTGCATACTTTGAGAATCATGCAGAATACTCTTCTGATCTATTTTCAAAGTTCATGCAAATACTATGTGAGTCTGGCAGAAATTGTTAGCATGGCTTCAACTGACTCCATTGTTGTTTTAAAACAAAATTAAGGCTTGTTCAAGACTTAAATAGTTTAAGATTTCTAATGGAAAAAAAAAATCAATAAAGCCTGCATGCTATCAAGTCATTTTTCCCTAAAAAGGTAAGCTAAATTATGTTTCAGGAGCAATTAGAGATGTGGTCAGTTTACACAATCTAAGTCTGTTGACCAGACTGTATGATCAATACAATTTTGTTTCATTTTGGACAAGTAATAGAAGAATTACCAAATACTAGATGGAAGTGAAGCAGTGGAAATTAATGTGTTTTTCAGAAACTGAAGGGAAACTTTTGCAAATAATTTTTATAAAAAAAATATCTCAAGTAAGGAAAAGAATCTAGGCAATGAAGGACTTAAATTTAGAGGCGGAGAGCGCAAGAAGCATGCCAGGAGTGGAGAATATCACAACGTGCAATGAACCAACCGTTCAACTGATGAAGCTCATTTACACATAGGCCTCTTCTTCCTAGATTTTCCTTTCTCTTGCTTTAGCTTTAATTCTTCATCTTCAGAGACAAGGAAGGATACTGCCATGCCAGAGAGGCTTGCCATGGCTTGCACAAGCACGTGATGATCCAGTGAGCATTTGCCCATATGCACATGTCAATTGTCTGGCAAAACTAATAGTCAAAAGTAATAGCTATTTGCTACTTCTGATTGCCTTTTTCCTCTCAAGCAGAGCTACTGGGGGATGTGGTGGAGAGAGTAGAACTTTGTCTTCTAAGTAGATCCAAATGCAGTTACAATTAGACATGAGTTCAGAACTGCCACATGAACCACAGGTAAGTAATCTTACTGCTTTAGGAAGGTAGGCTTAAAATCCATCGGAAAAAGAAAGCATGAAAACAGTTATTACACATAAAAAAAATTAATTTGTATAGTGCAGTTGAAGTGATATTTATCTAAACTGATAAGTACATAATCAACATCATTTACATCAAACTGGTATACGCAAATTATAAACAAGTGAAATGTTAGAGTTTAAGTATCAATGTCATGTAAGTCTCAGAAAGGTATACACAGCTTCTTTAAGGTAGTTCTTTAAAAAGAACAAAAACTATGAGAAGGTAGTTGAATATAAGCCAAATTACTTGGGGGTGGGGGAGGGCATGTTTAAGGTTATATGGCAGTTATCTTTACAAATATTTCTCTACCTTACCTAAGACTTCTATCACATGCCTGCAAAGTTGGATGCTCATCAAAGAGTATCTTTATAAGGATTATATGGTATTGCTCACCAGTACATTTCAGTGACATTTGACAGACAGCAAAACTGAGGCTGCAGGATGTGAATCTACATGAGGCTGTTCAGCAAAGCAGAAAGACGATCCGAGATTCTCTAACCCCAGTTCTGGGCTATCCTGTATTACAGGCTACTTTGACCAAAAGACCTAGCTCAGGATTTTTTGTTGTTGTTGTTTTATTTTAAGTGTAACAAAACATTTTACATCAAGACAATTAAAAGTGCAAGGGGGAAGGGATCAACACAATATTAAATAGACACCTAAGCTTTTCCAGGCTAGGAACAGCTGGCTTCTTTCCACACGTTATTATTCTCTTTCAAGTCGAGGGAGCTGTTTTACCTCCAGCTCTGTCTCCTCAGCTGGTTCTCCAGTAATAATTGGGGCAATTGGCCTCTCTCCACAGCAAAGCAAAAATGACTTAAAGCCTCCTGTCCCCCTCCCTCCCTATCCTGAAAGGCTACAGTCTCAAGCAGATAAAACCAGAAGGAAAAGAAAGATAATATAAAAAGAGCTTTCATATTCCAGTCATATCATGCTTCCTTCCTTGTACCACTATTGCATTTCCTTCTGCAGGCAGTAGACCATCTGTTACATATTTACTATTCCATACTATCTACAAAGCCAATTTTGCAGGGGGAAGCTTGAACATTTAGCTCCTCTTTGATGTCCTTTTAGGCACAGATGTCCAAGTGGACCTTGCACTGGCACAAAAAGGGGAGAAATCACTCTGTATCAGTTACCTTAATGAAACAGAAAAATTGCCTTATTAAGACAAAACACAATGGGAGAACTGAGAAAGCAAATTTTCTCATGAAAAGAGAACACTAACAAAATTCAGCAAGCAAATGCACAAGCCTTCCTCAAAACCTTTTAAAGCAGAAAACCACAGTACCCCTCAAATGTATCTGTAGCATAAGCTAAACTAATGCTGCTACTCATTAAAGCTGCTCTGAAAAATGAATCTCTGGGAAAGGCTAGAATTAAAGGGTTTGTGTTTTGTTTTCACTTTTCTTGAATTATTGCTAAGCATTGCTGCTTAAAAATTTCTTATGGAATAGAAATTCCAAAGCATTTAATTCAGACCTATCAAAATATATTGATTCAGCAGTGCCTGAATGTGATCATAACAGAACCTAAATAGTATTAAAATAAAGCATTACTTTTTCCTGCAGTGATGGAAGCACTAGCAGAAAAGCCAGCACATGTGCAACTGGTAAGTTTTGATCATCTCAAAAAGCTGCATTACAGCACCTGCTAACTGAAACTTCATTGCATGAATGACCAAAGTCAAAATTTATGTTACGTCCCATGCTATTAACCCTCAGAAACACAAGAAAGGTAAGGCTCTCTGTGAATCAGTTGTTTTGCACCAAAGGAAAACCCTCAGTATGCCCTGCATTTTAGCATGCATTCAGTTACCTGCCATCTAGGGAGGCTTCTAGGATCCATTGGCATGTACCCCATCCATCTTTCGTGACACCTTTATGTGATCAATATCAAGCAAGCAAAACAGGGAGCAGTCCTTCCGAAAAGGCCCCCCCAGTTTCATTTGCTTCAAGGACAGTTTGGATTTCAATTTTCTTGCAGAAGCAACCAGTAGCTGGAGCGGATCTTGGGAACACAATGGGACTGGCCAGTCCCAGGAGAGTTGGGCACAGTCATTGTATAAGCATATACTTGCTTGCATATAACACGATTATGTTTTTTTTTAAAACATCTATGCACCAAAATATACTTAACTACACTTACTGGAATAGTGATGTATTACTTCAAATAGATTGTACAAGGGCAGAGTATATCAAGGAGAAAAGCATGCTACATTATGATCACTTTTCCAAGTAATGTAACACAGCGTAAACAGAGCTCACAACATAACTCACCTACAGTTAATGACTTCACTGTGAAAATAATGCTACATTTAATCACATTTTATAGGCTAGGTGTTCTCCTGAGGTACATTCATACCTACATGTACATATACACAGTGCAGGAATTATACAGTATATCTGAAGGAAAGGGAAAAATGATGCCATGATTCTGCACAGCTGACAGATGCAAGTTTTCATAGAGGTTTTAAAGAAGTGAACCTTTCACCCTTAGCCTATGGACAACCACAATTGTTGCCATTGACCCTGGAAAAGATATTCAGCTTTCATTTTAGTTTTAGAAGTGAATCTTCAAGCACATTATTACATTTTAAATCAATACTGCTCTGTCAGTAATCCTTCATATGACATAGCTCAAACTGGAGTAAAAGAAGAGAGCAGCTTTAACAAGACTGAGAAGAAATTCCAGTGCGTTTAATAGTATCCTTTGAACTGAATACTTTTGTGGTTACTCACTGATGATGAAGTGTGCAGTTCTTCAGATCATTATGCAAGGTGTGAAGGTGAACTACTGCAGAGAGAGAAGCAACTGATGCTCACGAGCTGAAGCTTTCTCTCCACCGAGAGCCATGCACTGCCCGACCTCAGGAGCAAGTCCACAGGGGAGAATAGAGTGTAGAAGAGGACCAGCAAGTGTGACCACAAATTATCTAAGTCAGTGGCCAACTCAGAGCAAGTGTTAGGAGTGCATAAACTGATTTCAGTTACAGAATAGCTGCATACGTAACTGAATGAAAAGATGTAATGGGACAAAAACCCAAAAGTCTCAGTGTTAAATGAAAACATCTTGCCGGGACTATTTAGTCCTATTAGTTACATAGATGATGAAAAAATAGGACTGTCTGGAAAATAAACTTAATTCTGAAAGGATTTTTTTTTCTCTCCTTTAAAAATAGGAAGAAAAAAAAACACTTTCAGAATTCTTTGTGGGGAGGCTTTTGGGGGGTGGCTGGAAGAGTAAATGAGAGAAGGTAGAGGAGGAAAAGAAAGAGAAAGATAGATCAATTTATTTCCACCCAGAAATTCATTAAGGAAGTGGCAAACTGATTAAAAATCTGAATCTAGCAGAACTGGTTTCCTCCATCCCAGTGCATGCCTTATCCTCCATGCTACAAGATTACTACTAGAGAATGAGAGAATCTATCACCATACTTTTGACGATATCTCATCAAAACTGACATTGCCACAGATGGTGATATTTCTGTTTATGATCATACTTAACTAGAAAGCTGATAATGTTAGAGTTAAACGGCAAATGTTTGGCATAGAGTCAAAAAGTTAAACAGAAGTTTTGGGGCATCAGAAATGTGCTGAATTAAAAAAAAAAAAAAAAAAGAAAGAAAGAAAGAAAATGGTGCCTTATATTACCATAAGCCAAGGAATTTCGTCATCAACACCATTTCTTATTCTACCTTTTGCTTTGTCCCACAAACCATTATTTTTGCTAAACTCCTGTACTACTTTTTTAAAGTGTGACACCTCAGAAGGAAAGCTTATTCATTAAGATGGAGAAATAAACACACACACACACACACACACACACACACACACACACACTCTCATTCTGCTTTTTTAACTCTTTCACAGCTCTCAAGCAGGTAGAGTGGAGAAGGAAGAAAACCTTCTATGAAGACACAAGTAGCTGTTGAAATGTTATTTTCATTTCTGGAATATACTTTTTTGACACTGAAGTGCATTGTGAAATTATTATCACTGATTTTTGTGTATAATGTATATTTGCTGCATATTTGACAGCAGCTGAGAGCTACATTTGGACCTTACTATCATAACACCAATTCTTATATTGCAAATCTCGCAAATCTCAAAATACTTGGCGTTCTTCCTAAAAAAAAAAAAAGCTCAGCTCATGGAAACAAAGTGCTTACATGAAAATCTCATTTAAAACAAAAATAAGTTTCTAGTCCTTATGATTGCAAAGTAAAGCTTCAAAATCTGATTAGAATCTATTATAAAGCTTCCAAGAAGGAAGTAGGAAAAGCTAACATTCACTCTAGAGCAAACATTAAAACTCCTGTTTTAAATCTACCTCATGACTTTTATTATGCCCTAGTCATTTGAAAGTAAGCAGATGTGTAGACCACTCTTTAAATTTAGTGCAACAGAAGTAGTCATTAAAAAAAATTAATTTTGATATTCTGACTTGCAAGCTTTTATTTACTAGATTTTATTTTCACAGAGAAAATAAAATTTTCTATTTGGCAGAATTGTTTCCTCCCAAGCATGCAGAAGTAAGCAACACCAAAAGTGTCTGGGGTATTCTTACTGAAGAAATCAGGGGCCAATAGAAGTCAGGGGCCAATATCAGATATTCATCAGATATTTAGAATTTAGGTGGAAAACTGTTTAAAACGTAGGCATTGTTGCTATTCTACAAATTTACATCTCATTTATGAGGGGGCAAGCATCAATACTGCAGCCCACTCTCTTGTTACAGAAATCTGCCATTGCAAGAGATAAAGTAAAAGGTGCCGTATACATCAGTCAGGAAAATAGCACTGATTTCTAACAGAATGTAAAATGCGTCGTGTGGGCAAGCAGTACAGCCACCATGATACACTACCTCCTTTTCCTAGGGAGGCTTTAGGATTGTAAAGCTGGAACCCTGTAGAAATCAAGGGGAATTAAGACATTTAACATCTTGCAGAATCAGAGTTACATTACAACAGCTTCTACAGAGGGACTTAATCAGTCGAGAACTGCCAGGACCTCTAAAGGGAGGTTTGCAGAGTTTCATTGCTGGGTCAGCTTTCTTGACTCCTCATCTTAATCAAGACAAAATGCCAGATGCCATTTTGAATGACAAGTCCCTTGGTAACATCTCTGCTAATGGGGATTTATTGTGAAAGCAGCATAATGAATTGGACAATTTTGAAGTCAGTTGTAAGCACAAAGGCCAATAATTAGTGTTTCCAACTTCTGACTCTAGAAAATTTACATAGTCATTGAGCTGACATTCAAGCTTTCATGACTGAATTAAACATTTACAATGAGGTTGTTTTGCACATAAGGCAAAAAAATCTAGTTTCTTGTAAAATCTATTTACTTTTAATATGAAAAAGACCACAAAATAATTCATTATTCACCACATTAGATTTTTTATCACCAATTTAAATTCCACCCCTGCTCCTACAAAGTATTCTATGGTAACAAGCTGCCAGAAAGTATAGAAACAGCTTAAGAAGCCTAGTAAAAAAAACAATGTGTAACTGGTAAAAAAGTGCTAAGGTACTAGTTTCTTGAACGAATAAGTTGCTTGTCAAGTAACTTATTATGTAAATATATTTTTGCCATTCTTATGTCATCTACATTTAGGATTTTCATAAGGAACAGGATCATTAAACATATCTTGACAATATCTCTATGTCAGCACAACTTTAGACCAAAACTTATCGATGTTTCTTTTCTTATGAAAAATCACTAGGTCACAAGCTAAGTTCAACTGGTGATGTATATTAATGCATCCAAAATTTTAAGTCCATATTAATCATTATAATCACAAACCTTATTTGTAAGTGAGAAGTGTTGGTACAGATATGGTATTGAAACAAGAACAAAACTGGCCTTGGGACAAAGTTGCTGAAACAATAGTACTTAAATAGTCTTTACAAAAGGCAGAATCTTAGGAGCAGTATCAAGCTCCTTGAAGTAATCAAAGAGGATAACTGAGATTTGCTTCTGTTTTTCAGTGCAATTATCAGAGTGACCCAAGCATTACAGCTCTTGATAGCACGAAAGGAGAAGGCAACAACCATCCCAAAGACGGATATCAAAACAAGAGGAGATGAACTAAACATTTCCATGACTGAGAAGAGCACATTAGAACTTTCTTATCCCCTTTCTCCTGTATCAAAAATATAAATAACTTCTTCAAAAAGACCGCTTTTGCAGGTGCGGAAGCTGACAAGAAAACAGAGAAGGTTTTCACTCACCTCTGAGAGCAACAAATGCTGAGAAAAACTCCCCAAAAAGCTTGCCATGCTTGCCATTAACATACAAATGCTGCTCAACGTACAGTGCTGCACAGCTATCTCAGAGTTACAGCCTAGAAGTATTTGGCTCACCAGACAGAGTTACTCAGTAAAATGTATTACTTAGTTGTATTTCTAGAGCCATTATTATTATTGTCATTGGAGCTAGCTAGAAACACTTCAATATAAAGATAAGAAGATTCAGTGAAGAAAAACTTCATATGGCAATGCATGAAATCTGATTTCAGTAGCTTTTTCTGGATTTTCTTAGAGGAGCTGTCTCGGTTTCATCTTGGTGCAAATCATTTTTGCAGCTCAAAAGTTTTGTAGCAGGGTAAAGCACTTTCCCATATAATTCTAGATGTGCACTAAAGCCAGATAAGCATCTCTTAAGCATATGTGTGAAACTTGAAGGACTCTCTTAGAAAATAAACGAACAAATCCAAAAGAGTCACAAATGAGTAGCCAATAAGTTATGTGGCAGAAAATCTAGAAGACCTTTTAGGAAAAAGCCTGAAGAAATAAATTTTATTAAGTAAAACAGGCAAACTAGAGATTCAGTTTTCAAAGTGATAGCCTGTAACACAGTCAAATTACCCCTTCCACAAATTACTTTGACATTTTGAAATATAGCTTACCAGTTTCTGCTGACTATTGGTGTCTTGACAAAGAGAGAAGACTGAAGTATTTTCTCATGTAATGGGATCCTGAACACAATTCTGCTATATAGATAATATGCATCACTTCAGTTTGCTAACATCTCAAAGGAAAAGAGAGAGATATTCTGTATTAATTTACATAAATTGTATTATTCAGAATATGAAGTAGGTTATACAATTGCATACTATAAATCTGATGACCTGTCTACTTTAATATATGTATTTCTATATTATCCAAAATACTATTTTGCTTAAAATAACACTGTATACCAAAATGTTGATGGATAGATTTATGTGACAGTGGATAGATTTATGTGACAGTGGCACTGACAAGAATCAAAAAATGACACACAAACATAAAGCACTATGCTGCTCCTGAGCAAATAGTTCTTTATTAAGATGCAAGTACAAAATCAGTTTTCCCAAGATTTGACCTTAAGAAATTTTTACTTTTTTCCTGATTCAAATTTGCACTGCCTCTTTGACTACTTGTCAGTCCTCTTCCTTCAGCTACCATCATTTCATGTATCTATCTCCTTGAACTTCTTAGCATTTCTTTTCTCCTCATTCTTTCAAATTTAAGGCAATATCTTTTTTTTTTTTTTTTATTAATGGATCTCAATGTAATTTCCTGTAACTGCATCACAACGTATAAACATATACTTTGTCTAAAGCATACCAGTTATATCAGTAATCCTTTATCATGTAAAACACATGAGAAAGACTAGGCACCTTCTCATGAAGGATCCCCTGTACAGCAAGACAAACTTGCTTTATTAAGAAGGCATTAACCATAGCATGTTAGATATCTTTGCAACTAAGAATACTTCTGATATAAAACAAACTAGCCTGATTTGACTGACTAATGAAGTTCGGACTATAATTTGTACTGTCAGTTCCTTCAGGAATCACTCAGAGTTTAAAATTGCTTCTTCTAATATAAAAGGACTTGTAGTAGTGTCATGGGGTTAATGGCTTTACTGGCAAGTAACTTCATGTTATTAAAATATCTCTGTACAAGTCCCACAGATCATGTGGTACTGCTTTATTTTAGGTTCCTGTAGCCTGGGGTTAATCCTTGATGATCTTCCATTTTTTTCTGCTTAATACCTATCTGTGAATATTGCTAACTTTTCCATGTACATTGAATAACCATGTGCTTTCCTCTCAATGAGTTATTAAAAAAAAAAAAAAAAAAAAGTAGAAATCTCCTGTCTTAGTCTTCTATATGCTCCTGAATTTTCATTACCATAATATCTCAGTACTTCACAGATTTGTCTTCACAGTACCACTCTGAAGTAAAATAGTGATATTTCTCCCATTTTGCAGCTGGGGAACTAGGGTTCTGAAAAATTCTACATGATTTTGCCATGTAACTAGGGCAGAACAGGAAAGAATTCAAGTGTTTATAGTTACTAGTAAGCACTACTCTAGCAAGCTAATTATCTGCCTTACTTAATAATAAGAGACACAACAAGTAGGTGGAAGTTTAAAGCCAACATCATGTCAAATCATAAGTCAAACTTCACTACACTCATTAGCTTTAAAACAAGAACTTGATATGGAGATGTTTCATCCACAGCTCCATAGCTCTTATGAAGGAGCCTGTAAACATATTACACAAGCCAAAGAGCAAACTTCTACTTTACTGTGCATTCAATTTCTTTGTCTTTCTTCTATACAAAAGACTAGGAAGTCTGCAATTTTTAGACATCAAGAGTAAACCAAAGCCAGCCGTTGCTGTATCTGAATATCAATCATCAGAATCCACAAATGCCACAGCACCTGCTCCATATATTCAGGGCCTTAAAGCTCTGCTAAATGACACTGAATAAAAGTGATAAAACTTTCTTCATGGTTATATGATTAAATATATATATATATATAATATTATATTTCTATAATTGGGCCCCAAGCCATATCAGTTAAAGAAGGCTTTTACTCAGAGTTCATAATCTTAGATTTTTTAAAGGAGATTTTTACACTACAACACTGCCTTCAGTCAGCAACAGATCTTCCCATCTGCATGTGGTCAGGCAACAATTTTTCTCCCTGGTAAATGATTACGTGGCTGCCATTTGCAAAGCATGGGCATGGCTGCTGCAGCACTTAGTTTTCAAGAATGAGAACAGCACTGAAAAACAGCAAGTGGTTCAAAACGAAGCACCTCACTTATCTTGCTGTGTGATCCAGGGTGATTTAGGCATGCTGTCTGTGATGCTCCAAATGCTAATCTGTCTTTTCACTGAGTCACAAATAAAATTCACATTTTTACAACTAATTTGAAGATAGATTTGTAACTACTAAATCTTGCACAAACAGTCCCTCTATACTAAGACCCAGCTGCAGAGAAAATACATTCCTCAGCTTAGCTCTTCAGTAAGTCAATGGTCCTAATTCCTGTTAAGTCAATAAAACAGCAAATGAATACACCTGAGAAGTTTTTTTTTAAAAAAATCCTTTTCCTCAGTTTGCATGTGTTTTACTAAAGCTTTCCAATGAAACAAACACTTTCACCAACGAAAAAAGACAAGTTTCTTACAAGAGAACAGCCTTGAATAGAAATTTCATTTTTCATCAAAATTTAATTTTTCAGTTCTATCCCACATGTAGATGAGAACCTGATATATCTTTCTGCCTGGCATAACTGATTCATTCAGCAACAGAACAGATAACACTCAGCAAAAAGCCTGAGATACAGTAACAAGGCATGTAAGGACATCTCCATTCTGATTTTAGACCATTATGTTCTAGAAAGGCACAACCCGAACTAGAGGGTCAAGCACAGTTTTCAAGAGAGCTCAAAAGAATTAAAAAAAAAAAAAAAAGAAAAAGAAAAAGAAAAAAAAAATAGGAGCTATCCTACCTCTGAACTCCCAGAGAAGAGCAGCTTTTCCAGAGCTTGCCATCCCACCTAGCTCGGCCTGAGCAAAGGTCACAGCTTCTGCCCCCTCTCAGGTAGCACCCACCCTAAAAGGAGCTTGGACAAGCAATACCTGAAAAAGGTAAGTACATGAGCTTAGGCCTTATGCATAATATCAGAAACCGAGGCAAATTTCTTGTACTTTCTCTTTTCCGCACTACAAACCAACACAGGGCAGAGTCAAAACTTGCTGCTCCTCTGGGAGGATGTTTAAAAGTCTTCCTCAAACTGAAACAAGTGTGCTGCACACAGCAACTGCTGCGTGTTTGCACTAAGATACTCATCACACAAAATCCGTTCCAGTGGATTGAGGTTTAAACTATAAGCACTGGTGTGGAAACCGCTTGCTCACAGCTATGCTGATTTCTATTTAAACTTCCTTTGATTACTTTTGCTTAACACAAAGTTAGCGAGTGCATTGCTCTTTGTGGCAGCACCCTGAGGATCTGCTCTTTTATTCTTACTGTATCAGTCCAATTTGTTATTTGAACCAACTAAAAGCCTAACCTTTCCATTTGTGCCAGATTAGTAGCAAGATATGTCTTCTGTTCCCCATCACTGAGAAACGTTTTATTTGCCCCTGAATCTAAAAAAAATCCCAAACCCCCAAACAGATGCTTCATTAGATGACACCTGTATAATTGTTCCCTTGTTGCCATGGGAAACTCAGCTGCTTATACCTTTGAAATAATTAGCACTCAAGCAATGAATGTTGCTTATCATAAGACCTGGCTGAATAATGTTTGTCAAGCAATGTGATGAATTATGTCATAATAATCATTTGCATGAGCTTGGGGTTGCCAGATTTTTTATTATTTGTTGAAGTGTAGCAACCTATTCAGTATCATGCAACAGGCAATTATGACAGTTTTTGCTGCAAAAGTTTAGAATAGGGAGATCAAGAGGAGGGAATGACAAAATAGTGCCCACGGAGAGCATGACAGACAGTTGACTCACTTCACAGTACAGAAAAAGTCATGATAGGTTTTATTTGTATTATATATTTATCATTTTTAAGATTACACGATCAGATTAAGAGATCACTGTAACAAAACAGATTCAAAAGTATGCTAAAAATAAAGTCAGTGGTTATTTTTTCAAAAGGCCTAAAAGATTTGCATACGCCATTCCAATACCAGGTCAGGGGGAATATGTGCCTGACTTCCTTAGTTCTACTTTAAAAAACATCGCCTTTATCTTACCACAAAATCAATAGCTTCATTGCCATAGAGACGAGGATCAGATCAGTGTACACTGTTGTGATTTGTCGCTCACCTCCTAGGAGCTCTGCACGTTCTCCTATAAAATCATAAAGTCCTGATTACACGATCTTCGGACTTTTTAACTGAGGAGCACTTGTTTCAGTAATCTTTAATGGGGTTTGATCAGCATCCGTGATTATTGGTAGAAACCACCGAGTCTATGAAGATGATTCTTTATCTTTGGATTATAGACTGCACCCTGCACCAACACAGCAAACTAGCCCTACGCTAGCTAACCCAGCACTGGCAGTGTGAGCACAGTGTGGGCTCAGCTGCCTGAATAATTCCTCAGGATCGCAGGAAGATTTTGTACCCTGTATCAATCCCCATGAGACTGGAAATTAAGATACAGGTTCATTCCCTGGGTCTTCCACAGATTTCTTTTGTGAATCCAGGAAAGCAGCTTCCTGCTGACTGTTCAATCATTCTTCATCTGCAAATGGAAGAGATAATATCTCCCTCTCATCAGCTGACAGACACTACACAGTATACACAGACTGATTTTTATTATACTACATCTAGAGCAACTGGACACTCAAAATGGCTGGTACAAAACTAAGCTTACAACATTACTAATGCCATTATTACCATTATTAGGGCAACTGCGCTGGAGGGCTTCAGCCTATGCAATTGGCAATCAAGAATTTTTCTCCAACATTAAGTTCATGAGAAAAAAAAAAATCTAAATATAGCAAGAATGCTCACTTTGCTCCTGAAGGGAACATGAATCTAGGCTGTTTTCTTTCACTAGGACTTCTGAAAGTAGCACAGACATTTATCATCAGCCCTGACATTATCTCAGAGGAAATCTTTGGAGTTCAAATATATCTGTATATCTTGTTTAGGAACATCTGAGACTACCTTTTATAAAAAGCAAAGGTGGACATGCTTGAAATCTTAAATATTTCCAAAGATGACAACAACGGTTTATTTACTCCTCAACTAATTATTTTTACCCAGTTTGCTGTAGCAGTTCTAAATGGACTTAAAACACACACACAAAAAAAGTAATATTATAGTACAATGTAGGTAGCGAACTTCAGTGGAAGAAGTTGACTAAAGCCTGGAAAAAGCTATGGAGGAATATAAAGGTTCAGAAAGGCTTAGGCAAACAAAATCTTAGACAACAAGACCCTCAACATAAAAAAAAAAAAAAAAAAAAAAAAAAAAAAAGGAAAAAAAGAAAGAAAAAGAAAAAAAAAAGAAAAAAACTAAGGGAACTTTCTGAGAGTGATTTTTACAGTCAGATATGTGGGTCAACAATTGTATGAGAGGAATAATGAAAACCTAATTTTCAATATTTAAATGAAGCAGCATTAAAGAACATAATACGATATCAGAATGTAGTCCAGTAGTTCACCTTTCTCCTTCCTCTTGATCATTAGAGGAAAAAGACCAGTGTCTTCCTCATTTTGACTTAAACAGCTGGGTAGGCCATACAAATTGGTGGACATCACATACCAGGCTGCATCAAAAGAAAGAAGGATGTTCAAAGTTACATTTTTGCTCTAGGTAGAGCTGAACCTTAATCCTGAATGTTACGCTGCTTGGTTCTTCTGTTAAAAAAATTTCCATTGACATTTACTGATATGAAGTACAAAGAGAAAAATTACTCAGGCTTTGCAATTCTACCTAAGTTTTTACACTTAATATCCATGTGCACTTAAATGATTGCTATTTTATCAATTACCAGGAGTTAAAAATTTTTAAAAGCTTCCTTAGACACTTTTTTTTTTTTTTTTAAGGCTGACTTAAACCTGAAAAAAATGACTGTGCTGATAACTGAGCATCAAGATAAATTAGAGAGCTAATAGAATATAAAAGTGTTTTCAGTTTCAATTTAATGGGTATATGTTTACAGTGAATCGTTCAGGATATACACGTTAAGAATTGTGGAATAACTTCTCAGTTGAATCTCAAGTTCATTTTGTGGTTTTTTTTTTATTAATTATTATTGTTAGGTGTGAGTTCTGGGTTTTATATTTCAATGGGAATTTAGTATTTGTTTTTTAACTTTACTCAATGAGTATTAAATGCAGTAAAGCCTCTTGGATAAACGAATATATACTCTAAGGACTAATTTTGTCCAGTTACTAATTTGATTCTTTCACTGTATTTATATAAATAACAGACAAAACTCTGGACTAAAAGATTATTTATTTTTGCTTCTTTATTTACATATGGCTCACAGGTACCTAATTAGAACATTTCAACTTGTGTCAGGTTTTTCCTTAAAGGAATAAAGAGAACAACATCACTCATTTAAAAAGAAGCAGGATATTGCAAAAAAAAAAAAAAAAAAAAAAAAAAAAAAAAAAAAAAAAAACAGCTAATGAGAAAGAAAGTTAATCAGCCTGAAAATGGCTTATGCTAAAAATAGCTTAAAAAAAAAAAGCACTGTACTAGTTATCTCATTAAAATAGATCCACTTTGAGTAGATTTTTTTTTTAATATCTTCTAGTCAAAGTCAATGTCAATAATATTTAAAAACATTTCCCTAGTTTTGATCTGCCTTTTTTTTTTTCCTGTTTTGATTTCAGGATTTTTCTTATAAACATATCTTTAGTTAATGAGGCTGGGTAAATTATTTGCATTAAAGTATCTTCCTTCTTTCTGAAATATAGCTCTTCAAGTTATTGGTTCATAATTGCTTTTTTTTTTTTTTTTTTTTTTTTCCCATTTAGGTTTAGCTTTCATTCATGGTTGGAATGTATGCCTAATATCTGTTTGTCTGTTCCTCATATGCTGGCTCCTTATTTGTTGATGAAATTTTCTCCATTTCTTGTGGCCTTCTTTGTGCAGAGTTCTCTCTTTTTCTTTTCTTTTTTAATATTCCTGCTATTGAATAAATATTTATTAATCTAATACTGAAGAATGCTCTGGGCATACTAAAGGAACTCCTGAAGCAGAGCTTTTTACCAGGATTCTCAAAATTCAAGGTAATTAATGCAAAGAAAATGAGGAAACTGTGGAGGCTCTTCAGGCACGTTATTGCCTAGAACTACGGAGTCTCAAAACCCTGAGTTAGGTAAACCTTTGCTAGCCCTGATTGGAAAATATGTTCATTCCTTTCTAGGATTACCTATGATTTCCTTCTTGAAAATTCTTACCTTACTGTGAAAAAAGCAACGGTGTCATGAAATAATGACATTTGGAAATACTAATTGTATGCACCTTGTAGTCCCTTGCAGGAAGTGAAACTAGACTTTCTCCTGTCTTCACACATTGCAAAACTTTACTCCTAACCACACTAAGTTTCCCATACTGTATATTGATCTTGTCTCAGAATAGAGAAAGAGTAGAGATGGTTCATGAAGTTTTTACTTGGATATTAAAAATAAAGGAAAAAAAACCTCAGAGTATTTAAATTTCTTCAAAAGCTCATACAAAGGCATTTTTCTAAAGTGTCAGTAAGCTCACCTATTGCCCTGCAGTTCCAGCCTTAAGAAGACTGTGCCTCAAAAGTGCAACTCTGTTTCTGAACTGGTCAGACTGTAGGAGAGAGCAATCCAAATTGTATTAAAAAAAAAAAAAATACTAGCCAAAATATACAATCGTGAATACTGTGCAGCTAGTTATGATTTGGTGTTAAAATCTGCTGAAAAAGTGACAACAGCAGCAGAAGATTAGGTTCATGATTTTAAGCATTGACCTAGTCATGGATGACTTGCATTCAATTATTGCAGCTGTCTGAGATCTGAATCCAAATCACCCCTTCCCAAAGCAATGCTGTAAATCTAAATAGGAGCTTGGTGTATGGGACAGTACTATTTGTTTTTCTTGGATGTGGTTTTATTTTTCATGGAAAAAGTAAACATTTTTTAGTGATCTAGCTTCACAATGTAATGAATAAACCATTTACCTAACTAGACATCTGAGTTACATGTCCTGCTTTAGAAAGGTATTTAAGCATTCTGCACAAATGAAGAATTTCAACAAAATAAATGGAGAGTATTTTAATTCCAAAATATCCCAAAGCGTTCTTATTTAAGTATCTTCTGTAGGATTCAGATGGAGAATGGATTTGAAAGATGCCTTCTGCAACCTGAGTGGATATCCAAACTGCTAGACTAATAAGTAAAACTCAGAAAACTGCTGTAATGCAAACAAGGTCTAGATGCCTCATTTCCATTACTTTTCTTTAACTGAAATAAATATGCACAAGTCTTGTTTCATGTTGAATAAAACCAATTTTCATTATAAGGCTAATTTATTTATTTTTCTATTTTAGTAGGAACACTCCCTTCCTGCCTAGAATTCTTCACTTCAGTTTGCAAACTCCTACAAAACTGATATCCCTCCTATAGCCATAGCATGGAGCTCCAGCACTGGGAGCAGTTTTGTAGTGGTTTGGCAATGTCAATATGCAACATTTTTACAGCTGCTGCTGCTCCTTGCCTCCTTAGTGGGTCATTTTTTTTCTCTTTGCTAGCTTATAATACGCCAAACGACATGGCTCACTGTATTACACTCAGTATTCTGTCTTTGCTTCTTAATTTCCACTGCCTTCCTTCCTGCTCCTGGTGCAGCGTGTCACGTTGCTCATACTGCTCAGTGTACGTAACTGCGGACACAACGCCTCTTAATGTGCGGTAGGATCCATCAATATGGGGTCAGGTCTTACATCACAGAATCAAATGTTAGAAGACTATTTTACCTACACAGGTTTCTGAACATTATTTTGCAAAAAAAAACATGCAACGAAAATAGGATAATTTGCTGAGCAGGGATTCTAAGCAAACTCAATACGCAGCAGCCAGCACACACAAAAAAAATGAGTCCTGAGTTGAGACAGAGCATCAATTATCTTTTCATTTTGGAAGAAAAGAATGGGTTGAGAATGTAAACTTCATCTCATCTGTGTTATTCTTTTTCCTTCAAAGTTCCTAGTGAAAGGAATTGAATATCCCAGTACTATCAGAGGTTCCCACATCTCAAGACTGTTTTTCCTTCTTCTTCAGTGCCTCCTATCCATTGTCATTTTCAATGTTAATTCTCTAAAATTGTTAATAAAAACTTGTGTGTTGCCTAGCAAACATAGCTATTCAATACTGACTGGGCAAATTCAAAGAAATTAGTTAAGTATCTTCCCTTTTCTTCTTCTCTCCAAAAGACATGCCTGCTACCCTGGCAGTGATTGAAGGATGGCACATCACACACATGCATTTATTCAGTGAAAAGATCTGGCATAGCATTTGGTGAAAAAGTAATTACAATCTATGTTAACACAATATGCATGGTGTACCATTGACTGAACATTGAGTTATGTTTGATGTCAGTCATTTCTGAATTTTTTCCCCTTTACTGACTGCATATATTACCAAAGTGCTGGGGGATAAAAAAAAAAAAAAAAAAAAAAGAAAAAAGAAAAAAAAAAGAAAGAAAATGAAAAAGAAAAGATGGAGATGTTGTTTCTGTCATTCAGAATGCAGCAGTTCTGTGGGTCTTCTCTTTAGATTACCTGTTTAAAGGCAGGAAATAAAAATATTGCTAGCAGTGCCAAAAGGTTAAGCTGTATTTATGATTTTTTTCTGGTGGATTTAAGCAATAAATTAAATCCCAAAACACTATCCCAACGGAGGAGGTCTCTCCCACTGTGAGGCACTCTACTACCTTTTATTTCCCAACGGCCATGTGTAGCTAAGGCACATTGCAGTGATTCTCTGCATCCTGGGACCAAAGCTAGAGGAATATTATTTAAGGCACCCAGAATGTAGTATGAGATTTTCTCAGAATCAATAACTTAATACTTACTCCTTGATAACTTTCATTATAAGGAAATTTCAAATTATATGTTTTTACTAATATCTGATCTTGAAGTTTACAGAACACACACTTAGCAGTGCCTATTTATTATATCAATATTATTTTATCTGATTATTTCATGAAGATGAAAATATCAAGCACATCAACTACTTCTACACTGAGTAAGTTTTTAAAACACCAGTTTTTCAAATGACAAAAAAAAAAAAAAATCTCAAAAAAACCTAAAGCATCTGTCAGTTTATTTCAGCTGAGACCTGGTTCATACTTATTCACAACAGATGGGAAGGTTTAATATTATGTACCTTTTCAAGTTTCATGTTGTTTAGAAAGGCCAAATCTCTTTAGAGATTTCAAGGTTACTGTTGCTTTCTTAACTATTACCCATACCTTCGTGGCCAGCTGATTCTCTGAGGATATGTGATGAGCCAGGAGGGGATGTACTATAAGTTAATGCCTTCTGTATCATTGAGCCAGTGACATGGTTTATGCTAGCATGCACAGAATATCTCTGAAATCTCTGGTAATGCTAATTTTTTTTTGTCCCTATATAAAGAGATGATCTTTTTCCATAAATCAGAACATAATTTTTAAAAAATCCTTTGGAAACTAACAAAGTGTCTGGAATCCTGTACAAAATCTTTAGTTCTTTTAAGTCCTGCTAATAAATGTGGCCTTAAGGAACCAAACCAAATCCCCCTCCCCCCCACCGCTTGAAAGGTCCTTCATGACTCCTTGGCCAATGTTACCATCACTAATTTTCCCACATAATGGGATTTTTGGTATATCATCAAACTCCACATCCTTTAAGACTGTCTTATGGGACACAGCTATTTCTGTATTTTCTGTTGCAACTGGGCATTTTGCCAAATATCTAGCAGAGAGGATTTTCATGCTTCCAGAAAAACAACTGAACACACCTGCATATATTCATAGCAGATCTGAGAATGTGCAGAGTGTACAGTGAAACTGATTGTACTTTCACACTTTTTACATAATAAATAGTTCATCCATCCTGTGCAGAGGACATCTATCCTGTATCAAGGACATCAAAATTCTTAATATAGGTTTACTTTCTTTACAACAATCAAGAATTATGATTCTTCTGGCACTCAGAATACGTCACATCTACTCTGCTTGCAAAGGGACATATTTATATAAATTCAAGAGTTCTAGGGTACTCGTAAAAGATGAGATATTTCTCAGATTATTTATCTTTGGTAACAGCAGATTGTCCAGAGTCATATACATTTAACAGGGTTTAAGGTCACTGCTAGGAGATATGGAAAAAAAATGTGTTATTTTTGACTGCTTGCCCATAACAATCTAGGTGTGTTTTGCTTGGCTATCAGATATTGTCAGCAACATTACTGATCAAAAGTCTAATTTTTGTATTTTAAAATTCCATTTGTTAGAAAGACTGACTAGTAGAGTAGACTCACAAATCTCAATATCTGAACATAGTAACAGGCTGCTTTTTTTGGCACACTGCATTAGCATCCTTGCTGCTGGACAGTTTATTTCCTTCCATCTCCTGTATTTCCTGTTCACATACTGTTTCTGTGACATAGCTAATCACTGTAATATCTGCTGTCTTTCAGAACAGAATGCATTTGAGAAAGGTGTATCAGAACAACTAGTAAGTTCCAAAAAATGGATACAAAACATTTGTATTTAATTCACTGCTACAAATGTACTTGCCTCCCTGACCAGGGACTAGAATCACACATGGCTGTTGCTCTTTGACTTACCATTTCCTTTAAAATATTTTTCTTGAATAGAAATTTATATCCTAGTTTCAAAAAGACAGGGTTTCAGCTGGTGTCCAAAGCAATAGTCAAGCTGACCCCTTGTAGATACTTGGTTTGGAATCTTAAATATCCTGTTACTGGATATGATGAATTTTAGAGGACAATTACAGAGCATCTAATAAGCATTATACCTGAATGATCACTTGTTAGACCTTCACAAGTCTTTTCTCCACAGTATGTGCTATAGCTCTTTCTTATGTCTGTATTTCCTACTGAATGAGAAATTGTTTGTTCTGCTTACTGAGGAGATTAATGTATATCCCTACAGATTAGGAACTGGTGAGATTTGGATAGCTTGATGCAGTAAGATAGTGATTTGGCAGAATGTTTAAAAAGGGATGTATGTGTTTATCTGACTATTACGTTGTAAATTGACAGCAGTGAGAACTCTGAATACCCTAGAACAATCCCTAACTCAAAAAAATGGCTGTATTATCAGTAATGGCTTGAATTTTAGGCAAATTTAAGAACTGTCTTGTTTCATAGGGCTAATAACAGAGAGCTATAGCAGAAAGAAAGGTAGACAGGAGTTGAAAGTTTTAGCAAAAATAAAATAATAACAATAGTCTCACTCTTTTTAGAGCAAATCTTCATCTCAGACATCTTTCTGTACTTCTCTGCAGTTTAATGTTTTAGGTATTTAAAATGCATTATGTGCTTTTCATGCCATTATCTTGATTTCTTAGCAAAACCTACATATTATCCTCAACAAGGGTATTTTGAAACATCACTGCCTGTATAGTTGTGATTGCTACAGAGATCATGAACTCGTATCAACAAAGGGATTACTCATTCATTAGGAATAAAGGATGCAGACTCAAAAGAGTGTTTGCAACAAATCAAGACAGTCACGCCTGTAATGCCTAATAACCTTAAATTTTAACCTGTTTAAATATAATGAAGAACAGAATTCACACAGAAATAAGTCACTGCATTGCCTCTCAAGCCTCCATGAAAATCTCAGCTTCTTCAGCAGCTCAGATCATTGTTCATGAAAGATTCTGAGACATTTCTATCTGTTGTGAAACCTAAGCTGTTAACACTGAGATTATACACATCTTTTCGTATTTTCCAGCTATGTAAAATGTGGCTAGGAGGCACAAAATGCAGAAATGTTATATGTACAAACATGTAACAAATGGGCACAAAATTCATAATCATGTAGAACCTTAAGTGCTACAAAAGAGAAGCCGAAGTTTGGCTCTTGAAGAGCTTTTGGGTCAGCAAGACTTACTGAGAGTATAGGACAGAAAGAGAATATGTGCAAGGAAAGACATTTACAAAGGACAAGGGTAATTTGTTTTGATTCACTTCAGAACAGGTCAAGCTCCTATTCAGGCCTGTGGTACCTTAAGTCTCTGTTTCCCTGCATTTCTAAATAAAAAATACTTCAAAACACCCAAGCTACATAGTTTTAATGGTTAGGTTAGGTAATATAAATCCTATCAAAATACTTTGCCCTACCACCAACCTATGTATATGTTTGGTTTTGTATTCCATATTGTTACATTAAAATCAATATATAGTTGGACGCATATAAACACGTCCAAAACAAATCATCAAATTGACAATGGAAAACACATGTGAAAAAACAGGCCAGTTTGCCTAGACAAGCAACTTTTCAAGACAACTTTCCATATGCATACACTGCTCAGAAAAGCTGACAAATGGCTATTCTCACCTTCAAAGTGTTGATTATAATTTGTATAGTGAGTGGATTTGTAAGTGTGCGTGTGTATATTTGATAAACAAAAGCATATATAATAGATTATAGGTATGTACAGAAAAGAGGAAGCAAGTATGGTTCTTTAAATACCGAAAGGCAGTAATTGCACTATGATGCCTATATTTACCATCGACTTTTAACAGTTTCATCTACGCCTCTTTAAGAGACTTCAATGCATGGTGCAAGACTGTATGTTCATATAAACAATATTCAAGACAAAAGCAAAAATGTGCACATAGGCTATCATTAATGTAGTCTATGAATATATATTCACATTGCATTCAGTGTGAGTTCAGTAAAAGCTGTTGTGTTTCATATTACCACAAAACAAAGGCTATTCAAATACTGTTAAAAAAAAGGATAGAACCAAACTCTACCTCTCTGTACGAACTACACAGGCTCAGGTGATCTATATAGTAAAAGAGTTTCTTCATTCAGTTGATCAGCTAGTAGAGAGAAATGATAATAAAAAGACTTCAAGAAAAATATAATATCAATGTTCATACCAAGATGTATGTTTTAACTTGTAACATCCTCTTGTGCCACTTCTAGTACAATATGGTAGAAACAGCCACAGTTTTTTTTTGTATATCATTTCCATACATTTCTTTATCTCCTTTGTTTGAAACAATATTCTGCCTGACTTCTGCTTTTGTAATTCTATTGCATTTCCCATGGAAAACTGTACAAGCACAGGAAGGCTTCTGAGCAAGGATGCTAGCAACATACCGTGTAAACTGATAGCTCACTTATACCCCTGCAAATCTAACATTACACATACAAAAATGAATATGAACCCTCATTTGATCTAAACTAGTTGCAAGACAAGCCATTACCAATTTATTTATTTGTAAACAACAGAACAATGTTGGACCCTCTGTTTTTTGAGCAGTATGTCAATACAGTTTGATCAAGAATGTTACTGACTTGGATTACTTTATTCATTCAGAAGAGAGCAGTTAAAATGAAGAATAAAATCAAAAGCAGCTAAACTGTGTCCAGTTCTGGGCTCCCCAGGACAAGAGAGACATGGAGCTACCGGAGAGAGTCCAGCGTAGGGCTACAAAGATGATCAGAGGGTTGGAGCACCTGCCCTATGAGGAACGGCTGTGAGAGCTGGGCCACTTCAGCCTGGGGAAGAGAAGACTGAGGGGGGATCTTATCAATGTGTACAAGTACCTGAAGGGAGGGTGTCAGGGGGATGGGGACAAACTCTTTCAGTTGTCCTATGTGACAGGACAAGAGGCAATGGGCAGAAATTGAAGCACAGGAAGTTCTGCCTGCACGTGAGGGGGAATTTATTCCCTGTGAGAGTGACAGAGTGCTGGACCAGGTTGCCCAGGGAGTCTCTTTCTCTGGAGATCTTCAAGGCCTCCCTGTCTAACATGCTCTAGGTGACCCTGCTGAGCAAGGAGGCTGGACCAGATGATCTCCAGAGGTCCCTTCCAACCTTATTGATTCTACGATTCTATGCTTCTAAAAATCAAAAGCAAAATCCAAGATTTTGCCTTGTATCTCATTAAATAAACTTGTGCAAACAGACTGTAAATATTGTAAAGCTCAGAATGGCCATATAAGTGTTGATAACTTCACAAACTGCAAGGCAACTAAATGTTTTGTCATTTTCTCTGGCATTTTCCTTGTCTTTCAGAAATAATGATTTTTTTGGAGGTAACAGAGATCAGATATTTGAAAATAATTTTGGGGGAAGTAATAAAGATCAGATATTTGAAAATTCTGGTGATATTGTCTGGATTCTATTCAACCATTGCAGCAAAAGTTTGACTATCTCAGCTAGTGCTCAGCTAATTTAAACACAGTGTTAAAACTGTCAGTGGTACCCTTTGTGCAGTAATTGACTGGTGCTAAGGAGCTTCATGACCTTTGAAAATGCCAGCTCCCGACCAGGACCTGATGTAAAGTCTTTGCAAGCGCACACATCCTTGCACAAGATGTAACTGCTGCAGCTGTCACACTCAATTTTTTTTTAATGTCAAACTCAGTTTGTCTTGTGTTTGGCATATTCAATTCTGTACATACTGGTAGATGACAAGCCTTTTTACTTACTTCATTTAATGTTTTTTAGAGATATAATGAAAACTATAGTGTTGAAAAGCTTTTGTCTAAAGGTTGAAGAATAGTATCTTCTGCCTACCTACCAAGGCTCGTGTATTGGTGGTCATCATCTGAAATGTCTGGGAGTTTCCACTTTGTGTTAGAATGTTAGTTCAGCTGAAGAATTTTCAGCATTTTATTTCACAATAACATATAATGGAAGAGTTTTTTTCTGGCTCCCATAATGGTTTATGTCCCTATTATAATGAAGTTCAAGTGAGCTTTTTATGATGAAGAGGTGCTACTGGGGAAAAGAAATCTATTCATGATCTAATTTTATTAGTATCATTTACATATGTTTCTCTGCATTACTATATCAGACACCAATATTTCCACACAGAGAGCAAAAAACAACATTAGGAAAGAACATGAATCATAGGTAAGAGGAGGTTGTATTTCACACTCCAGATTCTGAGCTTAGTGAGAAGTGTTTTAGATATTTCCCAGGAACACAAAGGAAGCAGTCAATGTCTATTCTTACACATCTGATACCTTTGACAAGCATTGTAATTCATTCTTAAGAAAGAATGAAAATAAGCATGTGTATTTAACAGCAAAATACATTATGCAAAGAAAGCTTCTCATAGCATGGGAGATAGAAACATATGCAAATGTAAACAGAGCTATAAATACAGAGCCATAGAAAAAGAAACATTATTTTTCCAAATAAAGAATAGATTTTGGGGGTTTATCAGCTGCATAAAAAAGTAATAATAATAATAATAAAGTTAATCAAATCCTAATTTAATTCCACATTTTTATTCATTTGGGTTTTTGTGTTTTTTTTTTCTAGCTGAAAACAACGAAGTATCTTCTCTTAACAATCAGAATATTTCAAATCCACTTTCCTCCAGAAGTTGATATTCCCGTAAGAGTATGGGTTTTCAAAATGGATTCTTCTGTTGTAGATATGTTATATTACCTAGAATACGTTAATATTCATTTACTCAGGTGATAGAAAAAATGAGAATCATAACCTCAGAATTCAGACAATTGTCTGAAAACAGGATATTCCAATGCCAGACTGTGATGCAGTAACAATTCATGCAAAATGACAATACTGCAACAGGAGTGAATAAGGTAACTCATCTGGAGAACCTTGCCACACGGGTTTAGCACAGCTCCCCTGGAAAGTGGGAGCCATGGGACCAGCTTCCCTGAAGGAACAACATAGATTTCTGGGCAGTACATAAGATGGAAGGCTGCAGAATTATCACAGCTTGGTTGCAGAGACCAAACTATAGAGATAAAATGTTTGTCTCCATCAATATTATTCAGTAGTTTTTTCCATACCTATGAAAAATTTTGTGACATTTATTTCCCAGAAAATCTTTACCTTTACAATAACAATCAGTGCATTTATTCAGATCCATCAGCTGAGCTCTGAACAGTTTGGCAATTTCAGTTAGGACAGGAATATAAATCAGACCAATGCTAATGCAAAAATTTACCTCAGAGATGAGTACAGCATTAAAAAATAATTCATAAAATAAAAGTGATTAATACAATCGCCTCAAAAAATACCAATGTAGTTGATAACCCAAGAGGAATCAAGTACAAAATTAGAGAAAAATAAGGAACTTTTCCCTTAACTTTTCTCCATATTGTGCCTTCTCCAACCCAGTAGCACAAATACTTCACATATGGCATGTTCAGCATTCATGATGACCAAACAGGATCCTCATTTTTGTTATGATCACATTCTAAAATATCATCAACATTTCATAAGCCTCAAAAATACCTTGTAATCTATCCAAAAATTTCTTATTTTTTTTCCTACTCTAGCTCTTATATATCTGCTCCATTCTAAACTACAGAAGTAACAACTCCTGTGGACCCTCTCTTGCTATTATATTCCTTTTTGTCTAAGATATTGACAGAATTATTCTCTAAAATAAAACACATTCATATTTACATTTTTTCCCATACTGACAGAGGCTGAATGTCTGAGAGTACTCATTGATGACCTACAATCCTTGAAACTTAATTGACAGCACCATCATGTTCCTTAAAAGTATTAACAGACTGTATTGAGCTGTTCTGCAGATGCATTCTTAACCAGAAAATATAAAATCAGAAAGTCTTCTTCAGTTTGAGCAATAACAACAAACAGTCTGCAAACCATTTGGAGAAGAGCTTTCAAGTTAGAAAACTATGTGACTTTTATCAAAGCAGTCTGTGCCACTGCTTAACAGAAACATTTTTTTCGGACAAACAGGTTTTTGCCTAAGCTTTCTCATATGTGTTGTCCTCAGCTAAGTTGGAAATTCCTGCTTAAGGTCTCCTTGAGGAACCAACACTTATGTCTTTTACCTTCTACATATATTTTCCTATATTACTTATATGGGGTGTGTGTGTGTGTGTGTGTGCCATCTATATTTATCTCCTCAGTTTCCACATAAAAGGTAAACTTCTTTTTTAATTATTATTTTGATAGGTTACTAGTAAGTGTTCACATATCAGTGTATCTCAGTCACAGTGTAAAAATTGTGTTACGCTGTGGTCAAACGAAGGGAGGATTAAGGCAAACTCTGGAATTGTGTACTGCATGAGAAAGCTGTGTAGGACCTGATGGAAACTGAAACCTAGGAGAGAGAATATTCAGCACCTACTCATTCCTCATTCTTTTATTTTCTTTATTCAACAAGGGCTGGAAGGACCTTGCTCATAGAGGTGCTCTACTGTGCTAAATATGTACAGAGAGTAAGTTAATCCCTAAGTCAAATACTCTGTCTTCAGACAATAAAGACAACACATAAAGAGTTCAGAAACTAGAAGGATTTGCTTAGTTAAAATCAGAGCAAACTTGAAGCACCTGCAAAATGCAGCATTTGGGGCAGGTGGAGAGGGACTGGTGCAAGGTCACAGACACAAAGTCAAGCAGAAGAGACATGGTTTTGAGGTTTACTTCTTGCAGTGTCTGGCTAGAAAACTGCCTATATAATGTATATATAGGCTTTTGATCTACAGCTATCTCACAGTTAGATAATAGATGCAATATAGCCATGCATTACTGTGATGACATGCATCCACACTACTGCCCTGAATTCCGTGTGCTGAATATTCCCCTAATTTCTTCATTATACCACTCACAGCCAGGAAAGAAATAAAAACTTAAATCTCCACTGAAGGACTTGAACACTGACAGCATCTTTTAGTTCATGTGTTCTGAACTATTTTGTACTCCATAACCTATATTATGCTAATAACAAGAATATGAATGCAGCTCCATATCTGAGACCCACGCTGATGTAAATAACTCACTTTCCATTCACAAATTCCTTAAAGTTAGTATTTGATTTCAACTCTATGAAAACACAGAGAAAAAGTTGACAGGTTTATGTACAATTACTTATATAAACCAAGTGCTAAAACCAAAAAAGTTAAAAAAATGTAGAATTAAAATCAACAACCTAAGATACAGAACAGTTTGTCAGAGGTTAAAACTAGTTTCTGTGTATTAACAATACAACTTTTTGAACTCATATTAAAGCAAAAAATATTTAAATCTCTGACTGTAAACGCCTGATCAAAAAGCCACTGAAGTTAATCAAAAGACAACCATGGACTTCAATGGGTTTTGGGTTAGTTCTTTTGTTTATAAAAGTAATGCTCTAGTAATTTTGCTCCTTCTCTTTGAAGCATATGTTACATGATGTTGATATATTAAAAATCCTAGTTTCTGATGTTGTTTAGTTTGTAAGTTTTCATGAACCATAAAATGTTGTGTCAAAGCTACATCTTCATAAATGTCATACTTTAAAATAAGATTTGTTTGCAGCAAAATCTGGGACTGTACTTTCATCCTGAGATTTGGGCATTTAGTAAATATTGCCAAGAGGCTATTTTGTTAGTATTTCCTATAGCAATGCTTGCTTTTTTGTGTGTGCTGGATATTAGGCAAAACCTCTGGAAAGAAAAATACTCCTTCTAAAGAAAGACTTCTACGTTTCAGAACATATTAGAAAGAATGTCTGGCCATCACCACAGCGACCATCTTCTGCAAAACACAGTTGGCAATCAAAAATGCCCTCTGAATACAGTCACATTGCACTGCAAGTGCTTTGAGCACCACAGTGCTGAGAGTGGAGGTATAAATTATCTGATTAAAGGGATTCTTCCTGTGGAGCACATAAGCAAACATCATACCTCCGAGGATCCTTTAGAGGTGACTGCTGAGGTAAACTGTCTGCTATTGAAGATTTTGTTTCTTTAAACTTGAATTTACTTGAAATACTGTTTTTCCTTCAATATCCTTTGATTGGTTTAAATTCACAGTTATTCCTACTGCACTCCTTGCTTTACAGGCATGGCCTAGCTTCAAAATGTTAAAAAAATGCAGAGCTTTGTGTCAGTATATCAGCAAATAACATTAAGCACAGTAAGTGCAAGCTGTGTAACAAGCAAATGTTAATTACCAAAAAAAAAAAAAAAAAAAAAAAGTGAGAATGTGGCTCCAAGTCACATGAAAAGATGGAGAAGTGAAGGATGATATTTTGAGGTAATGTTAGGGGGGGAAAAAATACATACATATATATATGTATCTCCCAAGGCCATATCATGAAAGAGATAGAGGACAGGCAAAATCCTGTGTCAGTTACCAAAGGCATAACCAATAATTGCCTCATATTACATATCTAAAATTCTGGACAAAATATAGACTTTTTTTTTTTTTTTTTTTATAAAAAGGACAAGAATTTTAAACTTTAGAATCAGCCTGAGAAATACACATTTTCAGTTATTCTAAATTAGCAATATTGTGCTCATAGATGGCATCCATTTTATTTCTTACACTTTTCCAATAAACTAGTCTGTTTTTTTTTTTTCCAGAATAAGGTTGCTGCCCTGAATAGTATAGTAAGTAATTGTAATTATAACATTTGATTATCTTCTACAGAATGTCTTTCATTACTAATTTTTTTGTAGGGCTACGATAGGTTTGGGCAATTCTTTATTTGCTGCCTCAGCAAAATGTAATTCAAAGTAGAGTTCTACACAAAAGAGTTGCATATTTTAGATCAAAGCAGTTCTTCCAATTCTAGCTTTATACAGTTTCCTGAAGCACTGAGCCACCCCTGAACAAGCTGACATCTAGTTCTAATCTGGATTACTGAATATTACAAGCAGATGCAGCAAAAAACAAAAGCAAACACACTGAAATGGGCGTTAGAACTGTTTCAAAACATGAAACTATTACTGAGGTAAATCTTTAGTCTCCAGTATGATGATTACAGCTTTAGATCTGTCAAAAATGCACATAGATGGGCTGTCAACAGTGATGAAAAAGATGTTTCTTCCTGTTCTTTCCTTACTGTGCCTCATCACCACCACATTTACTATACGTGACCTTATATCCTCTTCTGCAAATCAATCTTGCTCCACTACAGAAAGTCATTTGGGGCCACTGGTCTTCACAAAAGTGTGTTAATCAACAGTAGGGGTTCAACAGATTCATCAGTGTTCATGTTACGCCACATAAAACAGCACTGGACATTTGTTTATTTCCAAGGGTATTTTTTTTTTTTTTTACCAGCTACTTGTTTGTACACTTAAAGTTTTATGAGTTCTAAATAAAATCATGCTGTTTTGTTTGGGAATGATATGAGGCTGGCTGAATTATCATTTCTGTATGTCAAATAGAGCTTGTCTATTTAAGCACACAGCTCAAATTCCTAATGGTTCTGTACAGGCCATTCTAAAGAGAAGGGGGGTACATAAGTTGCATTCAAGTTCTAAAATATACAAATATTTGGCACAAAACAAAAAAAGTTATAGAAGGGTTGACCAAACGTACCTAAGCAACATAACAACCTATGATTTTTAAACTTCCATAAAAGTTGGGTCACCATTGCTCCTATAGGATGGTATCTTGGTTCAGTCCCACTGATTTTGGTAAAGGTAACAGAATATGTTTGTGTGCTTATGCAAAGTGCAAAACTGCTCTGTTGATTTTCCTTAGCTGAGATAGGGGTGAAAGCACAGTCAGATATTCAAGTCGTTTTTTTCACAAACAGCTCCATTGAGCCAGCAAGATAGCATCAATCAGAATATTAATTTTCTGATATGGAGAAACTGCTCATTATGTCTGAACAGAGTTCATCATCTACACAGATGATTTTGCTGCTGTTCTGGGGGAGAGGAGAAAGAGGAAGTGAAAAAGAAGTTAAAAGGAGGCAGAAAACATTTATCTGTCCCTCCTTTTCTATCAAATAATAATAATAATAATAAACCTAACACAGGCCCATGTCCCAATGGCAATATATCCCAAACCTACCTCGAAGAATAAGCTTGCAAAATGAAAGGAGAGCTAGACTGCTTGTCCATTTAAGCTAGAACTGTACACACAAAGGTAGAGTTCCTGATTTGGGGGGGAAAAAAATAAAAATAAACGTTTGGGCTGAAAATACTCACTTGGAAGGCTGCTGATGAAAACCACTAGCAGCGTTGCATAGGTCAGTGCCAGTATGACTTATATTCAAGCTAATGACCTGGAGATAAGAAGGTCTTATCACCCATTATAGTCTACAGTAGAGGAAAGAAATCTGACAAACTAGTTTTGTTGTTCTCTTCTTTTAACTGTCAAAATTTGTAAGACAATTGAGAACTCTGTTAGAATTAACAAATGACTAGATAGCATTTCCAGTAAATAATCTTTCCAATATTCAAAAAAAAAAAAAAAAAAAAAAAAGAATTCTCTTTCTGAAGAAGTCAGCTAAGTCAAAGTGTTTATACAACAGTCTATATGCACAGAGGCAAATGCACACATGTAAAAAGACACTTTACTGAGTACATAGAGGGTTATAGACAGTGCTCAGAATCTCTCATTATCTTGAATTTAAAATACAAGTGGGAGAAAGATAGAAGGCTTTTCCAACCTTGGCTTGGTCTTAAGTGTCGATCAATATATACATAAACTGTTAAGCAGGTTCCATATATTTAAGTATTTTCCATTTCTTGCTAAACATTATAGCTATTGTACTTGGGCTACTTTTTGTAATCAGTTCTCATTATTTATTCTAATGTACCTAAATGGAGCTTTGTTAATGTCTGATTTAAAGGTAGATATAAATTTATCGAAATACATACATACATATATAAGCATTACACAATGTTGATATTGCGTAACTGTGCACATACCAGCTATGAAGAATACTTCCTTAATTTGAAGAGCGAATCAAAGAACTTTTTAATGAGTTGGAAATGGAGGAATAAACCTAAATAAGTATCTCAGCTTGTCAATTCTTCTAACAAATTTTCCCTTACATAAACAGTTAATAATTTATCTTGCCTTTTTTAAAAAAAAAAAAAAAAAAAAAAAAGAAAGAAAAAAGGAGTAAAAACTGCTTACTAAAAGGATTGGCAGTGAATATACTGTAACAGAACTGCAGCCTCTGTACTAGTCTGCTTAACATGCATCAGTGAAAGACTGAAATAAAATTTCATTTGTCATTTATCACTACGCTGGTCCCAAGTAGTCTGAGGGATCTTTATGTGAACACATAATTGATCAAGGGGATTAGGAGAAAGATTTTCTGTTTTATTAGGTGGTTCTATTAACTTTTGCATAGAAAAAGGAGGTAATGTTATTACCTGCAATTGCAATGTCTCATTAAGGTAAGATTTATGTGGTATATGAAAACAGCTGAAAAGAAAATGCATCTTGTACTTGAAAATAAATACAACACTCTAGAGTAGTTGAAATTAAAATATATCATTAATTATTTGTTTACAGGAAATCTTCTTAACTAGCTTAGGACACCAAACTGAAGCAACATTGAAAACAAAGAAAAAAGAAGAAATAGAAGAAGAATGCCATAAGAATATTTACTTCCTAACTTTTATAAATATGCTCAATTTCTTATAGGGAAAACTGAATTTATCATACCAGTAGGAATGTAAAACTGAGGCATACAAGTCATAACTGCAAATGCCAACCTTTAACCTTCTCAGCTGAAATGACTTCAAAGTAAGCATTCACTTGACCGATGCATAACCTGCGAGCTAAATGGGTTGAGATCATTCTAGCTTCAATGACCTAAAAGGGAAATACAGGTCATGCTTCAGCATTCATTTGTTAGTGAGGCTTCTTAGCACACATGAAACTGGGCACTGAAATCTTCATCTCAAACAGAATTTTTAAAATTCCCCAAACTGGCTGACTTTCTACAGCTCATTTACGCTGCTTCTTTGCTCTGTGCAGAGAGAGACAGATAGTAGAATTTGTGCAGAACTGTGCTACACTATTGCGGAAAAAGTGACTCCCTGGGACAGACGGAATGCTTTTCTTTATAGTTTTAAAAGCCAACTGCATTTTTAGCACTCAATAAAGATCCCCTGCCACAGCATAGCCCCCATTAACCCTTCCACTTGGCAGAGCACTTATGCGTGCGGGGGAGGACGGCCTGGAAGGGAAAAAGAAATACAACCTAAAGCAAGTGAGATCATCTGTCTTCTTACATGAGATTGTTCTGCTGTTGGCTTCATGTGTTACTGATGCTCTGAGCTGTATTAAATTACATTGTTTGCTCCCTGACCTCTTGAAAGAAGCTGGTGAACGTAAGAGGCTGAGGAACCCATCACCAATGTATGGGTGCCTGAGACCCATTTTAAAAGCTATCTAACACATTGTTTCTACCTCTTGAGGAAGCAAGTGATTTTTTTCTTTTTTACAGGCTTTTCAGGAACTAGTGCGGTAACTACTCTCTTAGAGGTTAAAGCTATATGTGAACTAGAGCCCGCTTTTGATACAGTATAGCTATGTAACCTTGGCTCTGTCCTCTGGGGAAATAACTAAGTTATGAGTAAGAGCTGTAAGGTATGCAGATAAGAAAAGTAAGACTGCAGAAACAGCTAAGACAGTTGAGACAGCAGCAGTTAACAGCTCAGGAAACAACAAGGAATCAGAAGATGGCAAATTAGCAACATTGAGGACGCGCCCACTCCAAGAAGTAATGGAGGCTGATCCTTCCCATTGGATGATTGCTTGGACAGCAGAGACTCATCTTTATTATTAATGCTTTGTGTAATATCTCATCAGCTCTACCTCTAGCTAACAATTCTGTGATTTAGCCCTCAAATAATTGCTTTGTAATCTAAGTTGTGTATAACCTGGTTGCAGAGGTCTTTTACTCTTGTTAGAAGTTTTCTGAACAAAGTGATTTGGTGAGGAAGTGTTACAGTGATTATACATGTTGTCCCAACACGTCCCAAGTTGGGACAGTGAAAGGGAACACAAACCTCACATTGCCCCAGATTTATCTAAAATTGACATAATCAAAATCAACCAACAAGAAAGTTATCGCGTATATTCTGCGTACATGCAGTACATAACCCTCCTTTGCTGAACTGGTCTTCAAGCACCCGAACTCAGCGGATGGAAAACAGATATCAAACTAGAATAACTGACATCTCATACCCTCTCTGTCCTTGGCTTGTGCTCTTGTAATTGGCAACACTATTTGCAAGGCAAAAGAGAATAAGATATGATATACTGAATCCTCCTACTGTAACTCTTAGCTGAATTCAGGAAGAGTGCCAGGGTGCTTAGGACTATTGAAGAATCTGTCAGGGATTCAAAAATCCTGAGCCTTGAAAAGATACCAGGTGACAGGTGACAAAGATGTTTGAAGAAATTGTGTGCTCTTAATTTTAAGCTCCATGGGGAAAAAAAGAGAAGAAAATGAAAGTTGAAATTTGCATGTTTGTTTCCTTTTTTTTTAAAAAAAAAAAAGGGGGGGGGGGGAAGAAATGCATGAAACTAATTGTTTTTTTCCAGTTATTTTACCTCTCCACAGATTTTAGGATACCACTCCCTGAGGAAACAATGCAATAGATAATCTATAATGCTCATACATGAATTATGAGTATCAAATGCTATTTGAAAGACTCCCTGAGGAAACAATGCAATAGATAATCTATAATGCTCATACATGAATTATGAGTATCAAATGCTATTTGAAAGAGGCATGGGAAACCGCATATATTTAAAAGCACCACCATACACTCCTTTCTAGTTAAGAAACTTCCAAACTTCTGTTAATTTCAGGATATGCTTCAAGAATACAAATTTCTTGAATGTGTCACAAAGTTCAGAGCCAGGAAACTCAGTACTAAAATGTGTAACATCAGCAGAAGACCAGTTATGTTCCATCTACAAAGCATAATCATTTTTTAAAAAGTGTATCTTATTTCCATCTGCTAGAAATGGCATTCATTTTATCTTTGTTAACTCACGGCCAGTTTTGTCTCCTCTACATTAATCTACAGTATCATTGTGTGTTCATTGTATGATAGCCCCCAGCTTTAGTAAGGCTTCTTATAAGGGAATTTTGCAAGTTCCTTGGAACTGCTTTCTGACTATGTTGTACCTTCCTCAGAAAAAATCTGGAAAACATTCATTTTGCAGAAAAATAGGAGATGACTTAAAAAAAAAAAAAAAAAAAAGCCCCAAGAGTTGATCCTTCACGCTTTCTAAAAGCGTCCCTCTTACCCACTGTGTTGTGCCTACATTAAAAAGGACTCTAAACTTATGCAGCCTTCATAAAGAAGCCTGAGCTGTTTAATAAACTAAAATGAAGAAAGAGAGCATAAAATAAGTGGAAATAAGGACAGGAACAAAGGGGGGGGCATAGTAGCACTGCTTGGACACTTAGATATGATATAAGGCCAAAAACTAACTAGAGCTAAAACTACTTAAGAATATAAAAGGTAAGAAAGGATTACGCAAGCATATTAGTACCAAGAGAAATGGGGTCACTGTTGAATGGGGAAGACAATCTATGATGAACGTTACAGAAAAAGCTTAAGTACTTTGCCTTTTTCTGCCTCAGTCTTCACAGACAAAGCTTGCTCTCAGACCTCATATAAGGCCTTGGCATGAACTGGGAAAGAGAGGAACATCCAAAAGTTGTTGGTGGAGTCCACAGGTTTGGAACTACATAGAAAAGGTATGACAGGCCATGGGAGCAGGTGGGGTTCACCTGAGGGCACTAAAGATAGTGATACTGAAAACTCTTGTCTCTTATCTACAAAATCTCATGACGATTGAGGGAGATTCATGATGTCTAGAAGAAGGCTAAGATTATGCCCATCTTTAAGAAAGTTTAAGAGGCAAGACTTTGGTAAACCCTCATTCAGTCTCCTCTTGCTACCTGGAAAGATCACAGACCACATCTTCTTGGAATCCATTTCCAAACATATCCAGTGAACGTGGACTTAGCAGAGGGAAATCAAGCTTGACCAATTTGACTGCCTTTCACAATGAAATGATAGGCTGAGTGGATGAGATGTGAGCAGAGGGTGTGACATACTTTGATATTAGTACAACCTTTGACACCATCCTGCATCATCCTCACTTGGAAGCTGAGGTTGTATAGGCTGGAAGAACAGACTACGATTAGGTGAGTTGAAAACTGGCTAGATCTTCAGGCTCAAAGAATAGTAATCACTAGCTACAAGCCATTAACAAGCAGAGGACACCAGCAGTTAGTAATGGGGGCTCGTGTCATTCAATACCTTCATCAACAAGCTGGATGATGTTACAGAATATGCTCTCATTAAACCTGTAGATGATATTAGACTGATACTAGACAGTAGAACTTCAATCCAGGGGGGTCCAGAAGGGTGTGAAGTTCTGCATTTGAGACAAGGTAAACCCATACACCAGTACAGCCTGGGAAACGATGGAAAAGGACCTGGGAGTATTGATAAAGAGCTTACATATAAGCAAACAGTGTGCTCTAATAAAAATGAGGCAAAGCACACATGCTGAGAGAAGAGCAGATGGAGAAAAATTACTCTCTCTCCTATTCAGCACCAGTGAGGCCACACCCAGTTTCCAGTTTTGGTCCCTCCAGTTCAAAAGGGATGTTGAGAAAATAAAGAGAGCCTGGGGAGGTTTTTTAATATGGTTAGGAGCCAGAACTCATTGCATTTAATGGGAGGTTGAAGGAGGTGGATTTTTTTTTTCTGGCAAAAAGGGGATAATTTAATAGCAAATTAATTGAATGAGGATTAGAAAGATGGCTGAATAAAACAATTCTCAGTAGCATGGGGCAATATAACAAAGAAAGTTGTGCCTTGGGACATTTAGCTTGAATATGAAGATAAAAGCTCTACCCTTTTTATCAGGAGGGTAGTGCAGTGCTGGAACAGGATACCCACAAAGGCGGCACAATTTTCATCCTTGGAGTTTTTCAGGATTTGGCTAGACAAAGCCTTGCCTGATCTAACCAAAGTTGAGTGGAAGGCTGGACAAGGTGTGCTCTGGAGACCCCTTCTCAGCACATTTCCATGAAATATTACAACACTCTAAAGGCAAATTAAGCAATAATCATATCAGCAAAATATAAACCAAAATGTAAACAGTTCTTACTGCTCTTAGCTCCAAATACATTTTGAAATTGTTTGCTGCCTACCAACTGGCAGATCAGACTGAAAGCTCGGTAATGACACTGCTGGAATGAACAGCTACTTCTGATCTGGGTCTCTCCTTCTGATGGGCATGATTTCACAGCATGTATATAAGATATAGCCTTTCCACCCTGCCCTCTTTTTTTTTTTTTTTTTTTAATAGTGTCCTTCATGCCTTAATCCTTCCTGACTTTATTTTGCCCTTCCAAATCAAATAGTGATAGCAGAAGGTTAACTTTGAAACATACTGATTTCTAAACTATTTCCTCACCACAGAAGCTTAACCTGAAAGTCACAAACTCTGCAGTTAGGAAAATCGGTATTTATCTATTTTATTTAAGGGTGGGGGGAAAATAACTTTCTTCACAACAATGAAAGCCATATTAAATATTTGGAAGAGCATCAGGATCTTCTGCTTTAAAATGGCTTTAGGAAGAAAAATAAAAGGATTATTTCTCTCAAAGTATTGAACATGAGCTTGATTCTGCAAGGTCTTATGTGGAATACCAAAGCAAAAGTCTGCACGTGAATGGCCCCATACAGTGATAATACAGTTGGTAACCCTGCTTTCAACACTATCATTGGCTGCAAGCAGAAATCAGCTTGTTTTGTCAGAATTGGAAGTAGTAGTTGGAACACTGCATTGTTAAGACCCTCTCCAGAATGTTTGCAATATTGTACTTTTCTCTCTCAAATCAGATACTGTCGACACTGGGTTGCCTAATCCTCTAGTCCTCAGATTGTTGATATGACTTAAGAGAGATCTACAGAAAGACAGGAAGTCATATGATGTCACTTCTCCAATCTTTTCCAGCCCATGAATCTCAGCAACAAACAACTAAACATAATTTTTTCCCTAGTATCATTTCTTCCCTTGAAGAATTTCTCTATCAATTGAGGGAATATTATGAGGCACATTCTCTCAGACATGACTCACAATTCAAGCAAAAGTTTTCATACACTAATATACAGTTACCATTTACTACCACTACATTTTATGTTTGGTCCAAATAACAAACTGAATAGTTACTGGCACTATCGTGCTTTCTTTACACTATTTCACATTCTAGTCCTCAAGTGCTCAGCAAGTGCTCAAAAGCCTTTCAGAAGAACATAAAGGATAAATTTAGAATGTGTTTGCTATAAAGGGAGCAGGACATGAGTTTGTTGAGTGGTATGAAATTCTAGTATTACGCATGTCCTTTTTCAAAATAAACCCAACCAGCCACGATGAAGAATATCTGAAAATTACAGCCTCTTATGAAATATTAAACAGATTAAACAACTTTTGGAAATGTAAATCACAATTACCTGTGTTATTCCATTTAGGTTTCAACCATTCCATGCTTAAAAGAGGGCATATTGGGCTCACTACAGTTGATAGGCATCTCAGGTGCATGAGCACACATACACTAGCCACCCTGAAAACAGAATTCAGCCTGCAGAATATATTTCAAGTCAGACTAGAGCCCTGTTAGGACTGTCTTTCTTTGAATGTATCAGGTGGCAATCTTAAAACAAATATGTTGTAGAACAAACATGTACAACAAGTCAGTTTCCATTAAAAAAGTATGCTTTATTTTGTGTTATCCATAAATATACTCTCAAACAGGTTCAAGCAATAACATGGTGTTTTTAAGAAAGAGAGCTCACTCAAAATCCCAGATATTGAGTAGTAATAACTAAAGCCAATTTTTGGAATTGATTAAATAAATTCTAAAAAAAAGGATGTAGGATTGTCTCATTTTAATCAATTTCCCATAGCTATTCAATTATTTAACTTAAAATTAAGCTTTACGCTGTGAGAAGAGAAGAAAGTTCAGCCAGTCACATAAGCTAGAAACAAAAAACAAAAATAAAAACAGAATTTAAGTTCAAAGAGTGAGTGGTAAACTTCCTTTGGTAAACTTCCTTGTTTCTTTTTGAAAATTACATGGAACAAAAAATGCTAGGCAATTTAAGCATTCCTTGCATCTAGCATACCCTCTTCTTGCTGTTCCTCAGGCAGTGAGCCAGGATGAGGCAGTGTAACCACGTCTTTGATGCCCATGGGGCTGCACTGATCCTGGTCCCTCTGGTCGGCTGAGCCCTCACCAGAACAAAAAGTGGGGAATGGGGAAGAGAAATCTCCCACCACTTCTCATGCCAGGACACCCAGAGTCCCTTTAAGCCACTTATGCTTGCTTGCCTCAGATTGCTTCCTTCCCACTGGCATCCCACTAACATTTACTTGAGTGAAGGACGAGAAAAAGGAGGGCAGGAGACTGAAACAGGGTGACTTCTTTTATGCCTGCCAACCCCTTGCTCTCCTAGGACATCCTGTGACTCTTACAGCCAGTGATTTGTGTCATAGGCTGCATATTCCAGGTGTGTCTACAATGTCATTGTATTTGCCTTTATCGATGGGATGACCTAGGACTGGTCCATCTGTGCAAGGAGCCGAGCTGAGATTACTAGTGCTGCTAGGTCTCTTAAAACAGGAGCAGTCTGCTCATAGTGAATAATTTGTGTGCTATTTGCAATACAACCACATACACGGGAGGCTAGCATTCAAAAGGAACATCTTATCAGCTGATGATTACTTTAAAGAGAAAAAATAATTAGGCTCATAATAAGAAGTCAAGGGAATTAGGTGCTGATTCACGTTAATTCCAAGAAGAGAAGCAGAGTAAAAACGTCTCCCTCCAATTTAACTTGTGAATTGGGACATCTCACTAACATAGTAGTTCCTTTCCTTGACCTGTGCCCACACAACTGCTGCTGCAGAGTCTTTTTTAAAACAAATACATGAACACATTTAAGCAAACCATGAAGTGCTAAGAATCATTAAAAGAAAAAAAAATCCTTTCTTCTCTGGACAGCTACTTTCATAAATCTTCCCTGTGAGGTTTCTGAAATATTCCTATTACCTACTGGTAATTCAGTCCAAAATATAACATCAGTACTATTATAGTAGTTCCTATTTTTTTCCCCCCTCAAGTAAACGTTCAATATGAGCATACTTTCATGGTAAGGAATATAATATTAATCAGAAGGGATAAACTATTTGAGAGGTTTCTACATTGAAAAACAGATTTTTTTTATCTCTGCAGCATAGACAACTTTGGAAAACGATACTTTCTTTGTAGTTAACAATTCCAGAAGGTAGAATCAGTCCCTTGAATAGAATCACTTTTGGTATAACCAACATAGATGTTGTTCTGGAAGTAATTTTTGCAATGTTACCTAATTTTATTCCAAATCCACTTTTTTTTTTTTTTTTTTTTTTTTTTTTTTTTTTTTTAACATTAGAAAGTGCTTTCAGGCAGACAACCACTGGAAGAAATCAAGATATCATTCTGTATTAAAGTATACTATCTCCAAAGGTACAGGGAAAAGAAACATGACGCTGAAAGACAGTTATCCTGCTTGGGTAAAGAACACAACTAGCAGCTACAACTGCAAAATGTCTCTTTAACGGTGCATGTGCTCACATTTCAAGGGCCAAACCCAAAAATACGTACAAAAAGATTGAAAACTAAAGTCCTAAGGAAGAGAGTATTGTATCAGAGAACAAGTGTGTCCTTGGAAAAAAGGGCTGTCCTCATATCATTGTGTGCCACCACCATACGTCACAGCCCTTGACTTCATTGACCTCCTTTAATTTGGCTCGCAGGCACACTTATCATTCCTGAGGTAATGGTCCTATCACTGCTGCTGGAGAAACCTGTAAAAGGGGCCTTAGCTGTCTGAAAAAACAGGTATAAGACAAGGCCAGAAATAAGCAGGGGCTGAGTAGAAAAGCCTTCAATCCCAAGCTGTAGCCAGTGTAATGCAGTTGGTTAAATTCTGTGTTGCATGGTCCTGCCCTATTAGCCTGCAGACAGAGCCTTGCCCATTTTTGGCATTCACATGCAGGATGCTGAAGAGCCTTACTTTGCCAAAAAGCAATTGCTTCACCTGCTTTGCCTTTTTTGTTTGGTTGGTTTTGCCTCTCACCTCTTATTTTTTGTGGCCCGAGTGCTTCAGAAGAATTAATATATTCTGCCCGTGCAAAGATGTAAGTGGGTGATCTTCCGTATTTCACAAAAGCAGCTGAATTGTGCTAATCATGGTTCATAGGGCAAGAAGTCAATGAGGACACAAAAATAACATCAGAAAAAGGGAAACAGGAAAAGAAACACCTTTCAAGATGTCAAGCAGAGCAGCAGGACCAGGGCATGGCCTTGCTAGATGTAGTTGCTCTGCAGGATCCCCACGCAACAGCTTGAGTCTAGTGGTTACAGCTGCTCTCATGGCAGCTCTGTCTTACAACAGCCATTTACACTGACATGATGGAGATATCCAGCATCCGATATTGTGGCAGAAGTAGAACACATTCCCCTATTTATTTTAGCCAATGAACCTCTCTCTTTTCAAAATTTATAACTTGCAGCTTGAGCCAATTAAATTTTAACTATGTACCTAAGTTTTGCAAAAGAGGAAAAACAGCTTAAATGCTGATTTTAAGGTCATGAATCAGGATAGAGATATGATTAATAGCACAGTTCTGCAATGTTGTGCACCTTGTGCAACTGCCAATATGAGAACCAAGTGAGAGTAAAATACCACCTACTGAGAATGGTGACGTTTACACCAGTTTTGCATTTGGGTTCATATAGTGAAAGTAAAGGAGGTCAAAGCCTGAAATCTGTTTGAAAAACTAGTCAAGTAATGAGACAATCTTTTTAATGACCTAGGTTTAAGTAAAAAATAAATGTTTTATTGTGCCTTCTGGCACCTGCATGACTCAACTCCCCTAGTAGGGATGATACCTATCATGGTATTTCTTAAATTAAGATAAAATGTGAGACTGGTTTTTCTTTTATTCTGACACATCATCAAAAATCAATGAAAACTCACTTTTATGAGGGATCAGGAGACTGGACTATCTCAAACATTGAGAAAAGTGTTTTTTTTAAACTAGGTAGCAAAACTTCTATAAATTTAAGTTACTTCTTGATTTAAATGGGTCTCATGCACTAAGTTTTACTTATTTATATTAGCAAATAAAATTGATTAAAAAAATGGAGTTAGATTTAACCTAAGATCATCTTCCAGGGAATATTCAGGCAATACGCAATCTAATCGCATGTAGATGTGCCAAAAGCAGTAATAATTGAAGAACATGTTATCTTTAATTTTATAGTGAGACAAATACTGAAATGGAAAATGGCAAAATGCAAAGTATTTCCATTAAAAGTCAAGATTGAAAATATTCCTCAGACATTGTGCCTGAGGGGTCTCATCAGGTAAGTGTTTGCCACATTAAATCTGTGTCTCGGGACAGTTCTAGTAATGTCCATTTCTTCTGTCAGTTTTTAAGATTTGTCAAGAAAATCAAATCTGTGCACTTAAGAAAATCAAATCTGTGCTTCCAAAAAGCAATTTATATATGAAGAAATTTGAAATTAGAAGCAGTCCAAGAAATATTCATGAATTGAAAAAGATTTCCAAGTAGTAATAAAAAGAAACACAAATATTGAATGCTCACAAACACCCTCAGAAAAATTAAAAAGGATTTGAATGTAACATTGAATAGAAGGATGTGAAAAGAACTTCACTTGGCCAGGATCTGGTATCCCCTATCTCTTTGCTGTATTTGAAAACAGATCATTCTATTATTACAAAGGAATGGTTTCTAGTTAACTTTTTGTGATATTATTACAGTCACATTTCAATTATGTAATAATGATCTTGTCTGAGACATATTAGCACATATCATGGTAATTAAGACTTCTGATTTTATGGAGGAGGAATACAGAAGAAAACAACAACATACTATTCTGGTAAGTTTTACCTTCTCTACAGCTTTCCTAAAGTAGTTTCTGCAGCATAGGATTCCAATAGAATGACATAAAATAAGGTTAAAATAATGCTCATCTAGGAACTCCAACCATGTCTTTTAGTAGTAGCATTGTCTTTGGTGGATTTTTTTCTTCTCTGATCCACCACCATGCACCAAAGATCTGAGCTGTGTTTCTTCTATCCTCCCCAAAACTCTGCTCTCTAAATGACCTCCAAGTTCAATGATAAGTCCTACTTACTCCTACTTCAGCTATCAACTCTCAATCATGAAAGGAAAATGAGAAATGCTACGTAGGAAGGAGGAAAGAGAGCAAGACTTTTTTTTTTTTTTTTTTTTTAATGTGCTTTATCACAGAAGAAAGAGGTTTGCTCACTTGTGAGACTCTGCACAAGAACTACAGAAGTGCTGCTGCTTCTCAAGCATGGAAATTGTATAGCTTGAGCTATTCCTTATCACCATAAAGCCAATCATCAGCCTGATGATTCCACTCACTATGTATAACCAATTATCTCCTTTTGCTCTAGGTTAGCAGTGGAATAGCTAAAATTTACTAAAGCTATGAAATGGCTGTAATGGCTTCAATCCAGACAAATGATAACACTTTCCATTATTTTTGTACTATGTCTTCTGAAATCTGTAAGTGGTCTTGATCTCTTTGCTTTCTCCTTGAGACACTAAAATAAATAAATAAATAAATAAAACTAAGACTTTTAATTTTTCATTATCATTCTTCCTAGACTAGCATTTTGCTCACTTTCCTTTTTGCCATTTTTAACTCCCTCAAAAATTGATAAAACGGGTGAATGTTTGAAATTTTTAAATAGTAGAGATGCATTTGCCTTCTGCAACTTTATTCTGGAATCAAGCTTGTTCTAGAGGACCACTAGATCTCTCTCTCTCTCTCTCAAAAAAAAAAAAAAAAAAAAACACTTTTTTTCCTTACTTTCACCATATCTGTATTTTATATGTCCCTAATATATAAAGCAAAATAAAGCAGGATGGGAGATACACACTTTTTTACTCTTTTTCACTTCCCTGTAAAATAGTGAAAAGAATTAGATATATTTAAATACATAATTATAATGAGAGAAAGGACCAAAACAATCCTTTCTTTTAATCTGAAGAATGAAAAACTGAAGGGCTGATACAGGCATATAGAGGCATATTGTGCAGCAGACATCACTCATACAGATACTCAAGACTCTTTAAGGAGCTGACTTGTATTATCAGCTCAGGAGATCCTCAGATATCCATAGCCCTGTTTTCTGTCTGAAAGTCTATTCAGCACCAGGAAGTTAGATTAAGCCTGTAAAAAAAGAGAAAATTTCAGCTTCTTTTTTCAGTATATTTCATAAGAAATCTATATATATATGTACGTATATGCATTCGATTTGCCTAGTTTTAGCCTGAATGTTTCAATCCTACTGCAAACTCCTTTTAACCAGCTTTTAATTTCACTGAAATAATGTCAGAATCACTAAGGCTAGCTGAAAAATATCAGAAGCCATGCAAATGTTAAAAGACAAGAATAAGTTAGTAAAAAAAAAAAAAAAAAAAAAATTATGACTGGTCCCATTCCTGGCAGTGGATTTTGAGAAGCTGTAATTCTTCATGCTCCACTGACAATTTTTGCTGTCCTGAAATAGTTCAATTCTGAGGAATGATGTAGAAAACAAAATTATCTTGTTTTGATTACTAGCCTTCCAGATGACAAGAGAGCTTCAGTAGGCAGAATGGAGGGCAGATGAGAATATAGCCAAGGAAAAAAGGATGAATGAAGGGTAAGCATGTAATCTGGGCCAGTGAGAACAAGGAATGAATACAATATGAAGGGAGTAGAATGAAAGAAGGGTGAACAAAGCCCTTGGAAAGGTTTTCCCTAGATATTATTACAGCAGTGTTCCTGCTGACACACAGGGATCCTGCATCATATAGATTAGTAGCTGAGCTCCACAAGGAACAAAAAGCTAAAAGGAACTCATCAGGATATCACAATTCAGACAGGAATGTATATAAGTGAGGTCAGGGAAAGGAGTAATATTACTGGAAACCTATCTTTCTACTTCAGGTATTGAAGTAGCCATATTCCCATTTTTATGCAGCTGGCTGGAGACAGGGGAGGCTGGGAGAAATCTTTAGTATAAGATTGGTGTGATACTCAAACTCATCATTGGATACGTTCCAAGCTGCTTGACAACACTTTGTGATTACATCCCCCCAAACACATTCATGAATGTATATACAACAACACATACAAAGTTTTTCTGAGGTCTTCAAACCTGCTACCAAACAAAATAATCCCATTAAATGTTTTCTGCCTGCCCTTATTGTTGTACAGCAACACAGTTCTCAAGCAATACCATTTTCTCCAAACTCTGTAGTGAACCATTACCAGCTTTTGTGTGGCTGCCACTGCTGTTGCCTGGCCTTTATATGAAAGAGTCTCTGGTAATTTCCCGTTTTTCTCCTCATTTCCTAGGGTAAGAGCCTTTACGTAGAAAAAAAATTTGAAGCTGGTCACCTTAGTTGTCCCAGCTCATCTCAGAAGCTGGCCCATTTGCAGGAGGTGACTACAACATTTGAGGACCTATTCACAGTTTATGGAAGCTCTGGGGAGTTAAGATAGCTGAATTCAGGCCAGGACTAAACAAAAAAAGGAAGGCATAGAGGGTGAGGAAATTATTTGCTTTATGTGTTGCAAAGCCCTGAAGCTGCTGGATGAGAAGGGAGGACAGTGCAAACCCAAAGGAACTCCCCAGTACCCTGATCTCTTCCTGTCAGTCAGTCATATTTCACCATTTAACCATCTTAGTAGACTGCTTCTTCCTTGTTATGGGATTGCAGAACATGTAACACATTTGAAAAGTCATCTTTAACTTAAATTTTCAAATTAGAAACAACCCCAGTTTTATCTGTTATTCTGCTTTAATGTTACCATTCATTTTCATACTTCATTATTTACATCATGAATGATGTCTGTCTCAGTGGCACATGGGTCTCTGATAGTAGAGAGACCATGCAGCAAATCTGCTATCTGAAAATCAAATGTAACTACAATTGGATTTGCATTCATTATTTTTAAAAAGTACACTTTCACTCATACAGAAGATATAACTCAGCGGGAATACAGCTTACGCTGCTTAAGGAACTAAAGCCCTGACTTGCTACAATTACAGCAGCACAGACAATTTTCACTTTTAAGCAAAATAACTTCATCTCTTGAGATTTTCGGCAGAGAACCAGGAAATTCAGTGGTAACCAAAAATAGAAGAGAGCTTGATCTTACATGGTTTTGGTGTGCAGGAGGGAACAGAGAACAGAAAAACCTGGTGATGCATTAATGAAAGCTCTGCTGCACAGCCAAAGCAAGTCACAAAAGACAGAACCAGAAGGTAAGCACATCATTTGTGATTTTTGTTTCTATCTTTAAATCCTGAGGAGGAGTTGAGTTCATACAGTGATGACTGTTTAGACAAGCACAGTATTTCCACAATGAACACAACAAAGAAACAAACAGGTTTGTATATGTTAACTGTAAATGAAATTCCTTGGAATTAGAAGCAACCTAATTGCAGAAGCATCAAGCTTAGCTCAGACAAACTTAATTTTCTTAAGTAACTTAGCTCATTCATACAAGTCAGAAATGTAAAATGTGTATAGATAGCATTCTGAGGAGATCATAATTTGATCCATGTTTTTTCTCAGCTTAATTATTGTTCTTTTTTTTTGCCCTCTGATTCAGGGAGATGTAGGAAACAGCCATATTCCTGTTCAGTATACACCACTGCACTGAGATAGGAACAGGCTAATGGCTATTTCTAATGGTATTTCCTTAATGTAATGCACGGACTATCAAATTAAAGCAATGTTACCCAGGAGATGCATCTAATTTTTAACAATTTCATTTCATAGTACCTAAGCACATGTTAACATGTTTCACACATCTTCACCCTTGTCCTTTGCTTTAATTTCTATAGACAAGATTATTAAAATTCTGAAATACTTGCATTTAACATACTTTTATTTTCAAACCATACATCGAGCACCAAATCATGTAATCAGGAGGATGTCTTCAGATCGAAGTAACATCTAATTTTATGTGTTTCTATGCCCTCTGAGGTTTATTTGCCCTAGATATTCTGGCGTGTATTTCAGTTCTGTGCAGCTAAATTGTGTTTGAATTTCTCTAGTTGTGGAGGTGCAGAAAAATAAGTTAATTTGCTTTTGTGGCTTGGTCAAAGATGGCTGCTAACAGTCAAAGTCTTAAAAGAAAAACTGCAACTAGAGAGAATTCACATGTAAGTTAAGGCAGTCTAAGACACGGATAAAACATTATCTGATACACTGATTGCATGTCTAATCATTAAATTTAGGAAAAATAAAATGGAGCATACAAGGGGAGAAATACATTCAAGAGAGCAACTAACATCCACAACCAAATCAGGAAACAAATGGTCATATGTAGAACGAATCATCTGAACTGGGACCTGGATTGGCCAACAGATTAAAAACTGAGCTATGATCTCACTTCGCATTAGGATACTTCACAATGGAAGTAAGATGCACCAGTAGTTTGGGTTCTCAGAGCCACTACACCAAGGAGATACAAAATCCTCCTGGGTGAAAGTGTGTTTAATTCTCTTTGCTTTCATTTTTTCTCCTCTCATTCACACAATCACTCAAAAACAAAGTCACACAGGAGTCAAGATGGTGCAAGCTACATGAGGTATTCTGATTTTTCATTAGTTTATTCTTTTGGATATTGCTTTGCTATTCATTGCTGCAAAATGATTTTACTACACGGCAGAATTTAATCAGGACTAGGAATTTAAAAGTATATTTTGTTTTGTTTCATTTTCAGAATTTGGTAATAGGTTCATTACCCAGTACATTTCACTTACATCAAAGTAAAAAGCTAAATTAGCAAATTTATACTCATTGTGAACAGAAATAATGAGAACTGTATAGTTGTTGGATTCTCCTTCTGTGCTAATTTCAATACTCATCAAATGTCTGCTATGTAAAAGTTCTATTTATAAATTTTGAAATTATATTTTCTTTAAGATTAAAAAAAAAGTTTAGAAGGGTAAGGAAGTACTCATCATCATAAGGATTTCAGTAAGTCTGAAAATACACGTAAACAGCATATATGTTCTTGAAAGGTCTGTCTTGTGAAGAACGATGATGCCTCTGAATAAAAGAAGGCATTACATTTGTGTTAACTGGAAAATAAGACAATACAGTCTTGGCATGGATTAAAATATTGGAAGACAATATAGGTTATACCTGGACAACAATTAGATAAAATATTTATGAGGTCAGGCTGTCCTGCTCCGAAGAGTTTTGATAGTTAGGGATGGAAAATGGAGAAACTAAAACAGGCTTCCACTGACTGAAAAAGAGTCTTAAGAAAAAAAAAAAAAAAGAGAGAGAGAAAAGGGAAATAGATGCTCATACTGTATGTGCAGTGTTGAGACAAGGAAAAAAATGATGTGCAGAAAGAAGAGGGCAATAGTTATAAAGAGTGAATAAAGCATAGAGAAAAACAGCTGGGGATGAAGATATAGAAATCCATTAACTTTAATTAGTACTGCATTGAAGTAGCAACATTAAAGAAGGTATGAACAAATATGTAGAGTCAGTTTGTTCACACAGTCGTCCGGCCTTCAGTGGGAAGGAGCTCTCTTAGAGCAGGGAAAGATAGTCCTGGAGACAGTAAGTTTATCAGAACAACTTCGTAAATAGAAAAAAAGACTGAAAAGTCAAGGCATGGAGAAGAGTTAATTATAAAGACAATCAGCTCTATCAATAGAAAAAAACAAAGATAGAAGAGGACTGAGAGAAAAAAAGTCATCAGGACAGCTGTACTAAAAATAAAGAACGTTGAGAAATTGAGTGCAAGGGAAATACATAAAAAAAAAATCTCTTAAATGTCTGGGATATTCTTCAGAATTAAGTTTCCACTTTGAGAATGGAAACATTGGCACTTTTTTATTGAAAGAAAGGGCTACAAATGAAATTATGCGAAATTTTTCATTTGCATTGAACAAGTATTTTGTAATAACCTCATTTTTTTCCTCAGCAAAGGTCTAAAAAAATGGTACTGAAAAAAATCAGTGATTCAAAAGATGGCTCAATAGGTACTGCAGAAAGAACTTAACTGATAGTCCAGAAGGACCAAGCAACGGAGACATTACAGAGAATAATGTTTAGTGAAAATGAGGTCAAGCCTACACTCCTCCTGGAGGGAAGGAAAGCTGAAAGATGCCAGAATTAGGAAATACACAGATAACTATTCTACCACACAAAGTGAACTGATCATACAGCGGGTTGAGCTAACAGCAGGAAAACGTGTGAGAGTGCAGACAAAATAAGGGAGGGAGGCTGGTGACTGCAGGAAGAGAAGGGCTGATGTAGTACATGGTAGAAGCAGAGAAGGCAGCATGGGAAGGAAAAGGTGAAATGAATTCCAGCAAGCAGGAACAAGGCAAAGAAATTCTCTAATTCAGGGCAAGAGGTGTGAAAAGCAAAAGACCTTTGTAAAGAAAGACAACCATGAGAGCAATTCAGCTGCCTCATTTTTTAGGGTGCATTTCATTCCCTTGAGAAGCCTGCTGAGAAGACTCAGAAATGAAAATAAGAAGTCATGGGTGGGATGAGTGATTTTGATGTATTGTGTAATTATAATGGAAAACAGGTTTTGATTTTCTTTGGTTTGAATGTTAATGAGATTTCATTGCTTTGTTTGTTTGTATTGGAGCTTTTTATCACAGTTTGTTTGGGTTTCAATAAGCAGAACTTGTCATAAGGCTATGGCTTTGGTGACATTTTCAAAAACAGAGGACTTGCAGCCAGATGTGGGTCCTGTTACAAATTCTGTCACACACTTCCTGTGCAACTCTAAGCAAGCAATTTCACCGTAGAAGCTCTACGTGAGATTTAATTAAATTTTATAAAATGACCTTAGACTCTAAGATCAAGGATGAAATAATATATATATATATATATATATATATATATATATATATACACACACACACACACATATATATATGGTATTGTATTGTACTGTTTCACTGTGGCTGTGAAGGGCTGTTTAACTCTGTTATTTGCTGCTCGGAAGATACCTTACTTGTACGCTTCATGATATGCAAATAGAAGAAGCACGTGGGACAGGTTGCTAGCATAGTCAGTCACATGGAACAATTACCACATTTTACAGTATAAACACAAGGTAATTGAAGTCAGTTCAAATTGTATCAGACACTGTAATTACTAGTTGGAAATCACTGATTATGTGCTTGCCCATAAAAGGACAGAACAGGTTATTAGCAATACAGGCATTGTAAAGTAGGTGCTCCTAAGAATCAAGGACCAAATTTTGCTCAAATTTGTATTACAAGCAAATAACACTGAACACAAATATAAAGCCCAGTTTTACCTCAGCATAGCTAAGCACTCATTCTGCTTGCCCCCTTCTCCTCTATCCACAGTAACAAACTTTCAGTGAATTTTGAGAATCAGTGATTACTGACTACTGCCTTTCTAACTTATTAAAGGCTATCCCAATACAAGTTTTTTATTAATCTTCCTAAGAATGAGGAGGATACTTCTACATTATCTTTGGCTGAAATGAGAGGCTGGAAAAGTGACTGCAATTTCCATGTGTTTTACTACTGATTTAAAGTGTTAATAAAATTAAGTAAAATACTTCTTTTTAAAATGCATATCCTTACTTCACAGCTAAGTAACCATAATATGTCATACATGTGTAACCTAAAAACTACAGTTTGCATTCTACTTTGGCCTATCACTGACCTTATAAATATGTATTCGGCTCTATTAAGCACTAAGCACTCCTGATTAGAATTAGTATTAGCACATACTTAGAACTCATTTAAAATTGTTTTTTAAAACAAATTTCTCTTTAAAAAGAGAAAACAAAATTAAGCTATAGTCATACATAGTCAGACTAGCTATAACAAAGATCTCTAAATGTGACTCAGTCATAAGGCAGAAATATTTAGGGGCTCGCAGTGGAGATCTGCATCATGTACATATTCTTGGGATTATTTTGACTGTTAACCATTTTTTTATGTATCTATACTAATTAAATGTGAAATTGTATTTAAAATTCTGAACAAAAATATTTAATGATCTGTATCTGTTCATAGTTTCAGAATTTCATTCTTCAGTGATTATATTAAATGTCTAATGTGATGGTGGGAGGCTATGGTAGGATACATACCTAGTCAAGTGAATACAACCAGACTGACACCAAACACAGAGACAGAGCTGATGAAACAAGCCAAAAAATAATCTCTTTCATCCACTTTTGTACACTCACTAAAGTAAGTGAAAAGGTATTTTTGTGATAACTTAACAAACACGAAGTAAAATCCTAGCCTGTCTGTGATATATAGCTATCAAAGAAATCAGGAGGCCAAGGTACATCACATTTTCTCTTTATAGACTTCAGCTTTTGTGAAAAACATCTATTAATCCAAGGCAAAATCTTTACTATGATATAATGAACACCACTGTTAGTTAATCTAAAAGCACGCTCCTTTATTCCATAGAGTCAGGCTTAGATATCATCTTGCTTTGGCCATTTATGAAGGAAAGGAGAAGGTATGAGGTAGACCTCGTTTAAGAGAAGCAGCAAAAATCCCGTTGCAGGCTTTCAGCTGTGGAGCAATCACACAGTTTGTCACAAAATAAATCACCTAATTCACTTGATTTCTTGCAAATCAATCCCAATTCATCAGAATCAATTTCTTAACTTTAAATAAATGCCAAACTATTTGATAAGTAAACTGTGCCCTGTAGGATTCTTGCAACTAGTTTGTTACAGCTTCTGGCTACTCATTACTCATGCTGTGATTACTCATTTAATTGTACACTTCTGTTGCTGTAGCCTGATTGGATCACTCGGGCTGCTCAGACTGAAAAGTAAAACTAAGAAAAATGCACTGAAATTTTAGCAATGAGTGCTAAAATTTCACATGACTTCAGACTAAGAAAAATAGCTTTTAAAAGCAATCCTTAATCTCAATATGGAATGTATCAAACACTATAGCTCCACAAATAACATTCACAACATACAGTCGTTGAACAAAAATGATTTGCCAGCATCTCCTTAAACTATAATCCCTTATCAATAATATAAGTGTATACACATACACACACTATACAGTATCCGTATCTGTTCAACTATATAACTGTTATGTGGTACCCTTCTACTCAGCTGCTTGCTGCTCATAGGCTGCAGCAATCTCCTTTAACAAAGTGTTTGGAACCAACCCTCCTACCAACTAATTTTCTCTTCCATCCATCCCAGTATTAATCTATGTATGACAGCTTAGTTATTTGACTGCTACTTGCAGCACCATCACAACTGCATGGCACTCACTCATCACAACAAAAACAAAAAATCAAAATTAGGAAATTAGGATGCTAATGTTAATGCAAATACTAAAATGTGGCTAGCTTGTAAAGTAATCTTTTAAAATGATATTGAACAAAGACTGAGCATACAAGGGTAGAGCTATACCCTTGTGTATGCTATTACAGTTACTACACATTCTTAGTGTTTTTGACATATTCCCATGAAGATGAGAAGTTATTAATCATTTTGGAGTTGAATCCAAACATAATAGAAATCCAAGAGAAACAGAAAATCAAAAATAGTTTCAAAATGTTTTATGACTAAGAGCTAGAAAAGATACTGTTGTATCTAAATACTTCTCTCTCTTATTGATATGTAAGATTTGTTTTCACTTTGAGAAAACAAAACCAAATTACCTGTTGAAACAAAGTATCAGCATGATTTATGATTTTAGTTACCAATAGTAATAAAGTTTTATCTTTAAGGGTATTATTAAAAGAATCAAGGCTGCTTGGTACATATTAACCATAGCATACACTACAGAAGCTTTCTGTTTTTCTTTTTTTCTCTCTCTTTTTTTTTTTATGTAATTTTCCACCTTCAGGGGGGAAAAAAAAGTCTCATTTGGGTATTACTCCCTCTGAGAAGGTTTTTAGTCTTGAGCTAGTTCACAGAAAGGAAGTGTTACATAAAGAATGGTTTTGTGTTTGCTCTTCAGGAGATGTCTACAAAGAACTCAAATCAATATGTTAGCCAAGGAAAAATCTTTTAGGATCGTATTAAAAATTAATAACCAAAATTCAGACTACAATAGATTGATGAATGCATGGAAAATTAGACTACGAAATGCAGGCTATCTCTCAAAAAAAAATATATATATAGGTCTGCCTCCCTCCATCACCCTGAAAAGGGCTTTAATAACCTTATTCCTTCACTTTAAAATAGAAGTCTTTCTAACTTTCTAGAAGAAACAAATTTTACTTTGTACATTAAAGCTTAGTACAGATGCATCAACAAGGAGTTTATAAAGGTATGACAGAGAAAAGAGTTTAAGATACATTATGTTTGTAGTCACATACACAAATTGCAAAAAGACACATGACAAAAGAGAATTTTATATATGAACAGTTAGGTTTGACAAGTTTCTGGAAATTGCATTACTGAAATATAGTGCAAATTCAACAACCAAATTACATGAGAAGGGTTAAATCTGAGTTTTGTACCAGTAGTGTACCAGTAGTGTTATCAGAAACCTCAGCTATTTATTGTACTTCTCTGTGACAAAAATTCTAAGTTTTTCAATGTGAAATCAATTTAGATTGTTTCCTGTTTAGTCCTAAACTTGCACAGAATTATACAGACCAGCTATGCTGGGAAGGGACTTCTGGAATTTGTCCAGTCCCACCCCTCCTGCTCTGAGAAGTGTCAACTAGAGCAAGATTCACAGGGCTGTGTGCAGACAGGTTCTGAGTATCTCCAAGGATGGAGACTCCTGGCCTCCTCAATGGGATGTGCCCTTAGCTTTCCCAGTGATGATGTCCCTGAGTGGATGGAGGCTGTGGCTTTCTAGGAATGCCTGGTGCCATGGCTATCCAAAAGCAGGCTGGCATTTAGCCTGCTGACGAGAGGATGGTGTTTTTCTCAGGGTCTTTGGTGGGGCCTCACTGTGTTTGGAGGTACAGCAAGCAGAGCAACTACCCCAGTGGGGAAGCGTTTGGAAGAAGGGGCCTGTGTGAAACTTGTGAGCTGGCACCAGTCCTCTCTTTCTTATTCTCTCTGGTTGCTAGGCTTGCAGATGGTGGAAACCCAAGAGCAGGAGCATGAAGGAAGGAGCCTTTGCAAAGCTCTCGGCTCTGGACCTTGGAATGATCTCCCTTGGTTGGCAGGTAGATCAGCAGCGAGCTTTACTGGGGCTGGGAGCGTGTGGAGCTGCTGCTGACTGCTGGGTAGGGAAAGCCCTGAGGGAAGCTAGCAGAAGCCACTTCTGCCTCTGCCCTCCCTGGAAAGGCTGAAAGCAGGGACAGTTGTCCTGAATATCCTCTCCTTCGTGTTTCTTGCCTTCTCCTTTTCTCTCCCTTGTGCTCCTCTCTCCCTCTCTGCCTCCTTCCTCCCATGCCTCTGGCAACACAGGGCACTGTCCCTCCACCAGGAAGACGCTGCAAGAGATGGCAGAGAAGTGCTGGATGAGAGTCTCCCTGTGCCTCCTGGCTCCTGTTGCCTCAGTGTTGGGGGCAGTCTCCTGAAGGGCATCCCTTCATGTACTCTAGCCCTGTCCCTACGTCGGTCCCACTTTAGGGCACTCCAAACCCAGGATGAGGCATCTTTGTGGGAAGGTGTTGGGTGCTGGAGAATGTGTCCCTCCCCATGCATCACCAGTACCCACAGCCATAACCTGGGAGCCCTTCTGTCCCTGGGAGTAAGAGCTGTCCCCGTTTTCATAGCCTGTGTGCATCATCCCCCGATCTGCTGTCCCTGTAGACAGTGGAAGAGAGAGGGATGGTGACAGAGCAGTTCTGCCATCCAGCAGGTAATGCCTGGGAAGGAAGGAAGGGCACAAGAATCACCCAAGCATCCCAAACAACTCCATGGCTCGCCTGAGTCCCTGGCTGGCTCTGCAGGAGCCTGGCTGGCGGTGGGCAGACAGAGAGAGCTCTTTTGGAGTTCTGGCTTCTTCCTCTGGCATGGCTCTGTACATTCATGTGTGTGTGTGTGTGTGTGTGTGTGTGTGTGTGTGTGACTGTGACATGGCATGGGGCCATGACATGGCACGGGGCAGAGACAAGCTTTTTGGGAGAGGTGGCCCTGAACTTATACTCACGCCTGCTTTCCTCACTTGCAGGATGAAGAAGCTGAGGTGGAAGACGTGGATGAGGAAGAGGACAGCAAAGGTGTTCCCATGGCCAGGGGCAGATGGCATGCAGCCTGCTGCTGGAGAAGGCAAATCTTGTGAAGGGAGAGTGGAGAAAGCAGCTCCTGGCGAAAGAGAGGCCTCATGTCAGCCACAGACCCAGGGGAGGCAGCTGAGGAAGCAGCACCCCATTGAGGCTCAGAGCTGGTGGAAGGCAGCATGGGGCTGCTTTCACTGCGGCCAGAGGTGTCAGGAGGCCAGCAGCACGCTGATACCACCTCTGTCACATCCCCTGGCAAGGGGTGCAAGGGATGCCTCCAGCTCACAGCAAGACGTGGAGCATCTCCCCTTAGGCCCTGGCAGCACCTCCATCCTGCAGTCTGCTGCCTCCGGAGGACAGAAGAACAGCTGCCTGGCTGGCAAGAGAGCACAGGTTGTACTGGTGACCCATATGGCCCCTGCTCACCCTTTCCTTTCATACGGCCAGTGAAACTAGTCGCCTGTGCTGCTGGGCCATTTCAGACACTGAGAGCTGTTCTGGGGACTGCAGCTCCCAGCACGGGGAGGATGCAGAGGAATGGAGCGAAAGCCATGCCTTCAGCTGTGTCCTGGAGGTGAAAAGTGTCAGCATCTGTCCTGTGGCAACACAAAGGACCCTGCCATGACCCATGCCTCCAGCTCAAATCCACATTTTGGTGGGGAAAGAAGCTTACACCTCCACGAGGAAGAAGACTGGGACGAGTTGCACTGCCAGTCCCGCAAAGGACACTGTGAGTGAAGATCCCTGCGCTGGGAAGATGCAAAGAGGATCAGGACCCACATCTCCAACTCTACCAGGAGCGTTGGCAGTAAGTGAAGATCCCTACCCAGTGAGGTAAATAACTGCATGATGTCCATTTGTGACTCCAGCTCTGCCTTTGACATGAGCAGTGAGAAGATGTCCCCGGGCAACGGGGACAGTGAGAGCAGCAACAATAACTGCAGCTGTGTCTCACCTGTGACAGGCAGACATTTCAGTGAGTTATATCTGAGCAGTAAGAGCCACCCTTGGCTGCAGAGCTGACGAGATGGTGGAGTTAAGCATTGTGTGAGGAAGGAACAAGGCAAAAAGTAGGATCACAAGCCTGGCCTTTAGGAGAGTAGACCTCAGCCTATTTAGGGTTCTGCTGGGAAGAATCGCATTGTACAGTCATCCCTGGAGGGAAGAGGGGTCCAGGAGAGTTGCTTGATAGTCAAGGATTACCTTTTCCAAGCTCAAGAAGGAATTATCCCAACAAGCAGGAAATCAAGCAAGGAGACTTGCATGCATGAGCAAGGAGTTCCTACCTCAGCTCCAACAGAAAAAAAGAAAGGGTACAAGAGGTGGCAAGTGACCCAGCAAAATGACCCAGATACATCTTCCAACCATGCAGGGAGGGGCTTAGGAGAGCTAAAGCCACTGGGAATTGAAACTGGCAAGGGGCTTGAAGGGCAACAAGAAAGGCTGCCAGAAGAACATTTGCAACAAAAGGAAGGCTAGGGAAAAGGTGGGCCCATTCTTGCACTGAATACTGCCTTCATCTCCATCTGGTAAGACCAGCCCTCAGCAATCCTGTGTCATAGAGACCAGGAGCAAAACAGACTTATCTTTGGTGGAGAAACGTCAGCTTAAGGAACGTCTCAACAAACTGGACAGACAAGAGTCCCCAGGCCCTGATACGATGCACCCACAAGTGCTGCTCGAGCTGCCCTATGTCACTGCAAAGCCACTCTTATCTTTGAGAAAAATCATAGTGATCAGAAGAGGGTTCTGAGGACTGGAGGAAGGCAAATGCCACCCCTCTCATTCAAGAAAGCCAAGGAGGATGCAGGGAATTATGGGCTCCTCAGTACCAGACAAGGATGGCTTTACTGGAGCAAATACAGTGAAGGGCCGCACAAATAATTAAGGAATTGTGTCTTACATGGAGAGGCTGAGAAAGCTGGGACTGTTCTGCCTGGAAAAGAGAAGGTTTAGGGGACACCTTCTCAGTGCGTCTGAACACCTGTTGAGAGAGCGTCACAACACCAGACTCTACTCACCGGTGCCCAGGGTGAAGACAAGAGCCCCTGGGAACTACCTGAAACACTGGAAATTTCACTTGAGCACAAAAAAACATGTCTTTCCTGTGAGGGGTGTTGAACATTAGCACAGCTTGCCGAAGGTGGTGACATCCACATCCTTGGAGATACTCAGAAGCCAGCTGAGCATAGTCTTGCTCTGTCTGCTCCAGCTCACCTTGCTTGAGCAAGGGAGTTGGACCAGTCTTCAGAGCTCTCTTCCAACCCCAACAATTCTGTGAGATGTGAAAGGGAGGATTAATGCAGAGTCCAGCTGGGGAGAGGAAAAGCCAAAGGAAGAAGAGAAGCACATTTTCTGGACAGGGGTGAGGGAGGCAATTTGATTGCTTTTTTTCTTGAGAGAGGGTTGTTTTTCTTTTTTTAATCCATCTGTATGGCAACTACTGCTTGTTACCAGACAAGCAAACCAATAAACCAAGAACGAAAAACCGTATGTTTCAGGCTTTGTGATCTGGCTTGAGTTCACTTCTCTTAAATATCCCAAGAGAAAAAAAGAACACTTCTATAATCCAAAAGGAAGAAGAGAATCACATGGGCCCCCAGAGAAGCCAAAAGTGGCAGCATCATGCCTAGGAGGATGCTAGTCCATTTCTGATCCCAACAGACACTTGTTTTGCCCACCATGAAAGGGGACAACAAGCCTAGCAACACTATGGAGACAGGGCATTCTTCCATTTCTTCTTCCTGACCCATCAGGCAAACCCCCCTTTCCCTGCAAGAAGCCATGAGTTTTCCATGGCCTCAAGTTTCTCTGAAGACTAGGACTCCAATGAGTCAAGTCCCTGGTGTTGCCATACTGCTCCTTCATCGGGCAGGTTCCTCCAGGTCCCTGCACACGACAGGACTGCTTTGGCTTTCTGAATTCTCAGGCAAATCTTCAACTGGCCAGATGTATGAGCATTGAAACACCATTCTTTTTCCCTGGCCTGCTTCTCTTTCCTGGTCTCTGTGCTCTTGTTGCTTCCCCGCAGAGTCTGGAAGTGAGTAAGAAGCCTGTGCCACAGCCCGCTTTGGGCATCTGCTTGCAGTCTGAGGCCAAAGGCATCATGGAAAAGGCCACATGTGCTGTGAGGTGGCTGGAACGCACAGAGCCTGCTGATGGTCCTGGAGGATGGGCACAGGCCAATTACTGGCTGAGTCAGAACTTAACCTCAGGTTTACAACTTTTAGCTCTGATCTCCACAGGTGCTGGAACCAAATGCTGAGGTCAGACCTGACCGCAGGGAAGTGGCCAGTGCACCTGAGCAAGGATGGCACACTCAGAAGAGCAAGGAGGAACAAGCTTGTGATCAGCCTTGGGTGAGTCTTGAGCAGCAAGAATTATCTGGGGATGACCATAGGCCACTCACTTGGAGCTCTTGGACCTAGGAGAAACCCCAAGGAGATGACAAAATTGAGATGGGCACACAGCCCGCTCCGTGAGCTCCTAACTGGGCACTCACGCGGCCCAGGGGAAGTAAGGAGCAGAGATTAGAGAGGAGGGTCTCCCTACAGGTGACCCCTCAGGGACACAGGGGCCCCAGATGACCTTAAGGCACCCTCAGTTATGTTTCCAGAGCCCAGCTGGTGCCAGAGAGCGGCACAGGGGTTGGTCCCACAGTAGCAATCCAGGCCTGCAGCTGACTGGAGATATCCTGGGAGCAACTCCTGGGCACCCTCTGAGCTCAGAAAACCCTGATACCGTAAAGTTAGAGGAAAGCCATGCGGGGCTGTTGTCCTCATTCCTGTCTGTGTCAGGAGGGCGGAGCTAGCAGAGAGTGGAGCACAGCCCAGAAAGCGCTGTGCAGAGTGCTGCCCTGTCAGGGCAGATCTGCACCTCAGCCTCTCCCTCATTAGTTAGCTGAAGAGAAGAATGATCCGGGGAGGCAGCTGAAACGAAACCGCTGCTTGCCTGACAGCCGTCCTGTTGCCGGGGGCACAGCGCACCAGGAGCAGGCGCTCAGCTGGCAGCAGAGGTAACATGGTGAGGAAAGGGCAGTTTTACTGAGAGCAGCATCGCCTCCCACTGCTGGACGGCAAAGAGTAACGTGCCACCGCGCTGAAAGCAGCCTTAATAACCGACGTATATAACGAGACCGCCCTTAAACGTGCCGAGGTGGGAGGGGCCCAGTGCGCTGGGTGCAACCAGCCCGGCTGCGCCGCGCCGCACCGCACCCTGCGCGTGGGCAGGCCGTGAGCTGCCCGGGGCCGGTCGCAGCCGGTTCCAACCGGCTCCCAAACGGCTGGTAACAAATCTCCCCCCCCCACCCCACCCCCCACCTCACCCCCCACCTCGGGGCGCTACAGTTCTTAGGCGGGCTCGAATATCTCTAAGAAAGGGCCACAACGGCCGAGGAAGGAGGAAATGTGCGAGGGTGCCCGTGAGGGCAAACGCAGGAGGGGACACACAAGGGGGCGCAGGAGGAGAAGTGTGGCGTGGTGCTTTCGGAGAAACGAAACGAACGGCTGGAGGCACGCTCCTGAAGGCGGTATGCCTCTGAGGGACTACAGCCCACGGAGAAACTTTCGCCAAAGGCAGAGGAGCCAGGAGCAGCAGCAGGAGCAAAACGTGGAGCAACAGCAAGAAACGAGGAGCCATTGACCCTGCACGCCGGCACTGACTGTGCCCTCACCAAAAGGAGTGGGATGGCCTGGGTGTAATGGACTGCAAAAACAAGTGGAGTGCATACCAGGAAGATTTCCGTTGGTTGAGTTTTATGTGGTTCCCTTCTGTCTCTCCAGCCTGTTGAGATTGCTCTGAATGGCAGCACAGCCCTCAGGTGTACCAGCCACTGCTCTGAGTGTTGGATCATCTGCAGACTCCATAAGGGCGCAATTCTTGTCCCATTGCCCAGGTTAATGATGATGTTGAACAGTATTGAACTGAGCATTGACCTCTGGAGTACTCCTCCAGTGCTTGGCCTCCAGCTGGGCTTCATGCTACAGGTCTTCTGAGCCCAGCAGTTCAGCTGGTTTTCAGTCTGCCTCACCCCTTTATCTAGCCTGCACCTCATCAGGTTGTCTGTGAGGATCTTCCTTAAAGGAGACAATGTCAAAAGCTTTCTGGAAACATCTACCACTCACCCCTTATGCACCAAGCCAGTCATTGCATTGTAGAAGGCTCTCACTTTGGTCAAGCATGATTTCTGTTTTGTAGAGCCATGATGATTACTCAAAATCACCTTGTCCTTCACGTGTTTGGAAATGTTTTCCAGGATTAGTTGTTCCATCCTTATCGATCAAAGTGAGGCTGACTGGCCTGTAGTTCCCTAGTTTGACCTTTTTGAAGACTGGAGTGGCATTTGTTTTCTTACGGTCTTCAGGGATCTGCCCCGGTCACCACAATTTTTCAAACATTGTTGAGAGTGGCCTTGCAATGACACTAACTCAGCAGCTCTGGGTGCATCAGGCCCCTATGGCTTTGTGTATGTCTAGTTTGTTTAATGTTCCCTAAATGTTCCTCTATCAAGAACAATAAGGGATACAGAAAATGTGTTAGAATGAAATTCCTTCATTTCATGAAATTTCTAAAGCAATTTGTTTCAGCATTTATACCTAGGGAAAAAAAAAAAAAAAGTACTTGAGATTGCCGCTTTTAAGATGGGACAAAAAATAAGACCTGATTTTTTTTTTTTTTTTTTTTTTTTTTTTTTTTTTTGTTGTTGTTCAGGTTCTTCTCATACCTGGACTCTCCCCTAGAAGACAGTAGCAGCTGATAGACATTTTGAAATCAGACTGCTTGTGTAGATACTTTAATACGGATTTTATTTTTTTATGTGTTCTTAAGAGTGTTGACAAAGTGAAAAGTCCGATTATTATAATAAAAAACTAAATAATAGTAACAGCAAAACTAACTTAAATCTGATAAGTAGTGTATCAGAGAAATCTTAAGAAAATGCTTTTATTTTGCAAGGTTTCGTATCTTAATTCTGCTCATTTATTTTACCTATTTGGAAGGTATTCATATGATATATTGGATATTAAAGTAGCAATTCTTCTAAACAGCCCAGAAAAGGCAAGGAGAGCAGAAGGCGTGCATTTGTTACATTATTCCTAATTTTTCGCTTTTCTGTTATACCTTATCTGTATTATTAATCACTAGACCAGTACCATTAAGGTGCAGCTATAATTATGCAAGCTTAATGACTTCAGTAAGTTGTGAATAAATATTAAAGAGATAGCAGAATAGCCAAAGCAGGTGGATGGTTTTAAGGCTAAATAAAATAAAGGGTGGATCAGCTGCAATGTAGTTGGCCACTAGAGCAAGGGGGCTATTTCAGGTGTAGGAGATGGCATGAACAAAGTTGCAAAGTTGATATGGTGTTAACATGAAATATATAACCCTCTTCCATGAAAAAAGGTTTATTTTTGTTTTTTTGTTTTTTCATAAGGTGTTAGAAGTATCTTGGATCTCAACAGCTGTAGTTCAGAAGATAATTTAATTATCCCACGTATTTCTTCCTAAGATATCTAAGTGTGCTAGCTTTCAAATGTATGGATTACTAATGAAGATGAAATATTTGAATTTTACATAACAAAAGCGAATGCTGGAAACAAACGAGAATAATGTTCTATGTAAAATGACTAAAAACCAACATGGAAGTGGATTTTAACAATGAACTGTAGCTGTAACACACTTCCTTTGGCTCTTATAAAATAGATAAGAGGTTGTAGGTGACTGTTGGAAGCCAGGCCCCAGGAGCTGTATAAAGAAAATGGGTAAATTTGCATGTAATTTTTTTTTACCATAATGCCAATTGCAAAAGTCAGAGTTAACATTTTTAAAATCAGTTTAATAAATCACTCTATCACTGTTAAAATTATAATTATGAATCTTACAAATATAAGTCATTAAGTGAAATAATGGTAATTGTTTATAGTTCATATTAATGAACAAATGTATTATACTGTATTTAGAACTTGTGAATTATTTATAATGTCATGCCTTTATTAAATGAATCTATTGCTAGCTAACAATGCATATATATGCTATATATTGCATATACTTTATATATACATTGCATTCTAATGAAGTGTGGTATGTGTGCATGTGTTTCTGCATGTGTGTGTGTATATATATATGTATATACGTATTTCTGTAAATGTAACGCTCAAAATTTGTAGAAGTGCTTTTAGCCCTAGACTTCAAGAAAGGGAAAATAGTGCAGCTTGTAATTAAGTGTTACTGTTTTGTTTTTTCCTATGCTTGACCTTGCCACAAGTTGCAGGTGACTAACAATCAAAGCACAGCAACTGAAGAGTTACTGTATTCTGGAGGGACTAGCAGAAAATAAGGTGTAACCAGCTCCAAATAATGTTCCTAACAATTTCACTGTTTTTTGAGAGAAGATAAATGTTTTCTCAAGTATCTTTTTTCTACATGGAAGAATGTTTCAATGGAAGTATCAGTTGTTTTATATTAAAAAATATTTGTTGATACCACTGTAAATAAAAATTAGTAAACTTCAAATATACTCCATCCTATTCATACTTGCAATGCTGACAATTTTTTCTGTACAATCTTACATTATAACAGCTCTGTTGAAAGACCTTCTGACAAATGGTAAAGGGAAAGCAGAGATGATGTCTGATTTAATTACTGATATCATTATTGGATTTTGGCTCCTCAGTAATTTGAACTTTACTTATTTTCTGTAACTGATCTAATGTTTTCATGATACTATGATCTTTTCTCTATTTCCTCTAACAGGGGGCTTAATTATTTTAATTGTTAAAATTAAATATGTAATTTTAAATGTTTCATTTTCATAGATGACTGTATCAAATAAATCGGACAGCATAAGCTGCATAAAATAAGTGTTTTTTTATACTAGATACTTGTTGACTTCAACAGACCTTTTTAACCAAAGACACAGACACCTGCAAACTTTTTTTTGAGTTACTAGATGTGAAGTCCTTTACCAAACACAGTGCTGACACTGTAGTAAGTGGAGCAGATGCTTCCAGCTGTAGAGATAGACCATGTCTACAATGTATACAGTCACTCAGCTGAAAGCACATGCTTGTCCAGCAGGTCTAATGGGCACCATCAGCGGGAGAGAGTCCATGTTCAATGCCAGTCATTCTGATAATCTCCCTCTAAAGATACAGAGTGATTGTTCGGCTGAAAATGCCTTTAAAAGCCTCTTAACAGTGATTCTAATGGATTTGTCAGAATCTTAGAGGTTAAAATTGTTTATCATTCTACAGCATTTGAAAAAGGAATGAGCTGCTTTGGTAGGATGATACGGTTTTGTTTAAAAATAACACTGAGCTACTGCCTTTAAAAAATGCATACCTGCATTCAGCTGTTTTTATTTCTGTCAAATTTTAAGAAGAAAAAAAAAATAGAAGATGCTAGATGATTTTACTTTTTTTATGGTTTCTGTGTTACGCTATTTAATTGAGCAGTTTGCAGATGAGCATAATGAAGGTGTACAGGTAAAAGGAGTAAACTAGCACAAGACTGAACTGTATAGTTGCCAGACACAAAGCCTGTGGATTTTTTTTTATACATATAGAGCTATAAAATCACTTAAGCTAATAAAAATGTTGCAGGCTTAGAAATAGTACAAAAATTAATAGCCTTTGTCCAGTTTTGGATAGATTTGGGTTTTGTTGTTGTTTTTGAACCATACCAAAGAAGTTGATCTCAGAAATGTATTTTTCTACAATGTTAGATTTAATAAAATATCATTGTTTTCTTTTAAATTCTGTAGGTTTCAAGGGTCTTTCCATGAAAGTTTCCTGAGTTTTCCTAAGTGAAAGCTTTCCCAGGTGTGCCTCCAAGTGGATCCACGAATGCTGTGGTAATAATAATGCAGGCTGCAGCAACCCACATAAGCTTTGATCTGGAGCACGTGTTTAAAACTCAACCTTTTCAGGCATAAATCTAAATGTTTTGCTGGATTGCTGTCTTTAAGTGCATGCATATCTCCTTTTACACACAGGAAGAGTCATACTAACATCTACAAGCGTTATTCATTTGAATTCAGTTAATCCCATATCTAAAGCACAAGTACAATGGTATTCTACCAACCAATTCGTCAGTAAGAAATGTCCTTCTACAAAAGCCAAAGCAAATGAATACACTATTTTGGTGCTTTGAAAATATGGTGGTCTTTATTAATTACTTTGAATTATCAGTTTCTACCTCATATTCCCAAAAAGGTAATTTCCATAAAAACTCTATGTCTTCTCATTGTTGCCAAGTTCATCACAGTTAAGCTTTATTATCGCTTTCATTAAAGGGATAAGCATTCTTTTCTTAAATAAAAGCTGTCCTCTGTTTAAAATCATAGGGAAAAAAAAAAAACTAAATAGAGTGTGTATTTCTAAATGAAGCTAGGTAATTTTATTTTCCAATAAATTATTCAAAGGCTAAAATAAATCATTCTTTCTAATAGAAAAAAGTTATCATAAATCACACCCTCTGATTACAGGAAAAATTAAGCAAAATAGACCATAATTTATTCTAATATTTTGTTCCTGCAGGATGAAATGAACTTTCTTATGAAATCAGAATGATCCCTAATATAGATACAGTGTGTTATCTCAGAGAAAAAGTACTGAAATATAAAGCAGTTCTTTAAATACCAAATTTTGGCATAAGAATATGTCAGAATTGAATCACTGGATAGCATTGCATTAAGTTTACATTCTGATCTGATCATGATTGTCGTAAATGTTGGATCTCTGTGGAGATCATTAAAATATAGTAACTGTTGTGGCAGATACCATTATGATCTTAATGCATCTCTCTTTAAACACCAGTATTTATCTTAATTTTGCTCTAAAGTAGTTATTTCTCTTTAGTAGTGATTTATGTGAACTCAGAGGTACCATATTGTAGAAGATTAATAGACTTGCAAAGTGCAGTATTTACTTCATTAAATCCTTAGTGAAAAACTTAAAACATTTTGATAGTGCTAACACATTTTGGAACAACATTTTTTTCATTTCATCCTTAAATGAGACACAGAGTAAAGAAATGATAATTTACACTTTCTCGTAAACTTTTCATGCTAGAGTTCCACAATTCAGATTCATTTAAAATATTCCTGCTTTAAGTCATATTAGCTTTATTCCTCTCTTGCTATTTTTGTGTTCTTTCAGTAGATTAGTTATACAGCCTCTTGCAGCTTAAGAGCAAATAGAACAATTAACAAAATATGTATGAGGAAATGTAAAACAATAGAAGTGGAAATTGTCACAAAATATAAAGAATATAAATCCAATAACGTTAACTCAAAAATGGTTTTCACGTTCTTCAGAAATACTTCAAAATGAGCTAATCTCTTTTTTATTCATAATGTACTTGTTCATCCAAATGAAAATAATGCTAACATTTGAATGGTTCTGATCCTGCACTGGACGGAAATCCTGTTACTCAACTCCCCTGTTCATTTTTAGGTTCAAAATGGAAACTAAGATGTATTCTTTACATCCAAAGGACTGTTCACATACTTGTTCCTTTTCCCCATTTTATGATCTTACAGATACACTCTGTTTCTTCCTATCTTACTTTTTCATGGTGAGAACTAATAATGTCCATTCTGTTGTAATATAAAAGAAATGAGAATTTTGTGAGGGTTATTTTGATACTTCCTTTTTTTTTTTTTTTTCCAGAAGCAGATCTAAGAAACACTGTGCTTTAGATAAATCTTTACTGGGCTGGGTTTTGATTCCATATAGTATATTTATGTACTGTTTAAATGTGAACAACACATAAAGGGGATACTTAAACTGAAAAATCAATTTTCAATGATAGAACTGCTTCTGAGAAAAGATTTTGACCTTCTAAGTTATTAATGGTTTTGAACATAGAAAACTAAAGGTACATTCTCTGCAAAAATCAGATCCTATTAAGCTTTCTCAAAGACGATCTCTTCAAGGCACTTGACATTATCCAGAATTCTGATTTTTTTCAGTTTACTTGTCATTCAGTGACAGTGAGATAGAATATGCCAGTGGAAATGAGAGAAAATGGAAATACTGAGATTGTAGAAGCAGAGAGCATATTTATAGTAATGTAGCATAGCGCAGAAATTCCTTCTTTGTAATTATAGCAACATAATCTGCCTCAGTACCTCACTAAATTGCTATAATGCATGACCTAAAGTAGTATCTTCTTGGGACTGCACAGCCTTGTCATGTTAAGCAGGTGTAGATTTACTAGGAAGGTTAGATGTGGTTTATGTCTTGGGGTCTTCAGAGCTGTGAGCCTGATGTAGGAGTGATAAAGCTATGCTGCCATGCAGGGATTGGAAATTACATCACCCTCCTACTAAAATGCATCCTGTAAGTCCACCCCCTCATTCGACTCAAAACAGGAACATGACCCTATTATCACTTGTGTCACTCCTGAATTCTCCTATGATGCAGCTGTACCAGCCTGCTACAAGCTCATGCAAGAATCTCTGACACGGAGGTACCTTGTGTCAAAAAGACATGCCAGGAATTTCAAATTTTGGATTATTTTGGAATATATGAAACTAACGAAACAGACTTCAAGCATATTGTAGATGCTACAAGCTTAAAGAACTGCAAACTGTAGTCACCCCATTAAATCTGCAATTCACTATAACACAAATAAATCTACAATTATATATCGGTGTAAAGTTTTATTTACTGTTAGAGTTAACAGCTTTCCTAATTAAAATGACAGCTCTGCTGGTATTTGGTCTTCATTAAAATTAATAGCAAGAGAATAAAGCACACCAAATAAAAGTTAGTGAATAATTAATACAGAACACAAAAGTGCACACCCATATCAATGGAACTGCAATCAAGATCAAACTGGAATACATAACTTTTCTCAGCAATCTGCCAGTCGTGCCAAGTCTTTGCAAGAGATGTGTGATTGAAGTTGGACAATCACTGCCAGAAACTTTCTGGTACCTCTGTATTACTTCTGCAGATTTTTTTTTTTCTTTCTGTGCCTACTCTTTTTGTCTCTGACTGGTATCCTAGTTCCTCTTCCACTGGATGCACTGGCCACTTGCCAAGTGCAGACATAGTACAATATATATATTTACAACAATCTCCTTCAGGTTTTCTTTTTTTCCTTTTTATGGTGGCTTATCTCTCCATGGTTTGCTAAATCAGCAGATACAGTTCTACTGTGAGAGTCACACATTATCCTGCTGTTTTGAAATCAATTCTCAAGACATTGGTAAATCTCTAATTTTGTGTCCTTGGAAATCAGATTATACTGAGAAATGGAGGAGGAGGAAACAGGGAAAGAGAAAGGGAATGCAAACAGAGAAAGCAGCTAAAAGGTTGGTTGGAGGGTTTGTGTGTTTGTTTATTTTTCCAGACTGTGACAGCTTTTGGTTTCTTTAGTCTTGTTTCAATCAATGTATGGAATGCCACGTGACAAGCAATCCTGAAAACATTTCGAGGATCAGTGGAGATAAACATCCCCAAAATTTAAATTCTTAGCTTATACAATAACATTTGGTCTAGCTTTAAAGGGAGAAGTGTATAGAAGACCATCAATATGGTCTTGGTCAAGATTATTCATATGATCTGTGCATAAAATGGGGAATTAGAAGTACCATGTTATTTTCCCAGACCTGCCAGTGCTTACTGACTTTACAAAGTCCAGTCAGTAAAGGTTTCTCTTCCTCCATTTCCTGCCTGCAGACTACAAATAGGCAGATATCGATCCCATTTTCAAGAGTGCAAGAAGGAGTGTCCAGGGACCTCCAGGCTGCTAGTCAGCCTCACCCCAGCAGCACACTCCTATGGTGAAGAAGGCTACCCATGTACTGGGCTCTCCTAGCAAGACCACAAGCAAAAGGTCAAGGAAAGTGAACCTCTTTGCTTCTGTTTGGCCCCCGTGAGACTACATCCCATTTTGGGCTGTCCACTGCAAGACAGACATTGACATACAGGAGCAAGCCTGGAGCATGTGACCTAGGACAGGCTGAGCTGGGTTTGTCCAGCCTCGGGCAGAGATGACTAACGGGGAATCTCTTGTCTACAACTACCAAAACAGAAGACAGGAACAGACTGTTCTTGGAGGCACACAGTGACAGGGCAAAAAGCAAGAGGAAAAATTCTGGCTAGATATAAAGAAAAAAAAATGTTGATAGAAACAGAAAGACTGTGGGATATCCACCCATGAAGATATTCAAAACTTAATTAGACAATGCCCTAAGCAGCCTGATCAAGGGTGGCCCCGCTGTCAGTGGCAGATTGCACAACCTAGCCTTCAGGAGTCCCTACCAACTTAAATTATTCTATGATTCTAATAACACACACTAATCACCATGAGGCATAGTGGCAATGCCAAAGTAAAATGAAATGTTATATTAAAAGTAGGAAATTCTGAATGTGAATTACTGAAAAATGGAATTCTAGGAATAGGTAGAAACAGAAATCTCAGAAGCAGAGAAGGAACAGAGGAATTTTATGTTCTGAAAAAGGATTTTATTTTCATGTAGACTTTAATTAAGGGCTTTGATTAAGATATTATTTGATTGAATTGATTAAATAGTTTTATCAGAGATAGGGCTGAAAACTCTAGAAATGGTTCCAAATGCATCTTTGAGGAACCCACCATTTACAGCCATTTCCCTTATCCCTGTAGTCCTTTAAAACTACTTCCTATGCCCTATAGTCATTTAAAACCACTTCCTATGAGAAGAAATTGTAAGATACTTTCTACTTTTATTGCCATTTTATTTGGTCTGCTACCATGTTAAGTGGAAAAAAAAAAGTAACAAAGTGCCTATGAAATTATTTGATTTCTCTGCTCACCAAATAATGCTAGAGTTATTTCTAGGAGACATCTAAGTTTATAGGTATGGTTTTGCAAAACAGCTCCTACTTACCATGTTTTTTCCTCTAGCTACCAAACAAAACAGAAAAAAAACTCAAACAAACAGGAGAATAATCTAAGGACAGAGGGTATCTGAGATGGGGACCATGGAAGTGGATTTGTCTGATAGTGTACATTCTTCCCTTCATGAAACATAGAACACTTATCATGGCAAATGAATACTACAGGTGGGTGTATGTCTTAAAGCAGAGAACATCCGTTGATACATTTTTCTTTTAAATACATACATATATATATACATATACATACATATATATACATTTATACATATATATGTGAATTTGCAGTACACTGACATTTTGTACAAAGCAGGGTGAGGATCTTTGCCATTATTGGGTGCCTTGCATTATCTGAAAAAGATCACTACTGAAGAGAAGTTAACAGTGCAGTTTCACACCTTAAGTTATTATGGAAGAAATGGCCTGGTAGACAAACCCAGAAGTGTCAATCTCAGTTTAGTTAAAATACTATCAGCCTCAATACATGCAGTTTATTTTTCACTACTCTCAGTTGTAGCTATTCAGTTTAAGCTCATAAGGACACTGTGAGATTTAGCCATAGAAATAGTATTTGCTATATTACAAATAATCAACTTGTTTGAGAATATTATTGAGGGAAATTTCTACTTCCTTCTTTGCAAATATATTTTTTTAAAATTGTTATTAAGTTGCCTGACTTAATGATGAAGCTTCTTCTCTGATTGTTTCTAGACAACCACTCTTCCAGAGTGGATGTTTTTCTTCTGTCTGTTGGGTTCTCTGTAATTCAATTTGTTCAAACTGGTTTGTGAGTTATTTAGGATTGCAGACAAAAGGTAATTACTTTTATAGCATTGTTGCTCTTTTTTTTTTTTTTTTAACTTAGTCATATTGTGCTAGTATAGGTTTACCTTGACTCTCAAATTGGCAATCATTTTTAGCATCTCATCAGAATGTTTAAATCAGGTCTAATTGGTGTTGCTCTAAAAATGACTCTGCTGAGGCTCATCATGTTGCATCAATAAATTTAAAAAATAACCTTTACTGCTGTAAATAAATATATCTAAAAGATCAATGGCACTGAGGAAAGCCCGATACAGGAATGCTGATTTTTACTTGTTTTAGACATCAGAACATAGTCCTTCTGGAAATCTTATCTATTATATTTTGGTTATATGATTGTATGTTAGATAATACAAAGCAAGGAAATATATTGATTTTAAGCAGGCAGATGTTGTCTAATTCCACAAAAATACATATACTCTGTTGACTGGTGCAGGAAGTGCCTCAAAACCAGGATCATTAGCCAGGTGTTTATTGCTAACGCATAATTCCCTAATAATTTATACTAGTATTTTTTGTTAAAAGAACCCATTTCACTTCCTGAAATGGAATATTAGTGTCATACTTTATTACAGATTTACAAAACAAAAGTGATAAACTCAATGATGATATAAAACAGCTTTTAATGAAACATGATCGATGATTTTTTTTTTTTTTTTTTTTTTTTTCAGTAGTTGGAAATACAAGTCTTTATTCAGGAATATCTCAGTATTTTGCTGTACTCAAACCCTATTTGTTTTACTGACAAAACAAAAAGCAAAAAAGAATACAACTGCTGGATTATGGAGTTAATAAGGAGGCTGAATTACTCCATTGGTCTCACATCCTAAAGAAGCTTAATAGTGTTTTAAATGTGGCCTAAATCTTAATAAAATAGCTTTTGTGGACCATGTCCTTAGTGGTTTCCTGAATTTGACAAGGATTAAGTAATTGCTTACATGGAAAACTCACATTAGAGATATATATGTCAGGAGAGATTCACGAAATGTTCACTATAAATGTCAGTTTGGGTTAGTAAATATGAGTAGTCTACAAAGCCTTTCTCCAGCCTCTCCGAGCTGACTGAGATGACTAACTGACATTTCCTAGCTGTCTGCAGTAACTGAGATCATGCAGCCTAAGAGACATTTTCTTTGTTGTGTTGACAAAGCTGGACAAAGAATCCTCTGCTTTCCACTTGAAGATACGGCCAGGCAAGTGGTGAGTTTGTCACGTACCCAGACTTTATTATGGATTTATATGGATTAATGCTTCAGCCGCTGCCTTCTGGGTGTACCTGGTCTAGTGCCTCTGCCCTCATTATATACTGCACTGACTGTTAACTAGGCATCTAGACTGTCTCATTCACCTTTCCACCTTCCATTTCTTTTTCATCTTTCAAGACCCCCATGAACAACGAGATGCAGCTAAATCCTGTGGTCAGTACTTGTCTGTGGTCAAAATTCCAGAATCAGTGCCCTGCCTAGACTCTCTTGTGGTAGTTGAAAGGAAATGAGAAAACAGAAATTTTCCATTAAAACTTTTTCAGAGGAAAAAAAAAAAACATCCCCCCAAATCTGCAAATGCTCTGAGTTCCTTTTCATGCATATGTCTCCCAGCCTGAACTCTGACTTATTTTACTGTATGAATTATCTCAGAATCTGGAAGTCTCTGCATTTTCCACAGGAATTTTGTATCAGTTCCTTTTTAAATGTATTGAAGACAATCTTTTCTTAAATATTATCACATGGTATCTGATGCTTTTCTTTGTACTTGGAAGACAGCTCATGACTGTGTGTTAACTGGGGCAGGTCTGCTTCTCTTCATATTTCATAGTGCTGGTCCATTTTTCATTCAGATTAATCACCTTTCTGAGCATTCTGCTGCTCCTCGCTAACCACACACCCAAACTTCACTTACATAGGAACCCATGGAGGAAGAAAGAACAGGCCATAACTCTTCCTCATTTCGACTTCGACGTATAGGCTAAGACACGTGTCCCTGTGCAGGCCTGGGCAGTGCTTCTAGATCCCAAGTAGAGACATTGCTTATGTGACCATCTGTCTATCTCTAGAGCTGAATTTTGACTATTTAATCTCATTTCAAAGTTGATCAAAGCTGAGGCAGAAAAAAGGAATAATGTACCCTTTATGTTCTCCTTCTGATGCTGCCTTTGCAGAGCTCCAGTACACAAGCCAAAAGAGCTCAGTTTCCCAGTCCTTTACTTAGGAAAGCAGAAATAAATATCAGAATGTTTAATGCATTCCATATTTTAAAAATAAGATTATTTTATTTTTGAAGAATAAAAGGTCTATACAGTGAAAATAGACACTGTAAGAACAGACAAGGATTCTTGTTCCTGTCCATGAGCCAGCCACAGCATTACTGCAGAGCAGTTGGATGTGCTTTAAAGAAGCCTACATTATCAGCGTAGTCAGCAAATGTTATGATCTCAAGAGTATCTTTTGCTTACAGGCCTCACCAGTCACAGGTGAGACAGCATGCTACATATATCTGCGGAATAGTGGAGCTGATAATGAGTTTGCAAGGGAAGGCTAGAGCTCTCTTATAATTGTGCCATTAAAAGCACAGTACAGCCCTCTCTTTAACCAACAGGCTATGCATGTACAAAAGCCTGATACACAACAAATGAATTCTCAAATTCTTAACGATTATACTAATGTGCTAACTACTTGTTAACAGACTCAAGTAAATTGCTGGTCTGCATTTCTTATTTATTTGTTAAGGAACCATAGCATCAGGACAAGAGGTAATTTGTAATGAACCCTCAAATGTTGCTCAAAACCGGCAAATGTTGCTCAAAACTCTCTGGGTCAAAAAAATCTATCAGTTATGGTTTCATAACTGCAGATCATCTTTTTGGAAATCAGTTGATTTTCTTTAGAGTAAATTCCTAGTAAGCCAGATCAGAATCAGGCCTTTCAAATCTAAAGAGAAAATTGGAGATAAAGAAAAGGAAAATATCCCTTGAGGATAAACAACTGACTATCTATAATGAAAATCAGAAAGCTTTGTTGTTGAGTTCTGGAGAAAAGGATTCATTGTCTATAGAAACGCCATTCCTGTTCATTACATTTTCAACAATGTAATCACATTTATAAAATTTTGCTTACATGCTCACTACTATAGTCCAACCCTCAGCAATTAATACGCTAATTGTTTGATACAGATAGCTATAAAGTACTCTAATTATACAGACTGTTTGATGAGAAAAGAAAATGATTTCGTTCTGCAGCAAATGTGAAAAGATGCTCAAAATTGATGGCTTTGTTCAGTAGAGAACATAATAGGCAAAAAAACTGTTCACATTTTGAAAAGCAGAGAAGCACAAGAGTAATATAAGCAGATGTTCACACAATTGTATGAGAGTGCCATAAAGTTCACACTGCAGTAGCTGCAGTAACTAGTCAGTGCTATCTGTGTTGCTACCTGCCTGGCACCACTGCTATAGTTGATAATAACAAGAGATGTGTTCAGTTTGCACAGCATAACTGAGAAAGGTTGCGAGGTTTTCTTTTAAATCAGGAGTTCATCAAAATATCCCTATTAGTGTAAGCTCTTTGGAACAGAGAACATACACATACGATGTCTTTATGGTAGGTGCAGTGCCATGGCTTACCAAGCTACAGCCATCTCCATTCAGGGTAGATAACACATTTGTAGAAATATGACATAAAATTGAGAGAAAAAGTTAACTAGTTATCCATGTCTTTGAGACTAATTAATTGGAAGGAAGCCAGACAAAACTCGTGAAGAATTTTGGTGGGGAGGCTGGTTGGTTGTGGAGAGAGGAGAAGGGAGGGAGAGTTGCTTACTTGTTTGCATATTCCTCAGTGTGGCCTGCAAATTTAAATACAGAATATTTGTATCATTACAAAATGAACACTAGAAGTATTTTACTGGCATTAAGGCAAAATGAAAGCTATAAGAAGGGACTATATATTCCTTCTAAGACATACTCAGAATAGAAGAAAAGCTTTTGAACAAGTAGAAGATAGAAACAGAGACTTGTATGGACTCTGGGATTTCACAGAACTACAAAACAGACTGTCTGCCTAGAATATTTTATTCAAATTAGTCTCTTATATCTAGCATATATTATTTAAAAGTCTTAATATATTTAAAGAATAATTATTATTCAAAAACTGTAATAAAGAATTGTATAATCTCTTTAGAACTGTTGCATGCAATATCACCCTATGTTCTATATTTTTAAAGCAAGCTCTGTAGAGTCCGTATGAACTTCCTAAAGAATTCTGTTTACCACTTCTTGTCTGGAGAGGCACGTCAAATTACAAGGGGGATAACCTAGGACAGCATGGTCCTTAGAGCAGTTGTGCCACTCATGGAAGGAAATGGAGATGAAAAGGATATTCTTTAGCGAGGTTAACTTAGGGCTTCTGTTGCTCTTCAGAGAACTCTCAATGGGACCCAAGAACACATTATTTGGGGATAATTGGGACCCAGTTACCCCACTTGCTGCAGCTGGAGGCCAGTGGCAGTCATGCAAATAGTCAGTTCTGTTTTTGTTGCTCACTTTCACACTGCATATTGAAAGCTGGCACAAAGCATGGCACAATGGAAGAACAGACTCAGGACAAATGCTAAGGAGATGAAAGTAAGGTTAAACATTTTGTATAGGCCATCCATACACATTCTACTAAAAATACAAGCTGTTAATACTCCAACCATTTTGTGGAATTCTCTGCTCCGATTTGTTACTGGGTTCCTCCGGTGTTATTCGTATATCTTAAATGGAATTACTCCTGATTTAACAAAATGTAAATGAAAGGCACTGTCCTTTTCTCTAAATTGTCATATTTTTAATGAACATTCTGAATGAGGAAAAGTAACATAAACTTTACATTTTTAAAAAACTTGATTAAATTCAATGCATATAAATCAAAATAGATATGAAAGTGAGCAAATATTATACTTGTGAATTTGGTTGGTTTTGCAAACTAAAAACTAGATAATAATACTAGAAGTGACTGTACTGGAGGATTTTTCTTTTTGGCAGCCTACTATGTTGGAAAAGAAATCTGATTCAAACACAGTATTACATGTTAAATTTGCAATAGCTAATTAAAAAAGTGTAGTGAAAGTTTAACACAAATGGGCTGAGTGCCCTGTTAATAGGGTCAGAAAGCCAATTTTCAATAAGAAGAATAGTTATATATTGCTAGTTATCTAACGAAGAATATAGATCACGTTCAATATCCATAGCATTCTTAAGCTAATTAGTCATACGCTTTATCTCTGTTTTTTGAATTAAAGATTGTCCTCAGAAGCAGTATGGAGTTCTGGAGGCAAAGCTGATGGAAGGTAGCACTGTCCCAATACTAGTGATTCATATGGGAAAGGTATTCTTAAATCCTTTTAAAATTAATTCTCCTCTACTCTTTCTACCCTTCTCCTCTCTTATTCAGAAATTAATATCCAGAGGGAAGTCAGGTCAAAAGTTTGAAAATTAGATTGGATCAAACAGTTGATTTTATTTCCTGCCATTTATTCTGACCTGAAAATGCTTGACTTCTATGTTCAGATTTCCTCTATTGAATTGTAATAATGTATTTGCGGTTGTGAAATATTAAAAATGTTCTGTATGAATCTAAAAAATAAATTATGTTACTCTATACTATTAACATCAAAACTTGCTGTTGTGCTAAAATGCCTAAAAATGCTTTCAGAAGTAATGCTGTAGCTAACTTAGCACAATTAGGTCAACTCTCCAAATACTCACTAGTGTACATGAACTTGAGTTTTTTGCTGTTTGTTCTCTGGTAGTAAAACCACATAATTATTTTTCATTTTAGCAGGACATAACACAGCAAATAGCTATGTCAAAATTCATAGATCAGAAAACATGAACAGAAAAAGTTAGCTTGTGACATTAAAATAAAATATAGCCAATGTAATGAGAACATCTTCCCCTTATTTATGAAAGTTTAAGGAAAACCATCAACAATTCAAAACAACCAATATTAAAAAGAAATTCAAACAGTGTTCTTTTTTTTTTTTTTTTTAGATTTCTCACTTCTGCCCCTGCATCATGATGAGGAAAGGATGCATCAATGCACTTAACACCATAATATGATCTAAAGCAGTGCTGCAAAGTGTCTATCTGAGAAAGCCCAATAATTCTACATAAGCCTTTTAACACACTAGTTGTGGTAAGCATTACCATTAGCAAATACAAGTTTTAATAGAGGTATTTTAATTCACATGGCTATAGGTCATTGCAAATGAAATGTGTGCAGTTTCTTGAAGGGAGGTTGAAATGACTATATAGGCCTGAAGGTTGTCTGAAATGTTGAGAAACGGGTTTTTTACATCTTAAAGACTGTGAAACTTAGAATCACAAAGAGATGCATTGTAATGTTCAAGTATTGACTCCTCAAGCATACAGAATCTCAAAGCATAATACTTCTTTCCTCTACCAAAGGAATCCGCTATGAAAATATGGATTACCGTGACTAGATAAATGTACAACCTTATTTATTTTTGCTGTTGACATAACAGACTTTGGTATAGCTGGCCTTTCTAAAATTTTCTTTTAAAATAATTTAAGTTGTTAGTGCTTTTACATTTGCGAGACCAGAGTGTTCTGTTGAGTGCAAGATCCTTTTTGATGCAATTTAAAATTAGCAGCCTCTGAAACATCTGCCAGTTAGATGGTGTGGACACTGCTAAATGCCAAATCATGTGCAGCTGTATGCATTTTTGATAGCCCTTATAGCACACAAATCTGCTTCAGCAGCTATAGATCTAAACAATTCCCTCTATTATAATCAGTCTTACGTTTTTATACACAAAAATACTGCTTGTAGGTTCAGATGCAGAAATAAAAAAAAAAAAAAGCTTGTGTTTATTAGACTGCATCTATATTAAGATAAAGGCAGAAGTGATTTCTCTTTAAATTATAATAATAAGGAAAACACTGGAAAAAATAGATCAGTCAGTCTTTTTCTGCTGTGGAAAATAACATGTCCTTTTTGCAACCAGCTCTAGAAAATGCCAGGGAGGAAACTGCTAGGGCTTTCAAATGTCAAGGAGCTTTAGTTTTTCATGTTCTCAGAAGAGCTAGTCATGAAATACATTTTCTTATGCTAGGGTCTATGGGAACCCTAGCAGCAAAAGAATGACTCAAATTACTATAAAAGAAGAGATTAAATCATTGGAAAAGCAATAGAAACCAAAATCTGTGAATGGAGCAGCAGGAATCTCCTATGATACAGTACCTCAGGATCTGTAGAGATACTTAGCAAGAATTTGTTGCTGTATGGGATTTCTGCTGATACAACAGATAGGAGGAATGTCAGGATCATTTACAAGGCAGTCACCTGTGTAGGGCTAGGCCTTTGCACCTTTGGAGTTGTTTGGAAAAGTTTGGGAATTTTAAAACTTAGATCACATACAGTCTTTTGGTTGGTTATCTATCATACACCTTGACCTTATATGTCAGGTGGTGCAACTTTTTGAACTTCTGCACTATTTTGTGAATTGGAGGTATGGTACTCAGAAATATGGATTATACAGTGAATGAGAGTGAATCACCTGTACTGCATTTACCGAAGATGCTGAAAAGTGTGAGGTATATGAAGAGATACGCAAAAAAACTGTCAACAATGTCAAGATTAAGTGCTTTCCTGAAAATCTGGATTTAACCTTTGCTTATTTTACATCATCATGCCAAATCATTTAAACCTACCATTATCAAATCATGCATAAAAGACTGTTTTTAAATTCCGGATGCTCAGTTTCACATATTTAGATTCTGACTTGCATATTCAAGAGAAGCTGGTGCACTTCTGTGAACAAAGAGGGAATGCTAGCATGATATAAACTCAGATATGTAATTTTAGAAAAGCTATGTAACCAAGGAAAAGAGGGATGCTTAAACTTCTGTCCCTCTGGAGGAAAATGCCTCATCTGCTGAATGGGAAAAATTTTCTCTTGGGGGTGGAGGGGGAAGTGATCATGTAACTAAACACTGTATCATATGATAAGATGATCTGAAAAGCTTTTTTTTAAAATCATTTTGATAGAAATTTCATTGTTTACAGTATATTTTATTTTGTCCTGGATTTTAATTTAGTTTTAATTTGAATTGAAGTCATTTTTGAGTGAAACAGAAACTCCTTGGAGTAAAATTGAAAATCTTATCAGTTGCAATGCAGATGGTTAATTTGACAAGAACATCACTGATCACTGCAGAAAAGCTGTAAATGTGATCACTCATAAGGAGGACCCATCAGACGTAGCTGCTTTTGGGTGCAGAATCCAACCTCAGGCAGATCTACCAAAGGCATTTGCCCAGGGAGAGGGAACCTGTAGTTTCAGTGATCCTTAATCTGGCACTGGTCTATAAGCAGACTGCGTAAGACCATGGTTTGCAGTATCCAAACAGATTCAGCCAAAAGTCAAACAAGATCCATTCAAAATCCTGCAAAGCTGGCTTTGATGATCAAGTATTTCTGAGTGAAAACTTTGCTGAGTCCAAAGCAGATACATTTTGCAGATCTTCTTTATCTTGTAAGTGGTTGGTTTTGCAACCTTTATGGCTTTTTAATGTTGTTTTACAGATGGGTTGTTACCTAATCTGATATTACTTGCTGAAAGTGGGAATTCACAGGCTTATAGGTATATACCTTATAGGTATAAGATACACACAACAAAAATTTATATTTACTGGGTTTTATATCAGTAAAACACATACTTTATTACAGAATAAATCTACTCAAGTAAACACAAAAAGAGAACAAAAGCCCATTTCTAGTTCTAAAACTGTATTTTTCCAACCTGACTGCCTACGTGAAGGATTCTATAATCCCATTTAAACGCTGAGAAGGTTTGATTTTGAGAGAAGTGAGGAAGACGCTACTGAAGTTAAGGGAAAACAAGAGCAAGTGTTGTCACCTAACCATTTTCAAGCTGCAGTTGTTTGGTTCTGTAATTTAGATGTAGTATGTTAAGGAAGAGTTTTTATAATAATGTAAAGCTGAATTAATGAAAATTAAGAAGTTTAATTTTTAACTGATAGTTTAACTTGATAGTAGTCATGTGCTATGCATATTACAGACAGGAAAATATAAGTGGCTTTGTTTCTGTGATACTAAGTATTTGTGTCTTCCAGTGAACACAGAAAAGCAGTTTTGAGAAATTAAGGTATAGCTTTTGAGACACGTGTATTTTAACATCCAGATTTGACACTATGGACTCAAACCTTTGACATAAAAAACACATTTAGATAATGCAGAAAATAATATTATAAGAATACAGCTGGTGCAAAATAACTTTTTTTTTTAACTTTTGATACTACTAACAGTCATTTTGTCAAAGCTGCACAACATCGATCCATGCAGTTGTATCTTGGCTAACTCAAAACAAGTTAGATTGCTGCTAGAAGCAGCCACATTACAGCAGTTTTCAACTTGTCTAATTTACCCTGCTTCAGCATTTCACAATTGGGTCAGTGCACAATAATACAGAAAGAAGTATTTTTAAAAAATACCAGTGATTAGGTAACAGTTTACTTCCATTAAGGAGGAAACTGAATGTGGAGTCAGATGTTTTGGGAGGAGTTTGTTGTCTGTTATTTTCTCCTCAATCCTATCTATTTACAAAGAATTTTGTGTTCTTTTCCTTGAATGTGCCACGAAGCAAACCTTAAGATGCAGTTCCATTGCCCAGAATTTCAGCAACCTTTTCATTGAACATATATCCCCAAAACGTTTGCTCTCTGATAACTGTGCTCAAAAAAAAAGAATTAAAGAAGACATTCGTTTTAAAGGAATGATAGGGTCAAGTTTCAGGCTAGATTATTGAAGAGAACAAACACTTTTCAAGACACCATAAATCACAAAAGCAGTATGTTCCCCAAGATTTTTTTGGAAATATTGATTGCTTCCTACTATCCTATTCTAAAAAGAATGGCAGTTACCTTCTCTGAACGCAAACTACAGAAAAAAATGCCATAGAAAAGGGGAAACATCACAGCTGAATTTCCTGCCACAAGTCAGACCTTTGCCTTTCTCAATGAAAGAATTAGATCTATGACAAAAGCTTGCAGGGAGAAAATGCGAAGAATTACCTGTGCTTTTGTATCATAAATACTACTGTTCTCTGTTGGGGCACTGCAATTACAGTATTGGATCATTCCCCTCGGTGTCGATACTTGAACAAAGCCGGCGTCTTGTGTTGTTCCCTCTGTATGCTGACGTGTGTGTTTGGTTAGCAAAATGATGAAGTTCTATGTGAAAGGAAGAATTGCTCAATTTCAGTGACAAAGAAACAACAAATTTTATGCAAAATCCATGGGATTTTTTACACTACTCTGATTTCTTCATTTAGCTTATTGGATAATGTATCACAAAAATGCACTAACATTAAGAACAGGGTTTTATAGGCCCTTGGATCATTGATATGTTGTGGGAATGCTGAAGACAGAAAAACACATTTTGATACAATTTATTCTTGTCAGTATCTTGTTATGTAATCTTTGCTGAATCCTTGGTTTAGAATGAAAATCTAAAATACATATTGTACAATTTTTAGAAGTAGTTAAATTCTGATTTTGGAGCCACTCTTCTGCTCCTCAATTAAGCTAACTGAAATACTCAAAAAAAAAAAAAAAAAAAACAAAAAAAAAAAAAAACAAAAAAAACAAATAGTTATTCTTGACTAAAAACTAATGTACACAAAACAGTGCATAAGTTTTGACATTTTGAGTCTTACTTTTCCTGTGATTCAAGCAATATCAGGCCAAATACTCTCTGCATTCTGCATTCCACTTTCTCACTAAAAACAGAGAGGCACTTCTGTGAGGAAACTTGGTATGTTTTCTTGATCCTCTTTTGGAGCATGGTCATGGGTATGGTTTACAGCAGCTTGAATAGCTGAAGAAAATGGTATATGGAAGAAGGAAAAGAGAGAGGAAAGTTTTAGAAAATTTTCCTCTTTTCCACTGCAGAAAGGCTTCAAAGGGCACCAAGTAGGACCCCAAAACTGATCCAAGCAATGGGCATCTACAAAATTGGCATTCAAGTATTTACTTACTAGATAAAATGTCCTGAAGGAACAACATGCTTTCAAGAATATACATGCAAAACATGTGGTATGATGTGTGAAGTGTGATTAGTTTAAGACTGTGTGCTGAAGCAGCTCATGGATCCTGTTAAAGGAATACAAGGAGTCTTTCTGATAATAAAGCTGGTTACACAGATGAAGATCAGATGTGTAATTCAGGCGGGGCTATAGTTCCAAGTTCTTAATTCTTTATTTTTACCTAGAATCATTGCCACCTGAACAGGTGAGCAAAAAAGAAAAAAAGCAAGGGGAAAAAAAAGTCTGCAAATTTTGGCTTATAGTGGTTCTACTTAAGAGTTTAAAGCCCTCTGACAATGTAATTGTGCGATAGTGCTCCTCGTATTCACTACTATTCTCATTTCGAAATCTTCTTGCATTTGTCATATCAGCATCACACCATCTTCTTTAATTTTTGCTTCTTTATAAGCTTGTATGCCTTCCTGCCAGCTGAGTAAGTACCTTATTTTGCACAAACTAATCTGTGCGAGACTGATGAATACTGATTGTATAATTTACATGAGAGATACGACGCCTGATCCTTCTGAGAAAAATAACTGTAAAAAAAATCATGTAAATAATGTTTGCTGCTTGTTACCTAACTATGGTGGGGCAATGTGGCATTAAAAAGAGCAAAATATATCATGTTTAGCCATATAGCTAGATAGAATAAATTACTTGAATGCAGATGTATTTATTGGACACCTTGATACATACACACATGCACACAAATTTAACTTTTGATGGCCATAACAGAATTCTTACTGCAGAGGTCAGAACATTCATTCAGCAGTCTATAACAGTATTGCAAAAGCAGTTACGGCTATTGCAGAATGTTTGCAAGACATATCCACTATAAACGTTGAGCTCCAACTAGTAAACTGTCGTCTCTGTTGATATTCTGGGTGTTCTCCAAAGAGTCTGAACAGAATCTTACTGTGTTCCTACTAAATCTTGTTTGTTGTATGGCAAGTCTTACATTCACCTGTAAACTCTATAACAATATCTGCCCTTTCTCCTAACTTTTGCCTCCTTATTGAATGAAAAATTCATAGGGGAGTATGAGAAAGTACTATATTTGGCTCAGAAATTACACCTTTGAAGACCATGCATTTAAATAGAGCATATTTGGCCAAATGATTAGTACTAAGACAAACTATTTATTTCAAAATAGCTCAGTGAGCAGAAGTTTTAATGAGGTGGTGAGAGAATTCAGAAGTCACCTGACAGAAACAGGAGACAAAAAAAGGAAGTGTAGGCTGAGTAACTGCATACTTTCCAAACAAGTTCTCTTCAAACTATGGGGCTAGCTAAAGTAGAAGGGAAGTAGTTGGCTATACAAAGAAAGCAAAAACTCCATTATTTGGAGGAGTAGCCACTTGGGATTTTTGGATGCCTGAGAGATTCTTGCCTAAACTAAGGAGTACTAATGAAATGTACCAGGGAAAAGCTGATCTGTATCTTTCTTGTGCTGAAAATCAATATATATATATATATATATATATATTTTTCATCCTTTTTTTTTTTTTTTTTTTTTTACTTTTTTAATGAATCATTACACGTGCTTCCAGTTTCAGCCTTCCACAAAGACATGAACTATGTGCCAAAACTCAGCTAGCTGCTGCGGGCAACTTGGGCCTGGAGGCCTACAGAAAATTAGGCTTGTGATTTCCATACTTGATCCAGAAGATCAGGACAATGTGTGAAAATGTTTCCTTACTTGGGTTTCCTCACTCAGCTGCAGATGCTGTGCATGTATGTATTTTACCTAAGCTCAGCTAACCAGTGCATTTGAATTCACTGATCACAGCTGACTGTCCATAACACTCAGAAACTGAAATGTTGCACAGCAACAACAGTTTGACCTGACAAGTAATTTGACTACTCTTGTTCATTTACTTTCTCTTCACCTTATCTGCACCTGGTTAAGCATGAGGAGGTTGCTACCTTGTTAAAGAAGTCCTACCTTGCTAAGTGTTTGTACTAGAAAAATAGTCCGCAGAGACAATTCACTGGATTTTCAAATCTTACTACAGAATCCAAATCATTGTGTTTTGATCATGATCCTTAAAGTTTTGTCCTGTAAATTGGCTTACCCCATTGACTTGCTTAAAGACTCTTGCAGCAGACAGTGGAGCTGGGTGGGTATCTCAAGCAGAAAGCACACACAGAGGAAGAATGAATTAGTATGAGAAACAAATTCCATTTCTAAGGGCCTCAAAATAAACTGCAAATATGTTATAGTCTTTGCAAGCTTCCTTGTGACAACTATTTTTACTCTTTTAAAAAGAGTGAAACAAAAGGACAAGGAAACTAAATGACTCAAAATTATCAGTGACAAATCTGGAAGCAGAATATATTCAGAAAGCTCTTGTCAAATGCGTTAAACACTTGAGCAAGGTTTCAAGCTGAATTTTAGCTAAATGGCTTCTGAGATCTGTTGTGTTCCCTAAATAGAAGAAAAGGATTATTTGACTGTTATGGACAGCAGTGGGTGCCTGAGTACACATTGGTTTCCATAGATCAGATCTTTTTTTCAATTTTTTCTTCAACAGGCCTCATTTTAAGACAGAGAAAGAAGGAAAGACTCCTCATTGTAACTGGTAGTGCAGAATTTATTGTCTCTGTATGAATATGCATTAATTTTAAAATGTCCATAGGCATAAATTTATTTTTTAATTATAAAACTGACATAAATTATGTCTTTCGTCAGAACAGGGATTTGCTGTAGTTGCTACTGTGATGCTGGGTTATATCAATAACCAATTCTGCTTAGGCATAAAATATAAAAAATACCAATGTGTACAAAAAATCATTGTTCACATTTCAATATTTAGTGAATACATAAAACAGTAGTGTAAACTCCTATAAACACTCCTACTACCTGTATAACAGTAGCCCCAGCTGTTGCTTACTACTTGCTAATAAAATCTTAGCTGCGGTAGAGGACCTAATCTCATATGACTGATGATCAGATGTGAAAAAGCATTAATGCTGCTGGGGAAGAAGAAAGGGAAAAAAAAAAAAAAAGAAAAGCTAAGCCCTTAAGTACCTTAAGTGTCTAGGCCTAAGTGACCTCAATTCCCTTTGACTTCAATGTGAATTGAAGCTTCACAGTCCCTCACAGAGTATTTAGCACTTGAGTCATTATACCACCTCAGAAATTCTGGTCATTATTCGGATATCTTTAGGTCAGAGAGGTTACATTTTGTCATAAACCCAGCTGACTACGGATTTGTCTTGAATCATATTAATTGCTTTCAATAGGTCAAAGTTGATGACATGGCAGCTTGTGCTACTGTACCTTTCAGCCCTCTCCGTAAATCTCTGTCAGATAAATAACTGCGACTTCTTCAGTACCTCATACTCTTTCGTTCCTTCTGTACTGTTTGTAATTGCCTTCCTCATTTTTAACTGACTTCTAGCAAATCATTTTTCTAAATGCTTAAAGCTTCTTAAGTTTATATGACTTTCTTTTGTTTTAAAAATGACTCCTCATGAAAATTTTATTTCCTGCCCGCTTTACACTTAGCTAAGTCATGAAAATTAGAACATTTTGAAATAAACTACTTTTCTTGAGTACAGATACTAGTTTCTGCATACTGGGACCAGAGTGCACAGAGAGCACACCCTGCCCAAAATAAATCACAGCGCTGAGTTCTGTTATCTCCAAAAGAGGGCTGCAACCCTGTAGGATGAATAATGCTCAGCTGGGTCCCTCCATCCTCCTTGCTTAAGAGAATTGTGGTCTAGTACTTCTGTTGGCCAACTGCAGGGATCTTCCTCACCTTTGGCTGATCACAGAGGACATGACTTTGAGTTCACTGCTCTTTTGGGGATGTATGTGAGTCAAGAATGATCATTTGGCCAAAAGTCCCAAGTTAATAAAAGGATGGAATGCATAAATATTCATCTTCTTTGAGTACACTGGGCAAAATAAAGATTTTGAAAAAGATTGCATGCCTTCTGTTCTCATTAAAAGAAATTCTTTTTTGTGTGTGTGGTTATTATACTTTAATTTTGGAAGCTCAGTACTAGTTGCGACAACAACATTTCTGATCCTAATTAATTTATTTTGCCAATCAGGATGACAATGCTTTCTGCCCCCCCCCCCCCCTTTTTTAGCTAATGTTGGCAACGTATCATTTCACAACTAACACATATTTTAAATCTTTTCCTGAAGGGAAAGCAGTCCATAGTCTGGATAATGTTTCTGCTTGAAATCCAAGCCAAATCCTAGATTTATTTAGCAACCAGCATGAAACACATTGTGATTGAAATAACTGACTTTTACTCCTACAGATTAATCAATTAATATTTATGAGTAAAATTAAATCCTATTTACAAATAAACAAATTTACTCAGTATTCTTATGCTAGGCATCATTATAAAGTCTCGTAGTGTATTTTTGATATTTTCCAGTGATTTTTTACTTTTCTAAAAACAAAGTTCACATAGTTCAATTCTATGAAAATTAATCATTTCAAATACTCTGCTGCCTAATGGCTCAATGTCATTTAAACTAGCACATGTATTACAATGAAAGCAGACTAGAATTATGAGGCCACTTGAGTCATCAATAGATAATTCTCAGATTTGGCTAGCCTCCCTGAAAAAATACTGCAAAGTCAGCAAGGGCTAACCAGTCAAGTAGTATTAAAATAATGAGATAATGTTACCAGTTATGTTGCCTATGCACCATCTTAGTATTGAACTTACTAGGTGACGTTAGCTCATTTCAACTCTTAAAATGGGGAAGGGTGCAAAAGTTAAAATGGATTGGGAAGATGGATATATCTGGAAGTTCACCTGTGCTAGCAAGTTTTGGGGAAGGGGTATGTGTGGATGTGACCGTGCAAGAGAGCCTGCCTTGAGCTTCACCACTTCATTTACAGCCAGTCCTCCTGCATTCCCCAATTCTAGCTAAGTACAAGGCTCAGACAGAGTAAGTTCCTTTTCTGACTTTTAGCAAGCCAGCAGGTTTGATTCAGGAAGAAAAGAAAAACCTGACAATGTTAGGGCTACTCAAGCTACTAGTAAGATAATCTTGTAATCAAATATGCTCCAAAATCAGACAGCAGCTCTTGAACTTTTTCAGATTCCCTGTCCTTATTTTTCCTCCTGCACAAACAACATCAGAACGATAGAGAAGTCTCCACCCTGCTTTGAAAGAAAGGGGCTTTATCAGTGTTCACCTGCATTTATTAATGTTTTAGAGTTTAATGATTAGCCCATTTATTTTACCTGATACTGACCCTTTCAGTACTTTCTGGCACTTGCAACATGTGGACAGCTCAGTAAATAGGCTTTGGAGGACAGCATTAAAAATATAGAGTATTTCTCTAATACAAGTGTCTAACCAAGTGGAAACCAGCCTCACTGTGGGCTAATGTGTCCAGACCTTGCTCAGATTTGCTCCTTCCTTTTCTCTTCCAATCCTACAGAGAATAATTATGCTGAATAACTACCATTGCTGGAATGTGTGTCATTAAAGCTTGCGTAATTCACTTCTTAAAATATTCTTACTCATTTTTGTTCTCATTTCATGGATATTCTTATTATGATTGCTTCTCTTCTCCCATGTTCCCAAACAGAAAGTAGTTACCTCTTGTACTAGCATTTAACAAAAGTATTATAGACAGAAGGGAGCAGAGGGGAATTTTCTTGTTGTTGCTTTGTTTTATTAACTACCTTGAAACATCAAAGACCTTTCTGTTGACATGAATAAGTTCTATATACCTGGAAAATTCTATTGCAATTCAGCTGTGGTTTTGTTACACCTCGGAAAGCATTTTCTGAAACTGAAACATATTCTTCTTTTGACTAGGAATAAGTCAAAAGATTTTTTTTTCCTTGAAAGTCTGCTTATGCTTTTCTAGTAATTTGTGTAAATGGAACAATAACACAGCAATGAGGGACAGGAAATCTTTAAAGGAGACCACTTTCAATTTTTCTGAAAGCTAGAAAGCACTTTGCAGCACCAATAAAGCATTAAATGTATTTGGAAGTACTTTTTTGCATGGTGGTAGGTGCAAAATTCATGAGATTTCTACATATCCTGGCTTTTGTAGGATATTTGATTAATGAGTGGTTCAGAGCAATTTTAAAACATTAAGGTGGCTACAGCCAACACAAAAAGTGCGTATTCGGGAACAGGCTGCAAGTAACCACTGTCTTTCTGCTGTAAAGAATACTTATATCAAACATAAACCCAAAATGGCAAGGAGATACCAAAATGTAAGCATTCAGTACTCCATCCTCCATCATCTATGTACATGTCAAACTACCTATTATTTAAAATGCATTTTCAGAGTTAGTGGGAGAGTTGGATGTTGTTTCATGTCTCTGTTAGTCTCTCTTGGTCTAGGCTCCCAGTAGCCTCGATGTCCAGCACTTTGCTTGAGCTCCCTCATTCCCTCCACATCATACCTTTCCTCTCCAGCTCCTCAATGCCATGCACCAAGCACAGGAAGCTGAAGAAGCTGCAGCAGAGCAGAATGAACAAAATGTAAGTTGCTGCTCAGCTCCCACCTGCTGCAGGGTGATGTGCCCAACAGGAGCATGCTACCTTCATCTACACAGAGGAAAATTGCTTGCATGTTCAGGAGGAGGTGCTTCTCTGTCATATAATGAGATCACTGCCAATATCTCTCTTCTCAGTCCATTCCCTTCTATTCATATAGGAACAGAGACACTTTCTCAGTGTTGGTAGTTTAGCATAATGATAATGAGATGTCATGGACTTTGTAAAGTAAAAATATTTTCTCCAAGGCTATAGGCTCAAAGTGAAAATGAGCTTTGAAAAAGACCTAAGTACAGTGCAACTCTTGTCTGGATAAGTGGGACTTAACTAGCTTATGGATAATGTTTGCTTTTCTGGTGTAGAGATCAATTGTATTCTAACTGCACCTTTGTAAAGCAAGTTAAAATGAAGTATTAAATTATTCTCTGTTCCACAAGGTATGGATCTGTTGCCTTACCTTATGTTTCAAGAATTAGCATGTGTTGGAAATAAGATAAAAAATCAAGGAAGAATAAACAATTCCAAGTTATGAAAGGAAAAAGCTTTATCAAGAAGGTATAGGGGTTAGAAAACTGTTTCAAGATCCCAAGAAGCTTATTAGACACTCTTGGGATGCTGCTGTTTATGATCCGAAAGTTTTGAACAGTAATGTTGTGCTTAATTGGAGCACAAGCTGTGCACTGATTAAGTAGTCATATTTTACCTCTTACACTCTGAATCTCATGCTTTTTCATTTGTGGCTTATAAGAATTTACACTGTAAGTTGTAAATCACGAGTTTTGTATAGTTGTACTTAACAACCTTATAGAAAGCTTTTCTATCCTATCAGTGATGCTCATTTTAGCAAACTGTTTAGCAAACTGCAATTTCATTTTAAAATGCTTTCGCTTTGTTTTGTTTTGTTTTTTTACAATGTCCAAGCACATCTGAATGAACCTTCCATTGAAATATTACAGTCAAACTGTGTTACTTGACCCTACATGAATAGCATCAAAGACTGAATATGCAATCTGTTTGGAACTGAAATTATAGATACTAATGTGCTCAGAAATACTAGATTCTTTATTGTTCTGGTTTGCAACACTCAATGACAGTCATTAACAGGCAAACTCATAAGCATGTGATGTCAACTTAGAAAATAATTTTCACATGATCAGTGAAAATTTGATTACAGACTGTAACTTTAGTCACTATCACTGTTAATGAAATTTTTTACAAGTTATTTTTTTCCTGTGATGTTTTTCAATAAAAGCTGATCATTTCCAAACTACTCAGTTCTGACTACTGTCTAGATGCAGAAAATGAGATGCACAAAATACTACACAATGGCTTATGATAGAGAAGAAAAAAAATATATAGGTTTTTAAAAATAATGGAAAAGTTATAAAAATAGTTGTGAAAGTAGAACAGACAAACCAATACAAAATTATAAGGTAGTACAAACTTTAGGTTTATTTTTAATTTTTTATTTGCTGTTAAAGATCATTTTATCTTTGTGAAGATAGCTTGTCATGGTGAAGCTATTACAATCAACACTTAAATTGTTCATATGGTACTCTCATAAATTCAGCACATTTTCAGAAAGAAAACACAGAATTTCAGTTTTGAAACTAAAAGGATCATCTTTCTTGGACACCAAGTCTTAGCAAAGTCCAATGATAGAATAGCACACATTTTGGCACTCATCATTAAATGATTTTTAGCATAGTTTTAATAACCATGAGGCCAAAATTCTGCCAGCAATTGGATGTATGAATATTTTCATAATTATGTAGAGGAAATGAGATTCTATGTTTTACAGTGAGTGGTATGTTAAAGTGTTTTGTTGCTTATTTGTTATTTGGATTTCAGAGATGATAGAAAACTGAAGGCACTTTTATCAACATATGTTTTTAGCTTTTTGTTTGCTCCACATACAGTTCACTGATTTAGTGTTCTTTTCCTATGTATTTGTGGAAAATATTTTAAAGGAAAAGTAAAAGTGACAATGATACTATGTTCAGATAACAGATAACGTATTCCAGGGGAAAAAAAAAAAAAAAAAAAAAAAAAAGGGCAAAGCACTTTGCTTGGTGCCCTGGTCAAAGTACAAATAAGTATTTTTTACCATCTATGATTCTGGAATGAAACACAATGACTGATGCTATATTTAGCATACAATATTTAGGGGAAGGAAATGTAAAGCGCTCGGTCCACTTGTAATTGGATTTATGTGAAAAATCAGATAGAAAGGTATGATTCTATCTAATTGGGATTTGTGCAGAAGGTCATGTTTGCTGGCTCTTCCCTTAAAAGAAATCTTTCTTCAAAATCACTAGGGAACACAATGAGTTTTCAGCTTTGCTTTTCATGAGGACAAAAGTCTCTATGTACCTTCCTATATTAATGTGGACATTTGCAGACCATTGATTTGCATATTTGCCTGTCACTACAGAAAATCCTGTGAAGTACTAGCAAAATTGCAGCATTTTAACAGAATGTTATAGTCATTCTAGGAAATGTATTTCTGCAGAGCAATATGAAGAGCACTGAAATCTAGGGCTCAAAAGATGTATCCATCTGCGTTTTAACTACATAGATCCAGTTGTCAGCAATGTTATATACCTTACCATGGATATGTGTCTGGCATTTTTAGCAGCAAATCAAATATCCCTGTTCAGATCAGAAGTCGTACATAAATAACTGATAAAAACATTGTTAATATTGTGTTGGATAATTCCACTCAGGTGGAATTTAAAAGACAAACTTGGCTGTCTTTTTATCTGAAGGGAAAGAATAGGTGAGGACATTCTGTCCTCACTGGCACTTACAGCAGAAGTCCTCTAACATCATTTATGAGTTCTAAAAAATACACATCTGTTTTCTGCATTTGGCAAATATTTAGTTTAAAACATCACTAAAAAGACTGGAATTACCTGTGTGATCTGCTGGCTAGGATACTCAGCAAAGAATAAAGGGACTTGCTTTGGGCTCAGGCGACACAGCTAACTTTTTGGGTCATGTCAGATTTATGCATTCCCTTTCTATAAATCTGTTTGGCTTTTTGGGTTTTTTTTTTTTTCCTTCTCCTTTTTTCATAAACTTGTTCTGTCTAATTGAACAGGTAAGCTGTCTGAGATAGGCAGTGACAATCATCACGGATCAAGTAGTGGGATTTTTGTAACTTGGATGTCTAGGCACTACATAAATAAAAAGAATTAAGATCACAGTAATCTGCTAACACTGTAAAACAAAGTAAAAACACTACTTTAAATTCAAAGGCAAGCAATGCCACAGAACATGCCTTATGAAAAAGCCGACTAAAAAAGAGAGGATATTATCAGTGAATGCTCAGACAAGGGCATTTTAATGTCTGTCAATAACATTCCTCCATCTGCCCAGTGGCTGGAGCAAACTTTGACATTGTAAATGTGCAATGAAGCTTAATTGACTAACATATTTTAGACAGCTTCAGATGGGGAGTGGTAGATATTACAGAGCAAAAGCACTATTGTGCCTGATACCAGTGTGGAACAAATATTAAACTGTAGCATTCCTCTTTAATCTTTAAATATTAAGTTGTGATTTTGATGAGAACATTATTTCCAACAAGTCATTCCAACTTCACAACTTAGGAAAGAACTCCCCTCCAAGTAAACATGCCTGAGAATCAGCAAGATAAAGCATTCAATTTGCATCATGTTTATCTTTTCTGCTTCCTATTTTTGCATTTTCTATAAGCAGAAGCATTTTGTTTTAAGGCATTTTGTTTTGCTTTGCAACATCACAGCTGTAAGAGCCAAATATATAGAAACAATGAAACCTCTTTTTCAAGGAATAAAGGAAACATCAGGAGAGATCTATAGTTCCACCCTAATGAACCAATTCACTGCATGTTTATTCATCATGCTAACAGCTCACATGGGATTGCCAGAAACACTAGTACTGAGAGGAAAATTGAGGCTCTGAGACTTTATTTTGCTTTGTGCCATAGCAGGTTTCAAATTTTAGTAGCTAATGGGTATTTAAATCTGATAATTTTCTACTCTATCAATAACAATGAAATGAGCAGAAAACTGAAGACACTAGGGTGAAGTAAAGATAATAAGGTCAAATTTTTTTTTCACAGATTGTGTACTGCAAAAGATGATGCAAATGTGATTGCTTTGTTTTTACAGAAGGAGGTCTTGAATTACTTCCAGCCTGATTTTCAGTTCCTTTCATCATTTTCTAATGGTAAAAGCAAATGCCGTACTCCCTGTAAAGGTGGAGTTGTGGAGGTATCCATACCTTGTGCACTATCCTGTACATTACTCTTCCATACCCTTAATCTAGACCGGAAAATTTACTATAGTGAATGTCAGACATGTCCAAAAGATCCTGTAATGTGGCCTGGTACTCTAGGGTGAAGGCTGTTTTAAAGTCCTGAAAGCAGTTCCAGTTTGGGACTTACTGCTTCAAGAGTAATGACTGCTTCAAGAGTAACTGATGCTGTTAACACATGTATTTCTCATTAACTTAAGACTTGTTAATGCTTCTAGAGCTTTGCAAATAATCACATATTAGTTCAGACTCCTCAAACTCCTTCCCATCCTACAGCCATCATTCAAATTTGTTGTCATCAGTCCAAGCTTTTTCCTTCTGGGAGCATTAGTTTCAGATTCAGTTCCATAAAGGTGCATTATCTGAAAACACTTACTTCAGCACAGCTGTTGAGCACTGATTTCCCACAATCTTTCCTCTCTAAACAGCTCCTCAGAATAGCCCTTCCATCAGCTCCCACTCACATCCTATAGGAGAACCTCTGCCAGTTTATGAAGTGTGGTCTTGTAACTACTCCAAATTTTCCTCATGCTAGGCATGGTTAACTAGCAGCCACGAAGTCAATGAAACAAAAACAAAAGCAGTCCTCTCCTATCCTTGCAGTGGCTTATTAAGAGTAGTAATTGATGTGGCTTCAAAGTTTGACTTCCCTGGATACAAAGGGCTTGAAGAACTTATCCCACAAGGTATCTTTCTCTTTGTTCACCTTGGAGGTACAGTGAAAAGTTGTATGTAAAAATGCTGTGGCTCCACATCACAAACTCAAGAGATACATAGGAGGGAAAATGATCACAACTGAAACCATGACTAAAAGGAAGGTGAAATCAGTAGAATAAATACTATCATTTTCAAAAGAAATGCTGAGTTCTGTTGTATATTCCTCATGGGATGCAATTTTGATTTCAGTGCAGCCAAGAAACTTGTGCTTTCTAATACAAGTTTCAATAGTTTTCTCATGTTGCCATGGGAGACTCCTAGATCAAAGGGTTAGCAGAGCACTCTGGTTTCTGAGTCACTAGTGTTAGACAGGTGACATAACAGTTCCCTTCATGCCTGCCCATGTCAGCAACCCTCTCCATCCCAGTTTTCAAACTCCCATATCCGGAGTAAATAAGCTGATTCTATTCCACTGAGATTGGCCTAGGAACAAAGGACAACATCCTTTTTTATTATTATTATTATTAAGGTGCAACTGTCTTCTGCTCTGGCAAAATCATAAACAGCTTCTTACTACTCCATGTTACATTGAGGAAGTTTCCTAGGAGACAAGACAAAGGCATACATTGAATCCTACTTCATATACATTTTGGATATTGGATTTGGAATACTCTTTACAATCTGATATCTTTTGATATCCAAGGTCCTGAAGAATGCAGTCCCAAAGGATCTTTTCTGGTTTCACCTTGGAAGTACAGTGAAGAGTTGCGTGTACTACAAATTATGTGTGTGCTGAACCATTAACTGGTCTCTCCTGGAGAAGATGCTGGGTGGTTTGAAATTGTGATCTCCACATATAAGACAGACAAGGGAGATGGAGGAAATGTTGAACAATGTCAAAAAGTAGTTCTGAATGCTTCACTTTCATCTATTCTGTTTTGGGTACTAGCCACCTTTGAAGAGCCTCATAGGAGAAAAAGGATACTGATCACAGAGTAGCTTAAATGAGATAACCCTTGCAGCAAGTTGTATAAAGTATGTGCTTCACTGTGAGACAAGACAGCATAAAGCTTTGTCGTGTTCTGATAAAAGATCTATCCAATGGGAAACATAATTTTAGAAATGGATCATAGGAAACTATCACATTTAAAGATATTTTTTTCCAGCTTTGTCTCTTTTGAGATAGACTGACAGGCAAATTTGAAAGCTTGTATTTTCCTCTGAGTTTTGGAAGGTTATCTTTTAGGTTGATTTTAGGTTCTGTGAAATGCTGATAACAACCTGCCAGAGCTGATGTGTTTACATTGATTTTTCAGAGGTGGGAAACATACGTATCTTATGAACTGAGATGGTCTTAAAATAAAATCGGTCAAATCACTTTATTATAAACAATCAAAACCAAAAAGTCACACAACATAAGCATTCTGAGAACTTTATCTTCTTACAAAATCCTTGAACTTCTAACTAGATTATAAACTTTGTTCTGTTTAATTAAAAGAAATATGACCAGATCTCCTTCAGTTTACTAGATTTTTAACTTTCTCAGTGGTACAGAAGTCAATGTCCTGAGTTAGAAGTGAAGAGCAGAGCAGGGAAAGTGAACTTGAAATAAAGAAAAAAGCTTAGAAATGTTTCAATTTTGCTGAAACAAATAAACAAAAACCTGCAGGTGAAATTTTGCCTGCAATTATATATGATATGCGTATGTGTAGATGCATATACTATTGTCTATAAAATCCACAACTGAACATTTTTGACTCTTTCTAAAAATGCTGTCTGTAGGAAATGCTGTATCTTATGTCAGGCCTTGCAATGCAAGACCACAGTGAAGTTCATTGAATAGTTACCTCAAGTATAAAACTGTGTGAGGAAGGTGCGGCACTAGCCTAACTGCAACTACATAAAAGCTTCATGCATAAGGAAATAGGAGTGAGCAAAATTAAACCCCGCGTTCATACCTTTTAATCCTCCAGGTCTGCTTCCTGCTCAACAATTTAACTTAGACAATTCTGAAAGCTCATCTGTGTTATACAGGCTTGTTCTGGGCTCTAAGTGGCACGAAACACTATTTGGAATCTCCTTTGGGAGTCCTTGATGCCAGTGCGCTCTTCCTAAACCCCCAGCACCACATGTTGGGGCTACTGAGTGGTATGTTAGAAAGCAGATAAGTAATTCTCCCCTCCTATCCTGCTTGTACTACAGAACTGCAGACAGAGTTTTAAAGCTTAATTTTTCCTCTCCAGTTTTTGTACTAGCATATGTGGCAAAAATATTTCATCTAGAAATATTTATTAGAAGCCTTCCACACACACGTATTACTACAGTCTTTAAAAATCTCTGCAAATGTTCCCAAAGGGTGGGTCATTGAGGCAGCATTTTCCAACAGAAAAGCATTTCACAGAAATATTTTACTGGCTCTACTTAATTCTTTTTTCTCAAATAACCCTGCTGTTCCTTCCTCAGTATAGCTGGGGACATTATGATAATTGTCCTCTCATTAAAGGCATGTTTTCCTTACTGGATGCCTTCATTCTTCATGCTGTCAGTACAAATCTAAAGCAGGGACACAAAATATACAGTGAGGAATGGGAGGAACTGGTACAGAAGAGATGCTTCCTCAGCAGTGCATTTAGAAACCAGGATTTTCCTCAAGAAAAGATTGGAAAATGGGACCAAAAAAAAAAAATCCTAGTGTGAAAAACTAGGTCAGAGAATTCAGGCAAAGGTCAATGGCATTATAAAGCAGGAGGTACCAGCAAGATTCAGCAACAAGCAAAAATTAGCTTAGCATTGGACAAAGCAGATCTTGCCCTTTGGGATGATATCAAACCTTAAAATGCACAGGAGGAAAAAAAGTGTTTTCAGTGTATGAGAGATTCCTTAATTTAGCAAAACATGTCAAGTAACTTGCAACACAGCCAAAAGTACAGGAAGAACTACAGCTGTTACAGGACTGGAACTCAATTTATCTGCAAATAGACACTAAAGATTGAACTGAGAAAAAAATTACAATGAATGCAGAAGGAGCTTATTTTGGTGTAAACAGGGGAGAGCCTGGGACAACAACCTCACCTGCTATTTAGCTGCAAGTCACAAACCAAGATACTACAGAGCATTCTCAATACTTGCTGCTACGTGAACAGCAAGCTAATAGACCTAATAAAAGCACTCTGTACTTTGGAGACTAACTGAATGTTGTCTTGGAGTAAAAAGGAAGAGTTTAAATGTATCACAGACCTAATGGCAAATTATTGCTAAATCCTTGGCTTAACTTTGTATAAGTCACAGGAGAAAGTGAAGGTTATTGGTAAGGCCTTCCAACCAAAACCACAAACTATGTTATGTTACGTTTTGGAATCATAGTGACAAATACCATGATCAAATAGAAAGCTAAAAGTTATCCACTGCTGCCCATGGTTCGTAATAATAAATTAAATGAATGAACTAACAATTCCAGGTTTCTTTGAGGACCATATGCAAGTATCTAACAAGAAATATTGTTTAGTATCACCTGATCTTTTTGCTTATAGACACTAACTCAGGTAGAGCCTAATGATTACTAAATATCATTTGGAAATTTAAAAAAATGAGCTGGTACTGGACAGCCTGAGGTAGGTATACAAATGGGGAAAACTGCAAAATAATGTCAAAATTTTCAGCAAATTAAACACATAAAAAGTATATTCTACACACTTAAAACTAATTATTCTATTAAAGAAAAACTTTGTTGGCCATTTGTGGCATGAACATCTATTGTAGTTCAACATGCCCTGAAAAAGTGCATGAATTCACTTAGTCTGATACACATGGCAGAAATTTTTGGAAACCCTTCTTCCTTATGACTTCTAGGGTTTCTGAAGTTACTCCACTTGCAAAACTTCCAAGCATGCATTTGCAATTTGATTACTAAATTATTTATTATAAAGTAAACATAGATTGTAAAATAATATATTAGTATGCATACCAAATATAAAATAATATGTATATTAATTATAACATAATTTGTTAACTTATTATTTTACTATACAAGTAAATAAATACTCACAATTCATTGCAGTATAACCAGCAGCTGTGTTTAAGCCATGATTAAACATGAGCAATTCAGGGAGGGAAAAGCTGATAAGTTTCCAATAGTGATGTACGTCACTGCTAACAGCAAGACTTCCTCTTAGCTCTGACTGCCTACACAGGCAATTAAGCAAAACTTCTAGATCCACCATAATCACACCATCTGGAAACACCTATAAGCTTTTCACAACATGCACTTATTGCTAGCGTACGCTCTCTGCTATACTGGGCGGTAAGAACTGCCGTACCCTGTTAAGTCCTGAACAGATCACTCTTGGGGCTGCTCTGATTTCCTCCATTCTGGTGTTAGGCTGAACAGTTGTGACTGCCAGAGGTAAACGGCCACTGCATTAATATGTAGCCATGTTTTCAAGAAAATCAATACCTCTATTCTACCCATAAATATTTGTAGAATATACTTTTTCACACTCCTAACAGCAATTGTAAATTACTTGTTTATGTTGCTGATATGCAAAGTATTGACAAGGAATTGATATCAATGCTTCAGAAATATAATTTTCTAAGCCTCTCTAAACTGTTTTTTTACACTCAGTTGATTTATCATCTGAGTTGTAGAAGCATGGTAAGATAACCACATTTCCAGGAGGTAGAATAGATGAGTAAAGGAAACTCAGTGGGTGGCAGCACCAACAGAGAAGGCAGCCACATGAAAGACAACCTTCTTAGAAAGTTGATTTTACAGATTTCTTTGCAGCAGGCCACAGAGGAAGCACAAAAGGAGCTATGCAAACGTGAAAGGCAGAACATCTTTGAATCCTACAATTTCAGTTCTACTTAATAAATTCAAGATCAGTTTTTGCAAAATACGTAGGCAATTCCAAACCAATAGAGCTAATATTGACAGAAAAAATATTCAGTGAAGTGTAAGGACTTTGGGAGAAGAGATATGGTGATTTTTGCCATGGTTTAAGACATTACTGACTTTAGGTAAGGAATTATCATCTTATGGAAGAACTTAGCATATGCTAGCCCTGAAGCAACTCTCATTCTCAGCCCAGCATCTTGGCCTCTAGTCCCCTAATCAAATAATTTGCTGAGCTAAACTGGAACAGCTGAGGCACCCATACACCCTCCATTTTGCTGACTCTTCTGTTACTGAGCAGTAACATCTGGAAGATGATAAATGCCTGGGAGCTGTCTCCAAGAGCAGCGGTTGCTTGCTGAGTGAAGATGAATCAAATGATGATCAGATGATATGTATTTTTGATTTTTTTTTTTTTTTGCTTGAACTCTTCAATAAAGATGTTTACTTTTGCATATCAAAAGCTGCAAAGCAGAGAAAAATGTCCAAAGCTATTTGGTATTTTCTGCTAAAAAATATACATTGAATACTTCAGTAAGATTGGTTACAAAATATTAAAATAAGTCCTCCATTAGTCCATCAGCCAATTAGTCCAACTAATGATTACCAGCTATGCCTCTCTTCTCTAGAATCTTTAATTAAAAAAAGCCAAGTTCCTTTCATCACCTTTATAGCTAAAGAAAGATTATTTTATCAGAAAAGGTAAGATCTAGCTCTAAATTCACTCAACAGTAAGCAAAGATTTAATCTTGTTTTCATCCCAGAGTGACTGCATATTGGAATGAGATCTGGGCCAATTAAGGTTTCAGTCCTTATTAGTGGACCCTGCTTCTCATCTTAATAGGTCTATGGGGAATCTAAATTTCTTGAAGTGCTTTGCTGTACACCGGCAGTAGGATAAGATCCAGCTCAAATACAAGCCTGGTTCTCAAACTCAGGGCTGGATCCAATCCCAGTCAGGAAAACCATATTAATTAAAATTCCTCCAGAATGCTTGTCACAGGGAAATTTGGATGCAATGGCCACAAAAGCAGCACAGCCTCACTCCATGACATATAATCTGAAGCGTATTTATTAGGCAGGATAGATAAAACAGATGGATAGCAATTTCTATTCTAAGATTTCTATTCTACAGCACTCACACCCCTAAAAAAACGAAGAACAAAACGGAGCCCAGCCCTTCTAGCCCCGCTGAGGCCAGTTCCACATTTCCGAGGGCTGGCTGGCAGCCCAGCCCAGGCAACGCACGTCCAGCCTCAAAGGGGCTGCAGCCTCTGCTATCCACTGCTTTATGAGTTAGACTGTCAGCACAAGGCACCGATGGCTTCGCTAGCCACAGAGTCCAGCCCCGTCTCCGTGACTTGACCAACTGGCCATCGTCAGCTGGGCCACTACCACCCTCCGGCCTCCCGCCCCGACTGCGTCACAAGAGCACAAAAGTGTTAACAGATACTTTAAAAAGCTAATCCGTGCTCCTTTTCTTCTCCTTGTTTCTTTCTTCTGCATACTAGAATAATCTTAACAGCTGCAGCTGGGCAGACGTAGCCCAGGTCTCGTGGACATGAGCAGTGCTTTTGGGTAGGCATGACAATGTCACAGGAATTGAAATTTCCCATGATAAGTCATGTAGGTACATCTGCCTGGAATTAATGAGGAAAATGGCTGAATGCAATTAGGAATGCCATTAAGTGTCAGTGCAAGAAAGAGGATGGGAGCAGGAATTGTGGTGCGAGAGCAGTAAGTTTTCAGGAGAAAAAGAAACAAAAGCTGCTTTGAAAAGGAGTTTTATTTAGCTTTGGAATGCACAGTAAAATGTCAGGAGGAATGGACATATCAAATATTAAAAGCTGAGATCCATGAGTGCTTGAAAGAAATTGTCTGTAATATAATTCTCTGAGCCTTATTCACTAGGATTCTGCATGAACACCGAAGCCCTTGTTAGTAAATCCTTACACAGAAATGCATTTTAAATCACTTTGCATAGAAAGGTGGAATTATGTTTCTACGCAAAATGTAGCCCTCCTTTCTAATAAGTTTTCTTAGTTTAGGAAAGGTAGAAAACAAGTTGAGGTTGATCTCTCTGTATTGATGGCACTATCACACTTCACATGACTGATTTCCTAATTTTGTGAATAAATACTACATAAATGCAGTGAATTTTACAAAAGGAATATGCTTATATGTTTTTCACATGCAAGAGTTAATTTTAGATTAATATTGAAAATTGCACCCACTTGTTGTCAAATCAATTCACACACATAATTATATTGCTTTAAAAAAATTGTCACAGAGCACAAATATTTCATGTATTTTAACAGTCAGATATTTGCTTAAGAATTAACTATGCAAAGCAGATTCAGATAACCTGAATAGTGAAAATATGCATTTAAAAAAGCAATTAAAAGCATCTCTTCAATGAATATGGATCTGTCTTCAGAGCAGTCTTAATCCGTATCTTTTCCTGAGAGCTAGCAGATTTTAAACTGGAACTGGGTAGAGCTCATCAGGGAGAGAATAGATTTTTCATTGAGCTTAAAATGTATTTAAAGCACTTAGCTTTACTAATTTTCTGCTTATTGAGCTCTAATTTATGTTATTGTAAATCTGAAATAACTCTGTTGATGTCAAACGGTGTTACATAGGTTTCATACCAATGTAAATGAGAGCAGAATCAAGCCATAAGCATGCTCGAGTTCTGCCTCATCATTAGTATGTTATGGGTGGGACTTAGAGATAATTTGTTGCAGAAAAGCAAATGATTTGAATTACAATGTGTTCATTTTCACAACACTATTTCCATCTGCCTAGCTTCTCTGGAGGGTTAGTTCTCTTTGACACATCATTATATTTTTAGTTATAATCTTTTATTAACAACAAGCAAATGTGTTGACAGTGCAAAACATTTTCTTTCATGAGCAGTAAAAGATAGGCAAACATTATTTAGAAAATAGAAAAAAATATATGACAGAGTTGAGGTAATACAAATTATAGGTTACACTGAACATAAATACTGTCATAAGCATTAGATCAAAGTCTTGTTTCTAATTAATTCATCCCATTTGAATGTTTCCCTAAGTAATCTTGTTCTGTTGTTACATGTTGCTAGCAGTATTTTTATTCCAACTCTCTTGTGTCTTTTATTGCAGTAAGCCATATTCCTTTAGGGCTCAATCCTGCAGCCTTTACTCAATCTAAATTCCCAGTTCAGTCTTGGGGCAGGATATGCTTGAACAAGGACAAAAGAATTTAATCTCTAGTGTGTAGTTATATGTGTATTCGCAAAGCCTAAATGCATTTTATTTCAGTAGCATCTAGAATTTAACATGGAACAGAAGAGTCTTCAGTTATACCCACTTTCTGGTTCTTGAGTTTTGTAGGGTGACTTACCTGAGCTTCCTTTTTCCATTAACAATGCCACCAGTAGGATAGCTATAATAATAAGCATTAAGTTCCTTTGACAGCAAAGCTCTGTGTACTTACAGTAGATCAAATGCTGATAGAGAAATCTTTCATAGATTATAAAGCTGAGATCACCCACTTAAAATCTCCTTGTCTTTCCTTTTGTGTGATTAGGAAGGGATCACAGGGCAAAACCCTCCTGGGCAATTTGGGGTCGATCAAGAAGTGCTTAAAGGACTAGCAGTAAGTCATAGCTGAAGTAGAAGCTCAGTCCCCAGGACGCCACAACATTGGGAATGCGGAGAGGTGATACACAGCTACTTGCTTCCCGCCCTCCAGCTGCACCAGGCAGACAAGAATTACACTGTGTATGCAAGCAAATGTTATTAGCTCATTTTTCCAAGGCCTTGCACAGGTTTCAAACTGTACTACCTGGCACATCTCATAGAAGTTGACCATCTACCCTGCACATCGAAAAACTGTCATATCTCAACCTCTCCAAGTCAAATAGGATATAACACAACTCATGTTGTTCAGTTCCAAATATCCAACCCAGGAATGAATTAACCATCTGTAAGTGTATATGCAATTATCCTATCCTAACAGAATTGTGCTACGTACTTTGAACTTTCACAGAATATGCCCTCTAAGTCAATTGCCTTCTGGTAATATAAACTTCTACATAAAGTTTGAAGGACTAACACACCTAAATTATTGTAGATTAATATATGCAGTATATACAAATTTATGTAACAATCCGAGGTCGAATATGAATTTTAGGCTGTTGCAGACCACAAATACAGATTTACTGAGAGACCATATGAGGCTTTCTCAAGGGCTGGAAAATGTAAACTTCTACTTTACATTATACTTTCCTGCAGGTTCATAGCATCCATATTCAGATAGCAAATGTTAGCAAAATGTTTCTTGTATGTGAATCTAAAATACATTTGTTGAGAGGAACATGCTGGAGACAGCCATGAATTTTAGATCAGTTGTACCATATTTTGAAACCTACATCACCAATGTCTTTAAAAGTCATTGTAAGAATCTTTTTTTTTTCTTTCCTGCATATGCTTTTACAGTTATACACCATTTTCTCTACGACCCAGAACAATAAAAATATTTTTTCTAACATATTTGTTCATATATCCCATTCTGCTACCCTATTTTTCCTAAATACATTCATCCTAGATGTACTTGAATACATACACCCTTTTTCCTTCACATATATCCTAGATTTTAACACTTTCACTGTGCCAACCTCCAAAATGTTCATTTTGCTTTGATTTCTCTGGTATATGATTCTGCTCATTACTGATTTTCCTACTTAAACCTCTTCACATCTATGAAAATAAGCTTGTATGTTACAATTGAGTAAAATCTTTAAAAAGTAGACTTTTTTTTTTATTATTATTTGCAAGCATATCCTAAAACATAGTTGTGTCTTGGCTCACCTATTTCGTAAGGCCATTAGAATGTTTCTAAAATGACTTTGTTTTCCTAAATCTGAACAGAAAATGATATGAATAAAGACAAATAAAAATTTTGGATCGAGAAAAAGAAATTTAATCCAAACTTAACTGGATGAGGATTGGTATTCTCTTTTTGATTTGTAAGTAAGTTCTATAACAAGTTAACTTCTCCAAAAATGATAAATAAATGGTGGAACTTAAGCCTCCTTTTATTACAGTGGTCAGAATTCAAACACAATTTAGTTTAAATTTTTAGATATAAAAAAAGGCATTTCTTGTATTTTATTCTTTTAGTAAGAAATTAATATTTTAAAATCATATTGGATTATTAAACATGTTTGAGGTTTATGCCTCATATGGACTAAAGTGACTGCTTCATTATCAAAAACCTTCTAGTCAAGCATTAGGGGATGCTAATGAATATAAAGCAACCTCTCTAATTTTCTAATGGACACATTTTTCCAATCTGAGCACTTTATGTATCTTTAATAAAGATTTATTTTTCAAAATTTCCAGTGATGACATCACTTTCTGTATGTGAGCCCTACTAAAGCTGTTTGGAGATCATAAAGTCCTATCTGAACTCCCACTTCGAGCTTAATTATTGTAAACTATCTCTAACCCACATAAAAGCCAATTAAGAGGCAGCATGAGTAGCCGTATTTAATATAAATAATATTAATGGCTCATATTCTCTCTGCATGATTCAATTTAAACACATAAACCATGAATAACTGTAGAGAATTTCTGTATTACTCCTAAGACAGAATAAAGTTGTTTATTGGATGACTTCTTCAAGCTAAAAAAATTACATTTATATTTAGACGACATTATTCTCTTAAATAACAGGTGTTACTCTTTCCACACAAACAGTTACAGATCTCTGAGAAACTCTGGGTGAATCTGAAACATATGAATGCTATATGCATATATAAACCACTTTATAAGATGTAGACTCTTACTGGGAAAAAAAAATCATAAGGACTGAAATTAACCAGGAAAATTGTTTCTCTATGTATATTAGTTCAAGACTTTCTGTGTACATACTTCTCTCTTCTTGCTACCATAATGCAATAATACGTTGACATAAGCTTTCTATCCAACACTTCCTGTGGAAAAATTAAAATAATGTTCCACTTGTTACTCTGTATGTTCAGACAGTTGTGTAATCAAATCCATATAGATAACATGGTTGCAGTTGACTAAACTGTCATTTAGTTTCTGCCATCCACCTGAAAATGGTTGTCTTTTAGCCATATCGGATTTCCAGATTTCCAAATTTCCTCCCAAACAAGCTTGCTGTCAAAAGCGGACAGCAGTCAGGATTGTTAACTTCAGAGAAGCGAACTAGGATTATCAGTCTGAACTGCTAGCTCCAGATATTCTGGCATCTGGAACCCTTTAATTAGGTATTTAACCCCAAATCTATATGCTTTCAAAAGCCACCATGTCAGTAGATATAAGGATAATTCATGAGGAAAGCCTTTTGAATGCTCACTCTACAGCCTTGGTCAAGGAGCGAAGGAGGAGCTGACAGAGAGGGACGCACAATTTCTTGCACTTAGTGTCCTCCTGAAGGCCTCCTTAACTCGAGGGATGCCCTCAGGCACTGGCTCAGGGTGCCTCGTGCACAGGGGCAATTCGGCTACCAGCACAGAGATACACTGTCCACCAAGCAGTGATGCCTCTCGGAGCAACAGTACCTATCAATTGTAACACAACCTTATGTCACCAGAGGCTTCTGCTACAGTTGTTCTCAACAAATTCACCTTTATCCTGAATTTGTAGTGCAGTAGGAAGCAGATACCTAGTACTCAAGATATGGCCTTTTGAGTCCTGGATGTTTTTCTTGAGAAATGATTCCTTCTATATTTATGGAGAAAAAAAATGCCTTTTTTTTTTTTTTTTTTTTGAGTCTTTTCCTTGATCATTAAGATAGTAATATACAAGCTCTCTAGTCAGTGTATATCTTTGTTATTTAAAGAATGGATCTGAAGTCCAATGAATAAGAATTTTATATTTTTGTAAAATAGATTGTTTAATCAAGCACATGCATCCTCTGCATAAAAGCCGTAACAAAAATACTAATTAGAAGGTAACCTGAGGAGGCTTCAGCAATTCCAGTCTAATGAGAATTAATCCTTCTTTTAAAGTAAATTAACTCTGAGGTCTTAATTTGCCCAGACCTATTTCCTTACAGTTTTCCTCACTTAAGGAAAGAGTAGTTTGTTAGACTATTTCAACCTTCCAAGGCAGTGCTTTTATCCCCTAAATCTTTTCATAGGAGATAAAAATACATTCGATTTCCAGTATCTTCCATATGCTTGTATGTTCCAACATGTTTTTTGAAGATGTAAATAGCATCCAAAACGCTGTATGTCTGAGTGTGCATGCATATACATCCTATGTCCCAATTGAGTCTTAAACTCAATATTTACTTGAATGGTCACATTAGAAAAGGACAAACTATTTAGACCTAAATGAGAGTTAGGACTACATCTCACCATAGCACACAGCTCCCAAGAGTCTATCATTTCATGGAAACGCTGAATCGCAGCAAGACAATGAAACCAAACCTAGCGGTGCTTATCTCTATATCTCTATCTATATCTATATCTCTATACTGGCAAAGGCTACAGAAAGTGAGAGATTTACACTACAGTTGCTTCTGCTTAAAGTGAAAAAAATATCTGGGCATTCTGAAGATGTCACAAATTTCAGAGGATGTCTTTAATTAGTCCAGTGTGCATTGTTCCCAATTTACTGTTAATTATTCTGCTTCCCAGTGTTTTCAGAGTCTGGATTAGATATCATAAACAACATTTGATTAGTCAGCTACAGTTGGTGAGAGTCAAAGTTATGATTTTAAAATTCCTTCTCAGGTGAAATTTGAATAAATTATTGGCTGAACCCAAATGAACAGCATATCTAAAGAAAAAGAATCAATTTGCAAATGACTGGCACATAAGAAAAAGAAGAAAAAAAAAACATTCAGATCTTCTTCAGAAATAACTGATAGTCTAACTTTACTATAGTTTTGCCTACTTACAACTACTAGTATCTGAGCCATATGAGATAAAGAATCAATACTTGGATGACTTGATGCTTGATGACTTTTTAATATACATATATATCATACATATATATATAATGTATGTATGTATGCATGCATGTATGTATGTGTATGTATTTACTAAAAGAACATCAGTCTGCTGACAACATGGTGAACACACAGAATGCTCATATATGGTTTAGAATATTGTTTTTAAATCAGTAAGGTGCCCAAGGACAGTGAGATGTGAAGAGAAAACCACAACAATTTGACACTGAGATCAACCAGGTATAGAAATGGTATACATATGGTGGGTATTCAAGATTATGTCTAAAAAGAAGACACTATTTTGCTCTACTTAACATAGAAAATGTGCACAAGTGTAATATTTCTGTCATTAATTCATTTTATTATTATTTTAAATCAAGTCCTGTTCTTTGAGCTAAAGGTGCATGGCTTCTTATTTTTGAGAGCTGGTCACAAGAGGGCAACATAGTTACATACATATGGAGCAATTCTGACATTCCACCCAGAAGAAATTAGAAATATATCAAAAAATATAACAATAGGGTATTAAAATTGTTTATTGATCAGTGTTTCTAAAGCATCAAATATCAGATTAAAATTACAACAGATAACCTTAACTCTGTCCCTCTAAGCAGGTTCTGTAGCATTATCTGGTTACAAGGTAATACAATATTTTCAAATAGCATGTAAATGTGTCATACAGTTTTCACTGCACTCTTAGGGGATATGCCTGCTCTCAGCAGAAATCGGTACAATTTTTGCCAGATCTGTACAAGCATCTCTCTGTACTGCACAGGAAAAAAGATAAATCAAACATTCTAAGACATGTCTCTCAAGTCAACCACAGAATTGTCTGAAAATGCCACGGTGATTGCAACTTCATCTCCTACATTATTCTGATGCTCTCTTTAACTTTTTGCTCACACACTATTTTTACCTGTAGGAAATCTTTTTCATTCAGCACAGAGAGAAAAAAATGGATAGTGTAGTGGTTAGGTATTGTGAAACGTTAGGGTAGAATATGGATAGTACATTCAACTTTAGCTTCATCATTCGCTCCCTACTGTTTTCTTTATAGCATCAACAGTAACCACAAAAACTCGTACTTTAAAGGACTGTTTTGCTTGTTTGTTTGAATGGAAAGATTCTTCTTGATAAAAGAAGAGACAGAAACTTTCACTAATAACATTTCAAAATAAGTTTTTAATCAGATCTAGACTCAAAAATGCCCTTATAGACAAAGATTTGTAGATTTGATACTCCAAATGACAAAGGGCATTTTCATGTGCTGATTATCATTTTCAAGGTTATTCACCATGCTTCTATTAGATATAAGTCATAAAACACACAAAAGAGCCAAGAGAATTCCCAGAATAGGTGCAATGCTGATCAGCAATATTGTCATTATTAATTACCACAACAACATCACAAATTGTATATAGGAAATCAACTGGAACAAGACTTCCAAGGACTCCCTGACAATGTCAGACAAAAATAAGTCCCAATCACTATAGTAACAACCATGAGCAACCTTCTGGTTGTATTGGAGTCAATGGCAAAACTCCCCCAAACATCAGAAAGGTCTCTATTTCATTTTATGATAGTCATCCACGAGCCACCCAACTAATGTTGGCATTTGGAAGATACAAAGAAATTCACTGTTTGGCTTGTAAATGAGTGAACTTTCATTGTATATGAATGCCTGTGTGCCTAACCTGGATATTGATTATTCTGTAAAGCTGAAGTCCAGCCTTCTTGGAGGACATAGGCTTAAATATGCAGGTCTCTTATTTGCTCAAGAGATTTTTGTAGAAGTCTCGTAATTTTTTTTCACAAAAATTTGAAAGACTTTCTTGCTACAGTCAGCTTGTCACTATCCCCTTACACATTCCAAAATTTTCAAGTTGTTGTTTTATTTGCAGGGGAGGAAAAGCTCAAAAAATGAAATGGAGGATATAAAAGAGACAAAAATAAAATTCAAGAACCAAAACCCAGAAAAATTTCCAATTATTTTTACTCAAGAATGAAATGTTATATTAAAAAAATAAAATCAAAGCATTTAGAATAAACAAAATGAGTATGGATATTTTAATTCATCTAAAAGTTTGACAAATTCCTTTGTTTTCTAACCACCTAATAGAATAGTGTGTGTTTCCCTTAGATTGCATTTTAGTACATGGAAGGCTTAATGAAATCCTAATTTAATTTAATAATTTTGTTGAACATGTGATCTGTAACACGTCAGTTCATTTAATCCTAGAGTTTTAAATGTCATGATCCTCCTCCCTATCAAAATCTCATTGCAGAAAGGCTGAGGGGAGATATTACTCATTTTTCTTGCTTTTGCCCTTTCTCACTGCTTTTGTCCTCATAGCAATCCTGAATGTGATCATCTTATTTCATGTTAATAGATTTCACAGATTTTTCACAGATTTCTTCCTCCTCCTCCTTGTTCATTTCTGGTTGTACATTGTGATTCTGATCTTCCTGGCATTCTTCTACTCACATATTTTTCTAGGTCTTTACTAGACATTTATCTTAATGCCTAAACCCCTGAGACTTCAACAAATCCATTGTGCCGAGTTAATTTCATTTATCTATTCTCAAGAGATCTCCTGAAGAGCTAGCCTAGGTTTTGAGGAGAGCCCAAGCTTCACAGTTACTGAACATCTCAAGATAGCATAAAATGATGTATGTATAAAATAGCACAAAGGCAGAAGTTAGTGAGATGACATGAATTCCTCCATGCTTGTGGAGTAGAAAAGTGAGGCACTGATCATTCTTAGTAGTTACAACTAATTCTAATTCAAAAGAGCCCCTGAGTGTAATAATCAGACCAAGCTTCGCTGCTTGAACTGATAGATCCTTTTAACCTGCAAGAAAACTATAGGTAGGAGATTTCAAATAAATCATTTCTAATGTTCTGCCTATAATTCTGCCTATAATTTTACTTCACTGCACATCTCAGTAAAAAATAAAAATTATAACAAAATATACAATAGGGTTTAAGAACGGTAGTGGGCTGTGAATAATCAGAAGTGTATGCAGTATTCAGTTTTCCATATACTGCAGAGATTTATTTTAATCCTTATATATTCACTTTCATTACTTTTGGAATAATTCTTCTTGCACTCCCCTGTGGTACACAAGCCATTCTCCAAGGAGAGGTCAGCTACCTCAATATTCCCTCCACTTCTTTCCTCAAGGAACCCAACATGAGTGAATAATTACAGAAATTTCAACAAGCAAGCCTCTCCTATCTCCTACTGGTTATGTCTTTTAAAGGCACTATTATCTCCTAATAACCTGTAAAATCTCAGAAAAAAAGGCAACACATAAAAGTCCAGCTGCTTTCTTTCACTGCTTAGCTTTGGCATGATGGAAATCAGGAACCTTTCACTGTGTTGTGGCCCTGTGTCAGCTCTTCTGCTGCTGTCACCCATGGTAGCTAGTTTTTTGTGACAGGTATCCTCCTCATTAGCTTTTGCTTTCCTACTGCTGGTGAAATTCACACACTCATTCTGTTCTGCACATGCATGCTAGGCTGTCACTCACCTAAGTAAAGACTCTGGACCCAAAGTCCAGTGAATCTTCTCAAAATTTTAAGATCATTTGGGTCTGATCTATGAGTGAGAAATACAAAAGAACCATGTTAATTGGCCTATTATGTTTCCTGCTTTTACTGAATTCCCTTCTATAGAATTCTGACAGTCTTTTCAAACTGCAAAAGAAACTCACACTGACATGAACCTTTTTTTTTTTTTTTTTTCCCAAGTGACACATTTAGAAAAAAATGAATTACTTGCAGTAGAAAAACACAGCTGAAATTTCACGGTACTGTGAGGGATGAAGTACAGTGGGCTGCACTAAGTCCTATGGGAAGTGTTAAACCAGTGTCTAGTTAGAGTGTGTTCCCTAGAAAGCACAACTCCTGCTTTCCCATTCTTCAGATTACAATGATAAATATAAAATCATAAGAATAAATTTCAGAAAGAAAATTTGAAACAAAAGTCCAATAATATTTAATTCTTAATTAATTGAAAAACAGCTATTTATCGTAACATTTCCAAACATAGCTGCAAAAAAATCAGCTTTTTCAACCAAATCTTTTCTTTTTCACAAATACTGATTACTACACCTTCTACACTTCTACAGCAGTAGAATCTAAATGGGAGTGAGGCATTCATAAGCATTGGAACCAGGCCTGTAGCTAGCGGTGTCCCTCAGGGATCAGTACTAGGTCCAATATTCATCAGTGACCTGGATGAAGGGACAGAGTGAAGCCTCAGCAAGAGTCCTGGTGGGCAACAAGTTGAACATGAGCCAGTAATGTGCCCTCGTGGCAAAGAAGGCTAATGGTGTCCTGGGCTGCATTAGGAAGAGCATTGCCAGCAGGCCAGGGGAGGTGATCCTGCCCATCTACTCAGGTCTGGTGAGGCTGCTTCTGGAGGACTGTGTCCAGTGCTGGGCTCCCCACTACAGGAGAGAGATGGACATACTCGCGTGAGTCCAGCAAAGGACAACTAAGATGATGAAGGGATGGGAGCATCTTTCGCATGAGGAAAGGGTGAGAGAGCTGGGACTGCTCAGCCTGGAGAAGAGAAGACTGAAGGGGGATCTTATCAATGCATTTAAATATTTGAAAGGAGGGTGTAAGGAGGACAGGGCCAGACTCTTCTCAGAAGTGCCCAGTGACAGGACAAGAGACAATGGCCACAAATTGAACCACAGGAAGTTCCGTCTGAGCGTGAGGACAAGCTTTTCCTGAGCATTGGATGAGATTGTGCATGTAGATTGTGGAATCTCTTTCCTTGGAGATATTCCAAAGCCATCTTGACAAGGTCCTGGGCAACATGCTGTAGGTGACCTGCTTGAGCAGGGGGTTGGACTGTCCACCATTCTGTGATTCTGTGATTCCCTAATGAGAAACTGCAGTTAATGATATGCAAAAGCCCTTAGTATACATGTAAGCTGGAGTCTTTTCCTATGAGCAGCACAGCACAGCTGAATCTCCTGCTCAGAACTCACTAATCCAAACAGCTGAGACAAATACAAAACCTGCTGTTGCTTTTGCAAGAGTTTGTATTTAATACACAGACCAATGAGTTACTATTTCCCTTATTTTCTCTCCTACTAAAATGCTTATTTTCAGTAAAAAGAACAACACAGTATAAGAATTATCTTCTTGTATGAGAAATATGAGATTCTTCTATTAGCAACTATCACGTAACACTGACAGGGACTCTCACTAAGCTGAATAGTCAGTGTTCAAATACATTTAAATCAGTATGATTTCACTCTATTTTAGTATGATTTCATTCTATTTTAGTATTCTGAAGATTTATCTGGTTACGAATAAGCCTTGATAATCTGAGCTATTACTTTCTGGGTTAGAAGTTCAGGACTTAGTCCAAGTGACTTGGGTAGGTTCCCTATTTTATTCTCTTGTACACATGCTTTGGATAGGTTGGGGCACTAGACAAGAAAAAGCTGTTCTCCTCTTCTAATAGCTGCAACATGCACAGATAGCAGGTAAAGAGCTCTTCTTGTAGCTACACTAGTCCTTGTCGTTGCTCTATTGTCAGAGTCCAATAGTATCTGCCCAGTTTCTCTAGATATTCCACATACAAGGAGAGTGCAATATTTAATGTAAAAGTTTAATTTGAAGATAGCTGATGTTACACGGGATTTTTGATTTAGCAGAGTGATACAGTAATATACTGAAATCACAATACAGGTGCAATTGCTATTACCAGTCTCTATAATATGCTCACCATCACGACGCTGGGCATCCCCAGTCACCGGGAAGGAATACTTGGTTGAAGCCAGCTCCAGCCCATTGCTCTCTTCAAACATTCCTTTGTTAGTTGTTCAGGTTTTATACTCTATGTTGGGCTGAACCACATATTCACTTCCCCCATGCTGGTCTGGCTAATCTCCGGGAGACATGCACACCTTTTGTTCAACTCGGAAGGAAACACCCTTTTTTCTTCACCAAATTTTCGGGTACTTACCTAAAACAAAGGTCACCCTCTGGCCCCCTTTGTGTTAAGATAAAGTCATGCAACAGTTGTGATTACTAGGTTGCATCTTCCTGAGCTTGAAGAGCATCTTGCATGTGTTCCTCTCCTCTGAGCCGCCTTTCATTACAGGGGTTATTGGTCGGTTATGTCTATGGTGAAGGCAACACAACTCAAAAACAAAATCTGCTCAAAGACAGAATAGTTGCTGACAGCCATAGTTCACCTCCTGCCCGTAAGGAGAGGAGGTGAGCAATGCCCATCTGTAACTCCTGCGTCTCCAAGAGATTTTAAATCTATTCATTATCAAGCTGAAGACATTCTGCATTTTGTCAACAAAAATAATAGTACATGTTGTCAGATGCACTACTTTTCCACAGCCATGTTTTTTTTTTTTTTGACAGAAAAGACAAGTAAATAACCCCCAGTCTCTCTCTACTTTGCTTAATTTGTTTCTGCTATCTCGAAACAGACTATTACTGTGTTTATAAATCAAAGCAAAATGCTTCTCAACTGCATGACAATCTCAAATGGGCTGAACAATTTGGGGGACTACAATCTGCACACACATCTGCTCGTGATGAACAAAGACCTGGAAATGCACAAAACTAGCAATCTGGAGCTTCCCACATGCTTCCCTACCATAAACACTGTAGTCAGTGCTATGTTGAGACAATGATAAAAAACACATCAAATCTGAGATGGAAGCTAATACCAAAACATAAGGCTGTCCTAAATGGATTAAATTATATACCCTCAAGAATGGGGCTGCAGTACCAGGCAGAGCCTCAAATTAGCTAAGCGAAAGGAAAGAGGAGACATTTGAAGATGCAGGGGATATTATGGATTGAGAAAGACTATAAAAGTAAACTGCATTACCACTGCATGAGTTGACCCACTTCACAGAAGCAGATACAGTATACCCCAACACAGGGCAAACTCAGGTAAATCCTAGGCATGATCATTTCTCTTTGAGCCCATTCATACCTGATGGCATGCCTGGATTTGTTCTCGTTTACACTGGCAAGCCTCTAACTGGTTCTTTCCCCACTTATTCTTCGTTCCAAGGAGATAATCCTTTACAGCTGCCCTAATGCACAGTTACATGTCTGAATATCAGCTTAGCTCCCTGATCAGCAAGTTATGGGTGTAATTACGACTGTTAAAATCCATGTCTGCTGTCTTTAGCAGCAAGGCTTTTGAAGGAATAAGCACAGGGCAGAAAACTTCCTCAGACTGCACACAGAAATCCAGCTTTTGACTGGATCTCTCCCCTCTTCCTGAGGGTTTGCTTTTTGATTCCTGTGTTTAACCTCAAAGTCATGTTCTAGTCCTTAAAAATGTTGTGTTTAAAATCTTTATTGTACAATTTCATGTTTTTAGTTCATCTGTCAAAAAACAGCAGTTTACAGCAGTAATAAGAACTTGCAGTAACGATGGAGACTGTTGCTGATACCAGAGAGAGATTTAATGGACTTACTGGTTTTAAGCCAGTCTGTAGGCAAGAATTGTTTACAGCACAATATCCACTCAGGTCTTCCAAATTTTATACAAGAAAACACAGATTTTGAATACAGCCAGAAAAAATTATTCCAAGCACTTTTGCAGTCAATTGAAGAACGAAGATGCTTGACTAAAAGTGGAAAATGGAATATATTATCATATGATATTACTTCACAAATTGAAAACAGTTGTTTGAAAACATTTTTCTTCTTTATGAAAATGACACCTTCTTTGCATTTCATTTACACAGAAATGCTACATTCTCTCTCCCTTCTCCCCCTCCTCCCCCAGTAGATGATAAATGATAAATGTAGCATTAGGAAGATGAAGATTGTTTGGCATCAAGCTATTGAAGAGCACAGTCTAATTAAAATTTTCTGGAAAGACAACTGCATGATCCTTCTATTCAAGATTTATGTCCCTGATGATCTTGATAATCCTGGTAGTTTAGTATTCCTTGGTAAGCTATAAAGATATTAAAGAAGAAAAAAAAATTACTAATGAAAAAAGTAGCTTCTCCATCACAGCGTAGATTAGGTTTTTGCTTACTTGAATTGATTGTAAGTTTTAAATGAAACAGAATGTAAAATTAATTGAACAAGATGCACAGTTCCCGTAATGGAATAATTCTGAAAGTGTTAATATATACTTCTTTTTTTTCTCTCTCTCTTTTATTCAATATGTAATGGCATTAAAAAAGATTTAGGGGTGCCTCTGACAGAAATATGTGAACCTAATAGTACTTAGGAATTTCTATTTAAACCTTTAGCTAAAAAAAAATCTGAAACAACCAAAATCTTACTGTTTGAAATTTCCAGTTCCACTAAGCCAGAAAACCAGAAGACCTTAGGTTTTTTATATTTTCACATAGACAATGCAAATATTGGGGAAGATGAGTAATTAACTCTCCTTATGCATCAGCATTATTATCATAACCAAAATTTGTATCATCTTTATGATATCTTAGACTAGCTCTTAAAACCCTCAATCATATCCAGGGCCCTATTGTCTTGGGAAAGTATTTTCTTACTTTTAAAAAGATCTGTAGTGAAATACTAATCTAGAAATGTGAAAGTATATGTGGGTATTTTGAGACAAAGACTGAAATTAAGCAAAATAAGTTCTTCCTAGACAAGGAAGAACTCTGGACAAATTATTCATAATTTCTGTTTACTGAAAAATTTGGGGTTTTGCTCTCATTTATTTTTTCACAGGAACCTTAATCTGCATTAAGGTTCTAGTAGCTGGATATTTGAAGCTATATAATACATTCAAAGTATGATTTGGTAACTTGAGAGACATGGAATGATAAGGAGAGGCAATACCTTATTTGTGCAATGGATGTATCTAGCAGGAGCAGATCTTCATTATCTAATGACCTGATGCAGCATAGATTGGAATTACGGAAGGCTTCATATTGATTTTAATGTTTACCAAGTAATCACAGACCTCAGTGAGGCTTCATTGAAGTCTCTGTTTGTTCAGTACGCATTAAAATCCTGACAGCTAAATCTATGACTTCACTGTGGTAAATTAAAACTTAGGCTGGTTTACTAAATTGTCTGATGATTCCATATTGTTTTTTTTTTTTTTTTCCCTCAAACACATTCATTGTTTATTCTCAAACATTCTCCATTTGTCAAATGCAACAAGATGTTTCCAGTGCAGTGGGGAAGACAATCTAGCTTTGATCATATTTTGTGCTACTTGTGATTGTTACAAGGTACTTTTGTTTGCGTTCTTCATGAGTCAGGGCCCTGAAAATGGATTCAATCTATTCTCTACGCTCTGCTCAGTATTGTGGGAATCCAGTAAATGTGGTCACAAATTTTCAGATGGGAGAGCTTTTCTGAGCTCTGTTGACTTTGCAGTTTGCTCTCAAACACAGCAAGAAATCTTGGCTGATGTTTTCAAAGTTGCTAAGGGATTTTGATCGCCAGTTCCTATTAAAATTAATGAGAAATGAGCATACAAATCCCATTGGTAATCTCACTCTTTATGTTATTAAAAACAATAAAAATTGGAGAAGAGTGACATGCAAAATATAACTTACATTGCATTAAAAAGAAAGCCTTGCTATCTATAAAACCATTCAGCAGCCCCCTACTTCTCAACCTTCACTGAACCTCAACTTTTACAGAAACTCCAAAAAGCACTTTTATTGTAGTTTTAGAGGACCAAACTTGGCCCTTACCTTACGTAGGTTATTTTACTGATATTTATTTTATACTCTAATATATTTCTGAAACTCTGACCCCTAATTTACTGCAGGAAAGTGCCATAATAACAATAAAAAATAGCATCAAGAGCTTCATTTTCAACATTTTTGCCAGTGCTTTATATCTTTCACATTGCACATTTTTTGACTTATTAAAAGTTTCTGAACACTAGAGAAACTTTGTTTTACCTAGTAAGGAATGGGTTCTGCAGAAGGCACTCCGAGATAAGTGGGAAGCAAACACTTGAACCACTTCAGTACTACAATTAAAATCTTAGTTGCATGCTGAAGGATAGATTTGCTGATGTTATCCCTGAACACTGAGAATTTATATTTAAGGAGTACATTGATGTAATTGAAAGGTTTCCCAGGATTAGAATGACAATAAGAACTTTTTTAGTGCTCAGGTGAGTAGGGCAGTGATCAGACCTTTAGCTCATATGATGGCATAAGAAAAAAAGAAATACATTCTCATAAGACAAAGTGAAACAATATAACAACAACCTCAAAAATAAAAGCATTTTTTGAAAAATATTCATCCACCATTTGGATAAAAAGTGTAAAGAAAAAAAAGAACAGACAACTACTTTGAGGGTTTCTTTTTGCCTGTTACTTATTTGCTAGAAACGTTCTTCACAATGTCACTTTCTCCTGCAGAAAGTAAATCAGAAGTGAGTCTTCCAGACAAGCAGCCAAAAAGCTAGCATTTTTATTTGCTGATGGAAGATTTAAAATTTTGAGAAAAGAGACTTTTTTCTTTGGAAAATTTATTAGATTAATGAATTTCTGTCCAAATACAAAACAGTTCACACAATTTATTCTATGCTTTTACAAACTTTTTAGAAATACAATTCTTGATAATTCTATGCTGACTTTTACTTACATTATATCTTTGAGATGCTAATAAATAGATTTTATGCTTATCTTTCCAGAAATTTAAGGTAAATGGTTTATAAAACCCTAGGTTCTCTGTCTTCAATTCTTCCTAATCTCACTTCATTTTAAGAGAAGCTACTTTTGCTGTTGTTGTTGTTGCAAAAAAGGACTTGGAAGTCCTGGTGGACGTGTTGAACATGAATCAGCAGCATGCCTTTTCGGAGAAGGCCAACTGCATATATAGTCATTGGATAGATCAGGTAGGAAGGGCCCTCAGGGGGTTTCTAGTTCAACCTCCTGCTCAAATCAGGGTCAGCTACATGGTCAGACCAGGCTGCTCACGGCTTTATCCAGTTGAATCTTAAAAAGCTCCAAGGACTACATAATCTCTCTGGGCAACTTTCTCCCCTGCTTGACTGTCAACAGAGTGAAAAAGCTTTTCTTTATATCCAGTTTGAATCTCTGCTGGCTGCTGCCTCTCACTCTCCCACTGTGCACCACTGTGAAGAGCCTGGCTCCATCTTCTCGATAAACCTCTCACAAGCACCAGCAGGCTGCAGTTAGGTTCACCAGAAGCCATCTTTTCTCCAGGCTGAACAAGCCCTGCTCCTTCAATGGCTCCTCAGAGGGCAAGTGTTGCAGCCCCCCAACCACCTTGGTAGCCCTTTGCTGAACTTGCTCCTGTTTGTCAGTTTCTTTCCAATATTGAGGTGCCCAAGAATGGATGCAGTATGGGAGATGGGATCTCATGAATACCTACTAGAGAGGGATCATCCCTTCTCTCAATCTCCTGGCCATGCCCTGATGCTGGCCATGCCCTGATGAGCACAACCCAGGATGCTGCTGGCTGTTTCTGCAGCTGGGGCACACTGCTGGCTCACAGTCAGCTTGTGCCTGATGAGGGCCCCACATTCCTTCTCGCAGAGCTGCTCCCCAGCCAAGCAAGCCCCAGTTTGTGTCGTTGCTACTTGCGCAGGGCAGGTTCTGGCTTTGGTCTTTGTTGAATTTCATGAAGCTCCTATTGGCCCATCCTTCCAGCCTGTCTAGGTCTGGATGGCAGCCCTGCCCTCAAGTGTATTGACTATTCCCAAAGTTTGATGTCATTTTGAAAAACTGATGAGAGTACCCTCCACCACCTCCTCCAGGTCACTGGAGGACAGAACCCCCCCCCCCCCCCACAGTACTGCACTTATTACTAGCCTTCATTTAAGATACAGCCCGTTAACCACTACTGAATCCAACCATCCAGCCCATTTTTCACCCACCTAGCTGTCCACCCATCCAGATTGTGATGTCCCAACTTGGATAGCAGAATATTAAGGGAGACTGTCAAAACCCTTGCAAAGTCAAGGTAAGAGACATCACTGCCTTCCCCTCACTTGCAAACCTGGCCTTTTTTTTTGTTTGTTTTGGTTTTTTTTCAAAGAAACCAAACAGGCTGGTCAGGCATGACTCATCTTTAGTAAGTCTGTGATGGCTGCTACCAATCACCTTCTTTTCCTTCATGTGCCCAGAAATGTGCTCCCCAAGGTCTCACTCCATGATTTTCCCAGGGAGCAAAATTAAGCTGCGCTAGTAAGAGGGTAGCCAGCAGTTTGATGGAAGAGGTTGGCTCATTTTCCGGGCTTTATGAGACAACATTTGGAGGGTTATGTCCTGTAAAGGCTCCCCAGTACAGGACCAACTTTGGCATGCTGGAGTAAGTTCAACACAGAGCCATCAAGATGAGCAGGGAACTGGAAAACACAGCACACAAGGAGAGGTGGAGAGAGCTGGGTTTGTTCAACTGTGAGAGGGGAAGAGCTGAAGCGGAATCGTACTGCTGCCTCCAACTACCTAACGGGATGGGGTAGAGAAGATGCAACCAGGCTCTTCTTGAAGGTCCACAGTAAAAGGAGAAACGGAAACAGACACAAGTTGGAACATGAAAAATTTCAGTTAGATAAAACAGATTTTCACCATGAGGTGGTCAAACACTGAAACAAGTGACCAAAGGGGGTGTATGATCTCCATCTTTGGAGGTCTTCAGGACTCGACTGGACCTGTGAATCACACTTCAACTGTTCTGTATATACTTTACTGAGGATCTCAACAGTCTAAACGATGACTTAAGTAATCTCTAACTTATTCTTTCACTTTTCTACCTTTCAAAGCTGACTGCGATTTAGTAGCCATCTGCTTATGAGTGAGCATTTAAAATAAAGGCTAATAGTAATAAAAAGCATTACTGACTGCTCTTGTACCACTTCCTACCATGTAATTGGAGACCAATTATTTTCTTAATCTCTCACTCATTCTGAGTGTGCATGCATAAAGCTTCTCTTGCTATACTTTATATGCCTTTATATGCAGATGCTGCACTTCATTTTATGCTTCAACTTTCTAACACTGTGTCTTCACAGTTGTACTGTTCTTAAGTTCACATCCTCAGGAATTTGACTTAGTTTTGACTTATTGTAAAATTCTTTCTTCAATTTCTATTCTTTAAAAAGCTTACAGATTGGTGAAGTTGATGCTTCTTTAAACTCATCTTCTCTTCATTTATTACATTAAAATACATCTTTAAGAAACCTCAATCTCTTGAACTCCTTCTTCCTTTAGGAATGATTCCCAGCAAATCCTACCAACTAACTGATAAACTGAAAATTCTTTTCTGGTAGGAAAGGATTTTTTTTTTTTTTTTTTTTTTTTTTGGAATTCTGGGAGAAGTCTTACCATCAGGAGAAATGTGGATTTTCTCCTGCAGATGTTACTCATTATATTCATTCACACATTTCACAATTATTGGAAATGTTTACCTTGAATTTGAACTTAGACATTTCCAACACTCCACTATTGCTACTGGACTGCGCATATGCTCACAGTTATTAAAAAGAAGAAGGACTACCAACTTAGTTGATAATAATCTTCCACAACTCAGATAAATGTCTGGATATGTTGCAGCTACCTAGTTTAAGTTAATGCAGTCACACAGTTTGTTAAATGCTGGTTTTGACTTGTAGACCTCCAAACTGATATGAATTTAATTGTTACTAAAATGTATATTTAGCAAGTATTTTAAAAATATTTCTACTTATTTTAAAAAGAATTATGAGCAATAGAAAAAAATAGTAAGCACAGACAGAAGTCTTATTATTTTAAAATCAAGAGTAAAGACATGAGTATAAAACACATTTTATTTCATGTATTTAACCTGAAAGTTAGAGATGTTCATAATTAATTATACAATTTAATTTAGAATGTAAAGAACATATTTAATTCATTCTCAATTTCTTCTATAGCCATCCTGAATTTTAAAATGTCATGCTTCTTTAAAATAAAATGTATTTTTAAATGTCACAAATTAATTAAATAACAAAAACTAGTTCTGAATCAAAAGTTCTCCATTTAATGCCAAAAATTTAACATTCTCTTTTTTTTTTAATTAAAGGTTATGCATCACAAGCTATGTTCAGAAATCTGAAAGTATGAAAATGATTCTATCAATGTAAAAAAACTACTTCCATTTCAAAATATGTCCAAGTTTTTAGTAACACTATAAGATCTGTTTTTATTAAATGTGATTACAAAATATTTGGGACATTTTCAAAAAACATCCTTTTTAAGTTCTTAAAATAGTAAAATAGCAAAATCTTAATAAAAATTTATACTAAAATCTTGGGAAGGTGTGGTTCCTTCTTCAGAAATTACAATGCTTGCAATATGAAATTGTCAAAAATTGCACAAATGTCAGCTTTGCCTCCTTGCTGTATTTTTACATTTCATGTAAGAATACTGACCTTCTCACCCACTTCAACATGCAAATTTGGTGGCACGAACTTCTCAGCCTGTGAAATATTATTTTGTAGACTTTTGCCAAATTAAAATGAATAGTTCTTTGCCTTTAGCTGTTCTTAGGTGATACAAGCTTTCTAAGGGAAAAAAGAATGGCAAAAATCCTGGGAGCCAATCTGAATGTTTTAACATCACTGTTGTATTTTTTCTTACACTGACAGTCTACTGAAATAAGAATCACATTTGCAGCACTTTCAAAGGAAAAGTCCAAAACTTTAAGAATGAAAGGGACATTAGAGCACATAATATGAACTCTTGCTAACCTAATTTAGACATTTCACATCTTCTAAATATGCTTTACTACAGTATTGCCCCGTCATTCAAAAATTTCTATTAATGGACCAAAACAAATTTTCGGATATCAAGGGATAGCCTACATATTCAGACTGGTCCTACCTGAGTTCTGAGTCATGTTTATCCTAGTGACAAACTCAAGCCAGTACTGCTGAGCCCACACTAACATATTATGAATCTCAGTATGCTTTATAAAACTCAGGCTTTACTCTGCACTTACATCATTTACACTCTTTCTGTGCAAACATACACACAAAAAAAGGTTCAAATATCTTCAGACTTAAAAGCAAAACTATTCTTTATCTTCTTTCAATTTGCTCTTTATTTTCTCCATCACAAAAACAAATACATAGGAATAGATAGAACAATCCCAAACTGTTGCAAACTCTATATAGCATAGATATGAAAATTGATAGAATTTGAGTACTAGCATATATCAATTATAGCTGAAAATGGAAAAGAAAGATTTAGGAAACAATAAGCAACAATTTTTGCTCTTGTGAAATGAACCATAAGTATTCTGGGCAAAGGTCAGCAGGCATTTTTGTTCACAAAAACATTGAAGTTAAACCATTAAATGCTGTTCTTTTGAAAAACAGGTACTGAATATTCAAAAAATGCTCCAGTCAGAAGGTTGACAGGTAACCACTGTTACTGTCACTGTCACAGTTATGTATTTCATGGAGTCCCTTGAGGTACCGCTTAAGGAACATGGTTTTTCTTACATTAGGCAAAGAACATGTGTGAACAAAAAATATCACCTTCCCCATACAGCTGAGATTTTAAATAGAAAACATAGGGAAAAAAAAAAAAAAAAAAAAAAAAAAAAAAAACACAGATCAGAAGAGATCTCTGGAGATTAACTACTCTAACGCCCTGTTCAAAGCAGAGGGAACTTCAAAGTCAAAGCAGATTGCTCAGGGGTGTGTCCAGTCAGGCTTTGAGTATCTCCAAAGATGGGAATTGCACAGCCTCTCTGAGCACCTGTGCCAATGTGGTCATGGCTTTCCTTACATTGCTCAGAGACTCAAGACACAGTAATTGTTGGAAAGAAAAAAAAGAAAAAGCTTTGGGGATATTAGCAGAAAGAAATGCTCACAAAGAGAATCAAACTTCTTGAACAGGATTGGTTCATCACTGTCTGGATGGCAACAGGAGTCTGTTGCAAAGGTCAATGAAGTGATGTCTTTGGCTGGATTGAGTGAGACTGAAAACCACTGTTCTGTTCAGTTTTTATAATCCAGCCAGTTTATGGTCATGTGGGATCACTCCAGCACATTCATAACTAATCACTACTATCTTAATCACATATGAAAACTCTCTTAAATATCTTGTATAAACATAAAGACTGTTTTATCTCAGCATCTCTGCAGGAACAGTTTCTATGGACTATTTACAGCTGTCTTGTGACAGTTGGATCATTTCTGCAGCAGTAATCACCTGGGAGAATCTCTGGAAGGAAGGGCCAGATTCTTCCCCCAGGATGTTAATCAGTACATTGAAGCATACAAATTGGACTAGGCACAGCAGGAGCTGCCTGGGGGAATGCCTACAGCAGTCTGAAAGTCTCACCTGGAGAGAGTCAGTCAAATACTTAATTGTTAAGGTGGCTTGGAGTTCAGTCAACCTTCTAGATTCAAGTCAGTCCACTGTCTCAAACTAGTCCATTATTTCATCTATCCTAGCAGGACTACCAAGGAATTATTGACTGAAGAACAATGGGTGTGCACATAACCCTGATACTTAGCTATGCCATAATTGTAAGAATAAACTTGATTTTCATACTTATAACTCAATTATAGCTTAAGTCAAATAGCTCTTGTCACACTCATCTAATGAGAATTTCCTCTATTTACTGCATCCAGTCCGTTCACTGGCTCCTGTCCTTTAAGAAGAGCTTGGTTCCATAATCTCTATAACCCCCCTTTCAGTAGTGTAAGGCTGCAATTAAAAAGGCTCCCCTTCACCTTTCTTTTTCTTCTGTAGGCTAAAGAAAAACCTCAATTCCCTCAACCTCTCTTCATATGCCCTGTGCTCCAGACCCCTCCTGACAGAATCACACAAAATGGTTGAGGTTCGAAGAGATCTCTGGAGATCATCTAGTCCAACTCCCTGTTCAAGCAGGTCACCTACAGCATGTTGCCCAGGACCTTGTCAAGATGGCTTTGGAATATCTCCAAGGAAAGAGATTCCACAATCTACATGCACAATCTCATCCAATGCTCAGGAAAAGCTTGTCCTCACGCTCAGACGGAACTTCCTGTGGTTCAATTTGTGGCCATTGCCTCTTGTCCTGTCACTGGGCACTTCTGAGAAGAGTCTGGCCCTGTCCTCCTTACACCCTCCTTTCAAATATTTAAATGCATTGATAAGATCCCCCTTCAGTCTTCTCTTCTCCAGGCTGAGCAGTCCCAGCTCTCTCACCCTTTCCTCATGCGAAAGATGCTCCCATCCCTTCATCATCTTAGTTGTCCTTTGCTGGACTCACGCGAGTATGTCCATCTCTCTCCTGTAGTGGGGAGCCCAGCACTGGACACAGTCCTCCAGAAGCAGCCTCACCAGACCTGAGTAGATGGGCAGGATCACCTCCCCTGGCCTGCTGGCAATGCTCCTCCTAATGCAGCCCAGGACACCATAGGCTTTCTTTGCCACAAGGGCACATTACTGGCTCATGTTCAACTTGTTGCCCACCAGGACCTTGTCTGCAGAGCTGCTCTCCAGTAGGAGACCCCCCAACCTGTACTAGTGCAGCGAGTTACTCCTTCCCAGGTGCACAACCTTTCACTTGCCTTTGCTGAACTTCCTGAGGTTACTCTCTGCCCATCTCTCTAGCCTGTCAATGTGCCTCTGAATGGCAGTACAGCCTTCTGGTGTATCAGCCACACCTCCCAGTTTTGTATCACCAGAAAACTTGCTGAGGCACTTTGTCCCTTCATCCAGGTCACTGATTAATAAGTTTAAAATACTGGACCCAGTACTGACTTCTGAGGGGCACTGCTAGCTACAGGCTTCCAAGTAGACTTTGTGCCACTGAGCACAATCCTCTGAGATCAGCTATTCAGCCAGTTCTCAATACTCCTCCCTGTCTGCTGTTCTAGCTTGTACTTCCTCAGCTTGCCTGTTAGGTCCTGGCACACCTCTGACTCTCTCCTGACAGTCAACATTTTCCTTGTGCTGGGGAGCCCCAAATTGACTCAGTACTTCAGCTGTGATCTCTAAAGTGCCATCTCACTGGGAATTCACCCTGTTTCACTCTTCACTGAAACTTCTGATATGCAGGAGGTGATCACACCAGCTTGTGGAAGGGGCTGTGTCCTGTAGTGTCTGGCAATCACTATTGTGCTGACTCTAGCAGTCCTATACACTGTCAAGCAGCAAAGTCTTTGCACATCTTGCTCACAATGTTCCCTCCATAAAAGTCAGCCAAATAGGAAGTCAAACCTGAGTCTTTTCTGATCCCTGTTAACTTTCTTATTTTCTTACACGGCAGTGAAGCTTTTGCTTCCCAGCAGTGTGTCACTCTCCTCATGAAGACTAGGTATGGTGCATGCTCCTCTCTGCCACACTGTGTTCCAGATAGAAAGTGGAAACCCAACAAAGGACACCTCTGGTTGAAGGAGTTGCTTATTTCCTGTGCATATTGCCAGGGACCTGAGCGCAAGCCTCCCCCCTCACTTCGAGGAGTTTAATTGCCCGGGCTCAGGGCCATCTTTTTGTGCAGCTACATAGTTTTCAATCAGAAAACTATTCTGAGTCATGATGGAAAGAGCTGAAAGGAGGAGGCCTGGCCCCCTTTTTGCTTTACAGCTGCATATAAGATGTGAGGTGCACCCTTGGTCCTGTCTGAGCCACCTTAGGTCTAAGCATTTGCCCAGCCATGTAACTCACTGATCCTGTCCCCAGTCCACCACCCTGACACCATCTTTGTGCTGCCACTGCCTTGCCTAGTGATCACTGGTCCGAGTCTGTGCCCTGTGGGGAAGCTACAGCCCTCTCAGCTGGGTGGGCACCACTGCCCCAGTGGCCTCTGTAGATATCTAGACATACAGTACTCAGCCACTAACTCACTGTGGTTGACAGCTACCACTGAGCTCTTTCCCAATCAATTATTTCAAATCAATTTTCTTGAGATTATTCAGTTGGTGTTTTGGAAACAGTATTAAAAGTTCTCCCCAAACTCTTCACTTAATATAAAATAGGCAAAATATTATTGTACTCCAAATACCTAGTGTCAGAAATTGAATTGCTCCTGAATATCCTTCCTTTTTAAGATGGTAAGAAGTTGTGCTTATGAACCATTTTCTCTATAATCTTTCACTCAGCCTCACAGGAAAGAAGATAAAAAAAAAAAAAAACCCACTATTCAATGGTTCACAGGGATATTGTTCTTCCAGTTGTACTAAAGCATCAAGCTACATCAGGGCCTTCAATATTATCCTACATGTATATAAAAACACAGGAAATAGTGCACATTTTCCAAGCATTTAATGAATCACAGCTCCATTGTCTCATTTTTCCCATTTAGCAGAATGAAAAAGATACTTCTTTGTGAAAATCAGTAGCATAAGTAGATCTGTTTGAATGTTCTCTGTCATTCAGTCATTGGAGAATTCCCATCAAATTCCTCTACTAAAATCAATCATTACTTAGTCTTTTATTAATGAGCAAAGAGTACAGCTTCTAACACATTAGCTTGGTTTATGGTTTTTAGCAGTTAGCAATTTAATTTAAAATGAATTACAGTCTATTTACATGTTGTTCTTGGCTTTTTTAGCTTTTGTTTCAGAACACTGTAGCCCTTCACAGTTACCTCCTGAGTTTTCAGAATACTTCCATTTCCCTCTTCCTTCCTTGCCACAATTAAGTGTAATAACACTGCTTATTGTCACATCAGGGCTCTTTCACATGTTATACCCTATATACAATTTGATTTTCCACCATTTTGAAGGGAAATTTTTGTAGTTTACATCAAAGAAGTCAAGATCACAGAGATTAAGTTGTGGATAACTATCAGATCAGTGAAAATTATCTAAAGAAAAAAAAATCACTCTTTGTAGTGAATTTCACCCAGCTGTAGTACACAAAAACAAAAGAGAGGCAGTAAATTTACAGCAATTCCTCTCTTCTGATGGCTACATGATTTGCCAAAAAACCTGCTCCTAAGTCATACAGTAATCACATTGTACTTGGCATATTGTGCCTGCTAATTTTATTTCTAGGTCAATGATAAACTGATCAGCTTAACTGTTGTAGTGAAAAAGCTTAGCTGCAAAGAAAGTGCAAGCAGTAGGCACAGTCCTGCTGAGTGGCTCCCCACTGGAGCCAATTAAATCCCAGCACAATACACTCATTTATTGGAATAAATCCTGCTTCTTCCAAAGCAAGGCAGGGACCACTTAGATGCAGAACTAAAAGCACAGAGTGACTTGGAGTATGTAATAAGTTTGTATAAATACACCCTGAGCACTGAATCTCTTTGATAAGACAATTATATTAAAATTACCACTATCACACTGAGTACCCTGTTTATATAAAACAATAAAACAATATAAAACTCTTGCTCCCCAAATTCCTATTTCTCTCTTTCCTTTAAAAAAAGGAAAAGTAAAAACTTCTACTGCTTTAAAATTATAAAGTACAACATTAAATCTATAATTTCACTAAAAGAAAAAAAAATGAACTATGAACATTCAGTAATCATTGACCTAGTCAAATCAACTACTCACGCAGAATACTGGTCACATAAATCTTCTCTCTTACAAGGTCATACTTCTCATGAAAAAAATCTCTGCTGATAATCTCTGCTGATTTGGATAAATTGTATATAAATATATGGAGTCTTAGAAAAAGACACATTAAAAATACACAATCACATTCTAGTGCTATATAAGTCTATTAAATCAGGTCAAACAATTTAGTTTTCTGTTTCCCACAAGTTTCATGTAGGTATTGATGATTATTAATCATGAGACCAGCTAAAGAAATGAAAAAACAGTATATCTCAGATTAATGCAATAAGCAAGAGCCTTTAAAGGCTCAAATATAAGGGAGTCGGGATTTGATTTTGACATTAGTTCTTCACAAAATTAAATGGAATTTAATCACTTCAGGTTTAATCATGCTTCCCTGCAGCTTTTCTTGTATTTTCTCCAAACAATACCAATAACTGTGTCATTGGCATTGACTTATGTCCTTAGCATTGCACAGCTCTGAGATGTGTTAGAGGCTGAAGTCCTGCACCTCTTACCCTTTCAACCTGTTTTCCTTCCTCCAATCAGGAAAGCCTCTGCAGATTTGGGAAATATAAATTATAGCCCACTGGAGTTGCTCTGCTGACATTCATTTTAGAGGAATTTAAGGAATTAAATATTGCAAAAGGCTTCTGTTTACAAAACTAGTGGTGAATTGCTCCACTGGTTTTAAAGTACAAGCAAACTATTAGTTCACCTTGTTGCCTGCATTCTTCTGTTTCTCTTACTTCACTTTTGAGGAGGAGTTAATGAATGATGTCTTACTTCTTCAGCTCTCACAGCCTATTATTGCTTTCTTTATGCAGTAAAGATGAAATTCAGGAGTTGTGAGACCACATAAACCACAAACAGTGATGTGCATTAAAATAAGCCTAAGCAGAAAGTGTTTCGTAGAGTTTCACTTTCTCAGTAGGTATGTCATGTGAAGATCATACAGAATGCAATGGATTTCCATGGATTTCCTGATTAAGTATAACAGTGCTTAATGTTATAAAGGATATGAGATTGACTCCATCTGCGGCACAATGTTACAGCTGCATCTGCACATACTCCTCACCACAGTGGCCAGTTAATAAAGCGTTTCCCTAGTTGGACTTTCAGAACACAATTTCCAGCCTTAAACTGTATTATCCAAAACTGGCTAAGCTTCATATTGCATTGTAGTGCTGTATTTTCCTTTATTTTCATGCAGATTAGTGGGGTAATAGTGGCATAGAAATTTAGCAAAGAATTTGGAGGGAGAGGATTCAATTTAGGATATTGATATAAATATAAAGATTAAAATAGAAATACATTGCAAAATATATTATTAAAATATAGCATAAGCATGATATAGCCATTTAGATAGACATCAAGTTGTTTGATTTAGTATTAAGAAGTCTGATTGAAATTAGATATTCTAAAAATTCTCAAGTGAACCCAAGAGTACTAAATGGAGGCTCTTTCTTCATAGAGGTAAATGTTTAGTAAAATGGATTATTAAATGTATTGATTTACCACACTTAGTAATAAACTTATATGGGAGTAATACTCTTTAATCTACCCAAATGCTGTTACCTTGTCATCGCTTTCCCTGACTATTCTGCATGCCTATAAAGATATTTGAATATGTATATACACAGACACAAATATATGTATACATACAAATGTATATATACACTGTCTTATCAACTCCTCCAAAGTTTTTATGTAGCCCATAAAAGTAAAACTTTTCTCTCTTTCTGAGCTTTTGTTGTTGGTGGTGGTGGTGGTGGGTTTTTTTTTGGGGGGGAGGCTGCACCACAAGGAGTTTTTCACAATGTCAAAGAATGCAAAAGCTATGAACTGTGCTTTCTCACAGACTACTAATAGAAATACTGACTGGAGAAAATAATTGCTTTAAACAAAATGAAGTTTCAGTCTAGGAGCTTGGCTTTATCTTTAGTCAATACAAAGGTATCAGAGAGTCAAAATATAAAAAGTGTCATAAAGCAATGATTCATATCCATCCCCTTCAAAACACTGCTTTAAAACAAAAATAGGACTGAAGGTTTTTTTGGAATGATTAAATATCCTTTTGCAAATTAACTTAAAATCATGAACAAACAATTAATAATGCTGTGAACTTCTCAATCAACTGAGGTTTACTTGCTTAAAAAAAAAAAAAAAAAAAAAAAAAAAAACCACCCCCTTCACAGCATATGTATATCTACTCACTCCACCTGCATATCAAATCCTTATCTATCTATCCACATATGAATATCTATATACAACAATAGGAATATGAATATTACTTCAGTGTTTAGAGAACGCAACATATAGGAAATGATCTCTTTTTCCAAAATACTCACAGTCTGAACATACAAGAGAAATGTTGATAAAAACTGAGATGTTATGATCTCTTCTTTAGAGATAGTAAGGGGGGGAAAAACCTTGAGCTCTATGCTCAAGGTTAAAATGGATGGAGCTAGCAACTTAACCAGTTACTCAAGTCCCACTTCAGCTGTTTGGCCATGACACTTGTTTTTTCCTTCAGAAGTTTATGGCAATTGCACTTGGAGGAGCTTCTCTAGAGGTGAAGTCAAGTGACTGATGGGGTAAAGAAACCTCTTAATAGAAATTTGCAATAAGCAGTTTGGGGAGCCATCTCCCTCTGGTACAAAATCAAATATGAATACATGGAGGCTACTCAGTGCAGTGCTAATATGTTTGAATTATTTGGCTTTTGGTGCAAAAAGGCTGTTTGTTTCTCCATCATATTACAGCTCCCTGGGAGAAAAATAATTAAATTAAAACACTTTTACTTCATGAAAGAGTGTAACTCATTCTTGTTTGCTTGACAAATTTTCATTCAGGAACAAAAAAGACATTGTCATCTCCTACTGGATAGTAATGTACTCTTTATTCTCTCTCAAAGTCCATTTCATATTTTGAAACAGTACCTGTCATTTGTAATACATTGAATTTCTGAAGGTTAGTTCTATCCAATATCATTTAAATGAAAGCTTTAATAAGTCCCAGATTCCTCCTTTCTTATCGTTACTGACTCATGACTTAAACTTCTCATCTATGAAGAATGCATGACAAAATACTTGGGGGAAATCCAGGGTGGGGGGAAGAACAAATGTCTCTTAGTCCCATCAACTGCTTGGTTGAACAACCCTTGCAATATTTAAGTGGCCTGTATGCAAATATATTCTGCAATCCATTCTGCACAAAGTTGTCCTCAAAGAGTAACATGAAACTGCCAGAGCTGAAAACGTTAGCCTGTGTTCATGCCTGGGGCATCACCAGACAAGGAAATTCTTAGGAAAGATGATTCCCAAACAAGGCACAGACAAGACATGTACGGAGACAGCATGTCTCCCTACCGGCTGTTCATTCTGTCTCACTTCTAAAAATTTCAGAAAGGAAACAGGTAGATCAAGACAAAGTCTCTTAAATTTGTGCTCTCCCCCCCCCCCCCAAAGGAAGAGAAGATTAGATGGAAATTAGATTAAGTGATAGCATTTCATCCAGAATAGACTATCACATGCATCAGAAGTTTCTGACACAGTTATACTTTATTTATATATGAACAGTTGCACTGGAAATCTCAATAACTGGATACTAATTCTAAAAATGCTATCATTATTTTCAATTTTAATTTGTTATTCCGCTGTTTAAAACCTGTCAGTTCTACCCAAACAGAGAAATAATCAATAACGCGCATCAGATGAAACCAATTACACACCACAAGTAAAGGATAAAAAATAGTCAAAGTGGACAATTCAGAAATACCCCCTGGACTGAAAACTGCTATCTAAGCTATTCAGATTACATTTATGCATAAAAATCACATTTAAGAAATGAAGCTCATTTGATAAACGATTGTCTAACAGAATAAAGAAGGCGTAATTACTTAGATAATTTATTTTCACAGGAAAACAATTCAACCAGTTCTAGAGACTATATTATCAACCTCCTAGAGCTTGACAGCCTACTACCTCCCTTGATAGCAATTCTGAAATTAAATGTCTTACCTACCAATACAAGCATATCTGAATAAAAGCAGTATTTTTAATAAAATTCACAAAAGCTTTCTGTCTGCTTATATTGGGATAATAAGACTTTTTTTTTTTCCTTGATTTTGTTTGAGAAAACAAAACCTGTCAACAATTGGAAAAGGCAATTAAGGAAAATGTTCCTGAACTTATGCTATTATGTCAACAGTATATAACACTTATGAATGAGTTTGTCAGGGGCCATTACACTCCTAAATCAGCAATATGCTTCCCTAAAGTAAACTCGCTACTTTTGTCTCTATCACAGCATTTGCAGTGACAACATGTTCTAAACTCTGTACATGCATACAGCACAGTTCAATGCTTAAGTAATTAATTGAGTATAACCATATGTCCATTTGCTGAAGGCATGTTGCTATTATAGCCTTTGCAACAGCTGGACAGTTTGTAGACCGATTATTATTATTAAGGGCTTTTTTTTTTTACATGATAATAATTTGATAGCACTAGCATCCTTGTGAGTCATAAAGAATCTTATAGATAGCAGTTTTGAAAATACATAATAAGGTTCTCCTGTACATGCACGTACTTGCATAAACGCAGCTGAATGCAGTTGTGAATGCTAGTGAGTTACTCTGTTATGCTTAGCCAGGCTGAGAACCATTTTTACATGTTTCTTGAAAAGGTTCCACACAACAGAAATACATGTTATTGTGTAACAGTAAAAACAATTTAAGTTTCCCCACACCTCTTCCAGATACTCTTAAAACTCAAACATCAATTACTGTTAGGTTCCTGAAATTTGTAGAATAATATTATCAGAGTAAGTTATTCACCTTCATTCTTCTCCCAACTCAATGTCATGTCCTTCAGAAAGGCTCATAGAACTAATAAGTAAGCTATGCATTGAGCCCTGAAAGTCAATAACACCGACTAGATCCTAGATCCTCCTGGGTCAAGAAGTCAGCCTAGTTAAAAAAAGGGAAAAAAAATGGTTTTACCAGTGCTCTCTATCTACCTCTTTCTGTTTAGATCAAAGTAGATTTACGACAAGCATCACAAATGCTACTCTCTCTCACAGAGTACAAAAAGACCTTCAGTTGTAGCTCAGGTGCTCTACTTCTGCACTTTGTCACATATTACACATTCTCTCTTCTATGCTGGATTTCACCTTCCGAAAACAAAAGCACAACTATTGGAAAATTAGCTCACATATATGGTTTTCTTATAGGAAAAATCCATAACTAAAACTGGCTATATAACTGGGTTCTGAGAATTTTCATAAAAGAAGAAGAAAGACTGCGGTACAGCAGAAGATCTGACCACCACCTATTACAGGTTTACTAGCTGGCCTAGCTTTAGCATCTCTCGCAAGTACTCTTTTCCTGAAAGAAAAATCCTAGGAGGGAGTGTAGTCACAGTCTTTTGAGATATCCATCTCATTCAAACCACCCTTTGCATTGCTTGTGCTTTTACCTCTTTGGTTTTCCCCTAGTTAATCAAGGGCAACAGCAATGTCTACATACCTATACTTAAGGGTGGCAGGACACTGTGACAGCTGCTAGCAGCCATTCCCATGTATCTAGCAGTATATTAACTGCACTGCCATTGCAAGATGTAAAAGCAATCACTAGGCCAGCCTTTTTTTCTCCTCTTCTATCAGAAAGAAGGTATGAGCTCATTAGATTCTCAACATTTATGCAGTACTACACAGGATACACATTGGACTCAGCTACCACCTTTATGTGGTCCAGGCTATTCTATCACATTAATCTAGTTAGTGCTGGATTAGCAAGATAATTTACACAGAAGAGAGAGGAAGGGAGGAGGAGAAAAAAGAGAACACTTTTACTTACTTATATAAGTGCTAGGGCCAAATCTTTCCTGGATCTAAGTGGTATTTATCCAATTGATCTTTTTCAATTCAGAGATTAGAAGGATGGTAACAGTCAGACAATTATTATAGAACCTTAAACCTAGAAGATTATAACATGCTTTTATTGTAGAACCTTAAACTTAAAAGATTATAATATGCTTTATCATCTTAGAATCAACACTACTTTTGATAGCCTTTAATTCCTCCAATCCAATAGTTGCCAGATTTAACAGCTTACCAAGGGAGGTCTAATAAAGAGAACTGGAGGGAAGGGTAGAGTGGTAACAGATGGTAAAGGCTATCACTTTAATTGTCTGCTAACAAGTTACCATCCAGACAGATCATTTCAAACTGTACTTAAAGAACCAAAGAACCAAAAGTCAACTCTTTCAAGAAAGTTACCACAGATTCTTAAGAGCTACTGTGGAACACGGGTCCAATAGTTTTTTTTTATTTTTTTTTATTTTTATTTTTATTTTTTTTTACTACATGTCTTTCTTTTACTTGTCAGGGAAATACCAGCAGAAAACCTGGTCAAATTCAAAGTAAGTATTAACTGTGATATCAAAAATACTATCTATTCAAATCTTATGCTATTCTCCATGAAAGTACTCACATATCTGAGCAGATACCCAACAGATAGGTACTGACAGTTCATTTTCCTCATCTCAATATCACATCTTTTTCTGCATGTGACAAGTTTCAATATTACAGTAACAGTGTTTACTTGATTTCTTTTCAGTTTTCCATGCATTAATTTTCCTATTTACTTTCAAGAATATGTATGCACAGAAAAAACTATGAAGGCAATAAATAGATCAGTCATTAAAAATCCTCTCTTCCATGTTTTAACTTGCAAAACCTTGGCTCGTGTTCAACAAACAAAACCTTTCTATACTAAGGCTATACAATATTAAGTTTTACTGATGAATATCTGAGAGCTATATTTCCACCTCCTCCAAAAAAAATGACAGCAAAGTGTCAGAAATAATTTAGAAATGTACAGTAAAGGAGACTGCAGAGAAAACGTCACAAATATTATTTCTAGGAAAATATGTTCACTTAGCTCTACTGCTGCATTCAGAATGCATATCAAAAGAAAGGCTTTCTAAGTCACTATTTTTCAGTTCATTTCTAATGGCAATGCTAAAAAGTCAATTTCCCTTTAGGCTGACAAAAATACTTTGACGAAGCAAGAAGTAAAAATCCAAAGTAGAACTAAATAACTTGGTCAACCCAACACTAAACCAAATGGAGTTAATTTTTACCTCCAAAAAGTTGTCAAGCAATTGTCATTATGAACCGGAAAAACTTCAAAATCTTTAACCTTTTTTTCATTCTCAGTTAAAACTCCCTGCTAAAAATGACCTATGTTTCAGAGTCCGAAATAGGTCAATCCAAGTCTTCTGAATTTTTGGCAAAACAAACAAAAAAACCAAAAAGTTGATTAACTGTTTTACTGAGGCTGTATGGAATAAGATTTATCCACATATTTTTTTAAGTTCCTTCTTCATTTGTTACTTCCCCACAACCCTGAACTTCTTGTTTTCAACTGAACAAAACCAAGATACGATAAAACACCCAGAAGAAGGAAGGCTGTTTAGATATAGGGGATATGAATATTTGATATGAAAAAACTGTTTCACACACCATAGAGAGAGTTCCATATTCCAGAAAGCTTTACTACAGTGAATTAGGGATGCTTCGCCTCTGAGGCTTTAGAGGTTTAAACTAGCAGCAGCTTTTGCCTGCTATGACACTTTTGCAGACTAAATTACAGTATGCCCATGCAATCAGCAACATTCAGGCTTACAAAGAGAACAAAATTAGATGTAGTGGGAGGGAACTTTCTGAAATCTAATGAAATTTGCAAATTATTATAATTTTTTTCAGTTCAGGTTATTATTGCAGAACAGACTTAATGAATGTCAGGTTCCTGCGGGCCTCGGCACCTCAGCACAGCCTGGTGCTGGCAGTTGCTGCCTCTCGCTGTCCCCAGCATGGACCCAACGCTGGCCTCGGCCCCAACTCCAAGGCAGTACTGGACAGCACCTGGGGCTGGGGCTGCCCCGCTGCCCCCAGCCAAGGGGACAGGCCCTGGCCTCCGGGAGCCCCTGCCCCGTGGTGCCCTGGCAATGAGCAGTAAAAGATCCTTGCTTAAAGGCCTAAGTTATTCATACAGATTCTCCCTTTCTTCCCCCCGTTTAAAATTTAAACTTTAATTTTATGAGCTTCTTTGAGGTTGTCTTTAGGACAGGAAATGAATAAAGCAAACGACAGCTCCTTTGATCAAATGGGAATTTACAGACAAAAATAAGACGCAGGAGTCACTTCCGGGGGGGGAAGGGATATCAAGACATAAAATATAAGACATTATTTGAAGTTAGGAAAAACCTTACATATGGAACGATAATTAACAATCATAAACATCTTTACAGAAGTCAGTTAAGCCAAAATTTCGTTTGTTTTAAAAAGAAATCCATGCATTTTTTAGTTAAAATTAATGTACCATTAGATGAAAATCTTCATAGTATGAAGTTCAACAGATTTTGTTTAAGTCTATTTTATTTTAGTAAGATTTATTTAACCAGTTTATCCATTTCTTCTCAAATAAAAGAACCTCTCAGAAGCACTAAATAGAATATTTTTCTACAGAAATTCAGCTCTTCCATTTCAAATTTTTCATGAAGAAACCTCAATTTTGATTAAATCTGACATTAAATGAAAGTGTGTTTTGATGGTTTTGAAATCAGCCAGTTCTTATATATTAGTGTTCCTTTTCCCTTAATATTACCTCAAATGCAAAATAACTATTTAAGTTATATAGAAGTGACTGGTAGTGCATATATGCAAATAGTTAAAAAAAAACAGAAACATAAAAAATCTAAACAAGAAAAACAGTTTTGATGCTCATAATCAGGAGAACTTTTTATTATGTTTTGACGGTGACTTTGGCTTTCTATTTTGGTTCTGAGTGGAAATATAGGCACAATATACTTTGTTCATTTTAGGCTAGAGGTTGTCATTCCTGATAATCAACGATAAGAATTATAAATGACAGCCTAAACATGCAAATATTCCCAGCTTCAGTTTGAGTAAATGCTACTATTTTCTAGATATGAAAGCATTCAATTTCTGTACAAACATATTTCTATTAAAAAAAAAAAAAAAAAGTGCACATGCACACCCAAATATATGAAACCTATACAGATTTATAGTCACTAAAAAGCAGGGTAGGTATTCTACAGTCAAAATAAAAGACAGTCACTCTACCAGAGAATTTTGGGGGTATGAGAAACAGTCTAGACATAGTAGTTAGAAATTTTGCATGCACTTATTTATTGTTTGAGTAAATTTTCCACTGGCAGTGTTTCCAATGGAGGATAAGCTACTTCTAGTGCTTGATGTAACTTTCAAAAGATTTGTACACATAAAATAAGGCACTGGACTACTTTGGCCTTCTCTTTTAAACCCACATTTTGTCTTTAGTGACTCTCTCAACTCATTTTTTGCATAGATACATCATAACTTTTTACAGCAGCAAATTGAATGGGAAAGCTCAAACTGGCTCAGCATATAAAGTACACAGTCAGCTGTGTTCCAATAGAAAGACAAATACTATGAAAACATGGATTTTTCTAACCAGCGGTGTCTTAAAGTATATAAGTCAGTGTTCTTAAACTGAAGAAAGCAGTAAGAAACAGTATGAATGAATTACAGTGAATCACAAATCTTCCTTCCTAAACTAAAATGTACACTATGTCACAAATGCTTAGCTAGTGCAATGAAAAGGACATGTTCTGACTTGAGAATAGGCTAGAAATGCATCTTTGTTTACTACAATGTCAAGCATGTAGTCAATTAACATTTTATTTAAAATTCTAAAATTTGCTTTTTACAAAAAGAAATGTAACTTGAAAGTTGATCCATTGTCTTTAATGAAGTGTCCAAATCAAATGAATATTCCCCTGGAGTTTCCATAGTTCTTGTTTGGTAACAGACTGAAAAAGATGGAGCTGACGATCATCTTCCATATAGTCATTGTTTGGATCTCCCTCTCCTCTCAAGACTACTATTTTGCACATGCATCCAGCTACCACACATGCATTACAATATGCACTAGGCAGGAAGAAAACTTTGAACAAAATCTAGCACACATTTTTACAGAATGAAGGGCTCTGAAAAGAGACTCTGCCACTTACAGAAGCAATTGAAGGAGGTTTCAGAGGGATTTAAGAGCTTAAAGGGTGATGGCACTAGCGCTGCAGTCTCAGTGGAATTAAATCTGACTTGATCCAATTAGCAACACAGAATAGGAACCATAAAAGGGTAAATTCAAAGAAAGAAAAAGAAATACCTTTCAGAAGAGCTATGGAATTTTTCCATTACCTAGGATAACTGATCTGACACACTGTAATTAAGATTTAGACCTGTCACAGAAAGATGTTGATACACTGCGTTATGTGAAAAAAAACTTTCTTCTTCTTCTAAGATCCAGAGTCCTACCCACACGTGTTCACTAACACAATTTTGCCATATCTGTAGGTAGAAAGGTAAAAATTGTAAAAAAAAATTAGAAAAGACTAAGAGTTTTACTTGCATGGTTTCTAAAACATGCGCTCTTCTTCAGGAACTTCACCATTGTTTAAGTTTCTTTTTAGTTTCTTTAAAGTTAGTTTAATCAACACTTTGTAATAGAGTCCTATGATGTATACCAAAATTATCTGGCATTTATTAATATCTATAGTATTTTAATTTATTTTATGTAAGACACTTCTTGAGTTTTCCATATAGACATCCTATTTTTGATGTCTATATATAAATTCTAGACATCCTATCTCACCTTAAATTTTGCATTTGTTTAATGCTTGGTGGGTCCTGAATTTTAGTTCTGAAAACCACTATTTCTGCTGTACAGACAGCAGAAATACATATCTTTTGGAAGGATGGGAGCAAATAATATCTCTTTTGTAAAACATGTCCTCTCCTTGGCATTCTTTCCCATCATTGCACATAGGCCTGTAATTCCTCTCATCCTCAAAACAAGTAACTTATTATTATACTAGACACCTTTCTGTCTTTTATCTTTCACATTCAGGCTGTTACTAAATCCTGCCACTTCTCTCTTTACAGCATCTCCAAAATCTAGCATTTGTGTTTTCAGAAAGGAGAAGTCATTCAGGAAATAACTGAGGCATAACAAGGGTACTGACGTGTCTATCGTGTACTTCACTCCTCTTACTACTTCAGTTGTTCCCTCCCTTTGCTGTAATACACCTTCTTTCTCCATTTGTGATTATTTACCCACTACTCTGAAGACTTTAGGTTGCTGTGTCCAATACCAGTCAGCTATTACTTCAATATTCAAATCTCCTTAAAAGCACTTTGATGCCATGTCCTAGGCTTCTCCCCAGATCTGACAATTCCTTCCTGATCCATCACATAATATCACTGTCCTCTCTTTCAAACAGAATTTATTTTCACAGTCCGTTAAGTAACTATAAACAAAGGAAAACTTTTAAAGCATGTATGACATTCTTTTTATTTACTGATCTTTTAGCTGTGTGCTTTTCAGGTCTTTTTTGTTGTTTTTATTTGTCAATGACTAGAAATGTTGGCAATTTTAGCAATAAAATTAGGAATAATATAATAGATCTGACGTTTTATTACATATTCAACAGTCTCTGCTTCAGATGATCCATTTCATGTAACGCATCCAGTGAATCCTTGTTTTGCTAGCCCACTTAGGATGTCCTTTGGGTACAAATACTGTTTTACTAGGCATGATACAAAGCACAAAACACATCTAGACAAGGGTCAAATTATATTCTTTACTATACACACACACTTAGAGTAGCTGCACTGACTTCAAATGTTTGTATTGATCAAAGGAGGAAAATGTTTGCATGAATGCCTCTGGAATGAAAACCATTCTGTATCATGTATCTCACAGAGCAGCTGAGACAAATGTAAAGACAGTGAACATATAGGTGACGTTATCCTGCTGCTGGGTCAATATCTTTGATCTTAAACTGAACCGGATTACAGAGAATAAAGAAGCAAGAAGATTCATAAAAGCATTTTTCTTCCATTGGGAATGTGCGATAGATCTTACCAGAAAGAAGTTAGTAATATGCATCTTTTCACTGAAGAAAAAAAAAAATCTCAAATTGCTGTTCCCTTTTCAGAAGTAATTTTGGTATCTTCTGGTGTGGTGTTTGCTCCAATGAACTGATGCAGCTGGGACAAACAACACTAACAAAGGAAAATCTTAGATTAATGTCTTCCCATAAAGGGAAGAGAAAAAGCTAACTCCTCTTATTATATATAAGTGTGTAAGTATGATAACTACAGTTTACTGCTTCTTCTTCCCTTACACATCTATCTGCTTACACTAGTAAGACAAACATACTTAAAGAACTGTTTCTATAATGCTTAGGCCCTCCTGTTGTATTTTTCATGAGGGAAAGGAGTCATGAAACAAAGAAATACAGATACCAATGAACTTCATTAGAGAACAAAAACCAGCAATGAATTATACTTTGGGTGGTTGTGTTGCTCTCATGAGGTATTAGACTGACAAAATCAAGGTCTGAAGTTGTTCCCGTTGCAGTGTAAGCTTCTTCATCCTATCTTAGGCAAATGTTTCAGTCATAACCAGCAGGGGCTAGTTCTGGAGCTACAGAACTTAAGTACAATGCTATTTGGGTTTTATTCTTTGTAAGATATGCCAAAATTATAGCTTTTGTGACCTCAGGGGAGCCTGCTGCAAAGCTAGTAACCGTGGATGAGGATTTCTTGATGAGCCTCTGCAAGTGGTAAGATGGTGGAGAAACAAAGAAGAGGAACTGCTCAGATTGGTCCTGAATGAGCTTGTTAATATGGCAATGAGCTATAGATTTTGGGAGCAGAACTTGCTTGACTTGTTTTTTAAATTTTTCACGAACTAGCAGAAATTTTGGTTTAACGAACCAGTTCAGTCTGCCAGGCCTGAGGACTGGAGCGGGCAGCAGTGCTTGGCAGTCAGCAGGACTGTGCCCTCTCCTCCCTGTGGGGCTGATTTTTCAGCACCATAACCCACAGAGCCCAGTGGTGCTGGGGCCGGGGCTCTCCATGTGCTTAGGCTCCTGATGGCTTCCCCTGGCAGCTGCACACCTCCTGCACATACTCTGTCTGAAAGCAGATCCTGTAAAATCATCGGCTTCACTTTACAACAGCTAGTAAGCAAAGCATGGAATTTTTTTCTACCACTGCCTTATTCTGTCATCCCACAACAGAATTACAGGCTGGGACAAAAAGCCATGGGAATGGATTTCTCTGTAAGACCATAGCCCAGATATGGAATATAAATGGTGCCCTCTATAAGTAAATTAAATTTTATATATATATATATATTCAATTGCCAAACCCTTCCAATATTCAGTTATGGCTAATGCTTTGTAAACAATGAAATAAAAGTTACTAACATTATCTATGATCTCTTTAGAGGAAGTTCACGGAGAGATAATGTAGGATTCTGCAAAACTTTGATTACCTTTACAAACTAGGCTAGAAAGACAATTCAGTCTTATTCTCTTAAAAATTCAGAGTCTCAAATTCATTTATAAACTTCCTTTATCATTTTAGATTCGGTCACTGGGATTTTGATACTTTGTAAAGGTTAGATTTTCTTTAAAAAAGTTCAACAGTAATCTAAAATGTGAAGTAAATTTAATCTTTAATCGGTGAAGTACCCATGTAAGGAAAAGTAAAAATAACAATCGTTCTCCTTGCAGAGTCTAGCCTCTCCCCATGAAATGATCTAAAATGCACATTTTATCAACTTAGTTCGCATGATAACACAGCTAACACTGATGCCAAGAGGATAAATAATGTGCTTAACATTCTCTGTAGAGGATGGAGGGTAGATTTTGTGTGTGAAGAAAATTGAATCACACCTAAATTTCTTTAGCGTGACAAATTACCTCTGCTACATCCCATGTCTCTATTCAATTAAACAAATATTCTGGTGGTCCAGCATTATTTAGCTGTGATTAAACTCCTTTAAAATAAAATTATGATTTTTTTTCTCATCAAAGGTTCTTTTAGAAAGAGCAGCAATTTTCAGTTTTCTGCCTTAATTTATTCTTCATTTGTGCCACATGAGCCAAGCTGGATTCTAACCTTGACCAAATTAGTAACTAAGAATTACTCAGAAGAAAAAGTTTAATCTCAGGGGATAACAGATTTATATTAAGATGCTGTCAGAATTTAATGTGATACAACGAAAAGCAATTCCACAGTGCTTGAAATGAACAATATACTTTAAACTCGTTGTAAAATGCTCTGCATATTTCTAAACCTAGGTAATCACAACATAATGGACTTGTTTCAGTTTGTTTACCAACAGTAAAAGTTCAGTTCCACTTTTTTATATACCTTATTAATTGCATTGGAACAACAAGATAAGGGTGTTTATGTTTTGGCCTCTTGGTTTTAAGTTAGTTACCGCTCAGTTCTCTTCTGTGCTAGTAGTGTAAGATGTTCATCTGTATGACTTGGGATAGAATACAGCATCATGAACATTGTAGTTTCTGTGTGACCCTCACAGATTGGTCTGTTCTTGAAAAGTAACCAGCAGTGGGGATTCTCTTTTTTAGCAGATTCACACTGTTAAAGAGGAGAATATGATTTAAGGATCTAGGTTTGGGATTAGGTCATCTTGAGAGGTTTCAGATAGCTATCCCCTGTGCTTTCCCTAGCAGTGAAGGGCACTAGAAAGGCTGGAGAACGAATCATTATTTGTTTTGGATAGGAAAAAAAAAAGTGAAATCTTGTGTTGGAAATTTTACTGCAAAACCATAAGTGCTATTACTCCTCTCTATATTGTATGGAGTAATAGAATGCATGCATTCAGACTACAATATGTTTAAGCTGGTGCTTAGAGATACTGTTTCCAATAATAAATAAAAGCTCTATAATACTATTCATCTGTTACCAGGTAACCTAGCTACTATATAGATCATTCAGCCTGTCAGAAATAATGCTGGTCTTAACTATATCTTGTGTGTCAATGCCTACAGACACTAGCAAGTCTTAATTGTACTGCTTTGCAAATCACCTCAGAGAGAGATAGAGGCACATGTACACCACACACTTGTTTTTAAAATTTGTTTCTACACCTGATTCCAAGACTAATGCAGAGTTACATGAGTAGAGAATAAGACACCTCCATACCTTATTGGACATTAACAATCAGTAGACAAAGTTCTTCACAATTTCTTCTGCTTTGCCAAGAGAAAACCAAGGCTAAATAGCTTCTAATGATTTTGTGGCGGGTTGTTTTGCTTTGCTTTGCTTTTTGGGGCCAGAGAAGCATCATGCACTTGAAATTCAAGCAGACCTAGCCAGTCATAATGACACTACCCCCAAGGAGGAGTAAAATGCTTACTGGTACCCCACTTCCAACCATTTTTCACCTGATGTCTCAGAAGCTACTAGCTGCCATAAGAAGCTACAGAGCAGGGGGAAAGGCTTGTGGACAGAGGCTGCCACAGAGCATGTTCTGCCGTGGCTCCAGGAGGACCTGGAGGAGGCAGCCATCCTGGGCAGGTGCAAAGCTCAGAGCAATTAATCAAGAAAGCCTACATGGAAAACTAGTCTTCAGTTAAGCAGTATTCTGCCTCTGTCAGTGAGGGCAATTTTCAGGAGAGTGATAAATAGAAAATATCTTAAAAGAACAAAAATTTACTTAGGAAAATATGGGGAGATACAGAAACATACTGAGAAACAAACTATATATATATGAGTGTGCATATGTATATTTATATGTAATATGCATATCACACTATAAGGAATACTGAATATAGAGGTAGATCGATATCTATTTGGATATTTACTGAGAGTCGTCTTTTTTTTCTTTTTTTTTTTTTTCCTTTTTTTTTTTTTTTTGTAATTGACACCTTTTTTTCTGTCTTCATTTTATAGCTAGAATAATGGCAAAAGGCCTACAGGAAATAACAGCAGTGTTATTTAGCACCTGGTCCTTGGGTTTTATATTGCATCCCTGATTAAGCTAAGTAATATATATACATACAGAAAACATCTCTCTCCCCCAAACTATTTATGTTTGTCTCAATAGTAACAAATGCAGGATGAGGTAACAAAATATTTTGCCTGGAATTCCTAACCAATAAGTTTTGATAATATTAACTCATTCCCTGAATAAAATATACCGGAGAAGATCACAGTTAAGAAGAAGGCAAGATAGAGAAATATATTTATGACTCTTGGTTCTAGAACAAAGCAGGTAGTTTGTAGTGACATGAGATGAACAAAAATGAAAGGTAGAGATCTTTCTTTATCTGTCACTGATAACCTAAGAAAGGATCATCTGACATTAGCGCTGCCAATTTATACCTTCTAGGTGAGAACCCCTGGGTTAACCCCCACAGGTATAATAGCAATGATGAGGGTTTTTAAGTTCACCTGAGTCAATCACTAATTTTTTTCTTTTTTCTTTCTACCTTTTCCTGTATGTTCTCAGAGGCTGTTACCTAAAATTCACTTCTAGCAGCTTGAAGGCAAGCTTTCAGGTTAATGGGAAAAAAAAAATGTCAAAAAAAAATTTGTGACAACAGAACTGAGACTAATAGATCAAGCAAGCCTGTGCTACCTGTGGATTTTTTGTTTGTTTTTTGAGAGGGGTGTTCTTTTTTTCTTTTCTTTTTGGGTTACAGCATTTAAGCTAGGGTGAGTCCTTGGCTAGTTTCAGTAGTTCCATTTTGGCTGGAGAAGATCTGAAGTGAGACTTGATGTCTTTGATTGCCTTGACAGCAATAAGATGCATTTTTTTAATTATTATTATATGTGGAGAAAGAATTTAAAATTGAGAGAGACATCAGATCATGAGAGAAACTTATTCCTGTGGAAGACCTTTGCTTCATTTTTTTCATTATTAATGAAGATCTTTGTCTAGGAAGAAAGTATCATGATATATGCAAAGCATTATACTTGTATCCCAAGCTGGTTGCCATTCAGAATACTTTGAAAAGAAGTTGTGAAGAGTTACACTTAAAAAAAGAAAGTAGAGAAAAACAAACTTTTGACTGAGCTTTTGATATAATGATGTAATATTTTGTATTGTATTAGAGGAATAATTGGTTATCATTAGATGGCTATATCATTCTATTGTTCAAAAAGGCAAATTGCAAGCAACATTGATTTTTGTATACATTCATTTTGGTGTATTACTTACAGCAACTTTCTTACTCACAAATACGATTTTCTTGCAGTATCCAGAAGGTATTTTGAAGGAGAAAATACACATTCTGAACAAATACAAATTTGCTGAAACTTGTGTTTAATTGCAGCTTCATCACTGTTTACTCTTACAATAAAAAATGCCAGTGTGATAGCAAAAGGGTATGTTTGAGCAAAAGGGTATGTTTGTTGTCCTTTTTCAGTAGCAGACTGCAAGCTGAAAGGATAACTGGCTACCTTAAGGCCTATCCAACTCAAAAAAAAAAAAAAAAAAAAAAAAAAAAAAAAAAAAAAAAAGTCAGTGATTCAAGCCAGATCAAGTCCTGACAAGCTATATTGTCTTGCTGTACTGAGCCAGAACTACCTAACTTGGTGTTTAGAGAGATGGATGGAAAGCAAAAGCAAGTGAACCATAGCATGCCATCCATATTGCACATATATTGGTAAAGTAATGGATATTGATGGGCTCTTGCTGTGGGACATTTTGGGACTCTCACACTCCAAAATATTGTATTTATTTATGCTGCAAAGACAGGAAGACAGAATGCTATTGTTTCCCAGTGTCTGTTAACTCAGTAAGAAAAGAGTACCCACTAACACTTGTGGAGTGGCTGTTTATTTTTTGTAAGAGTTTGGGGTGAGGTAGTTATGATGGAATACTAGAATACTGGGCATTATCATTTTGAATTCTAATTGCTACTGGTAATACAGGTTATGTAGACTTCCTGGAAAGTATTTTGATCTGAATTACTGTAATCATTGTTCTGATTCTTTATCTCATTATAGAGAAGTCCTCAGAGGCGTATTTGGCCCTATGCCTTTGGATTCTACTTCTTTCAAACACAGCCACAAATGCATCTTTCTTGTTTCTGTTGGCATTCATCAAGGTTTTGATTCAGATTGTTGAGACAGTATTCCATCATTTTAACTTGGATAATGGTCATTGTATTTATTTCTTTGAAGCAAGAGAAGCTTTAATAGCAGCAATGTGGCCAAGGATTCTTCTGAGGATGAAAAATATATTTTAATGGGAAATCAGAACAAAAGTTAACTAAAAGTGATTTTACTGGCAGTGGAGGGGGGAACATTAGAAATGATATGCTGAAAGACATGATTAAAGGCATCTCTAGTTACATTGTAATTAACTAAATTGTAGAACATAGTACCTATTTTACTTTTTTTGTTGTTATTGGTGTTTTTTTGTTTTTTTTTGTTTTTTTTTTTTTTTTACCCCTTAGGACATGATAACTATTTTATTTCCCTTGGTTTCTCTTTTGGGGACTGTTCTTTTGTATTTACTTGTTGATAATCAAATATTTGCCAGTATCACAAAAGGAGCTCTCCCTGAGATGCAGATGACAGAGGTTTGTTTTCCTGTTCCTAAACTAACACTGTCCTTGCAGTATATCAATGTATCTGTCTGTCAGATACCCACTCCTGGACATCAGGTATCTTTCCGAAATGTCTCAACTCGATTGGACCGAAGAATCTTTCTTTGGCCTTCCATATTTTCTTTTCTTTTCTCTTTTTTTTCCTGCCTATTTAATATTACTTTTAATGGCAGCCAAGCCATTTTACATTCATCATTGATTTTTTTTATTTTCTTTTTTTCTCTTTTCTTTTTTAAATTTAACTAGGCCTACATTTTTCCTTGATGAACAGTAAGCATCTGAACCCTACTGTCTGTCTATTTTTCCTTAAAGATTTCATTCAGGCAAATATTGCTCTTTCTCTAGTTGCACATAACCAATTATAACAGATGATATGTTGGGTTATGAGGTTAATATATTTTGCTAATTTTCAGCTGTTCCTTAAAAAAGACCCCTTTTATTAGTTTTAAACACTAATAGAAAAAAACATTTTGGAATCTGGAAGAAATAGCATATAAACACACAGCAACTCTGCAAAGTCTCTAGTTAACAAGCACTATATAAAACAGCAGAAGAAAGACTAAAAAAAAGACAAAACATAAGATTCTCAGATGTTATAAATCAGTACATTTCCATCATCTTCAGCAAATCTTTGATCACTTATGGTGTTGTCTGACCAGGCTTAAGGTGTTTTCAGTTTTGATTCACAGAGCTGATTTCTCTCTGATGTATACCCAGTAAAGAGTATTAAACTAGTTTAAAATTTCTGCAGTAAGTGTCAGACCTGTAATCTTCTGCACAGTTAAGAATTGAGGATGCAAGTAGAATATTTGGAAATCCTGTGCTGAGAGAAAGAAAACACTTAAGCATGAAAAATACAGCAACAGTTCTACTGAAAATAGATAAAAGAAAATTCAAACACAGCCTCAGCATAGAAACAAGTAGGACGCCTCAGGGAACAGAATGCTGTATTTTGGATAGCTAGTTCTAATATTAGACTAGACCTGATTATTACTCATTATAAACAGGTAGGTACCATACAGCTGAGAATAACAAAGTGATCTGACTTCAAGTGACACATGCAAATCCTTATTAAATTACAATAAAACTATCAGAGTATCATAAAAATATGGTAAGCCAAATTCTGACCACACTGTTGCCTAATCTTTGCCAGAGAAGCACCAGAGTGTCTTTACTGGATACCCAAAAGACTTTGAGGAACAACTGGTGACAAATATGCTCTCTTTGGCATGCATCTGGGGAAGGAAATGAAAGAAACATGCAAGAGCAATGCTCCAGGCTTGTATCATATGTCCACAACCCCTCGTGTCTTCCACTGCATCATTCTCCTGTGAAGCGGAGACACCAAGAACCACTCCAAGTATTGCTAGACATCAGGCAACATGCAGGAACAGGAATTATGAAAAGGTGATAGAGTCGTCGTTATGCCTACGCTTCAGAGTGTGCTTCAGCTCTACAGTACTAAGAACTGAACCCATAATGAGGAAACACACTAAACATAGCATTCCATCTAAAGCCACTACTACACAACAACTTAAACTTCTTTGAGATCTCAACAAACAACAGTGGATAATTATTTTCTAGGTTCTATTCATAAAAAAAAAATATATTTTCTCTGACTCGTGATTTTAGGGAGACCAAGACCAAAACAACAAAATTTATTATATCATTTGTTGTTTCTTCAACAAGCTATTATAGTTTCCCATGCCAAGGGAAAAAGAGTTGCTATTTTCTTCCAGGGAAAAGATATTAGGTAAGAAAGAGAAAATAACTTACCAAATTATACTACACCTCTCTATATTGAACTACTTGTGGGAGATATTATCAGCTGTAATTTGGGTATTAATGAGCAAACAAAACCTCTTTTGCATGCACGTTTTCATTTGGTATTTCTCTTTTGTATGAAATTAATTTTTTAGATTGAAAACATACTACATAGCACATTTATCAGTATATATCACAGACATAATAAGGAGCAGGGAGCTGAGCTTTGTTAATGTACTCATGTTGCTTGAGAAATATTTTTTTGTGAAATTTGTGCTCTGAAACCATATTCATCACTCTATTTGGCAAATTTGAAGAATGGCAAAAAGAATATTAAGAGTATTTCATATTTGTACAAAAACATGTCTTTTTCTTCCCCTCTTCTCCCCCTGCAAGTCATCCTACTTTCAAGAGAAAGAGACAGAATTGCCACTAAAATAGCCTGTATTGCTACAACACATCTGAATCATTTATACATGCACTCGGCTGTAGTTAGACAGGGCGGAGGGAAAAGGGAAGGAACAAAATCATCAACCAACTAAAGCCAACAGCCAGATTAAAAGCTTGCAGCTTTAAAGGACCAGAATTAAAGACTGTGTTTTCCAGCTAATTGGTCACTGCACATTTCACTGCCTCTGTAAGCTAGAACTCCTGCCCCTTAAAAGATACACAGATAGGACACTGAAATCAGTAACACGGTGGATGTGTAACTTGTCTCTCAATCAGTTAAATACAGTGCCTCCAAGAAAGAAACTTCTTCATTGAAGTAGTCATCTATATTGTCTGTGAAATCTGGCTACTCATAAACATGTAACTCACTGGTGAATTGTGTTATGTATCTCTCTTAAGCACCTGGTCCACCGAGATAACCACTTATTTCTGTTGCCATCTGTGATAATTGTAACCCTGTAGCTCTAGTAGAAGAGATTTATGCTACAAAGCTGAAGGTCCACTATTCAGATGCAGACAGTGATGACTGACGGAAGGCAGAAATATACTTTTGCAAAAAAGTGAGGATTGCATATATTTAAATCTGAGACGTTACATGTGAAAACTCAGCTGTTAAAAATATGTAATGAAGATTACAAAAATATAAAGCCAAAAAATTCAGAGTTATTGTTGTTAAATTAGTTCTGTCTCATCCTATTATGATGACTTTTTACTTCACAAAAACTACTATTTTTTTCTTCTAAATCTCAGCTTTTAAAGTACATTACATCCATTTAATCAAAATACAAAAAAAAACCTCTACTTTTTTTTCTTAAGAAAGATGGCCTTAAAGAAAACCCTCACATTAGTTCAGAAGCCTTTGTGTTATTAATTATTCTGTTTAGCAAACAACCAGGTGCTCTTGCAGCCTATCCTTTTTGCCCTGTGCATGTGTAAGCTTCTCTGACAAATAAACAAATGCACCCAGCCAGTTCTTTTCATACTTAGCATACTAATAAGCAGTGAATCAACAGATCTCAGTTAAATCAAATTGCAAAAGATCAATAGCGCTGCACTTAAAAAAACCTTTACATTCAGCATCCAATACAATTAATGCATTTTTCAGTCATTTGTAATACTTCCACAATTTTGTATATCTGATAGCAATAGTTATGGTGCTTTTGTTTCCTTTTTAACCATTTCACTTAATTATTTTCAGCTGGATAAAATTACTCTACTGCTTGCTGCCTGACTACAGTTAGCTAAGCTAATAGGTGACTATACTTATCCCATGGGGGAAGGAGGAAATAGTTTAGAGGAGTTACATTAGTGTGCACAAATACAGCTATCTTTCCTTTTTGTGGAGATTATTAAAACACTCCAAAACTGCAATAGAGTGTAGTGAAGAACCTGAAATTCACAAAGATATTGACGATACTAGTTAAGTCAAACTCTATTCTTTCACTGCTGTTAGACAGGATAGACAAAAGCTGCTAGAATGAATTTTTTGATATATTTTAGGTTTATCTCATGCATTTTTAGGCAATATATTCTCACTTCTTTGAGACACACTAAGTAATTACTTTGATTGTTTATTGTTCCTGCTGTTTCCTTTTAAGGAGGAGACTTCGGAGTCAAAGTAGCATAAAAATATACCCCCAAACTTCTTCAAACTCACACTTCAGTAATTAGCAGATATAAGGTCAGGTAAGAATAAACCTAAAGCTTTTCAATCAACTCTTCAATCAAATTTTCTAAACAAATAAAATAGAATTTTCCCAAGACTCTTTCCGAATGCTAGAAAAAGCTGCTCCTTGAAGGACTGGCACTGAGTTTGAGAAATACCTCAGCCTAGTCTTCCTTCATCCTTCACCATCAAGATTCTGAAGGATGAAACCTTGATAGAGCACATATAATCAGCATAAGGAATAAAAAGAGCACTCTGGACTGTTCCTTACTAGATCTCAACTTTATTTGGAAAAACACAAGGACAGAGAGGGAAAAAAAAAAAAAAAAGAGAGAGAGAGAGAGAGAGAAGGAATGGAGAACTGCAACTTTTCTTCTAACAGATAGTAACATGCATAACATGTAATGACCTTCTTTGCCTCATTTAGCTAGAAGTATAACACAGTTAGAAAGGATTGATAAGACTATGACAAACTTGTATAGGAAGTAAAGACTATTGGCTGTAGTGGCTGTAACATTTGGTCTCTACTTGGTAAAGCACAGAGAGGGCAGTCATCAGACAGCTGGCCACAGACAGCTTATCTGTGATGGCCAAAAATGCCATTTGATGGGTAAGGCAATCCCCTTAGCAAAAGGGAGCCTTTCATTTGAATCCCCCTTCCAAATTACACAAGGGCTGGATTTTTAACCATCTCTTGTGGTCTAAATGATTGCCCTAACCAGTGGCTTTGGGGCTATGGGGACAGAAAATCTACCTTCTTTTAGTTTTTTAATTGATGACTGAATCTTTCAGTCAAAACAGACTTTGTTTCTAAATTTTCAATGACTTAAAAGTGACCCCAAAATGGAACTGATTTATTTAAAAGCAAATTAAATATGTCTTAATTCAAACTGTGTGCTTTGCTTTAGTGAAAATATTGGGAAAAATCTGATTTTGAGTAGATCAAAATCTAGTGTTATATTTTCTAGTCTTGCCACTGAACTGAAAACACTCAGACTTTCCTTCCCCCTCAGTTTTCTAAGCAGTATTAAACTGAAACCTATGGTTAATCAACCTCTAAGCAATAGTCTCTCAAGACTATAGTATACCAGCCACATATTTCCATTTTTTTTTAGTGCAGACAAAACAGAGCATAGTAATTCTGTCCCAAAATATATGTATATCTGAGAAAAACTTGAGCAGAGAACTTTCATTATTGACTCTAGGAATCACAGAATGAAGAAAAATCTGAAAATGGGGAAAAAACAGCTGCCATTGCTAGTAATATGCCTTGTTTGTTGAAAAATACTTCTATATTTTCCTTTTTTTATCTCCTTATCTTATGTTTAGCCAGTTACTAAGATTGTCTTCTTCTGAAGTGCATAGAAGGTGTGAGTTTTCAACGTATAAAGGGTCAGTTGTTCACAAATTCTATGGTCTGTGGACATAATTTCTGTTTAGGACTAGAATTCTCCTTTCCTTTGTAATTACTTTCTGAACCTGAGTATGTTTATTCACAGCTCAGACTTCTATCTTTTTTTTTTTTTTTTTTTTTTTTTTTTAATGGCACAGAACAAAAACAATATAGTGACTCAAATATAATGGCTAATTGCAATATTGATCTCCAAAAAGGATGAACTATTTTTGTCAGAGATTATTGGCTGCAAGAGGAGGCAAAGGAAAAAGATAATGCTAGCAAAAGGCTCATGATCAGAATACTGCCATTTGCAGAAAGGTCTTGATTGTTGCTCAGCTTTTTCTTTCTTTCTTTCCTTTTTTCTTTTTTTTTTTTTTAAGATATGCTTGCTCCTAAAGTCTAATATCATTGGCTTTTATGAAGGTTGATCTAAGATAATGAAGCACTTTATTGGCATATTGCAGATGACATAACAAAGAAAAGTGTCTTGGCCAAGAAAACATTCACTTCTTACATCTTACTCTAAATTTCACAAAGGAAAAGGAGGTTATTTGTGATAGATACTGATCTTGAGGTAAAATTCTATTAGTGGCATGGAATCTAATAGAAAAGCTGCATCATGCAGGAGTTCTTCATAGTGCTTTTAGTTTTACCTTTAGTAGCAGAAAAACTGTTTCCATGATTTCATCTGAATTTTGAGCATGTTTTCATGAAATGTATGTATTCAGTTGCATTGTATACAGCTGGTAGATTCATAAGATAAGACCTATAACAGATACGATTTTTCCTGTTTGGTTAATTCCTAGAATAGCAATGTAGTATGTTGACACTAAGGGAACATTAACAATGCTCATCAGAAGCATCACTAATATCAACAGCACCCTTCCACACTGTCTTATCAAAGATTTATACTATACCATTTTCTCTTGTAGGATTAACAGCAGTTGGTTTTCTTTAATTACAGAACAACTGTGATCTGAAAGACTCCATGCATGCATCTCTATATAACCTTTTATAACTACTACAGCATCTGGGTTTATTTTTGCAACACAACAGATATTTTTTACATAACAGTTGGTTTTCTTTCCATACCCATATCTGCAGCCATAATCATAACAGTATCACACTAATTTTGGAGTTAAATTCATTATTACAGACCTGTTGCATTCAGTTTGAGAGAGACTTATGTTACCAAGGATTGAGACAGCCTCCTTCTAGTTGTGTATTTGTTATGTGAATTAAACCATGAAGTAAGATCCTTCTCAAGTGCTCTTTAGCCTAATGGATATTTCACCACACCCAGGAAAATAGAATAATTTTAACTGAGTACTTTTCCCCAAGAAACTTTGCACTCTGACAGAGCATTCACCTTGGAGGAGAAAGAAGTTTAAATTTCTCTCAGACACAGACAGAAAATTCAACCTGACTGTCCCACTTGGGTGAGTGTTCTTACAGCGCTATTTCTCCATCAAAGGAGACACAGACATTGATTCTGATATGCCCTTATGCTTTTCTAACTACCATAGCAGATAACCTAAGTACGGCTGCAGGCCACAAGGCTAAAAACTAAGTCACAAGAAAGGTAGAACTCAAATCTTATCCCTCTTCTCAGCATTTTAATTGACTACTAAGATGGTCAGTGTCCATATTTGTTCAGAAGCAGTTTGTGCGTATGTGTGTGTATATATATATATATATATATTTACAAAGAAGACCTTCTACAGGGAAGGGGTCAGATAAAGCCCTCTGTAAGAAGAAGAAAGCAGTTCTCCCTTTGGGATATGGACTTGTAAGATGGGACTGGAAGAGAAAGAGACAGAAGAGAATGTCATTGCAAGGCCCAGAGGAGCAGGGAATAGCCAGTCAGGCCTCAAAGGACACTGAAAATAAGTAGGGACTAAAAGGAATTGCACAGAGCTTATTATAACCTGAAAGCTACTGAGCTGACTGAAATCTCCCTGCAAGAGCCTGGGGAGAAAGGATAGATTTGTTTGTACAGGTTCTTTCTGTTTCTATTCTGTCTGACCTAGTCAGTGGATTTTCTCTATTAAAAAAGTTCAGTTGTCTTGTTTATATTCTAATAATAATAATATAATATATTCTAATAAAATCCAGCTTTTTAGTCTTAAACTCTTTTTTTGAATCTGCTGTGGAGAAATACACAAGCCTAGATAAATCCATCTCTGTGATCTGACTGATATAGGGACCTGTAAGAAGTATCTATAATGGCTCCCCGCTCAGAATACTGTTATTTTTACCTCATTTTTATTTTTTTATTGTTCAGGAAATCTTGACAACTGATTTGAGGTTTTGGATTTGTCTAAGCAGGAAAGAGAAAATTGGGGATAACAACACAACCAGTACACAGGAGAATCACCTTACAACTGCAGTGGTTTGACCCAAACAAGGCTAACTCATTTAAAAGAAAGCAGCCACAGGCACAAATGCCACCGTCACAAATGGAGCAGATACTGTACCTTTATTAATGGACAGATTTTGCCACTCTCACTTCTGTTATGTAGCTTCTGATACCAGAAAAATTCCTGTTGGCTCTGTGGGCATTTTATGCAGCAGGTTTTTACTTAACATGAGTCTCTAAAATGAATATCCAGCTTCCTGAATACCATTAAATTTAATAAAAGAGGTGCCACATTCCCTCTAATTGTTACCTGAAAGCTGCAGCACTTGGCGTATCTCATCAACTCATTTAAGAAAAGTAACACTGATTCTTAACTAAAAAAATTAAGCTCTATGTTGCCACAGTTACAGTACCATACATCCTCAGCTACCTGCTAGTGATATATTACTCACACAGAGGTTTTATTTTGCACCTTCTTTAAATATGCAAAGCAGACTACTGACTGCAATGTATTTACATGTCCAGAGACAGTCTGCATCCTTTCTTTTGGATAGACCAGATTTTTAGGTCAAAATCAGAAATCTGTAACAGTTAGCAGATCAATATCAAATTGAAACAGTTCCTTCTGATGTGTCTTAACAGGAAAAAAAAAAAAAAAAAAAGAAAAAGAAAAGAAACAGCTAGTTAATTTTAAGATTCAGCTCAATGACTTAAAAAAAGGTTAGTATAATGTGGCTGCCTGTGTTAACATGCTACTGAATTTGATGACCCTAGAGGTCTCTTACTGTCCTATATGCTAATAGAATGAAAAGAGCCAATAAGGAATCAAAAATTTATACATCAGGGAGGTTTGAATTCATTCTAAATGTTGTATGGTTTCCAGACAAAGAAATATAGTGTATACTTAATGGAAATGACTGAAAATTCTCTTTGGGATATTCCACAGATACCAGAAGACTGAAAAGATTTATTTGTGTAAGTTTATATGCTGTTGTAAATTCAAAATTCAGAGAAAATAGCGAGAAAGAAGGAAACCCCAACACACACACATTTCCAAAATGAATGCTTTTGATTGCATAAGTTCAATGACTTAAAAATATCTTTTTGATTATTTTTTAACTAAAACTGAACTGCAGAAAAAAATGGAAGATAAATACAGAAATCTCAGTTCCAACACAGAGTCTTTGTTTAGCTGGAAGAAAAAATAATATTCCCCTTGGAGACATAGCTGAAGTTTTATACTTTTTGTGATGCACACTATGGTCACATCAGTTACCTACTACAAACTGATTGCATCGTCCAATCTTTTAAAGCTACGAATCAGCCTTTTTATCTGTTCTCTTGCACCTGTTTTCATTTATTTACATATTGACAACAGGCTACAAAAAAATAACAAATGAAAATATCACTCTTGCAGAGGTTCTGTTCTGCATGTACCTTAAGCACACAAAAATGACTGTATAAGACAAAAGAGAATCTATTCAGAATATTTTAAAAATTCTTAGTTGTTTGATGTCTTAGGCACTTGTTCTCATGCCTGTGTCTCAGACATTTATATTTTATACAAAGTGTGACCAAATAAAAGTGGTAGCATTTTGCAGCTGCTTCATATTCTTTAGGCTGGATTTCTGCCTGTAGTAGTTGAGCCTTAATGCTACTGAGAAAGAAGGTAACTAATATTTCTATGCTCATTTCTAGTTCCCTGACTTGGAATTGGCTTCTTGGTGCCTGGATAATGCATAGTATCTTCCAGAGTGCTCTCTACACTTCTCAAATTCCCCTAACACCTGTATGTTATGGCACTAGAGAGAAAAGATCAGGTCATAGGCATGGCCTAGTCTCCATTTCTTTCTTTTACCAGTCTTCTACACCAAAGGTAAAGGAGAAATCTCAGAAATCTACACTGATGGGAGATTTCAAAGTGAAGGAGGAATCCCTTATCTGGCTTTCTTCAAGAATAACTGCCAGCTCAGCTGGTTCTTAGTAGTGTCAGTGATCTAAGGGGTATATCTCTCTAAACAAGGTGTAAAGCAGTGGGGAGTAAAGGTATTTACATAAACTACTTTTCTATACTTGCTTGAGCTACAGAAGAATGGATGTTGACTCAGTTAACAGAAAACAGGATATAAAAGGGAACCATCTCTATATTTACTCTTAAGTTATCAGGATGCTGCAGAAGCTTTGAGAATGAAAGACCAAAGTCAAGTTAAAAAAACCACACAGTCAGAAATCGAGAAACACAGTGGCCCATGCAATTAATGACTGCAATCAGGCAAGTAGACTGATTTACAGAGGAAGCAAATCTGCAGACTGACACATAATCAATCATTTTCATGTACAATTATTGTACCAGAAGTTGCAATTGTAATAACTACAAGGGGAACCATAACACATATATATCTCAAGTTTTGCATCTCAGGCTTCCAGAGAGCTTAACAAAGATTTATGAACTAAAACAGAGAATGTTTGTTTATCTCTCTCCCTTATTCTTAGCACACAGCACTTAGTAAAGTAAGTTTTCTGCTGCTATCTACATAAATATTAAACAGGGGGAAGCGAAGCCATAAAAACTCTCTCAGTATTGGAAGTATTCCCTGTTATAAGCTGTTATAAATAGTTCTTCCTGAAACAGACCCGTGTATGCACTATTGTCTCTGTCTTCAATCACAGCTTCAGTCTCTTTCCATTATGTCAAAGCAGCCTTCAGTGTAGCTTAGAACTATCTTTCATTTCATATAGGCCACGTAAGCTTTTAGCCTCTGCTACAGGGATTTTGCAGTATAGTGAGCTTTGCAAAGGCCTTCTGAATTTCATTCATTTTTTGCAGGGAGCAGAGGTTATTGCTGAAAGAAACTAACATTACTATCATAAAGAGTTATATCTGCTTCTGAAGCTGTATACTAAAGAGTTGAACAGATATGAACAACTGATTTATTCTGCTATTTGAAGCAATCCCATATTTTTATGTCCACACAGAAATTCAGAGAATATTCTGTAACATCATCCAGTCTGCACTCAAGAGGAGATGCCACAACAACACTGAAAGTGGATGTTTCAAGACTTATTATCAGATCTAGAAGATTTCCAGAAATACGTATCAGAGTTAAGATAATACTGTATTTCTCAGTGTTGCTGACAACACAGAATCAACTGAGTAGAAACAGGACTGATACTCTCAATTTTTGCATGTGTGGTTTACTAGAGTTTGGTTCAGTTAATTTTTTTCTGACAGTACTGAAAAATATTTTTATTTTTATTTATTTTTTTTAATAGATAGGCCAATTTGAAAACTTGGAAGAAAATATATTTTAAGTTGATGACCTAAGTTTTCAGTTTAAAAATTATTTATATTTCTATTGATTTTTCTAACTGTGATTACACTAACACTTTATTACAATGATTTTGTACTCCACTTCTGTTGATTATTTGAAACTTCTTGACTGTAAAAATAAGTGCCTAACTCTTTACAAAATGATGCCATAATTTTTAAGAAATTCTTCATTCTTAGCTTTGAAGAGAGCATACTAGTTAAGGCTCAGCGCAGATTATTTTCCTCTTACAAATGAGGTTTTAAGATTATAATCATAATTTAGATTTTATTCAGGAAATGTTAATTGCTAGAATGAAGAGGAAGAACAGTTTTGTTTTTTTTTTTTTTTTTTTTTTCTTCCAGAACTGATTACCCACATCTCATGAAGATGGAAAGCACAAAGTAATACAAAAGCTTTCCATGTTGGTTCTGTGACAGTGGGCATCCTTTCACTGGTATGAATGACTACATAAAATGCAGAGCAAGAGAGAATTTGAATCTTTGGCTGGACAGGTCAATGATCCATGAAAAAACCCATGAAAACCATCTGTAACAGTGTTCTTAGAGTGAACTAAGCATCAGTTTGTTAGAAAAAGAATGGTTAACAGTATGGAGAAGGATTAGGATACAAGTGATTATAATAATAAAGGTGGAAGGAGTTATTGGATGAGTGTAAGGAAATGGAAATGACCAGCAGCAACAGGAGAGATTGACAGAGAAGCCAAAAAAAGGATGAATATAGAGAAAAATATTAAAGATCCAGTATCTTTCTATGGTCATGTACAAAAAGGATTATACATTAGACTGAGTGGGAAGACTGAAAGAGGTCTGTGGTATAAAAGTAACAACGTAGCAATATTATCAAAATTTGGACTCTTATTTCAAGATGGGACTTTTCCTAGAAGCAATCATTTTGGAAAGGAACTGTGATATCACGTAATTAATTTAAAGTCCCAAATCACTCATTATCCTACTACCTTACCAAAAAAAAAAATTCTGATCTAATAATTTGCTGCAGTGAGGCGGTGAAAATATTCACCAACAATTAAGATGTCCGCATATTTATCTTTCTCAGCAACAAACTGTAGACAGAAATCCAAGAGCTTACTTCAAAACTTTTTTAAAAAAATCCTATTTTAGAGTATGGGCAATGGCAACCTGATGCCTTGCTGTAGTCAGCTCTATTGCAGCATTGCTACAATTTAACCCCTTATAATGAAATCTCCTGGGGCTCATTCAGTATAAAATAAGCTTCATTTCAATAGAGTTTAATGATGTGCTGTATAAGAAGAATGAAAAAGCAACCATTTCAAATTACACATCAAGAGCTAGTAATTTCACCACAATCCCTTCACATCAATCAACATTTAAAAAGTGTTTTTAAAAGAAATAGTGTAAGAAAAATTGTATTTATATGCAATGGTAACATGCATGTATAGAATGTATAGAATGAAAACATATAAATTGATTTCAGCAAGCCTAATTCTGAAAGAAAACAGTGTTGCTTGAAGTTTGATTATTGTAAAGAGAGGGCTGAAATAATCCAGGCTTGTTACAGAGTGAAGCTTAGCAGTATCTTCTTCTATAAAGGCCTTGCATGCCATAAGAATAAGGGGTTTGGAGTATTAGTCATGAATGAGGAATGACAGTCTTATTAAAGGTGTGAGAAAAAGCCATGCTTTGCTGAAAACTACCCACTTTGTTTATGGAGCAGCACCTTGAACAAAAGTTAGACATATTATCTAACACATTAGTTGCTTAAAGCAGCAGTAGTCCACCAATTGCAAGGTTGGAAACCAGGAAATATTAATGGAAGTGAGGTCATGATTTTGGAGTGAAAGAAAGCAAACATCAAAGACTACCCATACAATCAGATCCTGCTATCACTATGTAACGAAACACCTTTAGTAGTACTTACCTTGAAGGAAATGCATGCCTTTTTTTTTTTTTTTTTTTTTTTTTTGCCTTTAACTTAAATATTAATCTCAGTTGACTTGTGAAACACTGCTGAAACCCCGAAGCCTACTTCAGTGCTTTATTTTCTATTAAAATAAAGTAAGAACACACACAGGCCATCTGCAAATCTTTGATTGTTCAGTTTCAAATATTTTTAATTGGTTTTAAATCTTGACTTATATTACACTTCAAGAATCACAAATATCATTTTTCTTTATTTGGATATAACACAGTAATTCTGAGGGCACATTTGGAGCACTGTATGTAATTCTAGCCTCGGTGCTATAAAAGAATTACATCATTATGTTAGAAAGAAAGGCAATAAAAATGCTGAAAGGTTTAGAAAGCATGACCTGTGGAGAGAGGTTAAGAGCACTGAATTTTTACAGCCTACAGAGAAGAGAAGTAAGAGGTGACAAAATAACTGTCTGTAAGTACCTTCCAGGAATTACCACAATGAAAAAGAAGGATTTTAGTTTAATTTATCAATGTAGGTAAAACAAGAAGTAATGGCCCAAAATTAAGAAAATGGAGGCCAAAAAGTAAAAAGCACTTTATAACAGTGAGGTCAGTTAGGTAATGGAATAACCTGCCAAAGTGGCCATTATCTCCAAAAACATTCAAAGTATGCTACAAAGAGAAATTGTGGGGGAAGTTGAGAAAAATCTGCAAGTGTAATCCTACAGCTGTACCAAGAAGGGCCAGATGACCCAGTAGGTCATTTCTAACCCTAATATCTATGATTTTAGGATAATGAAAAATGATAAATCACTGGTAGCAGAAATAACAATGCATACTGGTAGGATTTAATGTCTCTTCTTAGGAAGCACATTCACATGTAAATTGTAGGTTTTTAAAGAAAATTGTAGCCATGAATATGAAATCATTTCCCCCATATCAATACCCTTAGGACTTGGGATGTTCCATAACATTTTTTAAAAGCTAAATATGTGCCTGAAAAGTACATTTATAGTTATTAGCGAGTGACATACAAAGTTTGAAAAATTACTTATGCCAGAGTTCTTCAAAAATACCATGACATCAAATATTTCTGAAAGCTTTATGAGGTTTAATGTTTGCAAAAATCATCAGTTAGGTAGTTCCATATTCAAGGCTGTATTGCATTTATTCTGAACCCAAGCAACTTTTCAGTTTGATGTACAAAACCAATAAATACTTTAAAATCCTCATTTAATAAAGTTTAGATATTGTATTCTGAGAATAGTGTCTCTATAGTGTATCATGAGTTTGCCACTGATGTTAGCCTCTTCGTTGCTTTTCTCTGTTTTTTTGTGTCTCTTTTTGAACTTTTCTCAGACTATCAAACTCTACTTTGAAAAAGCACATTGAAAACCAGCTTGATGGGGCTAAAGACATTAGTCAATGTAAGTTTGGATTCTATTAATGGAAGAGCTATACTCTGTCAGTGCATAATTTCCATGTAAATTACAAAAAAATAGCAGCATGCTCCCTCACTATTCAGCAAACAGCAGAAATTTAAAAATATGCTTCAACTGAAATTAGCTGGAATACAACGGGGGAAAAAATACTGGCCCATTTTGCTAAATTCACATGAAATGCAGAACAGGACTTGCTAAAAGGGCTCTGTGACATACCGGATCCTAATTCAGTTTTACATTTTCTATATCTGCTGACCATTAAAGGTGATGACAGTTACACACACTTGTCATGAAGAAGTCATGAGGTCAGCCCATAAAAGCCGGGGGGGGGGGGGGGGGGACGACAAAAAAAACAAAAACAAATCTGGAAATTTTTGAATGTTTTTTATAGGTTATTTTAATTCCAAAATTTCAGCCTTCAAAGAACACTTTTCAGCATTCCTGTGCAACTTTCAAGGCTACACTGGTACATGTGAGAAATATAAAAGGTGAGAAACTTCTGCTCATCAGCTGGACACAACTATGGAGTGTCTTCATCTGACATTTGCTTACAAAATTGCAAATCTCATCTCTTCAGCACTAGGTGTGATATTTGACATGTGAGTGACTCATTTTTTCAAAAGCTATTTATGTCCTATTCATACCCTCAAAATAGGACTTCAGCTTTATATTATTGGTACACCATGTCTGGATACTAGAGATGGGGGAGAAATACTCCACTGCCCTTTGAGATTGTCTCAGACCTTTATTGCCAAAACAGGAAAAAAATAATAATTTGAAAAATATATATATTTAAAATTCATTTTAAGCAGAAGATATTTGTGACTGCAGAGTGAGAAGAAAGTCAAATCTAATTAAATATAGTAATTAAACAATAATGAATAATATATGAAATATAATCTAATAATTTGAGATCACCAATAATTTATTTTTCCTTTAAATAACAGCAAAACAGAATCCATATATTTATTTATGTCTCTTCATAAGAAATTCAATTGCAATTGAAAGATACTCGATAAACCTTCTGGGAATTTCCCCCACCTCTGCTTCATGAAGAGAAAAAGAATTGTCATTGCATAACATGTTAATCTTGCAGAAAGTACAATACTGCTTTCTCTCATGGTATATACATTTATTTTATACTGGCAATTATTTTGATAGGTAGTTCAAATGTTTTCAAGATTAACGTGCTAAAAATGGGATGCTTTATAAAGCCCATTTTCTGTAAGTGCTCCTGGCAAGCCAAAGCAAAAATAAATAAATAAATAAATAGATCTCTGTCCTGCCCCCTTCTCCCCCCAAAAAATCCTAGAAAACAATATAATAAATTGAGCTAGAAAAATAAATGTCAACAAAAGTAGAAGAAAGCACAATGTGAGAATAATGAAGGGTCTGAACGAAAGATTTACCTAGTGACCAGATCCCACAATTTCAACTTCTATCTGTACTTTTCTTAATTTTAGTCCTGCTAATTTTAGGATTCAAAATTGTGTCAGAGATCAAATCCTAGCCCAAGGAAAACTTTACATTCTAGAAAAGTTCAAACTTTTTAGAGAATTTCTAATTTAGAGTAGCAGACCAGAGGAATGGGATTGACTTATTTTCTTTTCTTACCCATGAACAAGATCCAAGGAAACACTTGGATAACTTCTCTAGGGCTAACACAGCATCTCAGCCTGTATAGTAGCTTCTTTTACTCAGCACTGTAAATTCATGGATTTTAGATTCACAGATGGTACATAATTCTCTGAGTATGTTTTACTGTTGTATTGATTAATAGTATTGATTCATATAAAAAGATCTGTATTCCAGAGTGCACTTGCCAACTGAGAATTGGTCCACAATACTTGTACCAACTGGTGTTAATTATAGAATTTTTATGGCATTGAAGCAGAGGCAGAATTTCATCATTTTTTTAATTGACTAGGCTAACAGTTCTATATTATATAAATAAAGTTCAGGAAGGGAAAAAAACCTTCCTGAAAAAAAAATTTCATTATTATTTCTTTACTAACCTGAATAGACTTAATGGCTCATCACTCCTATTATATATATACAGTCATATATATAAGAAAAGTGAGGCAGGGAGAGATGAAGTGAGAGCAGCAAACTAGGTTGGTATTGATTTATTTTCTGATAAGAATATGGCTTTGCTCCCCTCCACTTTGCATTGCTTAAGTGAGGTGCTACACAATTTTGCTTTGCAGATTTGAGAGAACATACCCACCTCCTTAAAATGCAATCTCTATCACTGCATTATTGCTGGCATTCCTGGTTCATGCACCAATTGCTTTATCTCACCAAATGTTGATAAAAAGACACCGCAGATATTCATTCTGGAGAACAAAGTATTTTCATTATTTGCTGTGGAGAATAGAAGAAATGTTTGAATGTGTGTTTTAAACACATGTATGCACTTACACACGTATTTTAGTCATCTGACCCATCATTCCTTGATAATCTATTCTGCCTCACTGCTAGGAGTTAAATGAAAGGAAACTGTTAAGGAATAAAGTAACACTAAATGAAATAAACAACACTGATAAGGCTCCAAACGAAAAAAAAAAAAAAAAAAAAAAAAAAAAAAAAAAGTGATGTTTCTGGTCTGAGATATCTCTAACTGCCTCCAACTAGTCAGCAGAAGGATGCGAGGTGCTTGGGGTGTTGGTAGGCCAACGCTGACACCAAACCAGTAAAATGACCTATGGTTAAGATTAAATAGATGTCTTTTCTCTAATTCTCGACAGAGAACAATAAAGGCAGAGAAAGATAGAGAGGTTATGCTTAGGTAAGGATATAGGTAGCACAATGTCTGCTGTGCTCACATACTTTCCTTGATACTGTGTTCTAATCAGTAATTAAAATCAGTTTTGTTCTGAAGAGTGCTCCTGAGTCATCTTAATCAGGTCCCCAAAGTGAAAAGGCTAACAGATATTGGATTGATACAGCTGGGAAATAGTGAGACTGGAGCTCAGAAAAATCAGTCAGTTTATTGGAGAGTCCTTTACCCAGAAAAGGGCAGTTTGCCAGATCTTGCCTTCTAGAGGTGTGTTGTAAAAGGGACTTAAAGCAGTTATACTTTATTCACCTTCTAGATATGCTATCTGTGTAAAAATCTATTAAAGCACAATTAAAATAAAAAAAATGAGGTTTGTCTTCATGAAAATACGCTAAAGCAAACCAACATATCACTGTTAAAAGACAACCCCTGCTATGCATGTGTATTTGTCTTTTGTCTGTACAGCTACTTATTCCGAGTAGCTTCAGGAAACAGGAGACAGGAGGAGGGAGCTGACAATTACCGTAAGTCACTCGACAATTATAAGCCTCCAGAAACTCTGTGATGCTACTGAAGCTCTTTGCAGCTGCTACACAAACTCACAGAGACTGTTTTCTTACCCAACAGCTTTCTTACCCGACTAATTGCAGTTTCTGCATTATGGAAAGGAAAAGAGGTCAAAATCTGTCTTTTCTTATACAAAGTTAATTTCAATGAACTCCATTAAACGAACAGAGATATTACATTTCTGCTAGGGAAAATGAGAAGAGAATTTGTCCACCTGTGTTTTATTTCCTCTTGTGTAAGTCCGTTGAAAGATTAAATAAACCAGAAAGGATGATTTGTGAAGATTTTTTTTTTTTTTTTGCACAGATGCAATCAGTATTATCTGAAATATAAGAGGAAGTATGACTGTGACATTTCTAAATACTAGTATTTAAATATTTCATTTTATTGATCTTGTGGTCTTAGAAGTCTTTGCAAATCCAATAGCTATCAGAAGGACTGAGCCTATTAGACCCCTGCCTCCAATGGTAGTGCACAAGGAGACTAGAATATTTGTAAATTCCACTTACACTAGATTTTGACTGCTCATAGCTCACTCCTTAAATTAGAAGTTTTCAGAATTTAATTTTTATTTCCAGTAAATGTAAATAATTTTGCAAACATTTTTATTCATTTTGAAAAAAAATGCAAATGCAGCTTGTAAGCACCTTTTTGAATGCCTAAAGCTCAGTTCATTTGCATGACAAAAGCAAAACAAAATTAAGAATAAAAAATAAGTTGAGCATCGAAATCCCAAAGAAGAAATACCAAAGAACAACCATCAAGACTCTTGCAGTACTACTGTTACATAGGTAAATTTTGTTAATTATTTCAAAAATGTAAGCAGTAAGTTGTACTGCAAATTTTTTTTCTTCTAATGGTATTTTATATTTTAAAATATAAATAATTACATATTTCAAATAAAAATTTAAGAAATGGATACTCGGTAGTCATTCACAGGCTGTCAGTTACTGCTTTTTACTCTTATTAAATATAAGATACTGATAATCTTGACTTATCAAGTTTATCAGAAATATGGATCATTTCATCCTGAAATGAGGAATAATTGATTAAAAAACACAAAAACTCTGCACCTCTTCCATTAATGAAAGTCACGATAAGTAACAATTCTAAAATGTGCAAATGCATTGAAGCAGACCACAAATGATCTTGTGTTGCAATGGCATTAATCACAAATAAAATAACTCAACAATCTACTTATAAAATCAGACATCTGTCCTGCATATTATTACAATTTTCTTAAAGCCCGAAGTTTCTCAAGAAAAAAAAAAACTACCTTTCTTTTCTTTTTTGACTGATAATAGAAAAAGATTGTCATGTGGGATTTTTGCTCCTACATTTTCTTAAAACAATCAAAGAATTACACTTTACTTTAAAATTGTGTGTGTGTGGGGGGGGAATCTTAGAAACAAACATCTCCAAATTCCTAAGAGAGATAGCCCTGTAAGCAGTCTTGTGTCAGTTCAGATCTTTGGTAACATTTCCTTTTACTTTGCTGAAGCATAGCTTCAGACTCTTCATTATTTTTTCCATCTCATGATTTTGGGGATCAACCTCCCACACTTTTTGAGACTGCCTCAATATTTTATTGCTTCTTTCTAGCAATGTTTAGACCACTGCCCTTCAAATGTAAGGCTATCATGCCTTCTCTTAACATGCAGTATATTTGACAATAAGAATGAAAATTTTAAAAAGTGTTTAAAATAAAAATCATTACTCAATCCTTCATGTTCTTATCTCGCCTGTAACACTCAGGCATGAAATTACTCCTTGGATGTGAAGTACTGTTAGGGCATTTTGCTTGACTAAGAGTTGTTTAGCTGAAGTCTAAGTGGAAGAATTATATTGGGTCTAATAAACCAGCAACTAATGACTTTGCAGCACTTGTATTATTTCTTTGCAATTGTGGATTTCCTTATTCTTTTAGAAGCAGTTTCTTCTCTAAAACATATTGAATAGTATCACATAGCTAACCTGAATAAGTGTATATGATGGAGTTTTATGAAGATTTTTTATTATTACGAGGATACTTTTACTGCTTTCCTCCCCCTCTTCTTTTAACCACAGCCTATTTGCCAGCTTCAGGTAAAGAATTTTATGCAACACTTAGACAGTGCTGTATTACTCTGAATTCTGATTAACCAAAGGGGTCAACTTTCATTAGAAACTACATAAAACTCAGTCCATTAAATTGTCCATTTCAGGCTTGCAGTAATAGCTTACAGTTTTGATTAAATTAATTAGTGCACCTACTGCATTGTCAAACTCAATGCTTTTTTAAAGGAATATAGGGGCTTTGTATGACATAGAAGTAATTCACAGGGAAGAAACTGTAGAGGTGATAGAGTTAAAACATAATAGACTAACGAAAATATTAATAAAGTCATTATGACAGGTAAATTATTTAATCAAAATTTAGAATTTTGTATGATCTAGAGTTAAAAAAAGAATAATCTTAAGTTATTCCTCCTTACATATTTATTTTGAAATTACTGACATCTGATGTTAAAGCCTTTGATCACATAAGTCATTTTAAGACAAAGCCAAAAAGAATATGCTTATTTCTTCAATCATTCATCCAGATAGCTAGAAAGTTACTGGTTTTCTAAGCCCTGCTCTAACCTAAAATTGCCTTCATTTCCACTTTGGCCATTGATGGTATAAAACACACACCATTAGATACAGTTATTGATCTATCCAGTTTGACATCCTGCACAAAAACGATAAATGCATAGCATTTTGGAGAAAATCTGTAAGATCCTCTATTCCCTCATTATTCAACCAGCCAAGGCTCAAATCAGAACAAGAAGGGTAGGACTGGCTAATCTTCATGATCCTACAAGTCATAGACCAAAACCTCAAGACAGACTGAACTGCTACAAATAAGTCACCCTAGGGCACCAAAATCATTAGATTATTGTACTTACTAGGCCTGCATTCACTGATGAGGGAGCAACTACCTTCTAGCACTACGAAGGATGTCAAATATGCTCCTGCATCATGAAACATGGTCATAGATCGCATCCCTGCATGGGACCACTCAGATGAGGGCTCATGTGGGAGAAGTAGCTTTAATTTATTCCTAGCACATGAACCCCAGCTAGCCAGCTATCACACTGATTAATCTGGATGTTAACAGGGCACTACATCTCACAACCTTGGCACTAGCAGCCACCCTTCCTAATAGGAAGAGGAAAACCAGGTGACTGAGAACAGTGCCAGTATCACCAGCTACGTGTACCAGACTTTTTTTCGGTCAGAGGCACAAGGCTGGCCTCACCTCTCACCTAGGAAGGGGCAAGAACTCAACATCCAAGACTGGTAGGAAATGATGGTACTAATATTATTGGTACTCCCAGTTACCAGATGGTATTAATAAAGACCTCCCCTCTATTACTTCTGGGCCTATCATGTCTCTTTTCATAGCTGAGCAATATCAGCTTATAAGGCTGTTAAGGACCTGCAACTTTTAGCTCTCCACAGAGCCCTTCTGGCCCCTACCTTGACAAGAAGGTAAAGGTCCACACACAGACTCTAAAAAGGCATGCCAGTGAAGTAATGTGTCCTTCTCATCTTCCTTCTTTAACCTTCTACATCTTTCCTATCTACGTAAAACAGCTGCCCTCCTTCCTTTCAGGAATACTACTTAAGTTAATGCTGAAACTTATGTCAGGAGGCTAGTTCCCAAGGATCCCTATATAATCCATAAGGACATATTTTTTCTTGGGGCAGGTTCACAGTAGAAAGTTAGCTTGAGTATTCTGGGTCTCTCACTGCAGAAACTTAACCCTCTGAATGTGTGAAAACAGGGCCTCCCATAACCACACTCTTTCTTCTTGTCTTTTCCTCCCCTCAAGCTTCCCAGGAATTCTCATTCTTTACTTAGCTCAGGCAGTCTATCATTGCTTGGAGCAGGCAGGAAGCACGACACTGATGTTCTTGTAATATTGTTCTCAATAGGAAAAAAAATGGAAACATAAATCCTTTCTCTTTTTAAAGAAATAAAACTTTGTACATCATACTGCATTACTGGCTAGTGTAAAATGAAATTTCAGAACATTTCCTTTTTACTGTTTCTTACAGATTTCTAACAACATCTATCCCTAGCAAGAAGATCTGAGAAGTCTTTTAATATTGGCTCCTGTATTCAAATCAGTCATAAAGATACTGTTTCATGGAAAACAATTCCTGTTCCAAGAAATAGCTTTGCATTTATTATTGTCTGCTTGCAAATAACAATATTACTGAAACATCTATTTATACAGGCTGCATTAAATTTCATTGATTTTGCAGAGATGTAAGGTTTAATTAGAGCCTACCAATCTTTCTAGATTTCTTCTAAATTGCAGTGCTGATACTCTTTTTAGAATCAGTAACCTAAGTAAGTAGAATAAATAGATTAAAAGAAGTGAAGCAGAATTTTAAAGTAAGGCCTAAAGAACCTTTTGTATACAAATATCTGTAATAACACATTGAGCAAAACAGCCTGGGAACTCTGGACTGTTAAAGAGATGGCAGCTCTTGATAGATAAAACTAAATCTGAATGAAGAATTTTCAGCATGAGAGTTTAAAAAACAATTTTATATGAATTTAAAACCTTTTTTTTTTATTTACAACTTTTACAAGATTGTCAGTGACAGAATGATAAAAACATTTCATTTCAACAAGACAGAATGAAAAAAAAGAAGAAATAAAAGTTAATTTAAATTTTTATTTTAGGTAAGTTTACTGATTTTAACATAACATCAATGGGCCATATTTAATATATGTTTCCAATATTTTGGAAAGAATAAAACAATAAAAGTTAATCAAAATGATACAAATCAAAAATGGTGTTTAACCTCACGCAACCAAAAAAGTCTGTATTTTACAAAGTAATTGAATACAAGGTAATGATTTACCATTTTCTTGCTTTTATTCTCTGAAATTATTAAAGGCAAAATTTCAATATTTCTTTCTATTTCAGATTAAAGAAAATCAGTTGTTAGAATTTGCCAGAGAATGGACATGAAGTTAGCTGATCTCAGGTTAGATGTTACCAAATGTTATAGAAATACAGACAGGTTTTATTTAATTTATCACCAGGAGGCTTACTATGACAATAAAGCTGATGTTCTTTTCTATGAAATTGTAAGAGTGGAAATCTCTCTTTCTGCAAAGTGATACAACCCCAGTAAATTCAAAGGATTGTTACCTGTTTGTTTTTGTACCAGCAGAAAATACAATGTCAAAACTTTATATGTTGGTGTGAAATGGATACTTAGAAAGGTTTGCAGGCATGTACCTGTTTGCAGGTACAAAGTAAAATCAGAATGAATATCTGATCTTGTTAAAGTTTTTTTTTTTTTTTGGTGGTTGTGGTGGAATACATTTGCATAATCATAGAGATTATATATGATATATATATATATATATATGATCTATATATATTATAGATATTATATTAAAATATTGTTTAATATCATTTCTCAAAGGCAATTTTATGTTGATACCAAGAATCTGTGAAGGTCTTTAATTTTAAACATATTTCCATTGAGTAGTATAGCTATGCAACAAGCCAATAACTTTTACTCAAGAAGTCAGATGTATATTGTCTTTCTGAGCTCTATTTCACAAAACATGTGAAGACTCAATGTATTGACAGAACATGAAATACAAGATTCAAGTCATGTCCAGATGACATCTCAGTTTTTATTCTAGAAAAAAACTCTCAGTCCTCACCTACAATAATATTGCTTATGTATTACTCCACAGAAGGCCACCTTTTGTGATAATATCAAGACAATATCAAGACCCATAACAGATTTTATAACTACATCAAACTGCAAATCAAGTGGAAATATCAAGGTCTGGATAAAAAGGGAAGACTGTTTTCTTTTTTTACTCTCATGTACAAGACTATAAGCAATATTATTCTTGAATTTTACCTCTGATTTTACACATTCACTCCTTGATCACTAATTACTTCAAAAAAAAAGCAGTAATTTTTATTTAAAAAGCTAAATCAATCTTTCTGATCATACTCTGAAACTACTTTCACTTTATACATCTCTCAGCTTAAAAAATGAGTCTCTAAATGTGAAAACATTAAACTATCAGTCTTGCATATTTCCAGTATGACATAACTCTGTATTTCCTTCTATCAATCAGATGTGAAGTGAATAATCTAGTCACCCTGAAAAATTCATTCACCTTTTATACTAAAAGTATCCGACTCTCTTCTGTGTTAAATGCGTATAGATACCTTCATACATACCTGTATATAGGACAGGTCATATGGAAGAGTACACAAAATGTCTGAATCAGGTCAGAACCCATCTAAACAATTCACTGAAAAAAAGCCCAGAGTACCTTAAATACACAGTACAACTATTCCATTACTTCTACATCTGAAAAAAAGCTTATGCTCATATGCAACAGCCCATGCTGTACTCTGACAAGTGAAAATAAATTGTCAAAATGTGAGAGGAAAAAAATAGGTGTATCTAAATGAAAAATGGCCATTCTCTCTGAAACTCTAACTAGTGTGAAATGGGGAAGTCATAGCAGATTAAAAAACAAATGGGAAGCAGCATTTCAGATTGCACAGAAGATAAGAAATTTCTAACAGAATTTAGTGCTCCCATGCGGTTTCAAGCTCTCGACATCATTTGTCTTGCAATGGATGAAAAAAATTGCGAGGACTGATTTCTTTGCAACACTGCAGCAAGAAACAGCCCAAGTGGGATTGTCATTGTGCCCCAGTATGGGAAACTCTGAAGACAGCTGGCAGAGTTCATAACGCTTAAAGACCTGACAGTGCCATGACTTGGAAGGCTGCAGTCATGGGCAATGTCACAGCCCATTCCTATTTCAGTATTAAAAAGCGATCACCACTTATGAAATATTTGCATATGCAGTTAATTCACTGTAGCTAGAAGGTGTTTTTTTTGTTTTTTTTTTTTTTTTTTTTTTAACCTTCTTTGGCCACAAAGCAGTCTGACTGCACACTTATTCCAGTGTCTGAAGCCAATGTACACCTCCAAACATCGACAGACTGGAAACTGCATGGAGATCATATCAGAATTTGATAATTGTGGGGGTACAGAATAACAGCAAGTTAAGGTCTTGCTTTTAAGCAGAACAGCCAAATCCTCAATTTAATTCCTCTTAGGGGTATGTAAACAGCTCACTAACATGTTACAGTATAATATATAGAGGATTCAAGAAGCCCTGCCACAAGCATACTCTGGAACTTCCATTACAGGTGCAAGTTATGGTAGAACAAACCACATAATAGCACCAAGAGAACATAAAAAAGCTGGCAACAAACAAAAGGAGGGAATATTGCCACTGACTTTCTCCAGAGTAGTCTTGGGAATCTTTTCAAAGTTTGAAAACTTAACATAAACCTTGTATAACATTTTCATCAGAAATTTGCTATATTTTTCTCTAAAAGATAATCAGTGGAAAGACAGCAACAGATTGTCATAATAGTCTTGGAGAACTAATTGTATCACTGAAAATCAGCCTTCCTTAGCTACATGTTCAACACTGACCTTTAACCACCAGACTGTGACATTCCTAAGCCCAGCAATGAATACTTCATCGTCTGGTGAATTCTATTAAAGCCAGTAACACTCTCTAAGTGCATCAGAGTTTGAACCTTGGTTAGTATGCCTACAAATGTTGTTCCTGAAGCTTTGTTTTAAAATTAACACTGCCCCAATTTACTATAAAATTTACAGAATAATGTATTTTTTTTTCTTTCATTATACTAGCACATTAAATACCTTTCTTTCTAGCCTTCTTCTCAGCCCTTTTCACCTGACTTAGCAATGTAAGATTTAGAACCAGGAATAAAACCACTTTTATGTTTCCCTCTAACCATTCTGGTCATCTGAACAGTTTCCAACAAAAAGATTTAATGCAGCAGTAGAAAGGGAGATATGGAAGTTTGGTTCTGCAATACAAAGCTCATCTCCACACATGTAGAGGAGCACTGAGGCACAACAGCAGGCAGAGGAACCCCAAAAAACCCACCAGATGTCCCAGAAGGGACATCAGCCCCATGAGCTGGGGTGGCAGCCATCACCCCGAGTGCATGGGAGAGGCAGAGAACCTCTCCCAGAGACAGCAACAAGATGAGACTATTGGTGCTCACTGTGCAAGTGCTGAGTGCTTCTGCCTATCTTGATCTGTGTGGCCAGCCATGTATGTAGGTGTGTATCATATATATATGATTGTGTCTGTGCGCCTGCTAGGAATACACGCCTAGCCTCGCTACAGGTTGGATCGGGGGAGTGAGCTGTGGCACCATCACCTCTGCTAGGCCACCAGATTTGGCACCTCCCAAACACTGAGAGTCTCAGCACATGCTTAACAGATGTGAAAAGCACACTAAAAATCACTAGGAAAGGTACACATACGAATTTAGATAGATGGCCACAGAGATAAATTTAAGAAGAAAAGGAAGAGGCAAGCTTTTATCCTAAACAAATGTGGTAGCCTGTATATTTGAGACAATGAAGTTTTAGGTAAAGGAAACACCACTTATGAAATCCTCTGTGGATAGCAGACTATGTTGGGTCCTGCATTCTGTGACATTCTCCAAAAAGCAAGAATCACTGAGAAGTGCCCTGCTGCAGCTAGCAGGAAGAAAGGAGAAGGCCAGGTGGGCACAGCCCTGCTGCTCCCCAGGGGAGGCCATAGCTAGCCCAGCATTGCTGCCAGCAGGCAGTGGGTCAAGCACCACTGCAACAGCAGTTGCCTGCTCCTACAAAGTCTCCCCACAAGGAAAAAGAGAACAGATATCAAATTTGTATTGTTTGGAAAAAACAGATACTATACGTCATCCATTTCCTCCTTCCATTTCTTCTTTTCCTTTCTCCTCCCATAACAGGGTCTGTTATTTGATGCAGTGTTCATGAGGAGGTAATAAAGGTCACTAGGCAGTCACTTTGACCTAGTTTTCACAGATTTTGAGGTAGAATTCACACGTGCTTAGCTATTGCACTTCAAAATTGAAACTGACTCCTGTTGCTAATCAAGGCAAGGTAAATGGATTTTATATATATATATATATATGTATATATGTATATATGTATATATATAAACACATGAATAACATCTGCATATGTGCACGTATCTTTCTAATCCAAGACAGGTAAGTACCCTTAGGAAGAAAGACATTACATGTGCCTGTGTGTCTTCAGAGAGACCCGGACAGGCTGGAGAGCTGGGCAGAGAGGAACCTCATGAAGTTCAGCAAAGGCAAGTGCAGGGTCCTGCACCTTGGGAGAAACAACCCCATGCACCAATACAGACTAGGGGCTGACCTGATGGAAAGCAGCTCTGCAGAGGAGGACCTGGGAGTCCTGGTGGACAATAAGTTGACCACAAGCCAGCAACATGCCCTTGTAGCCAAGAAGGCTAATGATGCCCTGGGGTGCAATAAGAAGTGTGTTGCCAACAGGTCAAGAGATGTGATCCTGCCACTCAGCCTCGTGAGGCCTCGTGAGGGAGTAGTGTCTAATTCTGGGCTCCCCAGTACAAGAGCTACTGGACAGAGTCCAGCGTAGGGCTGCAAAGATGATCAGAGGACAGGAGCATCTGCCCTATAATGAAAAGCTGTGAGAGCTGGGCCTCTTTAGCCTGGAGAAGACAAGACTGAGGGTGGAATCTTAACAATATGTTTAGGTGTCAAGGGTGTCAAGAGGATGGGGCCGAACTATTTTCAGCAGTGCCAGGCAACAGGACAAGAGGCAACAGGCAAAAACCAAACCACAGAAAATTCCACCTGAATTTGAGGAGGAATTTCTTTCCTGTGAGAGTGACAGATCACTGGACCAGGTTGCCCAGAGAGGTTGTGGAGTCTCCTTCTCCGGAGATAATTGGAGAATATCCGAATATTCCAGTGGGAAAAACCCACTTGGATGTGACCCTGTCTAACATGCTCTAGGTGACCCTTCTTGAGCAGGGGGGTTGGACTAGATGATCTCCAGAGGTTCCTTCTTACCCAGCCTGTGATTCTGTGTGCATTAGGTATTTATCCGTACATGTCTCTGTGTGTATATATATGTACGTATTATATATATACATATATATATATATATAAAATTAATGGTTTCTCTTTGATTAAGTCCTCAGCTTGAAAATAACACATTAATTAATTCAAAAAGAGTTACTTATGAAAGACCCATGACAATACTTCAGTTTCTGTTTTCAGAACATACAATATTTGCTTGTGTCTTAGATATCCCTGAACACCTAATTAAGTTAATATTTCCTTTTAGCTCAGTATGATAATCTTTCTACTATAAGGTAAGAGGTATTCTATCTCTTCTTATGAAAATAGTGAAAATAGCAGGCATTTATTACTGAATGGATTTTAAAATCATCAGCCAGCAAAGCTGTGTTTATTTTAAAGTTAATGAATAGTGATTAAAATCCTGAATTCCCATACTGGAAGAAATTCTAGAATTTTGAAAACATTCTAGTTTGTAAGAAAGACTGTAAGGGACAGAATTCCTTGTGGAAGGAAATTTCTTTCAGGGGCAAAGAGATCCACAATGTATTCAGGTTTAGCTTTTCTGAAAGCTAAACAAAGCCTGACCCAACTGGGACTCTGTAGGCAGCCTCTATCTGTGGTAAAAGCCTAGTGAAGTACTGAAGAAGAAACATAAGAATGTTTATATTCTTAAGAACATTGTTTCATGATATTACAGCTGAGGTTTCTTTGTACTGGATCATACCACAGGGACACCAGGTTTAATATTCAGCTTCCAACAGCTAGCATCTGCTGCTTTAGAGAAAAAAAGGAACAAATATAATTCTCCTAATTATCTGAATCATTATTCTTCTTAGTTCATACACTACATCTACCTCCTGGGTCTTTTCTATACTGACGTCAGTTTCCACCAGTTGACTGAAAATTGCTATCAAAATCTTGCCCTTTTCTTCAGCTCACATTTCTTCTCTTTCTTGGGGAACTAAACACAACAACGAGCACACTGGATGTCTTTTTGGCTGCACCCATGCCAAATTCATATGCACTCCTCAACAAACATATCCCTTTGGCTCTCTGCCAATATTTCTTAGCTAGCTCTTTGAAACTCTGCCTCTCATGCCTTTCTCTCAGAAGTTTCAGTATTTTTTCTTCTTGTTGCTTCATTTGCTTAAAATAAGTTTTAGACTCTAAGCATGAACCTTATTCCATTTGCAGAATGTTTCTAATTCAGTAATATTCTTATTAATAGAAGAAACACCTACATTATTCTCCATAGAGATATCTTAAAGTTTTTTAGTTTTTCAATAAAATAGATGCTTGCATCTGCTTCGAATGTCTGTCTTCTTTATTACACCACTGCTGGCTGTGGTAACTACCACCTTTTAGATGGTATTTGGTATGCTTTCTGTAGAGTGAAGCAATGTCTACTATACTTACATGCGTCAAAATAACTCATGGTAGCATGTAACAATGTGTTTATATCCTCAGCCTGTGTGTTTGCAGTGTGTAGTTGGTAGTGAAAGAGTTCCAACAAAAGAAATGTAGAATGGAAGCTTTTGGAACACAGATTGTCCCTTAATTTGAATTTGTGAACTGTCTGGCATAGTATAATTATTCTCCTGACCAATCCAAAGGTTCTGCCATACTCAATATGACTAATGTGAGTAGATTAAAAAGTATTAGTTTTCATAGAATCATAGAACCAGTAAGGTTGGAAGAGACCTCTGGAGATCATCTAGTCCAACCTCCCTGCTCAGCAGGGTCACCTACAGCACGTCAGACAGGGTTGCATCCAGGTGGGCCCTGAAGAGCTCCGGAGAAGGAGACTCCGCAACCTCTCTGGGTAACCTGCTCCAGTGCTCTGTCACTCTCACAGGGAAGAAATTCCCCTTCACGTGCAGGCAGAACTTTCTGTGGTTCAAGTTCTGGCCATTGCCTCTTGTCCTGTCACACAGGACAACTGAAAAGAGTTTGTCCCTGTCCCCTTGACACCCTCCCTTCAGGTATTTGTACACATTGATAAGATCCACCCTCAGGCTTCTCTTCCCCAGGCTGAAGAGGCCCAGCTCTTGCAGCCGTTTCTCATAGGGCAGGTGCTCCAGCCCTCTGATCATCTGTGTAGCCCTATGCTGGACTCTCTCCAGTAGCTCCATGTCTCTCTTGTCCTGGGGAGCCCAGAACTGGACACAGTACTCCAGATGAGGCCTCCCCAGGGCTGAGTAGAGGAGCAGGATCACATCCCTTGACCTGCTGGCAACACTCTGCCCAAAGAACCCCAGGATACCATTAGGCTTCTTGGCCACAAGGGCACATTGCTGGCTCATGGTCAACTTGTCATCCACCAGCACTCCCAGGTCCTTCTCTGCAGAGATGCTCTCCAGCAGGTCAGCCCCCAGCTTGTCCTGGTGCCTAGGGTTATTTTTCCCTAGGTGCAGGACTCTGCACTTGCCCTTGTTGAACCTCAGGAGGTTCCTCTCCTCCCAGCTCTCCAGCCTGCCCAGGTCTCTTTGAATGGCAGCACAGCCCTCAGGTGTATCAGCCACTCCTCCCAGCTTGGTGTCATCAGCAAACGTGCTGAGTAGGCACTCCATCCCCTCATCCAGGTCATTGATGAAGAAGTTGAACAGGATGGGACCCAGTACTGAGCCCTGGGGGTTGCCACTAGCCACAGGCCTCCAACTAGACTCCATGCCACTGATGACGACCCTCTGAGTTCTGCCTTTCAGCCAGTTCTCAATCCACCTCACTGCCCACTCATCTAACCCACACTTCCTGAGCTTCTCTAGGAGGATGTTATGGGAGACAGTATCAAAAGCCTTACTGAAGTCAAGGTACACAACATTCACTGCTCTCCCCTCATCTACCCAGCCAGTCATGCCATCATAGAAGGCTCTCAGGTTGGTTAAGCATGATTTCCCCTTGGTGAAGCCATGCTGGCTACTCCTGGTCACCTTCTTTTCCTCCATACGTCTGGAGATGACATCCAGAATAAGCTGTTCCATCACCTTTCCAGGGATGGAGATAAGGCTGACTGGCCTGTAGTTGCCTGGGTCTTCCTTCTTGCCCTTTCTGAAGACTGGAGTGATACTGGCTTTCTTCCAGTCCTCAGGCACCTCTCCAGTTCTCCAGGACCTTTCAAAGATGATGGGGAGCGGCTTGGCAACAACGTCCACCAGCTCCCTCAGTACCCGTGGGTGCATCCCATCTGGGCCCATGGATTTGTGGATGTCCAGCCTGCCCAGAAGGTCTCTAATCCTATCCTCCTCATCCAAAGGAAAGTCTTCCCTTCTCCAGACTTTCTCCCTCACATCCAGGCTGCAGGATTCCTGAGGGCTGCCCTCAGCAGTGAAGACGGAAGCAAAGAAGGCATTCAGCAATTCTGCCTTCTCTGCATCCCTTGTCACCAGGGCCCCTGCCCCATTCGGTAGCAGGCCCACATTTTCCCAAGTCCTCCTCTTGCTGCTGATGTATTTGAAGAAGCCCTTCCTGTTGTCCTTGACATCCCTTGCCAGACTCAATTCCAGCTGGGCCTTAGCCTTCCTCGCAGCTTCTCTACATACTCTGACTGCATTCCTGTAATTCTCCCAAGTAGCCTGTCCCCTCTGCCACATTCTGTGCATTTTCTTCTTCTGTTTGAATTTGGCCAAGAGCTCCTTGCTCACCCATGCAGGTCTCCTGCCCCTTTTCCTGCACTTCTTACTCATAAGGATGCACCGCTCTTTTCCATTGTATTGATCAATCTGTTCTAATCTGTTAGACAAGAGATTATTCTCTTTACCCATATCTTAAATCCTCTATCATATACTCTGAAAAGTGATATAGGTTGGGAATAATTTCTAAATGAAAAATAAGACATTAGCCATATCCACAAATGTATATTCCAGTGATACAGTTCCAGGGAAGGTTATTTGCCAGGTAAATCAACCACACTCAAAAGGCATTTACAACAGCTGTGAATCTGAGTGTTTAAATAATACCTCCGTGCTAGAAGTGAGCCTTTGCTGAAGGCTGATCTGTCTATTCTACATATGTTTTTTTTAAAAAAAGTTTGATCTGAAGAATTAAAGTATACACTGTTTCCAACCTCTATCTTTTTTTAATTAATAAATCAACAATGACTATTAAAAGGCTATTTTAATCAATCTCCTGTCTCTAGCACTGGAAGAACCTTACATTTGGTTTTATTAATAGCACATACACCGTGATGTGTACATCATGTCTCCTGATATATCTTTACTACAATCTCAAGAAAGCACATATTCAGGATAACCACACCAATCCAGAGAATTATGGTAGACTGCTCATCCATCAGAAACAAACAGACATAACAGATTCAATGAAAACGAAATAAATAGGATTTGAGAATATTGTTAAAATGCACAAGATCTGAAATATATTGTAAGCACTAGCAGGCGAATGAGTAAAGAAAATAATGAATATTGTGAATTTTGAACAATATAATTGAAATTATAAAGAGGAAAGTGAAATATTCATAAATCCTGCAGAAATCAGACCCCAGGAAGTCAAAATACATTTGGTCAAACAATTAGGGCAGAAATACAGACATAACTTAAAATTTGGAAAGTAGTGAATAGCAAAAACATGTTGAGTCTATCTTGCATTGACAGAGATGCATAGTGTTTTACAGATTAGCTATTTTTCTCTGAACAGGTACAAAATTTTAGCTACAAACCTTTATTATTAATATACTGCGAGAAGATTCCCTCAGATGGAATGACAAGCATCATCTGCAGTTTTGAGTTACACTGTAGATACTGCCTTTGATTAAAAGATACAGCACTTAAATGGCTGCACACTTGGTTACTCTAATAATTAGAGTGAATTCTTCTAATGGTATTGTTACTGGTAGCAACAGAAGCAGTAACTTAGACTATTCAGATTTTTCTTTGACTCCTAGATTGCTTTGAATAAATTTAAAAGTAAACCCATGGGTAGAAGTTTCCAAACTATCTAGGAGATAGTCAGATTTAGCAACAAATTTGAAAATCCTAAGTAGAATGAAAAAACAACTGTTCAACAAGTTTCCAGGGTGGGGGGGGGGGGGGGGGGAGGAGGATGTTTCATTCTTTCCAATAAGATACATCAGGGAAACAGAACATCAGCATCTCATCTCCAGTTACCACTAAAAGCAGACTCACCAGGCAGAGACCATTGGGGTTCTCTTCATCTTTTCTCCCTGACGGCATAGCTTGAATATGGCATATGCCCCGCTACAGGATCCTACAGCAATCATGCGGCCTCATTCCACCCGCATCTGGCTCATACATTCTGTAAATTATATAAGACTCAGGGTTATTTTAGTCTGCTTTGAGTTAAATTCAACTTTACTTTTGATTTACTTCAGTTTAACTAGTTTCTGAATGTTATAGACTCTTCTTCCTCCCCTAAGTCAAATAATTGGGTCTTAGGTCATTAGCACTACTAGTACTTGCGGCAGAGCAGAAGCAATGTAACTGCTTAAAAATTTTGGTCCTGGTCAGTTTATGCTAAAGAGATGTGTTTACTTCAATCAGAAATGTGCACAAATTAATTCTGCTTTATATTTAAATAACTGTGAAAGAAAAGTGCTTTGCTGGACAATGCCTTCAGACAGATCTTAAATGGATTTAAGTATATAATTTTTGATATAGGTGAGTAGTGGGGTCTTCAGAAAATGCCTACACAAATTATATTTAACTCATTAATTTCTTTAGAAAAATGAGTTTTAGAAACTTCTGAAAATTATAGTGAGTAAATAAATGTCTTTAAAAAAGATCCTGGCCAATATCATCTAGAAGTTTCCCTTCAGAGATTTGTGTATATATTTTGTTTCATCTGGAAGTCTACACACTGTATCAAAAAGACAAGGAGGACCTTTTTTCTCCCATTCTCTTTTTAAATGAACAGTCATTTTCAGTTATGACCACAATATTTTCTTGTGGAGGTATTACTTCTGTCTCCAGTCACAATAAAGCTGTGTTACTTAACTAAGGCAAATAGGTAGAACTCCAGTACAATCAAAATAGCTACAAATAATTTTATACCATCTCAGAAGGTTCAGCTCACAAATGATGGATTCTTACTCTTTTTTTGTCTCTCTCTCTACCTCACTGTTGTGAGCTACTCCCAACACCACTTAAAATTACTGCTAGTTAGTTCAAGGACCCAGCTTTATTCTGCTCTGGAAAACAGAAAATAGGATACAACATTTAGCAGGTTGACAAAGACTTGTCTTGCAATTAAGATCACAGAAAGTGGGTCCTCTAACTGGTCATACCATTCTAAAGCTTACATTTTTTTTAATTATTTAAATATTCTCATAAATAATGTAGTGAGACTACAAGTTCTGCTGTATCTGTGCTGGAAGCACTGGGTGGAACATGCAAAATTGATTTACAAAGTATAGCAAAGATTTTGCTCATGAATGCATTTACTCCTCAGAGAATGAAAAGGCAGAAGAGAAAAAAAAATGGTTCATTAAGTTGTCTAGCAATCAAAATCAGAAACGTCTGCTAAAATCATTGGCAACCTGATGGCTAGACAGAGCAAGGGAAGAAAAGAACTAGATTTGCATTTTTTCTTAAGTGTCACAGACTTTGTAAGAGGAATATTGTTAAAAATACTATTCTTGATGCATACATTTGATCTGATATACAGGTCAGGAAAGTAATATGCACTGCTAAATAATTATATTTGTTTTATATATTCTGTTTGTTATATTTGTTATATATTCTGTTTACATTTGATGATTTACTACTACAATGCAGAGAAAGTTGTTTGAAGGTTAAGAGCAAAAGAGAAATGTAAATGCTTGGTCATTTCTAACACACTTAGCAAATATTTTAATTCCCATGATCATAGAAAGGATACTAAGTGAACAAAATAAATAAATTGATGGTCTTTAAAAACTTGCTACAAAATAAATATCCTTGTGCCACAAGTGTAATGTAGAATTAATCAAAGACTTTATATATCTGCAGGTGTTTTATACATACATGGTAGCTAAGCTGTTGACATTTATATTTTATGTCTTGACTGAAGTAATAAATCTACAAAGTAGCTTTGCTACCCATAATACTGAAAATACCTACAAATATCCCTTGAAAATATACTACTTATCAGAAACATCTTATCAAGAATGAGTTACACAAAGGAGCCACTGAGCTATTATGTCTCTAATTGCAAGTCTAGGCCTTAGACAAAATACATCAAAAAAAATTCAGATAGAAACAGAGAAAAAGTAGGTTTTGACACTACTATAACAGTATTTAACAGTGAGAGAGAAACTGAAGAAAGAGGAGAGTCTGGAATATCCAGCCAGAGATCATTCCTTCCTCAGGAAAATTCTACTTTACTATAGAGGATACTATATATATATTTTTTTTAAGTATGGAAGCTAACTTTGAAACTACTAGAATTTCGCCATCTTAAAACATATAAACTGCTAATGCAATACATTATAGTCAACTAGAACACAGGAGAAGAAACTGCACAGGCCTAAATCCCATAACCCATAATTTGAGAATAACAGGGGGTAGGATTCTTCTTAAACTCTACTTCTTCTAGACAAACCTGCTTTGGCACTTACTGCCTGTTTCCTTAAATTCTGCAAATATATTACATACTGGACTATAAATGTGGGCTAACTGAAATGGTGAAAATGAGTCAAATTATCCCTTCAGTTGTCTGGATAATCCTTTAGAAAGGATTCAGTAGGCTCTTAGCTATACCTAGGACTGCTATAAAAGCAGTTAATAATCAGTGTCATGTATTGTTCAAATTATTTTTTACATTCAAAGATAATGATTTTTTTTGTTAGTCCTTATACAGAAAATGACCAGTTCCAAAGGAAATGAAGTGTTCCCCATCTGCTTACCAAAATGTCTCAGCAAGCATTTTTTTTCTGAAGTATGACGTTCCGCAACTGAAAGCTCCACTTTCTCTGCAAAGCTTTGCCTACAGAGTACACATATTTTCAAGTAACAGAACTTGATTTCTAGTGAAAAATATTCATCTTAAGTTCTAACTATCAATCAATGATTTTTTTCATTTGTTTTTAAACAATTGCCTTATTACTGTTAACTGTAGTCTAAGGAAGTTTGTTTGTCATTTTAAACATAACCATATACTCACTCTTTCAGATTTAACTGCCTTGTAGATTTAATACTGAGTGAAGTAAAACTGTAGGTAGCATTCTACGTTTTTAACTTATTTTCCATGTAATTCTTTCCTTTTTTGTTTGCATTATCTTTTTCCAGGAAGATTGAAAATTTAGTTTACACATTTGCTATCCCACAGGAAAATACATTTTAGCAGTCACGATAGATTATCCTAATCATGACTGAAAGGGGACATAAAACTTTAGATGAAATTTCAAGCAAGCAAACACACAACTCTATTCTCAACCCATCTGCTGATTTAACTGGAATAAGGTGGGTTTCTTCTGTTTCTTATTGCTCCTGGATTAAAACACCACATAGTATGATTGCAGACTCTGCTCAAATCAATGTATTTCCTATATGCTCCTCAATGTCTTAAGGAATTATCTAGAGCAAAAAAGCCACACACAAACAAATTGAATAGAGAATAGCTAGAAAAAAAGAATTTTGCAAAATGCTGAGAAGGCTTTTCTCTTGTCTTTTTGTTATTTTATAGATATTTTTAATCACAACTCTGTAACTTATAACAGACCCTTACTCAGTCAAAACACTGAACTAGAGCAGACTCAGCCTCTTCCTCATTACAAGTTCCCAAACACAGAAAGCTTTCAAACTAAAAAAAAAAAAAAAAAAAAAGGTGGGTGGGGAACAGAGAGAGAGAGAGAGGGAGAGAGAGAAAACCCACCTAGTTTTTACTTAAATAAAAACTGTAAAAATTAGCTTTAAAGACAGCAAGTTCAAAATAGGTATGTCAGAGCAGAAACAAGAAGACTTTGTATATACCTTTTCTACCACAATACAAACAAGGTCCTTACCTCTAGGCTTAAGCTCAGTTAAATTAAATGACACCTTGCAAATTCCCCACTATTACGTACAATGTTTTATCTTCTACTATCTCTGTAACCTGACCATCTCAGCCTCTTTTCTAACAACAAACTCCCTACTCCACCCTTCAACTCCTCCTTGTTTCACATCCTCCAGCATAAATACTTTTCCTCCTGAGCGCAATCAGCAGTGCAGTGCACAAAGGAAGCTATCAGCCGGCTCCAGAAATGTATTCCACACTACTCCTCCTTTTTGGAGAAATGTGCAGAAACACACAAATGGAGACTAAACAGAACAACTGTACAGTTCACCATATCACGTATTAATGTTTGAAAATTCTTCACACCCCCCCCCCCCAGATTATGACAGAGCTCTTCAGGACACAAATCAAGTTTGTTTTGCAGCTGTAGTTAAAATTCCACCTGTAGTTAAGATTCCACCAGTATCTTAATCCCAGTAATGCTCTGTAGATCACAATTCACTGCATCCTGTGTGATAGTTTAAGCGCTGCTTCAATTTACACCTGCATCAATGACCCCCTCCTGCAATGAAATGCATCAGTAGCTAAGCCTCTACAAAGTAAACATTGGGACAACATATTTTTCCTCAGTCAACTCTCTTTACCTCTGTTGAACTGGAATCGGGAAATTTAGAGGGGTTAAAGTCTCAGCATCAATATTACTTTGTGAAAAGCACCTTTTCTCCATGATGCTCTTTCCTGAGGCAATTAAACCGATGTGGTGGCCAGACTGTGCTAGCAATGTGCTCCCTACACTCTCTGCTACACCAGAGGTGTTAACCAAGACATGTCATTCAAACTGGGCTTTAAAAGAATTTTTTAGCAAGGCAATTCTTTAGCAGACAAGCAGATAAAAAAAGGTTGAAAACGAAATATTATAAAAATTTTATCATAGGAATGTGGGCAAAGTATCAGATACAAAACAAGAGTAAGCAAAGGAAGTATTCAACATAATAATGAAAGAGCTTTCAAGAAGATATATGTAAACCTAAGAGAAAATGGCAAATTTATTCTGAGGAACAGAATCAAAAATGAAGAGAAAATAAATTTTCTATTAGAAATCCAAACTGTGAAACTTTCAGTTTAAATAGTTCTTCCCTGTCAAGAGAAAAACAAGCAAAAATGTAAAACTGATTTTAAATCTAAATAAATAAGTACTTGAGTGAGCTTTGCAGAGGAAACAGCTGGTACTACAAAAAATAAAAAGGGGTTCTCAAATTAGGAGACAGCTGCTGCTGCCACACAACATCAAGCAGTGAACCCTACTTACAGGCCTGAGAGGTGCAGATCTTTGCAGTTCCCCCTTGGGCTGGGGATCTGCTGTGTCTTATATTAATCTCAGCAGTGCCCCATGGCTGGGAGGAAGAACAGGGCAGCGGCCAAGTGATGGAAACCTGCAATGAGTTGTGATGTGCTGAGCATACATATCCTTATTGGCACGAGCCTAAAACAATACATACTGAAAGAACCTAGAAATACAACACCTTTAGGCTCAGACTGTGGCAATGCAAAGCCTTCACTGAGTGGCTATTCTGACCTAATAGCAGACTTCTATTTCTACCCATATTTTGGTGGTGTGGACAAAGCCAAGCGATCTGACAACCTCTCCTCCACTGCCACTGCTGCCCCTCAGCTCTGGCAGGTAGCATGTGGTGGAGGAGAGAGGAATCAGGATTGCAGCCTTTCCCTTGCTGATTCATCCTCTACCAACTTGAGTGGGTGAGGATGCAGTAGTCTGAGAGCTGCAGCTTTTTTCTCTCTCATGACCTGTGCAGAAAGAGCTCATGCAAAAAAGTAAGGTGTATTCCACTTATGTGTCTGTCTCACATTGAAAAAAAAAGAATAAAAGAAAGAATAACAAAAGGAGGCTGAGTCACTAAAAGAAATAGCATAGGTTGTTAAAATACTGTCCTCTGAAGGATACAGGTGCTAAAATCTGGGTAATTTTTTGAAAACAAAATAGAACAATGACAGCGCTTATGCAATCAGCTCACTAACAGGAATAACAATAGACCATTGCTTGAGTTATCAGCAACAGGAAACTGTACTGATCAACACTCATTAAATTACAGGTTAAAAACAGAATGCATTGTTGGTTGCATTCTGTGCAGCTCTAGAACTGAGAATGGTACTATGTCAGTGAAAAAAAAGTTAACATAAAAATAAAACTCAGCAGAAAGAAAATTCCTAACTGCTAACTAACTGTGTGGGGGTTATTTTTTGTGTTTCTTCCAAAAACCAAATCTGAAGTCTCTTTGATTCTTCTCCTGTTTGTTCTGACACCATCCAGGCCGTTCTGAACCACAGATTTGCTCAGCTATGTTACTCTCTCAGGCTCTTCGATGTGGGTGAAAGCCTTTGGAAGAGTGTCATATTCCCAGAATTGGAGTTTATTTTACTATATGACTGACCGTGAAGAAGAAAACATAGAATATTTAGCTCATTTTTGTTTCCATTCTCTGCAAAGCACTAACCCTGACAGAACAATGATTTTTTTTTTCAAATATAGAACATACATCCAATTTCTTGTATGTATTAGGTGTAAACAGGCTTATGTTTCACAGCACACATAGATGGGATTAGTTTTGGGGTTATCTTTAATCCTTAAATAAACCAATTTATTGTAATAGATTTAAAGAAATGCTTTCCTTCCACTCACTTTGTTTCCCCAATGTTCTTTACAATATTATGAAGAGGACAGATTCCTCTTCCACTCCTATATAGTTTTTGTAGGTTATCTATTTCAAATCTACTGAGCTACACAACGTTGACATTTTTAAGAGGTTGTTCTGTGTCAGCCTTACTCTTCTATTTTGGGAGTCATCTTCTGTTACATGAAAATAGCCTAAGCAGCCTAAGACAAACATGACCAACCTGCATAGCAAAAGTGTACATAGCTCAGGAGCTTGGCAAAGAGACTAGGAAAAGCTTCTGTATCAAACTGATCAAAACAGTATTTCAGTTAGAATACAACCTGGCTCATTGGTGTGTTGAGAAATTAACTGGGAGCCTCAATTTACTTTGTAATGCTAAATGAATTGCGAAAGGAAGAGGAGAATGGTAATTATAGAATTTTAAGTTGATTTTAGATATTAGATATTCTCTAAGAAAAAGAATTTCAGCTTGGACAAATGTTATAATGAGTTTAAGTCAACTGCTGCCACTGTCTTCACACTTCATGTCGGGGCTCTCTCTGATGCAACTGAGATATTTTTGGCCCTAATTTTCACTCATAAACTAAGTAGTTGGTTAGCATGAGTCACCAACTTCACCACAGGCCTATTTTTATAGCTGCGCAGGATTAATCTTGATTTTGAGATTGGTTTGGCAATAGAGCAATGCAGCTTTACCTGAAGCTTATAGTCAAAACGTTTGCTCTTTTGCATATACAAAACAAATTTCATTGTCGTGCTCTGAGAAAATAATGGGCCTAATTATTTTTAAGAATTTTCCAAAGAGAGGATGCTTGGAGAGCATACCAGGTCATCAACAGCAAAAATCTCAGAATATGACACAGTCAGACTGGTTTGGCCATTGAGAAGTTTTAAATCCTGCAGCAAAGCATTCCTGCCCATTGCAAGGAAAACTTCTTTTTACCCATGAATTCCTGACCAGTAAACTTAATATGGGTAGCTGGCAGACTGGCAAGTCCAATCCAGAAAAACAAACCAAAAAAAAAAAATTATTTTATGTGATGGGATTTCTGCTTGCTGTCAAGTCAACGGAGTAATTCACAGTGCATAAAGCTAAACCTGTACACGTCCCTGCAGGATTTAAGCCTGAAGTTATTACAGCAGGATGAGGTGGTACAATATTAAGGAGCTCTGTTTGCTTCTCTGACATGCTCTAAAGTTTCTGTTTTGCTCAAGGAGCAGTAAAATGCCTGGAGAATGGGATTCTGTGTTTTATTAATGTACAACTTGAGCTCACAGCAATTTAGGAGAAGGTAGAAAATAGCATAATTTTCAACATTTTGACAGGACTTGTTTAGCTCATTTCTTCACATTTTGATAAGGAAAATTATACTTTAATTTCAGAAATGCCTTTGACACAGTTTCTGTGACTGACACCTACTGCTAATATTTCTGTATACAGCTGACATTACTGCAGCAGAATTATTTTTGTGTGGTTTGGTTTCACTGTTTATCCAGGTCTGAAAAGCCATCTACATAAGGCTATTCCAGGTCAGAATGTAGCTGAATTTGCAATTATTCATGTTTCTAATTTGTTTTTATTTCTATAATTCACTGTTATGGTTTAACTGACTTGATTTTAGCATCTGAAATATACTTCCTATATACAGCAGTGTAAATAATTTAGTAAGCAAAGACCACAGTAATGTGTAAAGTTGTTTCACAGTATTGTAACATTCTATTTTATTAGGCTACTCTTCTGTTAAAGTAAACATAATTAATAAGCACTTTCTCCATAGAGTGTAGGCATAATTATGAAGGTAGGCAAGACAAGTTGTACCATGAAGTATTATACTACTATGAAATAAAAATTGTACAACAAGGCACTCATTAAACATTTTTGTATGGAGGGAAACAATCATGCCCATTGCATTGAACTGGTCGCAGCATCCTTCAAAAGCATATGCAAATTGCAGAAGGCAGTGACAGAACAAATATTGATTCTCCAGTTGGAGCTGGATCTCGATGACATCCAGCTCATGTTCCTGAGTCTAATATTTAGATCCCAACATGCTGGAAGGACTGATTAACATAAGGAACTTCATCTGTATACAGGCTCCTCCAGGAATACCGGTAAGTGATCAGGAACTCAGATTTCTGATTCATGGGAAATTCCAACTCATCAGTGCCTTTGATCCAACATTTTCTTCTATTCAACTGATGGCCATGAAGCTAAGAGATCAATTAAATGAATTTCAAAATCTGGTTAACCCTGTCAAGTTTTATTATACATGCCTGTGCAAGATTCACACTTTTGCACAAATAAAGAGAAGGATCAAAAAAAAAAAAAAAAAAAAAAGACAAACAGTATTAGAAAAGAAGAAAGTGCAGCACAGTGAGTCAGAAAAGAAACAACTCAAAACTGAACAAAACATCTTAGTGTCTCATAGAAACATACTATAGAAATAGTAGGAATCACAGAATGTGTATTTGACTAGCACCTGTGGACTAGACTTCTATATTCTCAGTTTACATGGTTATTAGGTTTGCCATCTTCATACTTCCTCACATCCCTGTAGTCTCCACTTCACAGATGTGAAGCTGTGTGACTACCTGAGGTCAGATCCTCAGTCTATCACTGACAGCTGAATGCAGGCCACCTGAATCTGGGGGTAAGTGCACTACAGAGGTTATATCCTTAGTGGTTATTTTAAAAGCTCATAGTGCAACAGACTCCAAGCTGTGAATTTGCCTTTAGATGTTTTTACTTCTGTTATGTGTTAGAAACTGATTCTGTGTGATATTAGCAAGGTAAGAAATATTAATTTACAGTAGACTACCAGTACACAGGACATCTCTCCAAAGATGAGATTCAGTAGCATCTATTGCTACTGAAATCCAAAATCATAAAATAAAATGTTTTGAAAACTGACTGAAGTAAGGACTGGTACACTTGTCACTGCAACATTCAATGCAATGAAACTAGTGTTCATTTTGCAGGTTAATCTTGGCCTCAAATCGAAAACAAGTATCCCAAATAAAATATGGAAAATCTTTTTTCTTTTTTTTTTTTTTTTTAATGATTTGTTGCTACAAGTATTGCTACAACTGTTCAAATAATTTAACCTGCTATGCTTTGTATTTATGGGTGGAATGAATGCCTTTTTTTTTTTTTTTTTTTTTTCCTCCCCAATGAAATTCCAGAAAATTATGTGGGACAGAAAAATCTTCTAACACTACTTAGAATGTTACATTGTTTTAACATTATTGAAACTATTAGTTACAAATGTATCTCAATAAATGTAGTGGAAGACTTTTAAGCAATAACTGTGCTTTTTAAAGAATTACAAGTTTGTCTCTGCAGGATGTCATGTTCTCCTGTTAGAAAAGAAAACAGACTAGTTTGAACCATCCATCTTCATCTGAAAGGTAATCAAAGCAGATCTTTCTTGTAACACAATAGTTGTTGGATTTGTCAAATATGTGTAAATATAAATGAGAAATTGTTAACCAAGCCTACAATATTTTCTTTTTATTCTGTAGCATTCATCTCGAATGTGTCAGTTCTTATATCCCTGTCAGTAATTATGAAGGCCCTCAAGGCTATTTGTTAGACGCTACATGATATGTTTTACACAATAATAGCTTTTGGAGATATTCATATTTTGCTTCAGAAAAGTAATAATTAGTTTTGCATAGTCTCATAACATACTGTACAGGGGTCTCACATTTATGCAAGGAGATAAAGAATGAAAGTTAAAAAAAAAATCCTTCTTATTGCTGCACTCAAAGAAAACAACAAGATTGATCATAAAGGTCTATTCTGAGTCTGCTTAATGTTCAGAATTTCATTAAAATTTTATTGAACACTTCCTTATGCTTTAAATTACATCTAGCAAATTTATAATGCATTAGGTCATTTTATGCATGGTCTATGTTGCACATAAGGGGCAATATTGTCCACTCAGTGCTAATGCAGAATGAAAACATAGTTGTCTTATACATCTTGGGCAAAAGCCAGGTAAAAGCTGTGTTTACACTGCAATTGAGAGTGACAATACAACAACTACAGGCACATCTGAGCTAGCTTTATGCTAGAGAAACTGCACTTTGGGTAAGTTCTATCATTAAAATTTTCATTCTTTTGTTCTGTTTTCTGTTAACCATTTTGAAGCTCTCTGGTGGACACCAGTGAGGGCAACAGAGAAAGAACAAATTGGACTTGCTGAATTCTAATTTTAGAGAATGCTTTAGATCTGTGAATCATTTTTCCGTAAGGACCCCAAAATCACAGTGGTAAGTCCAAGTCATCTCCTTTCAACATCTTCCTTTCACCTCTAAGCACAAAGCCAACCCTGAGCACCGATGGAAGTTTCAAGATGGAGGTCTCCGTGCACCATTACTTGCTTTTTAGCTGCCATTGCGTGCAGACATGGATTTAGGGCTTTGTTTGCTACAGGAGTCCTAGAGGTTCTGGGCTCAAACTACAAGTTCATGAAATTGCTGGGTTTTCAAACCATAGCTGACACAGTAACTGTGATAAATACTGTGTATTTTCACTTTTAACAGTCTGACAATGAACTTCTGCTTTTTTTCTGCTCCTGTTCCCCATGATTTATCCCTACCCTCCTCTTTCAGACAATTAAGCCATTTTTTTAATTCAAAAAAAAAAAAAAAAAAACAACTTAGTTTTACTAAAAGCAGGTAGAAAATGTAAACAGTGAACATCATTAGATCTTTAAACTTGGACAGCTTTCTTCTCTTTCCCAAGAAGTGCTGCCCAAGCCAAGGGCTATGATGATGCATCCTCATTTAATTTAAATCAACTTACTTTGGGACCAAATCTTTAATAAAACACATTCCCTGATGCTGGTGGGGGTTTGAAGAAGAAAAAAATTTAACCTTCTTATGCAATAAAAACAAGTTTCCAAACTCTTTGTTATCAGGCTAAATGAAAAGCAAATTTTACTCTGATACTCCAGCAAAAGGGTTAAAAAAAAAAAAAAAAAAAAAAAAAAAAAAAAAAAAAAACTTTTCAAAGATACGTGATTTTGTGATTTCAAAGTTCCTGAGGTACCTTCAGAAATCACCTGAAAGAAAAATAACGATTAGCATGAAAAAATATACTTGGGCTCAGTTTGCTACATGAAAATTTAAGTTGTTAATCTGAGATTACAGTCTTGCATGCTCTAATTTTCTTCTGTAAAGTATCTTCAACTCACAGAAGTATTATGGGAAGAATACATTAATAATTAGCAGATATGTCTATAATGGTGATAAACTATAGAAGTCACTAAAGGCATGTCTGTATAAATACATTACTATAAAGCAAACTAGGAAGGAATAATAGAGCCACTCTGTGGAGTCTTCCCATATGCGCATATTGTAGTAAATGTGAAGTAGCTTTCTTCCTCAAGGTGAGTAAACTACTATATCAAAAAACATCAACAAAAAAAATGACTTAATGTTACCATGAAATAGCTTTGTTCTTCTATGTCACAATAGGTGGTCTGTTGGCCATGTCTTTGAAAATAATATGGCATGTAACTTCTTTACCAGGAGAGATTTCTGTATACTTCTTGTCAAAAAATCTTCTTAAAACAGGACAGAGACAAGACATATAGCAAACAGTTGCACAGACTGTAAAAATTGTGTTTAGGAAAAAATCTTACTTATCTTACTTAAATTAAAATTTTCAAAGGATCAGAGAGAACATTCAGTCCCTACAAAGTATTCTGAAGCCAGGAAAGAAGAAGACATTACTGGATGTAGATGATGATAGAATGAAATGACCCCTTGGAAAACAATATATTTCTTTCTAAAAGCAAATAAATAAGAAAGCACAATTAATTTAAACTGATCAGAGGCGTATTACAAAACTCTCAAAATAATATTTGCTTTTCTACAATACATACTGAAAGTAATAGCAGCAGTTTGCTGCTGCTATTTGCAATTCTGTAAATCCACAGTAATATGTTACATTAATTTTTATTTAAGGAGCAGGGGATCATTAGAAAAAGCATTTCAATTTCATTTATGATCTTCCATCAAATTGCACTGCTCTTTGACAAAGTCACCTTTCTATATGTGAACTCAAAGTGTAACTGTGCAAGTTAGTTCACTGATAGGATATGAAGGTAAAAGAAGAAGAGAGTGAGGAAGGGAAAAAGATGAAATACTGTAAACTCTCTTTGATGGACCAACACCTATTTCACAAGCAAAATGCAGCTTTAGTAGCTACACATTTATTATTATCTTTATACATATTATATATCTTCATACATATTGTACTTGAGTCTTATCATAGAATGAAATAAAAACTGCTAAAAGGCCTGACATTTGTGTAGTATATGCCTACAGAAACAGATTCAATTGTTGAGATTTTATCTGTGATACGTGACATGTTCTTGAATGTTATATTTTAAGAGAGAAAAAAATGATTCTGGATCTGTCATAAGGGAAAAACATGTTTTTTACAGAATTTCTGAAAATGCTGAATCACTATTAGCCTTTACTTTTAAATGTAATCACTGCTGTTGCCTTTCTGCTATCTAGTACCTATAACTGGGAGTGGAAACACACTTGTGTTCTTTATGCATCAGAGCCTATCTGCAATAGTTAATGCACCACAATGGTTTTCAATGTTAGTCTAAATTTATGGCATTTAAGCTCTTTCGCAATATTCACCTGAATTTAGATACCTATGTCTTGATGAAGTTGGCTTTTGGAAAGTACACCAAGAGTTCTCTCCCTCACAAAATCATTCTTGAGAGCTGTTTAATAAGAAAATAGGATTATAAATCTAGCACTAGGCCTAGTAGGCTCATTTGTTAAAATTCTCAATGAAAAAAATGGTCTTTAAACAGTAAATTTATTTTCTTTTGATGTCAAAAATATATCTGCAGAGAATTCTGGTCAGCAGTTGAACACTTTTAACATATGCATGAAATGCAATGTTCCACATTTGGAAGTTTCAGAGATCCTATGATACCCACTATATGTATCAACACATTTGATGGGAGAAAAAAAAGAATTCATTGAGGTTAGGAGCCTGCAGAAGTGCCAATTTTTACTCATCTTTGGCCTTGAGATTATTTATGAATATCAACCTTTGTAGCTTCTATGGATCATCTCCAAGCAATCCTGTTCCCAAATCCAGGAGTTCCTCATTCATGCCCTGCTTCTATGGAGATAATTTTGCATTATCATCCTATAAGTTCAAGAACAACATCTGGGAACATGTGCCAGGAAGCCCTTAGCCTGTCCCCATCAACTATCTGATCTGAAAGACTGGATTAGTATCTATAGTGCACTGTGGCATATACCTTTCCCATGATTTAGATGCAACCTTGAAGTATCAGAATGCATGGGCCTGCTAGAATTTAGTATTTCTGTATTTCAGTCACAGGAAGTTATTACTAGAAATAACAACCACAAAAGAAAATTTTAAAGATGCAGAGCTAAACTCTGACAGGTAGAAAGTACTGGCATTAATCTGGTATGCGGAATATCATTACCTGCACTATCCAATCTTTTCTTTTAATAAAATGATTGTGATTAGTTTTTCAAGTAACAAAACATAATGCTTTGGGGAAAATGACAGGTTGAGGGAAAGCAATTCCTCAATACCTTGATATTGGTCAATAAAAAAGTGAAAAAAAAATCCTGAATTCTGCTGATTACATTGCCTTTATGGGAAACTCTGACAATAGCTGAAACAAAAATGATCAGTATACTAATGAAGAGAGAACAATAAAAACAGCAGTGAAAAACATAATAACAAATTGTTACTAAAAATACGAAGAGTGCTGGCTAAAACCTAGCATGATTAAAATTCATCAGAATTATCACAGAATATACAGAATTTGTTTGTACATATACAAGTATTGAAAAAAAAACTTTAAACAATGCTGAACATATCCCAAGTTTAGAATAAGTATTGTACAAGATATAATTATACCTTAAAGTTCAGTTTGTGTAACAAGTATGTAATCCACATGCAAAAAGGCAGGATTAATATATGTCATAAAAACCTTGCTGCCATATTCGCCTGATATTTGAATTCTTAAATGTGCAACCTTAATGTTACCTTCAAAGTATTAAAAAACAATAAAATATTAAGAGTAGCTTCACTTAAGAGAGAAAGAGAAAGGGATTTTAGGGAAGTTGACTAGAACAAGTTTATCCAAAGTGCGAGTTTGTCTTCTTCTCAGAATTTGGTATATGTGTTATTTTATATATTGATTCATATCTCAAGCACTTGAGTGATTTATGAATTTGATATCTATTCTATATTATAGAGAATTTCCTTACAATTATTTTAATAAGAAGTGTAACTTTTTCTTCTTTTATTCAGTTTTGGTTTTGATTTAATATCTGCTTGGCAATTAATGTTATGAATTTAGTGAGAGAGATTGGGAGGAGAAAGTTCCTTTTGAACAGACACCTGGCGTACATCAGTTGCTATGGTGATTACCCAGATGTGCAAACACGTAGAGAAAAAATAATGATTCAGTATTCCCATGATAAAAGAAACAGAATCGCTAATTGATAAACAGTAGAGTAATAGGAGGCAGAGTATGGATTTTTTGAACCACAAAGGAAAATGTAGCACTACCCCACCTGCAAGGCACTAGAAGGGTGCCACACCAATTTCAGTTTATGTTGGAGGAGTGAGTAACCTGCATCGTCTAGTGCACTCGATTAGAAGATGATGCCCTGCTGTGCCAGTACCTGCTCTGGCTTGCAAAGGAAAAAGACCTTATGAAACTACATTATATGCAGCCTTTCTTTCCTCTTCTGCCCCAGATCTCAGCCTTAGTCCTGTCACAACCATGACTGAACATATACAGTGAAAAGAGGGAGGGAAGAATTTTATTACTCCTCCTGCTCTGAAAAGACCTTATATAATTCAATACTATGATTTTACGTAAGGACAGAATTGTAACATATGTGTTCTAGCAGCAGGCTGACAAAAAATAAATGTTGCAATGACCAATATTATATTGTTGTATTACTTCTAGTCTTGTTTCTTAGAGGCCTCTTTTTCTGCTTCAATGAGGAAGTTCACAACCATCTCATGAACTACTATATTCCCTACACAAATACACAAAAGAAAGAAGAAAAAGTCTTTAATATGAGACTAGATCTATGAATCTTACTGTTTAAGTATTTCACACTGTACCAGGGCCTATTACAACAGCATACTTCTTGGGATTAATCTAGGCTTGCCACAACGAAAGGCAACATAACATTTTGCAAAGTCTGTATTGGAGCTAATTGGAAGCTAATGATGTATAGTGGAAATAATTGCTTGCAAAATAAATTCTGTGAAGACTATTGTATTAAACGACACAGAAAGAATAGCTCTTGCATTCTTTCTCCCTAGTGATTTTGAGACAAAGAAGGTGTGCATGCAAAACACCATTAATTGTACTACAGAGAAGAGTGCAGAGCCAGATGAGTATCCCTATGTAGAGCAATGCCAGAACACACCAGGGAAAGGAAGAAAGGGTAACTGAATGACTATGGTTGAAAGTATGTAGCTCCAAAACATCAAAACACCTCATTAACATTCCTTCCTCTGAATTCTGTACACACTTTTTTCCATCCTTTTTCCCACAGTAGCTGACAGAACTATCCTTGATTCATAAATTTACTCTTGATAATATAATCTGGAAAGATTCCAGGAAAATGTGCCCTGCAATATCATGCAGCCAAAAGCTCTTAAATGGTATTTATGGTTTAAGTCACCTGTAATGGTTAATAAATGTTCAAGAGAGAAGGAACTCTCTTAAATGAATGAACACTAACTTCACTGACAATCTTCTAGTTATCATCTGAGTCACACAGAGCATGTTGAGTGGCTGACTGCATGCATGACTCCCTTGTGAGTACCTTGATCCCTATTCTTACATACACTTAGTAAAAATCATAAAAGAAATATAGGAACAAAATCAGGAATGTAGTATCTTGCTGTTTGAGATACTCAGTTTTGGTGAGTTCTTCAATTGGAGATGCAAAGCTAGAGATTTCATACATGAAATTCTCCTCTAAGAAGAGCATTTCCCATCTGGAGAGGGAGAACCATATGCAAGTTAAAATAGCTTCTATGGGGTCCAGCCTATAAAATTCCCATTCTTTTAGAAGATATGATCAACACTTGCTTTCTTACTTTGCTCCAGTCTACCAATCTAAAGGCCATTAATTAATAACAATAAAGCCCTTTTTGGAGTGAAAAATAAAACAGCTTATAAACTGAGTTAGTGAGATTAAAAGTTCTCTCCCTTCCATAAGTAGATGAGGACACCTGCATACAAACTGCTCTGGAAAGGAAAGAGGGAAGAAGTCTCATTCTCAGGGAAAATGAGACGTTAAATATACTCAGGTCCATGCAAGTTCTGTTTTTACTAGGTAGTGTCTTTTAATTTTTCAGATTATTACAGGGAGAAAAAGAGGAAGGGAGGGAGGAAAGACTTGGTAGACTTTGCCTCTGACATATCAGTGGGATGCCTTTCCTCAATATCTTCTCTTGAAACTGTACTTTGGAAATCCCACTTCCAAGAGTCAAAATGGGAGTTCAGACTAAAGATGTTTCTGACTTGCAAATTCAGTTCTTTGTCTGAATCTTAAATTCTAAGTTGTTCAAAGCCAAGACTTGTGGGAAATACTCCGTTCTAGATAAAGTACATCGTAATCAAATTAAAAAGTATGTATGTTTTTAATACAACGATTTTTTTATACTCCTTCACCAAACAGATAAAGACAGAGGAATTTACTGGAATGACACAGGTTTTTATGCGTAACTCAGAAAAGTGGGAATCCAGGGTGAGAAGAAGGGTTAATTTCAGGGACATTGCAGTGACACTGATGTATTATTTTATGCTTGTCATCACTGTAGCAACTGAAGAATTGCCTTCATTTTTTGAAAAACTCTAAATGACCAATTACAGATAATGGGAGACCCTAACTTTTATCTTAATCCTCAATTATTGTATGTGTCAAAAGGCCACTATTTAGTGCCTATATCCTGTTAAATTTGATCTGGATCTTATTCTCTCGGTGTATGTAATTGCTTTCTGTGCCCATTTTAAACAACTCCTACTCTGTGACTCTTCTCCCACCAGAAGAGCAATTATGCATTTGATTTTAATAACTGATATAGACCCGTAAGTCTCCAGGTACTTACATACAGTTATACAGGATTTTAAGCTTCATGTATGCGGACTGAAGAGTGGTATTTGAAAATTATTATTGCTCAGGGACACAAGCTTATGCATTTTCTCTGCTCAAAGGAATAAGAAAGAGCTAGGGGCTAACATTACTTCTGTGACAGGATAAAGTTCATTGGCAGCAAAGTCAGCATGCAGTGAAGTTATCAGGTGCATAGTGAGGACATGGGCTCCCTAGAGTGGCATAGAGATTCACTCTTCACAGACTGCCTGCTCTGCAAAGAGCAGGGAGTTTGGGGCAGTGACTAAGGCAAAACCAGTGGAAGGTGCTGCACGAATACTTAAATCAATCTCCCTCCACCCACAGGTGTTTGCAATGCTATTTCAATTACGAAGCCTAAGTAGCAAAAGTACCTCTTGAACTTAAAGAAGAGAATATATTATTTTCTGTTTCTCATTACTTACGCTGAAAGAATAATAATAATGAAAGAATAACTTATAGCAGAGGCTATCTCGTATTAGAGTGGATGTACCCACGAGTACTGAGGGAGCTGGCAGACGTTGTTGCCAAGCCGCTCTCCATCATCTTTGAAAGGTCCTGGAGAACTGGAGAGGTGCCTGAGGACTGGAAGAAAGCCAGTGTCTCCAGTTTTCAGAAAGGGCAAGAAGGAGGACCCAGGCAACTACAGGCCGGTCAGCCTCAACTCGATCTCTGGTAGGGTGATGGAACAGCTCCTTCTGGATGTCATCTCCAGACATATGGAGGAAAAGGTGGTGACCAGGAGTAGCCAGCATGGCTTCACCAAGGGGAAATCATGCTTAACCAACCTGAGAGCCTTCTATGATGGCATGACTGGCTGGGTAGATGAGGGGAGAGCAGTGAATGCTGTGTACCTTGACTTCAGTAAGGTTTTTGATAGTCTCCAATAACATCCTCCTAGAGAAGCTCAGGAAGTGTGGGTTAGATGAGTGGGCAGTGAGGTGGATTGAGAACTGGCTGAAGGGCAGAGCTCAGAGGGTTGTCATCAGTGGCATGGAGTCTAGTTGGAGGCCTGTGGCTACAGGTGTCCCCCAGGGCTCAGTACTGGGTCCCATCCTGTTCAACTTCTTCATCAATGACCTGGATGAGGGGATGGAGTGCCTACTCAGCAAAGTTTGCTGATGATACCAAGCTGGGAGGAGTGGCTGACACACCTGAGGGCTGTGCTGCCATTCAAAGAGACCTGGGCAGGCTGGAGAGCTGGGAGGAGAGGAACCTCCTGAGGTTCAACAAGGGCAAGTGCAGAGTCCTGCACCTAGGGAAAAATAACCCTAGGCACCAGGACAAGCTGGGGGCTGACCTGCTGGAGAGCATCTCTGCAGAGAAGGACCTGGGAGTGCTGGTGGATGGCAAGCTGACCATGAGCCAGCAATGTGCCCTTGTGGCTAGGAAGGCCAGTGGTATCCTGGGGGTGCTTTGGGCAGAGTGTTGCCAGCAGGTCAAGGGATGTGATCCTGCTCCTCTACTCAGCCCTGGGGAGGCCTCATCTGGAGTACTGAGTCCAGTACAAGAGAGACATGGAGCTACTGGAGAAAGTCCAGCATAAGGCTACAAAGATGATCAGAGGGCTGGAGCACCTGCCCTACAGGAATGGCTGCAAGAGCTGGGCCTCTTCAGCCTGGGGAAGAAAAGCCTGAGGGTGGATCTTATCAATGTGTACAAGTACCTGAAGGGAGGGTGTCAAGAGGACGAGAACAAACTCTTTTCAGTTGTCCCGTGAGACAAGACAAGCGGCAATGGCCAGAACTTGAAGCACAGGAAGTTCTGTCTGCACGTGAGGGGGAATTTCTTCCCTGTGAGAGTGACAGAGCACTGGACCAGGCTGCCCAGAGAGGTTGTGGAGTCTCCTTCTCCAGAGCTCTTCAGGGCCCACCTGGATACAACCCTGTCTAACATGCTGTAGGTGACCCTGCTGAGCAGGGAGGTTGGACTAGATGATCTCCAAAGGTCCCTTCTAACTTTACTGATTCTATGATTCTATATTCAAGTTTGGAAGAACCAGAAATTTCATAGCACAGGATAGCAAGTATAAATAGCCTTTTCTAGTATTAGAGAGCCCTTTTCCTATCTATTAGAGAAGGTTTTGTATTGGTTTCAAGCTTGATAGCTGCTAGTTAGAATCTATTTCAGTGTATTTGTTCTCCAGAAAGGTTCAAGGTCAATACTCAATTTGGAATAGCCAGCATAGCCAGCACTATCCTTCTCAACTGCTTTGAGGGAAAATGGTTTGGCTCTACCCTGGACTCTTCATCTGAAGTATAAGAAAGGTTAATGCTTTATTTCTGCATAGTGGCCTATATTAACATGTCAGTCTTCAGCTTATGCTTTAGTAATAAATACATAAACAAAAACTAAAGTGCTACATCCTGTGAGGTCAAGTTGCCTGCAGCTAGATAGGTCATGGAGAGAGAAGATGAGGGAGAAGATATCTGAAGAGATTGTGTAAAGGAATAAAACATGCAGAGAAATGGAATCTTCTGTGAGAAATGTGGGAGAAACAGAAAAGAAAATACACAGAATAATAATACAGTACAAAGGAAACAAGGAGAGAGGAAGAACTAATAAAAGGAACAGCAGGGAAAAGAATTTGACCACTCAGGAAATCAAAAGACAAACCATCTAGGATAAAGTAATAGAGTAGCTATTACTGACTGCTGTACTAACTGTCTTCCAGATTTGCCATTCTGTTTGATCCGTTCACAAAAATCCTTACTTCTGTTATCTTAATAGAGAATCCAGTTTTCCATCTTGCTTTTAAAAAACAAAACAAATCCAAACAAAACAAAAGGATAGAAGCAAAGAGCCATATTTAGTCATATCACTGTAGAAGCCCTACTTGAAAATAAGATTTAGAATTAGGATGAGTTAGTCATCATTATTTGCCTTCCATTTGGCACGTTAGCCAACATGCAGTTCTCCACCCTTCTAATTGACTGAAGAATTCTTTCCCTATGCAAAGGAGAAGCAATCCCCTTCACCCCCAGTTTCCACCAGCAGTACCTACACATATTAGAAAGAAATCAGCTGAATTGTCTCTCATTTCATCTGTGGCTTTGTTACTTTTAAAATTGGAAATTACTCTGCTGCTCAACTTTCATTGTGACATCCTAGTCCAAGCAGTTTCTCCATACTACATCAGATATGGACACAAGCAAGCTGTCAAAAAATCATCTTTTTCTTGTGGCTGTGCCTGAAGCCCAGCTTTACACACAGCTCTGTAGAATATATATTTTTAATAAGCCAACAAAACTTCCTTTGACCTCTTTTGGTTGTTGTCATCATTTTAAACATCATTGGTACCCCTAATATGAAGCATGAAGCTTTTGCCTTCATGTTGAACTTACTTCATAAGAATTATCCTCAGTTTTTGAATCCCATTCTATTTATTTTTCTGATTTGAACCCCACTCTTGCTATTTTTTTTTGCCTTTTTTTGTCTTCACCTCAAATGAGTTCTTCCTTGAAACTTTCAAACTTTTTCCCTCTTCTTTGTACCTTCAAATGGTTCTCCATGCTTCTTCACAGTAGTTGCATAGGACATTATTTTTCAATGTAAATATCCCTTGAAAAATATTCCATAAAAATATCCTTAGCAACTTTGATGTAAGCCAACAAGTTTTCAAAATCCTACATTATTATTACTGTGTTTTGGTCACATTCCTTGGTATGCCTTTTAAGTGACAGTCATTTCAATTAGGGCAACAACATGAAACAGATTACATCCAGAGGCCTCAAATGCTGCACTACCTTTAGTATGCATGTTGTATACCCAAAGGACACAAATGTGTTTGTTGAAATTTCAGAATAGATTTCCTAATGATGAAGCAGACTATCAATTGCCTATGTATTAACTGATGCCTACATGACTTTCTAAAAAGTGCTGAAACACACTACTTAAAATTTGCATGTTAACATCTCAAAACCTGTAAGATCATATGAAATATTTGGAAAGTATTAAATGACTTTGGATATGACTTTTTTTTTTTTTTTTCCGGAAAGAGCAGGAATTCTCTGGTTTAAAACTGTCATAGATCAGTAATTTTACTTTTTAAAAATAATCTCTTTAGGAGTCCTTATCAATTTATGCCCTCTTTAACTGATGTACATTTAACCTCTCTTTAAGGAATTATAACCTTGCTAAAGTGAGTAAAATTGCATGAATTAAACTAATAATTACTGAATATACCTCTTTAGAAATGAAACTGTTGATAATGGGGCAAATTCTTTATTTCAGCTAATTTTATTTCCTCATCTATTCCTTTTAAAAGTCTCACACACACATTCTTTAAGAGGCTTATATGAAAATACAAAATTCCCAGTAATATTCTATTTTGACCACAGTGTCCAGGAGCCTGTAAGAGCCAGAAATACTTTTCTATTCTATCCTATAACTTTTCCTTTACATTTCAGTTACATTAGTGTCTAAAAATAGTTAAACTCTAGCTCCTATAGGCTCCTCTATACCTTCATAGGTATTAAATAACACCTATGAATACTCTATCATATCAAAGAGGATGTGAAATGCAACTAGATCAAGATTTTGTAATCAGCTGTCACAGGCGCAAGGCAACAGTTAAACAAAGATCTGTAACTCCGCTTTCTTCCTCCTTTGTCTTTTTAATAACACTTTAAAATTCTTAAATGCCCAAAATATCAGAATACTTTCACCTAACTCTGCACTTCATGTATTCATAAAAAAAAAAATATGAATTGTCTTATACAAAGATTCAAGTACTTAATACCTTTGAAAAATCAAGTAGCATTATTTATATGGGTAGGGGCAGGAAAAACAATCTAATGCTATTTTTTGGACACTTTCATATGACTGTTTCAACCACAGCTTCACAATTGCTCAAAATTCACAATTCACATTTTTCCCCCCTCCCTTTCTATACTGTTATCACTTTAATTTTAGCCCTTCCACCCTTTAGGATAGAGTATTACTACATTACTTTTTTCTACAGGTTTTATTTTGACTCTTTCCATTATTTCTTCCCTGAAAAAATAAAAGCACTCTACTTGTACAAAAACTATATATAGTAATTCAAGACTGCTCTCTTCAAGTTCCTTTAAACTGGAAGAAAACTCTAATACTAACATTCTCTTTACCTAATGACCAGTATTAAAAAACAAAAAAACAAAAAACAAAAAAACCCACAACTTTCTAGAGGTATCTTGGCAGTGTTTTCCCTAACGCACTAAGTTCTTGCCTACAGTTTTCCTTTCTGTAAGGCATTAGAATGTCAGTCTCATTTTTATTCCATTGGTGACCTGGCCACTTTTAACTTTCACTTTCTTTTCTTTTTTTTTTCTTTTTAACTGAAAGCCTGAACTGAGAGCCTTTTCATATTTCCTGCTTAGTTTCTTTAAATAAGTGATGCATCAGTGACATGCATTAATCATGACTATAAGCTATGGCCAAGGCTACATAAATAAAACAAATATGTTAAGGGTTTCCTCACCACTCCTTTTCTTCTTCCTCCTACAGACTGGCTGATTGACAGGTTTTTTGCCTTTGGTTATTGTGAAGAGGTCAGTTGGGGTTGAATTATGGTAAAGTATTCAGCATGTGTTACAACATGTATCTCAGCCCATTGTTTCCTTCACTCAAGTTCTACTGAAAGAAGGTAGTCTTCTCTCCCGTCACAGAGATCAGTTGCAACAGAAGATCCTTGAATTAGTGACAAAAATAAGGCAAGAAGGAGAAACATCCAGCAGTGTATCATACCATTTCCCTAAAACTGAAGCTGTTTGCAATGGTATCTCAATCCACACTGTTAATTGCAACATACCTACAGAAAACTGAGTTCTTTCTACATCCCTGAGCAACCATGTGCTACATTATTCTGGTGAAATGAAGAAAGGCCTTTCCCTATTGATTAGAACAGTATAGAAGTGTACCCTTGCTTTTCCTCATATATTAGAAGAATAAGTGTACCTTGTGTTAGCCCTTCCAACACTTCAATTCAATCATCCTGTACATGCAGGAGCAAATAATACTTTGGACAAGTTTAACACTGTGGTAAGAAGACTGGTGCTTACATTAAATGTAGAAATAATTAGGGTTGCCAGAGCCGTAATGCAGTTTGAAAAGCATGGCAAAGTTTTGGAACATCTAGGCTTGCTAGGTGAACTTTTGACTATTCTGAACTGGAATCAGGCTGTCAACTCAGCTCACAGCAAAGGATTTGATGGAATTATAGATCTCCATCACGTTTGACAGATTTGAATTACTGACCTAGAAAGGAAAACATTCACATTTCTTCACCAATTTCCAAACCCATCCCATCTTCTTTATTACATTTTTAATTAAATGTGATGGAAAAAGGATTTCAAGATTTGCTTCATAGCACTTCATTATGTACATTTTTGACTGTTTAAGAATGGCTGGTTTTAGACTCAGTAAAACTTACGGTGTATCAAAAATTGCCTATTTTTACAAAGGTAGACAACACAGGAAAGACGTGAATATGTGTTATTAGATGTAACAAAATAAATGCCAGCTGGAATTAAAAGATCCAGAATGGCAGCATATACTAGGAGACAAAAGAAATTAAACATGAATATGGCTAATTTAGAATGCAACTCTTTAATATAATCTGAACCACTTAAGGTAAAGCCTATTGAAGCCTACTGAAGCTTACTTCTTCTTATTAATTTCCCCACAGCTGAAACCTGTGATTTTAGACTGATTTTCTACTAACAAAGGGTCATTGCAGCTAATTAATTCTTTATAACTTTTTATTTTTATTTAACTATTTAAGTTTGTAATATTCAGTGTCTTGCTCTCCCTTCTTTCTGCAAACTAAAAAAGTGAGCTATGATGTTCAAAAATGAATAAAATTTTGTCAGTGTTCCTTCCTTGGAATTTTTTTATTCTATTTTTTTTTAATAAAGATCAAAGTAAGGTTACAGAAAGGTCATGGAGTTGAGAATGCTGAAATTTGGCAAACTCTTGACGAATACATTCTAAAATGGATGGAGTCGGATGAATAAATCTATATGTCTTGAAAGTGCATCATGTAAAAGGCGAAGAAAAGGAGAACAAAGAAAATTACAAATAAAAACAGAATAGTGTTCATAAATAAAGCATAACTATAGTAATTAATTAGAACTAAAAAATGGTATTATTTTGCTTGGTATTCAAATCTTAGGAGTAGTTTAAAAATAAAACTTGTTCCAGTAACACTGCAATTATGTGACCAACTTGACATCGGGCATAGTTCTTCTAGCTCACTAGTGGTGTTCGGAGTCACATCGCTAAGAATCTTGCTTCTAAGAATTTTCCATCTGCAAATACATTTAGACCCCATCATCACTGACATGTTTCATGTGGATGATGTTACTTATTTCTGAGAAAATATTTCGAATTTATACAGCTTCTCCTTTTTCACCTCTGACTGTATTATAAAAAATTCTTTTTCTAATTGTAACTAGATAAAACAAATGCAATACATGCATGTATTATGAATAAATACATAGAAGATAAAAGTCACTCATACTATACCACGTTATACAAATATATACATGCGTTGTCCAAATATATATCCTACTAAAATTTATGTGTCTAACATACTCCTGTAATCAGTGAAAAGAGACAGGTACCTCCAGAGACTGTCATCTGAATAGGAGGGATGAGTTACCTCAGGATGGGTTGGAATAGACTTCACTGATTATAGACAAAGCTAATATTCTTACTTGGATTATTGCTGAACTTGTAGATATTTAAAAATGAAGACATCAAACCATCCTTTTCCTGACAAATACAGGCTTGGTACAACCTCACCCTAGTTGTCAGTAAACTGATTTGATTTTATATCCCCAAATTAGTTTTCTTTTTCCAAACGGCCCAAGACATTTAGTCACATATGCAATGGATGAGATCTGATTCTTAGCTTGCACGTTGCTGTGTTTGGCCTTACCTTTGTATTCTTTTGAAAAGACTGTATGTGGTGGCTGGAGGAAGGAGAGAGCTCTTCTGCTCTGGGAGCATCCAAGGATAAAAGTCACAGCAAAGCCATTGGCGTCTGTAGCCCTGGGAAAAGCATTAGCAAACAGACAGGCTCCTGTCTCCAAGTAGGCCTCTGAGATTACAGAAAGAGAAACTCTGCAGCGGCCAAACGGGACCTTGCAGAGCTTGCCCCAGCTCAAAGCCACTGAACCGATAAAAAACAAGCTTGGAAGCAGGGATCTGCCTGCAACAACACAGTGGTCAGAAGGAGAGTATCATACAAACCCTTATCATTTCTATTCTATCTGATTAATCACTCTGCAAGCAGAGTGATTAACGTTACAAAAGCGTTAAAGTTACAAAAATGTCTTTTACTTGCATTTTTTAAACTTTAAGCTTTTGGAGAACTGACTACATAGAAAAAGGACTGGGGAAACTCAGAGCTCTGACTGACTTAGGATCCCATCACAATACAATAATTTTGATACACAGCCTTAACAACTGAAGCTCTGTCTACACCAACAATCATTTATTAGAAGACCTGAACTTTTCATGAATCAGAACAACAAAATCTATGCAATATAATCCAGGAAGTATTGACCATTTACTTCTAAATAATGTCATTCATATAATACATTATTCACAAATAATAAATATGGGTGATCCTGTGTCTTAAACATATTGAATAAAATTTTATATTAATTTTCTAGTTTATTGAAACCTTCATACTAAATACAAAAAAGTGCCCCCCTCAGATTGCTGTTTTTAATTGTAAGTAGTCATACTACAGTATCATCCTGCTTAGAGTTGGATACTATTGTGTGGATAAAAATGTATGTATAATAAATTATTTAAAGTCCAATGGAAAATGAAATTAAGTGGAATATATGAAGAAATATATCTGAGGAAAAGTTGGCACATCTTTCTTAATTATGTAAATTGTTGAGAGAAGGTTATGAAGGTGGGAGAGTTTTCTATTTATTTGTTGCATAAATGGAAGAGTGGGCAGTATTTTTATGGACTTTGTGTTTTTATTTCTCATTGTAGGAACAGAAAAAAGAAGGTTGGAGAAGAGACTTAGCTATAATTTATAATATATTCACTACAGTGGAAAGGGTATTTGAATGGTTTCTTGGTTTGGTTATAACCCTAGCAAAAGTGTCTTGAAGGAAAGAGGAAGATTATGTTTATGTCTGATTAGATTTTGTTATGATATATTAGACTGAATTATGGAAAAGAAAAATAAGACGCAAATGGGAAGGAATTAAAGATGAAAAATGCTGAAGGAGCTCATGGAAGGTCAATATCAAAAAAAAATCTGTAAAATCAGGTAGGTGGAACTGAATTATACAAGCTTTAAGTACAGAGAGAGGTAGTCTGACTGTTATATAGAGGCAGCTGAGAAGAGAGGCTCAATGAGTTGTACGATGTGCCCAGAGAAACGCCTTCAGGATGACTCTACCAGCACTATCCAGCAATGACTTCAGAACAGCAAGGCTGCTGCAGGCAAGGCCAGAGAACAGATGTCACAGTTAATGTAAGCAATAATAAAAGCTTGCACAAACGTTTTGATTATGTGCACAGGGACGATAGACAAGGTTTGAGAGAATCTCAGTGAAAGCAGCCCCCTACAGACAGCACGAGTTTAGGTTTTGACATCAGTGAAGTCATTTGGAGAACAGCAATATTGCTGCCTAGTAGTACGTAAAATGAAGTAATGAAATGTTTTGGAAGATAAGATCAAGAGCTGAATTTTGACCATAATTAATTTGAAATGACAATCGGACATATCGCTTTGTAAAAAGCAGGTCAAGATCCTTGACTAGATGAAAAGAGATAGATCTTCTATAGAGGAAAAGATTTACAAGTTATTTGAATAATTTTTCAATACTATTTGAAATCCACATTTGGAAATTGGTGGATTGCAATTTGGCTATAACCCGGAGGCCAAAATAATTGAGAAAAAGTCATGAAAAACATATAAAGAAAAAAAGAAGAAAGAATTTCAAGGTGTTGCTGAAACAAGGAATTCAATGTTATCAGTAAGGCACATATATCACTTCTGGAACATCTGTCTAGATTAATAGGAATCCTGCTATATATTTCATATTATGCTTTAAATTTAAGAAAGATTACAAGTCTAAAAGTATCTCTTCTGCAAAAAATACCTTCCTCCTTTTTGTTTTTCTCCCTCCCACTTCGACGCTTTACTGGAAGGCAGGCACGCAGTTTATCTGAGAAAAATATTGAAATTTTATAGCAAAAATACATATTCACAATACAATATTTTAATGCAAAAACCAACATTTTTAAGCTGCCACTAACAAAGCCAGTGAATTTAATTTAAAAAAAAGAGGAAAGCATGACATCAACTTGTTTCATGCAGAGTGCCATAATAGATTTAAAAGTCAGCAGAGATCAAGAAAAGGTGAAGGATAAGAATGGAAAGGGATTTTGCTGGAGGGAATCTCACTTGCTGGAATTGTAAAGCATTAGGAGAAAAAAAAAAAAAGTCCAGGAGTCTCTGTTGCAGATAAACTGTTCAGATAAACCAGAGATGTTTTGTTTAAAAGAAACGTGGCCTTCCATAAATTTGCAACCATTTCCATTTTCCATGTATTTTGTGTTTGCTTTTAAATTTGCATCATAAAAACAGAGAATTCTCTCCTGGTTTGTGGCTTTTCTATCTTTCTCTTTTCCTTCTGTCTCATATAGAGGAAAGAGCCAAGCATCTGGTTTTGTAATTTGGAGTTGTGCCCTTGGCTCTCAATAAATTCACCATATGATCAAACCCATTTGCACCTGTGCAAACTGGTAGTCTCTAGCCAACCTTATTTATTTTTTAAGTTGATTCTGCTAGATTTAGCTAAACTTTGAAAGGTCGAGTCCAAAACAAAAACAAGCAGTCTAAATACTGACTCATGGTATGTTTATTGCATGTATTTCAATCCATTATTTTTTATCTATTTGCATTTTTGTAAACTCAAAAATAATTGTCATGAGAGAACATGGCACACTGTTAACACATTCCTGTTTTCACAACTGCAAAATGTGAATACTAAGTGTACTAACCTACTTACACTCAGAAGAGACAGCTCCTTTTGTAAGTAATAATTAAATAAGACTCACAAAGTCTTTTACCCTCTGAACTTCACCTCTTCACAGATTTTCCTATGATGAATCATAAACACCACACCTTTGCTACATTCTTCACAAATCTGTAAAAAATATGACCCAAAGCAGTATTGCCTTTATTGCCAAAGCAATGCCTCACAAAGTCTTCCGCTATTTTTGCTTGAAGTTAAAGACCACCAGACAAATAGGATATCCAAAGCAACATCAAGGATCATTAATATTAACAGATCAAAAGGATTACTGTTATCACAACTGCACATCAAGATTATGGGTGTTATAAACCACACTCAAGGCTTTGTTTCAGTTCAGGTGCTTTTTTTTTAAAAAAAAAAATCTTTAAAATATATTCTTATATGAAAGATCCATTTCTCTGTTGCTTTAACTTTTCAACCAAATGAAATGTTCATTTTGTGGTCAGAATCTACTATATATTCTTCACACAATACATTACTATCTATGTACACCTATCGAAGGGTCATTCTGTATAAACCTTATTTACTTGCAGGACTGCCTTCTCAAAGCATAATGAAAATGGGCTCGATCCAAAAATCAATGTCATGTAAAGCAAAGATTTCCATCATCTCTTTCAATTATAAGTTAGTGACTCTAAGTGTAAATACAATATTAGACTAATAGAACATATTTATTGCAGCAAACATAAATTTTCACTCTTTCTGCTGGTTTAGGCACACAAATCCTCAATCCCTCTAGAGTAGCACACTAGGCAAACAAGCATTTTGAACATTGTTTATGGTATCTCTACATCTTTAGAAATCATGAGCAACCAAAATATTCAGTCTGGATAAATCGTCCAAGCAGTTTCCAGAAATTTTAAATGTTTAAGTTGCTTGATTCTTTTCTTGTTTGTTTTCCAGAACAGCTGCATGGCCACCCTAGTCATTCTCAGCAGAATAAAGAAAGGAAAACAGTTACTTCAACTTGTTGCAAAGCACAGAGTCATAAACTCTGTGCTACCAGTCTCTTCTCCATTGGGTCATAGTAGCTGTCCTAAAAGGACAAATGGGATACCTGAAATCTGCTGGACTGAGCAGAGTTTTGCAGCAGACCCACACCACAAAAAATACTGCTTTGAAAAGAGCCTGCAGCAGGAGTTCTCAGCCTGTGAACTGTGGACAATTGTTGACCTGGATGATATGGTTCACACTAGCTGCAAAATCAAAAATCAAATCTTTATATATCCATTTCCATGCATGAGAGGAAGTAAATAGTCATCATTGTTAGGAGTAGTAAATGACATTTCAAAGGTTAGCCTCATATTGCTTACTTATGAATGAAAACTCTCTGACAACATTGACCACAATTGACAGTGCTTCTTTCTACAAAACTAAATAGTCAAAAAGTTTAAATCATCTTAGTTTGAAGAAGGTTGAGAAAGATGTATTTGAGTTTTTTTTGCTTTGAGTTGCGTCTTTTGCCTTTGAGCTTGGGATGATCCAGAGTTCATTCCAGGACTATTGCTTAAATGCAAACATGGATTTGTACCCTGAATCCAGGACCTCTGTGTTTAAAACAGATTGGCAATGCTCTAAGAAGGTAAAGCTGGAAAGGTATTGTGAAATTCAGTAGAGAAAGTCCACAGCCCAGGAGGAAGTCTTAAGGAAAAAAAACATAGAAAGCAAATTTATTCATGAGGTAAAGAATTAAGTTTGATGTACTTAGAAGAAGAAAAGCAAATTTTAGGAAGAAATATGTAACTGAGATCCATCAAGTAAGTTTAAACAGATGTTAAATCTTGTAATGTACTGAAATTAGTAAATTGTAACATATAATGTGTTTAATTCTGCAGTTTTTGTTTGACATACAGGATTCATTAAAGCAAACAAAACTGGACGAGGAGTGGAAAAATAAGTTTTTAAATAGGATGGATTCTTCATCATATGTTAGCCAAGATTTGCTGTTACTGGTAATAATCTTTTTCAGGTCAGACAGTATAGGTGGAGAAAACAGAAAAAAAGTATGATGTCCAAGAGCCTTAAGCTTATGATGCCCAAGGCCTTTAAGCTTTTCCCCCTTAATTTTATTAATGGTATAATTTATTAACTGTATAATAAAAAATACTGTGCTTTCCTGAAAAGATTGTTTTTCTATTACTTCTTTAGACCATTGCAGTTACAACAGTACAAATGATCTGCAGAACTCTTATGTGTTTTTGTCCATGAATATAACGCAAATACATTTTTGTTCAAATTAAGAGTCTGAGTTGCCAGCTCCTTAGGAGGATTACTTGAGTTTGCATATGATATCTGAGCTTCAAATATTCATATTCTTTCTTTGTAAAGCTGTAGTAATTTCATCAGAAAGCAGGGAAGACCATGGTGCGAGCCTATCAGTCTATCACAGACTGTGAATAATGAACTTCAGTTGAAGATATCTTCAAAGTGAACGTATCAAACAACAACCAGCCTACCATATGTTTGTATTTAGTGTTCAGTAAACAACTGCAAAATAATAACAATCTAAAGTTGTTTACAGTTAATTTACAAGAAAAAAGATCTAAATAGTTTGCCAACTCCAGGTATGAAGAAACATCTCATGCACAAAAAGCCAGTGCTTTTGTAATAAAGATTTCACTGACACAGTCAGTGAGCAGTTTGGAGATTTTTTTTATAGCTGGCAACAGAAAACTACTGCAGCTATTTCATCTAAGATTACCAACACTTTTAGAAAATAAGAAACAAAAACAAATACAGCACTAGTTACTTTAATAAATCTGTTGCTTTTCTGTCTCAGGATGCTCATTTTACAGAAGCAGGATCTAGATTTGCCAAATACAGAACACTCATTCAGAATAACTTCACAGCATTATTCATCACAGTGTAGTAGCTTTATAATACTGAATTTTCCCATGACCCATGGAATGAATTAGGCCTGGCTTCAAAAATGTGGGTCCTTCATCTTTTTAGCTCCTTTACAATCACACATCTATGCCTTCATTTCTCAGACTCTAGTAAATCTTTCAGTTCCTTACCAGTAGCTTGCTCCGCAGCTGCCCCAGATGCAAAAGTGACACCATATGCTGTGGCTGATTCCAGGCTGCGTGTGCTCCTGCTAGCCAGCAAGTATGTGTGTGTGCTAATAGACTTAACAGCTGGCCAAACAAAACTGATAATTGCTGGTCTCATGAAACTTGTAGCATTTTAATTATCTCCATGACCTTTAATCCTTTGCAAATTTGCCTGAAGTTTATAAACGTGTTCAAAACTTCTTGGAGAAGGATAGCCCATATGATTGTATCACACTCTTGTTTCATAAAAGAAGTCCTAAGGCATATGATGGGACCCGAGTTTGATGACAGCATGTCAGAAAAATAAGGATCAAGGTCAAAATAGGTTTCTGAGGCAAGACAGGAACATCAACACCAGAGCTCATTGTGAGATACAAGCCAAATCTTAGAGGATAAAGGCTTTTATTTTACTGTTCTTTGTTATTGAGACAGAATTATTTTTTGGAATCCAATTATCTAATTTACCAGTAGAATAACCATAGGAAAAATTGAGACTGAACGTAAGCAAGTACATGGAAAGTCAGAGTCATTTTAGGAAGCGTACGGAGCAGGAGGTAGAAGGAAAAGTAGTGGAGCAGCAGATATCTGATCTTCACTTCACACAGGAATTTTTGTAGCAAAAGAAAATTTTGCAAAGTCAATCACTCTATAGAAAGTTCTTTTGATGGCATTTGGCTTAAGGTATGGAAAAATAACTTAGTAAGAATAGAAAAGCATGCATTAAATCAAAATAAAATTGCTACCTAACTCAACTAGCAAAATATTAGCTGAAATTTGTATATAAATTATGTGTCAAATGATACTGAATAATGAATATATTCATAAAAATCAAAGATTAGAAAATCTGTGATGAAAAAGTGGGCTATAGCTGCTAAAAAAGTCCCTTAAAAATAGTTTATCCCTCTACAAGCCTGAAAAAAAAAATGACAGAAAATCACAGTACTGGTCAAAAAATAAATAATATAGTATTACTGAAGGATAATTTTTTAAGAAGGTGAAAATCAACATATGGCAGTTTTATTGTAGGCAGCTTGGCTTCGCTCTTTTATCCTAACTTTCAACCTGCTACAATAAAAGTAATAATCATCTCAAAACCCTTAAAAAGTCAAGTTTTCCCTACTATTTTCAGTCTTTGTGACACATCCTAAAGGTCTATGTCACACATTTTGGTTCTTCAGTTTCAGAATTACGCTTCCCAAAAATCAATGCAAGAGGAATTTCTATTCCTTTTTCATTAGTTCTCAGAAGATTTATTGGTAAGAACCATCTGTTTGTGTTCTATGTTGGTTTTACCCCCTTGGGAAAAAAGCAAGCATATGATCCAGAATCAGTGACATAAAAATACAGCAGAGACGTACTTCTCTGATCATTTGAAGTGGCTCAGAAGGAGGTGTTCTTTCACGCCGTCTAACAAATATCAAAGTAAACTTGGATGTAACACATTTTTCAGTAGCAAACATATGAAAAAGGCACGCTCTGCCTGAGACAGGCACTGTGCATCATTATGACTCACTACTTTTCTTGCCTCCTCAAAAGAATGGGTAAATACATAGCCTTTTCAAAGAGCTCCAGTGAGAGGATTTTAACTACAATATTGTTCACAAAACTATTTAATTTTATGTCCAAGGGGAAAAAAAATATAAAAAAATGCCATTGTCCTGTTGCTAATTTATCAAGTCCAATGATCCTGCAAAAAGAGCCTACGCAATGCCGTAGAGAATCATATAATATACAAAATAGGGTAAATGAATGCAGTAAGCTAGATATAAACCCAGACCATCTTGAACACTACATTAAGGAACTGAGACCTTTGAAATTACTCCTAGGCTGTGGATATCGAGATCATAAATACTACAGCTAGCTTACAAAATGCAGTAAGGTTTAACTGGGCCACATATGCACATTTCTTCCTTTTATGATTCCTCAAAAGGTTAAAAAGTGTTGTTAATGAAGCTGCATTTCAGGTCAATTTCAATGTAATATGTGCCTACATACTTTCTAAATTGAGGATTATGCAAGGAAAGAGGTAGTTAAAACTGGTAAACAACAAACTGTATTTTAACTTATAGGAAAATCCTAGCTAGAAAAAGAAGACATGCATGCTCAGGAGAACCCACTAAAAACAACTATGCAACTTTTCTATTTGGCCAGAAGTCTATATTTACAAGAAGCAAATGAGCCAAGTGAATATAGCCAAGACAAATATAAAATCAAATCCATACAATCAAATCAAATCAGTATTGGCATCAAACTGACATCACTATAAATTAAGGTATAAAACTTGTTTTAAGAAATTTATTCTGGAAGAATATCATTCATACATATAAGAAATTCCAAATAAATTGAGAGGACACAAATCCTCTTCAGTGATTTAAATTCTCTTCTGGATTTTCTGCTTTGTATTAATTTTTCTCAGGTACATAGAAAGTTAATGCTTTTCATGGATTGTTAGTTAAAATCCTTAATGGACATTCTAAACCTACACCCTTTGTGTTTTAAACTGAAATGTAAAAGCACTAGGTACCATCTCACCATTGTGGCAGCTAGGATAGTGTAATCAAGAAGAAGAGAATATATTTTCTCAGTGTTTCAGCTTTTTAAAGGCTATACAGAAACAAGAAAACCTTGTTTTCTTGTATTGCATATCAGATCTGTATGAGGCGAAACGACCATGTTCCCTTTGGCTGTCTTTATGAAGAATCATTTCTTGTCACTTTATATTCATGAGGTAATCCAATTTAATGCATGTTTTTATCAGGAGGTGCAGGCAAGCGGATCACTGGCTAGGTCATTTGTGTAAGAAGCACTTGAAGGTACAGAACAGTTAACTGGAGGATAAAATAAAATATTCATAATTTTAAAGCTAGATCTAAATTAAACAGCCTTTTTATTGTTCCTGCTTCATAGCATAACAAAATCTAAAAAAAAAAAAACTTTAAAAGGAATTTGAAAATACTACTGCAGTTCTTCCTACTTCCGCTAAATTATCTGTTATTAATAATTCTCCAAATATGAATAGACCCCTGCACGTAAGCTCTTTGTGAAAAAAATAACATGAGTTAACATTCATGATCTAAAGGGGAAGATCACATGACAGTTCACACTAGCTAAGTTCCAGAAATTCCACTACAGTATTGCTGCTATCAGAAGATACAAACTCCCTTAGGTTTTATCTCCCGTGAGCCTCTCCTTTCTAGTCTGTTCCTCTCAGGCCTTCCTATGACTTTCATTCTTTTTATAGTTTGTGATCAAGTGTATTAATTTGGTGGAACAAACATATTATAATATTCTAATTGGAATGTGTTTTTCCCTGATTTTGCTGATGGCAATGCTAATAAAAAAAGTCTATCTGCCTTACTTTATTTATATAATAAATAGGTAGCACTAGTCATGATTCATGATAGAAGGGGTTAAATGTTTAAATGTATTTTTGCATTGAGAAAATACAATATAAGCTTCCCCATAATTTTAATAATGATAATCTATGTATTATATACCATATATATGTATATGTGTATCCATATATACACATACATACTGATATTTCTATTCTGTTTTATTATTTCTAATTGTCTCTTGAAAGGAACAAATTTGAACTAAATTTCAGGTTCAGTTCTCATTAAATTATGAGAAGATCACTGTCAGTTTTGGGAAACTCAAGATCTCTATATAAATGAAAGTCAGAAGGCTCTGTGGAATATCCCTTTCCTGAAACAAATAAAGCAAAACATAAATCCCACACAGTGCTAGGATAGCTCCAGAAGATAGCCTCTGACTTTTCAGTGTCAGGGTGACTGGGCAGCATGGCACCTTTTCATTAAAAGGTAGCCATTTTCAGTACTTTTGTATTTTCAACCTTCATAATCCATTATCACCTTTTTCATGCCTGTGGAAAGTAGAATTAAAAAGTCATCTTATCAGAAAGGTGTAATTAGGAGAAAGTACATGAGAAGAGAAAGTCAGGTGCTACATCTTCCAGAGTAACAATTAATTCCAGTTGTTTTCTCAGCTTACTCACTGTAACTTTGGAAGGAAATACACACAAAACATGAGAGTAACTTGGGAATATTTAAAACTGCAAATACTACGACAATTTCAACTTATGCATTTAATGCATCTTTTAGTCTTACAAGATCCAGATCTACAAAAAATGTTAAGAGCAAAACATAATGTAAGCACGCAAATATTGTCACCTGCTGTTATGACAAATGGTTCATATCTCCTTTTCCATTCCTGAGGTTCAGTATTATGTGTACGTGTTAACACTAGCAGAATTCCACACAAATCAATCACGAGATTTTATTTATTAATTTTTGCTCCCTCCTTCCATATCCCAGCATTTGCACTACACAAACAAAGTTTGAATCTCATCATCTATATACAAAACACCATTTCAGTATTCTTCCATTTTATCTGGCAAGCAGCTACTGCCTGTATCCAGGATGAGCTGGAAGCTGTGCAATACAGTTTGTGATGCACTGAACCCAAGGTAGCAGCGTTAAGCCTGCCTCTCATTTACATTTATTAGCTTCTGCTTGCTGCTGTGCTAACTACATTTCATGCAACCAACTTTCAATCTAGACTACAGTTAAAGCAAGCTTGTGTTTGCTTGCAAAATTGCACATAGATAATAGTCTAGGTCATGTTTCAGGGGCAACAATATAAAACCTCGGAAATCCTATAACTCATGGTGATCAGGAGGTTCTAAAGCCAAAGAGGAAATAATCAGGAATCCTATTTCCTTATTTTTAACATCTCATGAATTTAAACCAGTTCATTATTATGTGAGGCTTTATTTTGCATTTTTTATAAGCACCATAAGAGTAATATACCAGTCTTAGCTGAGATTCTTAAACAATGGCAAAATCATTTCATTATTAAAAAAAAAAAAAAAAAAAAAAAAAAAAAGTTTGTAAAGTTGTAGTTTACCAGTAAAAAACACTTTACAATTATTTCCAAAATTTATCACTTAATCCAGCTATTTCACTAACCTGAAATAAGAGCGAAGTCCATAGGAGAAAATCAAATCTCCTATATGTAATGTGTCATATGTTTAATATTTTTAAAAATAGTGTCAATTGCTCATTTTCCTTATATGTCAAACCCCAAAAGGTTTGTCACTGAACACAACTGAAATCATTTCACCAAATCCAGTTTGCTAGCTTCTTAAAAGACTTTGCCAGAAGATGTCCAAATCTATTTTGAAGCATGCTTCCAGGGCATATAAATACTTCAAAAGAGAGGAAATAGTAGTTTATATAATAGCTCATAACAGCTAGGAAGAAAGAGTGCTTTGTTTGATTTTTCTCAGCATGGCTATCTGTTCTACAGTAATAGACTAGAATTTAGTACATACTTTATTAACGGATAAGTTTACCCATATGTCACTATGCATAGAGAGACACGAGCAGATGCAGTTTGGTGCAGTACCAAGTTTAGGCTCAAATTCAGTGAGTGTCCTGACAGAAAGGTTTCATTAGTCCAAGTACGAAAATTCAATTAATTATCTCTGGTTCCAGATGTAGTATGTTCCCTGCCAGCTTCAGAGTCATTCTGTATGTACTGCTCTATGTTGTGGACATGTCCTCAGAAGTCTAGTTATGCCAGTTCATAAGATTTTTTTAAAAAGTCCCATGATGCTGCTGTTTTTCTGGAACATCTTGAGGCAAGAATTCAAAGCCTACATGAAAAGCTCAGCTTGCATATTAAAAAATATGTTTGTAATTCTTCATGTTGTAGAAAAAAGCTCCAAATTTAACTGAAAATATACCTAGAGGACAAGAAAACTAAAGGAAATAAATGTGCAACCCTCCAAATCCCTCTTTTTTATGTGTTTGGTTTTTTTAGTATTATAATGCTTATGAAGCTGATCTTGTGATGTTTGTGGTTTTCAGATACCGGAAAAAATGCTAAAAAAAGAGAGGCAAAGACAGTCAAGACAGAAGCAGCATAGGGGATGTGCTTCTCCTGCATATGATATATCCACGGGACAACCCAGAGTCATTCCTCCACAATGTAAACTCCCCATGAACTTAGTTTATCTCTGCTATAACCCACAAGTACTAAATCCAAATGTATTCTACTTCCTTCTGCAAGAAGAGGTTTAGGCCCACTATATTCCATTGCAAACAAGATGTAAATCTGTTCTAACAAATTGTTGCAAACCTCAAATGAAATAGCTCACGGAAAGTTAAGGAATCCATCCTTCCACACAAAAATATTGCTTAATTCAGGGCTTGAGTTACATACAACCAAAAAAGAGCAGTGTTCCAGTTCAACAATCAGTTTTTCCTTTTTGTTTTGTTTTAGCTCAACCACAGCATCATGTTTTGTATGTAAAAGTGTTTCAAAACTTAAGTGACCTGGAACAAGTGGCAAAACTCAGAAATCCATTCTTTCCTTTACTGATACTGCCAAAAAACATCTTCAGGCTTCCAATTTCTACTTCTTATCCAGTTACAGATGTGACACTCAGTTAAAAATACAAAAAAAAAAAAAAAAAAAAAAAAAAAAAAAAGTCCTTCTGAGGAAATCGAAGTACAATCTGCTGTGGCTCTGCCACAGTTTTGGATTGAGCAGTACTGATTAACATACAAGATTTTACAGTCCATTTCCCATAAGCTTTGTAGCTACTGTTACGTTTTATATAAGCCACCTCTTCCTATCCTTTGGAAATGCTTTAATCCTGGGCCATCTTTACTTATCTAGGGAAGGGGAAAATCAGGAAAAGAATGAACAAGATGACAAGGAGAAGGACAGAAGAAAAGATTGAACATCATTGAAGATGGAGCCCAGACAATATAAAAGATATTAATTTTGATTCAATGACTTTCAACAATTCCCAAAGACAAACACGTTTTCCTGCAGTTAATATGACCAGGATACAATCCTAAACCAGCCTATTCTTATTCATATTGGAAATTCTTGATATTAATATGCATAACAAAACATTCTGGAAACAGACGATTTTGAACATTACCTCTGGAAATTTACATACATGGAATTCATTTTTTGAAAGATCTAAAGACTTGGACAGGACCTCAAGCCATTCACAATTTATAGTCTTCCAAAAGGTGTTCAAAACCACTTTTATTCATTTTTAAAGAAGTTTTAACGGAACATTAATACAAATGCTTAACTATTGTAACAGGAGGAAAGTCAAATTGGCCAGGTAAAACAGAATAAAAATAGGAAGGGCTTTTAAACAACTCACTGTCATTGTGTCCTTCCTGAGATATCCTTGATTGCAGATTTTCAAGTCAGTGACTTTCTGAAATGCAGGAAATATTGCAAGTCCCTTCTGGTCCTGTGCGCTACACATGCTAGTCTCAAAGCCTCTCCAAGCATGGTTATTTGCTGTCCAGGAAAGCAGCAATCTTCTCCACCCCTTCAAAGGAGGGACGCTCTCTCCACTTAAAAGAACGTGACACACAAACTCAGAACAAATAAAGACCATTATACAGAGTAACGATATGTCTGCATAACTCAGAACACAAAGTTGTGAGCTCATTCTTCTAAGGCACTATTGGCACATGAGCATGGGTCTGTCTCTAAGCTAATAAATCCCTTCTTTCAGCAAAGTTCATGTGCCTAATCTAACCAAGCTTGAAAAGCTACCAACATAGAACTAGTTTCCATACAGCCATGATGATATACAGACTGCATCTGCTTCATTATTTCTGCAAAAAGCCACATAAACTTACCCTTTGTTACTGTGATAGTATATACTTCATGGAGTCTATTCTGAAAAACTCATTGTGTTCAATTAATTCAGGTATTTTCACTGTTAATGCCATCACACCAGCCACAGTATTAATATTTTCTCTCTCTTTTTTTTTTTTTTTTTTTGTAGGTTTTCACTTCCTTTATTTCAACAGATGTAATCCATCAGGGTCAAATAGTCTAGTAGACCAGCAGCAGGGAGTGTGAAACCAAAGGAAGAGAAGTAAAGGTATATTGGAAGCCTCCATGCCCACTGCCTGAGTACTTCTCCCCAGTAATATGATACCTACTAAGTGCCCATTATTATAAGGAGTCATCAGAGTGGGAAAAGGAACAGTGACAAGATGATGCTGTTAAGTACAGTTTATTAAGTGGACCAAACAAGAGAGGCAAAGCCAGGGAAAGTTTACTCTCACACTCGCATGCTATTACACGCACACATACCATTAGCTGAGACCTGTCCCAGGTACTGCTGCAAGGAATCAGCACACTCCATCCTGAGGGAACACAACACAGCACTTACTCAGTTCGTCTGGTCTCAGCATCAGCCTCTGGGCAGCAGCTCGGCACTGACATGCAAAGTTTCCATCTTCACACTCTGCTTCTACATAATGTCAGACATCCACATTATGTTCCCCCTGCATCTTGTTACTGCAAGAGTCAATAGCTAGATCAAATCTAGTCAAACCAGTATGATGGTATACCTTTCCAGTAATTTCAGGTACTGTTGTCAGTCACTTGTTGATCATACCAAAGATCATTACACTCAGTTTTTATTTGCATTATCCTGTTGGTCACAGATCATTATGCTCAACTCTTGATCAAGGCAAGGTCATGATGCTCCTGTGTCGGGAGTTAAGGAAACTTTTTTTTTTTTTTTTTTTTTTTTTTTAGCATGCTGATTTGGAATTGAATAAAAATTTACCTGAAGAATCTCTAGATTGCATATTTTTTTCTTTCTTATAGAAGAAAATGAATGACCTCACTTGTCGGGCCAGATGTTCAGGTAATGTAAATCTTGGTAGCATGACTAACTCTAAGTATGTCTAGCTCTGGAGGAGAATCTACTCTCATTTCTCAGCTCATCTGAAGTTTTCCCGCCCCACTACCTCTCCTGAATTTTGTATCAGTTTGGCATATAGCATTCATCAAGCATTAATGGAGATTTAATGTGAAATTAAACATTATTAGAACAGCCACATACCCTGACCCTGTTCAGAATTACTTGGTTGTTAAATCCGTCATTTTACTTCCAAGTCCGTTAATGTACTCTACTGTCATTGCATCAGCTGATTTCCTCTGAAATGTAAAAAATCTTTACAGTAATCTTTAAATGCTTCCTTTTAATTTCCCCTGTTTGGATAAGCAATTTATGCTTATTAATCCCTAGCAGACACTGTCACATTCTGATAGGCCTATTCAGATAGTACTGAAAATTTAAAACTACATCTGCCTTACTTCCTTTTTTGGGCCAGCTTCTGCTCTCAATTACAATGCTTGTGTTCTAGATAAATAATGTTGCTTTCATATGCACTTTGAATATTTTCAGAAAAAACTTTCTGCATTTTTGTGGAAGCATTTTAGTACCTAAGGTGCTACAGGTTTGGCTAAGCAACTTTCCAGGTTCTTCTTGGGGTACTTAAACCTGTTTTAATGCTTTGTATTAAAACACTTAGGTTTTTCCTTTGTGTACAAACACAAAGAAATGCACATAGTTTTAAGTACTTTATGTCATGTGATGCAAGACCTTTGTCTGTGCCATTTTCACTACCAAAATGATTTTGAAAATGGTGACACTTCCTTGTGCCCAAAACACTCAAGAGGAAATTAAAATTACTGTAAACAATATTCCCATCCAAGGCATGATCCCATAGAAGATTGTATGTTAAAAGGGACTTTACAGTCACTGATATTGTAGAAGTAAGAAGGTAATGTGCTAGTGGGCAGCAATATAAAAGTCAGATGGGTGGGATGGAAATTTTCTATTTTTCAATGAATGTATACTATTTTGCATTGTTGAGATGAATTAAAATGTTATTGCAGAATCATTTTATATGCTACTTTAAAAAAGTGTAGATAATAACTAGTAAATTAATACAATTATTATAATAAATGAATTTTCTCTTGCCCTACAGCAATTTCTCCTACTGGTCTTTGTGGTATTTCTAGTGTAGGAAGGATGCTTCATTTCTAGTGTGTTTAGTAAAGGCAGCTATCTTATCTTTAATGACATTACTGAGGCCTGATTGTTCCTAACCACCTCACCTTCACAATTTTTAAAAGTGGCCTGGAACTATTCTGTCTTTGAGACTCAAATGCTCACCCATTTTTGAAAACAAGGCTTTTTCAAAGATACCTCAAGATTGGGCTTCCAGAAACCAAAGAACCTCCAAGTCACTCCTCATTTTTGCAAATGCAGGCTGTAAACCATGGGAAATGCCATGAAGAGAAGATTTTTATACACTGTCTACGAAATCAATGTGTAGAAGATGGGAAATTTTGTTCTGTTCAAGAGTACAGAAACTTCCTCCTGCTTCTTGGTGTGTGAGATGGTTTCTTATCTTTATCTGAGGCCCATCTGATACACCGTTTGTACTGAGCCTTTGAAAAGAAGCCTGAGTGGAATGCGTGAAATGGCAGTCTGACGAAGTATAAAGACATAATTCTGACTGCATTGAACGTGACTTATACCACGCTTCTATCTTAAGTGATGTAGAAGTCCACAACTGACAAATATTTCTTTTAATATATTCATATGAGCATCCCTATGCTGTCCAACATCCAATTATTTTTTACTGCTACTTCTGTAAAGCAAAGTGCTCTGTTCACAAAAGAATTATGTCCCAGTGCAAGGCTGACTATAGTCTATTTTCCCTTTTTTAAGTGTGCACTTAAAAGAAATTGGTGTTCTGAAACATGGTTTAGTCGTCCTGTAACTCTTTTGCCATGCAAGATAGTTTGCAAATGCAAAAGGAAAGGGAGCTAATTAGACATTATGTAGTCATCTATAAACCAATAATAAATATGATTTAGAACCTAAGAAGATGATATTTCAAAAACTTTGGGTGTAATGAGGAATGAAGCTTGGAGGAATTTAAAGCTTGCTTTATTTGTGCATAGCTAATGCAACAGTTCTCTGTGGTGTCATTGCTGTGAATACTATTGCCTGATGATGATGATAACAGATGGTGCATCATGGTATCAACATTTCAGGCTCTCCTGAAGAAATCTAGAAGGTCAAACTAGTGCTTGAACTTTTTCTTATCTTGAAGCAAAAGGAAAACAATTGTAATACCACTTTCTTGACCTTCAAAGATAGTAATTACTCTAGATACTTTTCTTTACTGAACTCAGTTGCTCTTTCTAGCTATCTACAGACAGATAATCAGGACAATGTTTCTCAGGGAGAATTCTGGCTCTTGAGTCTGCTCAAATGAACCTATTAAAGGACTGAATTAAACCAGAAGAGGACAGAAGTTCATCATCTGAGAATAGTTTATTAGGCTAGACCTCAAATTTTAAATAATTACTCAAAGATCTATTTAAGTTTCAGAAAAGCCTATGTATCCCACTTCAAATTCTTCTCTCCAATAAAAGTCTAAAATAGTCCTTCTGCCTCCTCCTACTTTGATTTTGTATTTGGCCATCTTGAAAGATCTTAGGAGCTAGTAGTACACTATATATAGGGCCTATCCTTTCAGTTTAAATATCAAAATCTGGATTTCTTAAACACCTCCCTTACTGATGGCATTACATTTCACCAGTATGCAATAGTTACCTTTCAAATATATACCATAGTGGTTTATATATCAGTTGCAATTTTCTTGTTCTAAGTACAAACTCATGACAGGAACAAGTACTCTCAATATTCCTAGAACAAGGAAACTAGGCTACTGAGTTTTAATTCCCTCCCTGTTCCTTTTATATTATATTCCTTTTATATTATTAATATATATTATATTAATATATAATATATAATTATGTTATAATTACATATATATTAATATATATAATAATATATAATTATATTATAATTAATTTATATTATGTTCCTTTTATATTATTAAAACACATACCATCTCAGGCCTGACTTTATATCTCTATTATTCTGTGTCTTTCAAGACAGTGGTCATAGGAAAGGCGCTTTGGCCTTCACTAAAAGTTTCTATATCATGGAAATCAAATATCAAATGATATCACTTTCCATATCATTTAATTTTCTTAAGATCAGAGTCCCACGGAACTCAGAGTAAGAACTGTCCAGCCTCAATGACTGATCAGTTTTTCAAAGAGAAAAAAAGTTACCCAAGCCTTCAACCTAAATACAGAAAGATAAGTATAATATGTCCACACAGATAAATAAAATTCAAAATCTCAGAACAGCAAAGGTTAGAAAGGAGCTCTGGAGATAGTCTAGTCTAACTTCCCTCCTCAAAGCAAGACCAACTACAGCAGGTTTTGAGTATCTCCAAGGATGGAGACTTCAGACCATCTCTTGGCCCTCTGGGTCCATCTCCACTGTTTGACCACCCTTATTGTGGGAATGGTTTTCATTTTATCTAATCAGTAAGTTCTCATGTTGTAGTTGATGTCTGTAGCCTCCTGTCCTGTCATTGTAAACCTACAAGAAGAGTCTGGTTCTATCTTCTCTGCAATCTCCCTTGAGATATTTATAGACAGTAATAAGGTCTCCTGTTATCTCTCTCTTCTTCAGCTTGAATAAATCCAGTTCTCTCAGCTTGTTCTCATACGTCACATTTTGCAATCTGATGGCCCTCTGCTGGACTCACCGCAGTGTGTCAATGCCTCTCTTGCCAAACAGAAGGAAGAATTACTTCCTTTGACCTGCTGGCTATGGTCTTGCTTAGACAGACCATTATGCAGTTAGAGTTCCTCACCGCAAAGGCACACTGCCAACTCATGTTCCAGTTGTTGTCCACCAAGATCCCCACTTCCCCCCTACCCCCCCCCCCCAAAGCTGCTTGATGCTTTCCAGGCAGTTGATCCCCAAGCCTGTACTGTTGCATGGGTTTATTCCATTTCAGATTCAGGATTTCACATTTACCAGTTCACCAATTCACTCACCAATTTGACTATAAGGATGCTATAGGAGACTGTGTTAAAGAATTGCTAAACTCAATGTACATATCAGCTGCTCTCCTGGCTGTACACAGCATGCCAGTTCACCACACAGAGCAATCAGGCATAATTCACCGTTGGTAAATCCATGCCAGCAGCTCCTAATCATCTTCATATACACTGCACAGTTGAATATAGTGGAGGAATTATCCCATCATCTCCTCAAGGAAGGAGGTGAAGCTGTTCAGTCTGTAGTTCTGTAGTTCTTGCACTTCTTGAAGATGGGTGTGACTTTGGCCTTTCTCCAGTTATCAGAAACCATTCCCAATTGCTACAACCTTTTGAAGATTATAGGGGCATAATGATGATACTGTACAGTTCTGGATGGACCCCATCTGGTCCAATTCACTTGTGTATATCCATTTGCTTACGTACTCCCTGACTCTGCCTTTCTCTACTATAGGTAATGCTGGAGGGGTACTACTTCACTCCCATGTACTCTGCTAGTAGCATCAAGGACCTGAGAGGCCTGAGGACAAACCTCACCAGTAAAAATAAAATTTAAAAAGGTATCAGTCAAGACTTTTTCCATGTCCAGTTTCCACATCACTAGGCCCTGGACCCACTCAGTAGCAGGCCCACATATTAATCTTATTTGCTATTATCAGTGTCTGAAGCCATCAGATAGGGTGTAGGGATTCAGATGGAATCCTGAAAAGCTGATAGCTGTCAAGATTTGCCAGTTAAAGGGAATTAGGCTCTTGAGGGTCAGATTCTCACTAAACTCCAAAGTCAGTCTTTCCTACTGTTCTTTGTCAGGTATTCTGAGCTCTGAATTTCCCCTCCTCTTTTTTTTTTTTTTTTTTTTTTTTTATATACATTGATATACATAACTATCACACAGACATTACTGAGTGAAGTTCAATGCTTATTTTTTTTCAACCCTGTTGTTTTAACAAGACCTTTTAAAAACTTCTTTTTGAAGCCTTTATATACACAGCAGAAGTGACGTAAGTGCAGAGGTCCGCATTTTATTTTGCGGAGGGATGCACAGTTATTTTTGTGAGGCATAGGGCATTGCACTTCAGTTTGTTTTCCAACTACTTGTGGACTGAGCCACACTACTATGGAGTTGTTTTCACACAGATGCAGAACAAAGTTTACACTTATTTTAAATTGCATGCAAGTACCTCAAAAAGATTCAATTGCCCTTTTACAGAGTACAAGAGATGCTGCTGTAGTTGCTAGGCTGAATTGTAACAGATCTGGGCCAGGAAATAATGGGAAATGTGAATAGCAAACAGAAGACATTATTCTTTTTATATTTAATGGAGAGGATTCGCAACATGACTAAATATACTCAAGTACTATATTCAATGTATTTATGTAAATAAAATATTAATCTGCTATCATATTTCCATTGTCAATCAAAATATGAAGCAATGTTGAAGGGAAGCATGGATAATCACCGATAAGAAATTATAAAATAGGGAGCTAATTATCCCTTTCCAGATTTGAGTTTATAGTTTGACATACTGCCATAATACTGATAACAATTCAGAGGAACTATATTCCATTTCATGGGGTCTCCAGTATTATCATCTTTTAGGGTAAGATTTATCCTGAACAGAGATTTAGGTCTTTTTGAAAAAAAAGAGGTGAAAGCTTTGTATGTGCTGTTGGGTTCAAGGAGATGTTATTTTTGCATTTTTTTTTTTTTTCCCATAATGAAAAAGGTATTTCAAAAAATAAGATTTCAAAGGTGCATCTCCAGGTTCTTGGAAGAACATTCCATAGCCAACTTCCTTCCAACTTCCAACACCAAGAGTGATTTACTCTAAGTTCTATAAGCCTAGTTTTAGGCTTTGTATTCTGTATTGCTGCAACGGAAGACAGATTAACAATGTAAACTAAGGCCTAGCATAACTTACCTACATGGTACAGCATGAATAGAAGGGTTTTATCATTCTTTTCCTTTAGCAATAAATAATAATAAAAAAAAATGGCAGCTGGCAAACGTCCTCCTTTCAGAAGTCTCCTCTCTGAAAGTCTCACAGGGATCAAACTATCCCTTCCCTTTAGAAAGAATCAGCAGTGAGCACAGATGCATTTCCTCTGGCTAATGGACTGAATTCTTAAGGACTAGAAGAACTTAGATTTTAAGGAGTTTGACAGATGAGTTTCTGTGAAGGGCACATTGGCTATTTGCTTTAATAACAGGGGCAGTTAATCTTTGGCTTTAGGAGGAGATGCATTTTCTAATAGATTTTGGTTATTATATTTTATTGTTTCTTGAGTTTGATATAGTATGTTTCAGCTGAACTAGCTTCATAGCAATATAAGTTGAAAGCTCTGCTCTACAGAAAGTGCCTAGACCTGGAGTTGCGTGACATTTCATTTAGATGGTTCTCTGTACAAAATAGCACGCTAATCATAGTGTTCATTGTGAAGAAGGGTCATTTTGCTTCCTTCATTGCAGAGACGGTTTTGTATAAGTTGATTGCAATACCACTAAATGAATTCTTAATGCCCTTGCATTTCTGTAGGAATATTCATAGAAGCAATGATTCATAAACACGGCACTTGTTTTCATGGAATCACTTTTAGGAATAGAAGTGTATTTTACATTGTTAAAGAGAATTCAAGGACTGTGTTCTACTAATTAAGCCTGAGTGAGAACTTGACTGTCACTTGTATTGATACCCTGTATGAAATTAGACAAACCACTTAAAATCTTTGTCCTTCAGAGTATTCACTTTGAGGACGTGTACAATGATAATTCATGGCTGCTCTACAAAGGTTTTGTAAACTTTAATTCATGTTTGCAAAGCACTGATGTCATTGCAACCGAAATCACAGTAATCATCATAACAGTGAAAAGTATTTTTAGCTAAAATACATACACTTTTACAGGACATGCCTTCATAAAAAGTGAGCTTGATGAAATGAATACTAACCATTGACACTAGATAAATCAGACAGTGTATATGAATATTTAGTGACAAAAATGTACTACCCAAGAGAAATCTTTGAAGCTGTCTATCTATCACTGTGCACAGAATATCCAGCCAAGTTTTAAATCAACAAATAATCAACATGATAGAATATGTACCTTAGTAAAATGGCATCCCTCTTTCTGGGGAAGGAAAGGAACAGAACTGATCAAGCCAAGCATTTTTCAGTGCATTCATTTTAATATACTCATATATACTTCACAATCATATTAAGTAAAGCTAAAATTAAAAGTATAGTTACACTGGAGCAAATTATGTAAGAAAAAAAAAAGGGGCTTCTAAGTCATTAGGATGAAATCAGTCAGTTTAATGAAAGGAGGCCAGATAATGCAATACTATTCTTTTTATTACTTTAACCTTGTTAGCTTTTCTGAGGATAAAATAAGCTGAACTTTCTGAAACTAGCTACTTAATTTCAGAAGATCCTAAGATTTTCTTTTGGCAGTCATTGTAATTCAGGCTGCCAGCAGTAAAATCTAAATAAGCTCAGGAATTTTATAAGCATTATCAAACGTCAGGCATTCTATATTTTAATTGAGCTCAAATCCTTTATAAAACTTAGAGCCAACAGTGTGTCCAACATAGTAAAATATATCCCAATATTTAATTAAGCCTGAATTTAATTAGGCAAATCCACTACATATAAAAAAAAAAAAATCAATAATATGACCACAGTGGCCTCAAAAGTATTTGATTCATTAAAGTTAAAAAAAAAAAAAAAAAAAAAAAAAAAAAAAGAAACCTTAACACAAGCCTAAATAATATTCAAGGCTCTTCTACTCAAAGCCCCAAAAGCCCAAAAGATCCTGTAAAGATCCAAATAAAAAAAAAAAATTATACTTTCAAAGATTTTTCAGATGATTGAACTTCGAGCAGAGTTAGCAACACATCTTATAAAGAAGAGAAGTGGCTTCTGCCAAAGGAAAACAATAAGCAATGCTGAGATGATCATCAGGAAGGGGGCTGGTGATACACATACTGATGATGTGTGGTAAAAGTGAAAGGAAGAATAGTTGACAGCCAGCAGCATTGGCAAACGAAGAAGAGCTGCTTGTCTAACTCCTTCCTTGTGTAATTGAGTTCGGGCTTGTAACATCATCTATCCACTTCTGACAACCTATCAAAATTGAGATGGCAAGGTCTTATAATAAATTCCCTCAGATATCACCCTTCATGAACTTAGCTCCTGGCCACAGCAGCTCTCAATTTGAGGGATTTACCACTATTATTTTTCCATTTTCCTAAACAGCTGGGTTAATCTTGACTGTTTCTAAAAATAAAACAAGAAAAGGACAGAACATAGTGATGTCTTAAGAAATGAGCTTTTTCAAATCAAGAAGAGATATGGAATAGCTGCAGGAAAGCCATTGTCTATGATCCTCAACTTTGGCTTCCAGCGTGAAAAGAACACAAAACCCTTGGGAGCCCTATCAGAAGATGACTATGATTTACGTTACAACATGCCTCCCAAGTGAAAGAAGTCCTGGCTGGAGAACTGTGTTTAGAATTACTATCCAGAAATCAAGTAATTACAGTGTCTACTACAAAGGCAGTCTCCAGAAACTCTTTGCAGTGAGTACCTCAAACTTCTCAGCCTCTAGTCCAAAGCATGAAAATAGAGTTTTTTCTGCTTTGTCCTGCTTGTTATTCACTGATAAAGGAAGTGCATCCATTTTCATCTTGATTTTGATACTTTTGCTCATTCAGTACTATCCCATAGGAATATAATACTATAGGAAACTTCAATGAAGAAAAGAAGAAACATTTTACAGTAAATTATTTTTTTCTTTCAACTAGATCAATTAGCATTATGCAAAAGTGCTCCTTTTAGTCTATGGAGTTCTTAGATAACAGAGCTTTTTTTACCCATTGCACCATGATCCTAGAACCTGAAATACATTCCTCAGTACTTTGCCTCATGCTTTCCTAGTTCTTTACATTCTCTACTCACCATTCCAAATTTATTCTTTGCTTGAAGGTCGTAAACCAGCTTGTTTACTAAAGCACAGCCTATTATGTTCAAGATCCTGGAAAAACATGTTGGGGCACATGTTACAGTCCTGATTTTCAAGGATCAGAGTCCTCAAGAATACCTATTGCTAGCCAGTTGTCTTGAAATTATACATAATTGAAGAGAGTTAAGATAATAAACATAAATTTGTTTGTTTACAGCTTCTAAAACAAAAAGTTATGAAACATGAGATTGAGGTGAGAACACTTACTTATACAATGACTACATTTAAATATATACCTCCTTCTTCCTCCATATAGTCATCCAATCTGCAATAGATGCTTATTTGAATACTGTGATGAGAAACTTCTGTCACCCCGCATGACTCTCAGTTTGTTTTCATAGATAGCTTTTATGGATATATTCTTTCTAGAATCCTCCCATTCTCTCCCTTGTACTCACTCACTGTTTATTAACCAGATCAACAGGAGAGCAAGTACTTTTCTCATCCAAACCACTGCTTACTACATTCTATGAAATACATATCCATGCTGCTCTGATCAGGGGCCATCTCATGTATTTGCTTAGTAACAAATCTTTAACTCACAGAGAAGTGAAAGCTACTTTTCATGTCTGCTGATTCACCACATAAATTGCAGCCTGACATGTACCTATGAACTGAAGCTTTTATTCTATGTTCACCTGTATATTGGAAGTGTATTTAACAAAAACACAGTGGAGTTGGAGAAGATACAAAGTCAATTAAAATGATGAAAGGGATACATACAGCAGTTGCCTTACAAGGATTGACTGAAAAGGTTTGTACTCTTCAATCTACAAACGAGAAGGTGGGACATGACCGAGGTCAACAAATCATGAGTGTAATGGACAAAGAGAGTGGAGAACTGTTACCAAATCAATCTCTACCAGAAATATAGAACACTCTTAAGTAGTAGATAGTTGGTTTAAAACAAGTAACAGGAAGTTTTTCTTAAGGCAGTCAGTAGCTTTGGAACAGGAATTAGTTGTTACCGGAGAGCGAAAACAGTTAGTACTATCAAGTTAAAAATGTAAGACAAATTAATGTAAAACAGGCTCATTAAACAAGTAATAAAAAGAACAAGCAGGAGAGTACTCTCTAATATCCCTGGTCCAACAACTGTGGGTGCTGAGGTGTCACAGTGAAACTACTGCTAAGTTCAAGTGGTTTAAACCACATGAGGATCAAAACAGTATTAACGATGTAATTCATAGAATCATAGAATCAGTAAGGTTGGAAGGGACCTCTGGAGATCATCTAGTCCAACCTCTCCACTCAGCAGGGTCACCTAGAGCATGTTAGACAGGGTTGCATCCAGGTTGGCCTTGAAGATCTCCAGAGAAGGAGTCTCCACAACCTCTCTGGGCAAAGACATATAAGCCAAATCCAGTCTGGAAGACATGTAGGAAGGTTAACATAGCTTTGAACCAGAGCCTGTTATAATGCAGTTACATAAGCTTTTTAATCTGGCATGATGGGACTCCTACTGAGAGCGATGAGGATTGGCCTACTCTTCCCCTCAAAGCAAGTCTCTGCTGACTACTTAGTGCATTTTAGTCATGCATTGGGTTAATTAAAGAGAATCAGAGGACTATACCATCAAGATAAATATCAGCAATATCAACAATACATACAAAATGCTAATAAAACACTGACAAATTTCTAAACATACAAAGTTTCATGCATGCCCCTACACAGGTTCTGTGAGTTACCACCCAGAGCTCCCGCTCAATACCCCCTTGCACCACAAGGTGAGGGCCCTGCTCATCATTGCTGCGCTGTCACCACTGCGTGGAGGTGGACTACTCTACGCCCTGTGAAGATGCTGTGCCTCCAGGCCCAGGAAGGGACTGTGACGCTCCTAGAGGGCTGCCAGCAGCATCCAGCCAGGTGTCCACTGCTGCTCTGTCCTGTTAAGCTCTTCTCTCCACATCTACACTCAACTCAAAACTTTCATGATTCTTTCACTTTTACTTTCAAGCTGACTCCTCTTTCAAAATTCCCTCAAGGGCTGGTTACCAGGTTACTGGTAATCCATCTGATGGTTGTCTTTCTTCTTATTTTTAGCATTAGCAGTTTTAGGGGAAACTGTCCTGTCAGCCAGCTTTGGATGTCCCACTTGCACACACGGATTACATTCACATTCCTACATTGCCAGCTGTCATTATATACACTGTTTTGCAACGAGTATCTCTGAATTTCCTCACTCCATAGTAGTATGGGGCAGTGGAAAAACAGAAAGCAGCTTGGTTTGCACACTCTCCATAAATTACATCTCTCTTTTCCACTGCCAGAGATATGATCTTGGACTATTAGCTTGACTCAATTGGGCATTTCTTTGGAAAGTATATGTAATAAAAATATATACATGGGATTGAGTATGCAGCTTTAGCATCTCTGATTAAATAAGACTTGACATTAAGAAATTTGAAGCGATATTTGACTTCTCATTTTAGCATATCCCAAAAACATTTTGATTTGCCAAAGTATTCTCCTAAGAGTTAATCTCATACACCAGTGTGGAGTGTCTAGAAAGAGATATTGATAAAATACAGTGACTTGTTACAGCATGGTAGAATCCTGCTTCATGATAAGGAAGTGACAGTATTTTTTAAATTTTCCTATGTTAACAGCAGAAGTAAGAACATACCAGTGAAAACTCATCCCTGATAAGACTATGAAAATACAGTTCAGGAAGATTGAGTTAGGTGAATTAGGAAAATTCACCACCTATGAAGTCTTATGCTATGAAAACTTCTGCCACAAGACTAGCAAAGCAGTCTTCCTCCTTTTATATTCCTTACTTCAGACATGAGGACTAGCTAGAAGTTTCTATTTCTCTTTATCAGAAGAGACAACTGATTAAAGAAAATCCACAGCTGATGGTCTATCTCAATTATTTAATTTTTCTATATTCTATATAGTTTCTATATATTCTATATAGAACTTTGAAGTTCTATAACTTCAAAGATACTAAACTTATCTTTTTCTGAAACTGCCTTCTCCCTAAACCCATAGGGTTGTGACACCCTATGTCACAGACTTCATTTGGAATTTACATCACTAGCTGCTTTTGTATTATGCAATGTCTGAAAATGCAGCAAGACAAAGTTTTGTTCATCTGCTCATGAACCTTAAAACCAGGTAAGTGAATTCTCAGATCCCTGTAAAACAAAAATGCACCAAATAAAGCCATAAATCATGGAACAAGATTGGGAACTGCAAGTTTCAATGCAAGAGGAGATATGAGTAGAGAAATTTTGACCAATTAAGGAGCAATTGCATTGTGGTGGGATGAAAACTAGAACTGACAGCAAGCAGTAAGTTTCTGATCCTAAATCCATTAAAATCAATGGCAGTGTCCCCAATGACATCAATTAGTACATGGCAGGGCTTTGCAATGAAACAACTTTCTACGCATAAAAGAGAATGTAAAATCCCGAAGTCCTATATAAGGCTTCTAAACAGATTTTGTTTTTATGATTGATAGGGCAAGTAAGAAAACTACCATTTCATAACACTAGCAATATGGAAGGAATATAAATTCTCATTTGTGTTTTCACATTTTAATGACTGAAACGCCCTTCCTAATTATAATGAAAATTTACATTTATACTAAAAGAGACCATTAATTCAGAGAAAAGACATGTAAAATAATAATTTGCTGTCCAGGTAGCTCTTCCTAAGGTTTCCCAACTCCGTCACAGATTATAACCTCTTTATAAAGATTTGTTAGTCCTGCAAATCTTTGTGTTTCAGTCACTTGAAAATAATAAAATGTTGTAAATCTGTCTTTGTCTCTTGATAATTAGTATTTCTTTGGCCAACGTACCTTCCTTCCTCCCCTTCCTACTCCTTACACATTTTGGCAGTAGCTATATAAGCAATAAAGTTATTTCACAAAAGAAAATGAGACTGTCCATAACACGATGGTTAGGAAACAGCACATACATTTAGTCTGTTCTATTTCAAAAAGCATCACTTACTCACTCTCCAAAATTAAAGCACCTCCCAAGCCTAAGTGGTTACTGGGTTTTCAAGATTCCACTAGGCTGGAGCTTCTCAAAACTTTAAAGCTCAGAAATATCGAGTTGCTTAAGATAGCCAAATAAGTTTTTTTTTTCTTTTTTTCTTTTTTTTTTTTGGCATAGCCTGGCCTACACATTTTAGATATTAATTGCAATATTACTTAATACAGAAGATCTCAATTCTAAAAATGCTTCAGAATTGATATGGTTATGAATAACTGATCATCTTGAAGTTAAGAAGACTCTGTATTCCAAATATTAGGTTGCCACATATATGAACATACTATTTTTTCTTTATAATTTTTAAAATATAAACTCTTGAAATAATCCAGTTTTTCTAAAGAAACAAACAAAATCTTCATACCACCATGCAACCCAGATTCTAAATTCCCATCTTGTATATACAACTGGAAAGATAATTATGGGCAGGTAGCATCAGCACAATATATTGCTAGAAGAACAATCAAAGCTGAACAAAATGCTACATATCAGACTCTTATATAAGGATATGAATATGTGTAATGAATATCCTTTATGTGCCAGTCTTTAATAGAAAGTTAAAGTTTCAAAGTGAAATAATCAAATGCAAGGAAATTCCAAAAAGATGATCTTCACAAACTTCTTTTGCCCCTTTAACAATTATATCACAACACAATCATTTAACTGTATGACCATGTACTGTCTTCCACAGAACCTTTGCTCTATTCAACTTATATACCACTGGTTATACTTTTTTAATTAATTTCTATTTCCACATGTACATACACTGCTGTATCTGCATGTCTGATTACGCCAAGCAACTGAAACTGCACTCTTAAGACAGCATCATTAAATTCCTCAGAGCAACCATCACATTTCTGTCTGTTCCCTTGTGCTCATAAAAACCTTAGCCTTATGCATAAGGCCTTCCATTGGCCCCATGTCATCCTTATAGTTTATTTAACTTTGTGTAAAGAGTACATCCATAGCTACATTGAAATGAATGTGCATTTTACTGTCTTCTCATGATCCTCCCTTTCAGTTCACTTTGCCTGACACTTCCCTAAACACTCCAGTCTAAAACTACTAGGACAGCTGGCCTCTTTTAGAATTATCTAGAAATTATTTTTTAGAAGTGTCTTCTATGGATGTCTACTATTTCACTCCCTCCAAAAAATCAAATCTGTCCTGTGTTCATGAAGAATCTGTTTTGTTCCTGTATAAATCTTTGTTTTATAGGTAATGAAAATTCAAATATTTAAGGCTTTTATCTCGTGGATTTGCTAGACTACAAAAAGGAATCTAACGCCTCTGAAACAAGAAGGAAATTAGCTTCTTTACAGCATAGATAGTAACTGCTTCAAGTTTAGGATAGGCCCCAGAAAACAGGCTTTGAAAATCTGGCAGTGGGGAAAAAAAAAAAAAAAGAAGAAGAAGAAGAAGAAGAAGAAAGAAAATCTGACCTTCTTGTTTTTAATTTTTATATAGCACAACATCGATCTTTTTAATATTTACATATCTACTGACAGCTTTATTTTTTATCTCAGAAATAGCCTCAGTGTTGTTTGACTGTGAGGAGCTGGCTTTATTTTATGAATATTGATGTTTTTAAATGTAAGTGGCACATTTACATGTGCATTTTTGATGTTATGATATTTAGGTGAAAAAAAAACCCACAAACCAGCTTCAGGATTTTGAATTATACTTATAAACAATTAATTTAGCCATATTTTCTGAGTATGAAGTTTCATTTTGAAACACAAATTGCTATGAACAGAAATAGTTTAACCTATTTGTTAAATCATAGTTTTGTTAAAACCAGATTGAATGTCAAATAAGCCTTTACAGGTTACTCCCCTAGAAGCAGGGAGAACTGATGTCAGACTGGACTAGGTAACAGCGTGTCATGCAGAGCAGCAAGCTTTTCTCTTGTCAGTCAAGCTGAAGGTCATACTCTTTAAAGCGAACACCACAGAGTACTATAAGTTGTTCTTAAGAAAAGTAAAGCATTCAGAGAGGTGAAAACCAGGAAAGACAACTATGGAGAAAGAATATAAAGGAGGCAGAAGGTACACAGGCCCAACCAAAAGCCCCTAAAAAGCTGAGATTCATCAGATTTTATGCAAAAGATCTAAGCAAAGCCTTAACTTGACACCTGTGTGGAAGGAACTCAATTCAGTAGGAAGCAGGCTTGTAAAATGTAACTATTTGCTTGAATATTATCAAACTAGAAGCTGGAGATGTCTTAAATAGTTTCTAACCACATCCGGGGGAAACGGCAAGCTGTGAAACCATCATTAAGATGTTTGAAGAATACAGAATATGAAATGTCAAACTCCTGAAGGACACACAGTTTTATATGAGACTACAGTCAGCAAAGACTTCAAAAAAAAAAAAAAAAAAAAAAAAAAAAAAGTGACTAATCTCAATCTAATGAGTCAGATAATGTAATATAGAACAATAAAGTATGATCATATAGCTATTGATTCAACAATCCAAATGCACAGAAAGAATGCTAGAAGGCACAGAGTTAGTCTTGGGAAAGGCTATCAGACCACACAAGGCTGTATAAGTCACCAGGTCAGAAAGTAAATGCTTGGAAGACTTTTTATTGAACTTAGACTGATCCAGAAAAGAAAGACACAAATAAGTAACTCAGGAAATACTCTGCAAAGCAAAGTGCAAAAAGGTGCACATTTGGAAAACATTGCAACACTTGCAAAAAAAAACCCTATCAACTTTGCAAGACCTGGTAATCATGAGTACATATAATACATTCATTCTAATGTATTGTAAGGGAAAAGAAAGAACAAGAAATCAAGAGCAGTCTGTCAGTAAAAGTTATAACAAAGGAACGGGCCCTTTGTTCGGGGCAAGTGGGGACAAGTCCTATAAAACTCTTGGACAATGCTGCCCAGGTAAGTATTGCCTCTGGAGATTCTGCAGAATATGAATAAGAAACCACAATACATATAGGAAAGATCAATTAAATTGTGAATTTAAAATATGAAACTAATTCCTGCTAAAAAACAGTATGATCTTGAAAGTTAAGGATAAAATGGAATTAGTTAGGTTCATTATAATTGCTGAGATAAAAGAGTTAATACTGAATTTATAAACATGCCAAGCCTTATGTTTACCTCAGAGGATATTTTGTTTCACAAGGGAACAGAAAACATAAAAGGAGAGCCTGTGACCACTGATTAACATAGAGATAGAGAAAACCACAAAAAATACATGAAACCCGTGAAAAATTTAGTCTGCAACAAATGAAAGAACTGTACTGATAGTTCAAGAAATACTCCTCAGGGGCTGGTATCAGTAGGGTTTCCAGGGGGCAGGGCTGGACCTGGCCCCCAGGACCTATCCCCCTACCCCAAGACAGCAGAGCTCTGGGGGCAGCTGGGGCAAATTCAGGTCCCAGAGGGAGGCCCTTGGGCAACATCATAGGGCTGGGCTGAGAGGGCACCTGTGGGCCAGAGTCAAGACCTGAGAGGATAGCCCTGGGAGGTGGGGGGAAGGGGTGTTAATAGTACATTTTTCAATGTATGCAAGGGGGAGAGTTATGTAAATATTTGACTTTAAACAGTTTATATAGTTGTAAGACTGGAAAACATTTCTAGCTGAGTTGGCTAAGAGATGTAGGCACTAACACGAAGTCCAGGACATCAGCATCCTACACAGTTGTGATAAATCTTTCCTATTCTCTTGACAATTAACACTTTCTTTAGAGATCTTAACTGTTATATAATACACTTACAGAAGAATTCCATAACAAAGCCAACTCACTTTTTTTTTTTTTTTTCTTTCTTCACTGATGGAAACTGAAGATGGAATTCATTTGCCTGCACATAGGTGTCTCATGACATTTTAGCCATCTAATGGTACCTGAGATCCCCATACAATCTGGTAGATGTTACCCAGGATCTACAGAAGACTTGTGGTTTTCAGGAGCAGCAGCTGAAAATACAGAGGGATAAGTCAGCTTGGCTGAAATGGCATCACTCATTTATGTCTAGGAAAATGGATACTACCCCATCCTAACTAACTAATAAACAAACAAATAAATCCTACTGATTCCTGTATTTATAATAATCTTCTCAGTGTTATTTATGTTCTGTTTCCATTTCAGCTATCCTAAGAGTAGGTTCAAAATGCGTTTTCAGTAGGAAAGAAAGAAAAAAAAAAAAGAAAAAAAAAAAGATAGCACCGATCATTTAAAACCACATGATCATTCTGCAACAGTTCAAATGAGAGACTACAGTAACTGGAAGACAGTAAGTAGGATCACAGCAAGTTTGCTCAGTAACAATTTAACTTCAGTCATGCCTCAGGAGAAGAATCTGAGAGCGTATTTACCCTGAATTTTAAGTCAAACAGAAATAAATTAATTTTTAATATAAAATTAGTATTGCTTTTTCTAATGAGACACTCTTAGAAATCCATCGCATTAAATATTATCACACTGACTTTTTCTAAAATACTCCTGAGAATGTGTACAGAGTATCCTTTATTCATGTAGGAATTAAGTAAAAAATAAGTAACAAGAACTTAGCATAATAATGTGTGCAGGAAAAAAGTCAGCAGGAAAATTGTTTCTACTTACAATTTTGACACTTTTTCCTCCTCCTATAGAAGATTCTAGTTCCAAATGAATAATTATGTATGGAATAATTATGTTTCAGACTGTTCTTCCCTTTATACAGGAGTCTCGCCTCTTCTCTATGTCAAAAAAATCTCTACATTAGTGTGAATGCAAGTAGCCCATTCACTCCAAAGGTCTTCTGGAGAGTGCTTGGGGAAAGACCCAGGCAGTTCTCCAAGCACCTGCTTCTTTGCATAGCACAGAGCTTGCTCTTTGGAGGCCCCTTACTGCTACTTAATCCACTTTTTTGTTAGATCAGAAGGCTCTTATGTGATTAGTACCATTTATGAAATAAAAGTATTACTGATAGCACTCAATTACACTCCCACTTACACTCACTATATAATAAATCAAAACTGACAGGGATCTAAAAATCTCCATCTTAAAATGAGGTAAAAATGATTAAGGCATCTAACAAAACTTTAAATTAAATTTAGGATACTACTTTCGCACATGCACACACACACACATCACTAAACCGATATGGGTCACTAAACAACTGTGTTTTTTCCCGTTTTGATTACAGACAGACCCCTGAGGAAACCTTGCATGTAGATTTCAAACTGAAGAAAGGATCTCACACACGAGGGAAAGTCACGGTCAGCGGCAAAACTCCTCAGCCCCTTCTGCTTCACCTGACTCCCTAACACTGGGGACTTCTGTTACACGCAAAAACCTCTTCATGGGTGGAAGGGGGACACAACTTACATCTCTTTGGGTCTTAACGCTGGGAGCTTTAGTCCTCCCAAAGACCTGCGGTGACAAGGAGTCCTCCACGTCCCAATGTCTCTACTGAGAGGCCTGTGATGGCGGCTGGGGGAGGGGGGAGGAGCCTCTTCTCGCCCTGCCCCAGCAGGTCCTGGCTGGTTTGTTCCAGTCTGGTCCGGTCTGATCCGGTCCAGCAGCCTGCAGAGCCTCCCTGCCCCGGCCTGGCTCCCCATGACCTTTTCCTGCATTTCCTCAATACAACCAGCTCCCTGGCTTCTTTACCACTGGTCCCTACCTGAGGTTTGATGCTTTTCACCCCTTAGCTACTATTTAAAGTTGCGCGTGGCCCCCCCTCAGCCCCAGTAAATAATGAATTGATAATATAAAGGGCTATTCTGTGTTGTGTGGTGATGGCTGAGCTCCAGGTGCAGCAGGCTCGCTAATATCCCCACTTGCTACCGCTGCTAAATCCAGCGGAGGTTGGGACAAGCCCAGGCACATTGAGACCCAGCACCGGTGACAGAGCTGGTGGTGGTGAAACAGCCCTGGGCTACACTTTCCTCGCCAAACACCTTCCCAAACCTCTTCCTTCCATGAGATACTCAACTGTTGATATGTCCAGATAATGTTGTTAATTGCAGTTGTCCAGCTAGACAGCCAAACTCTATGGATTTTTTCTTTTCCATTTGTAGCCCCTCATGTTTCTCCTCTTCTGTACACAGTATTTTAATTTTAATGCAGTACTTTCACTGTTTGTCAAGTGCTCTGAGGAAAAAAAAAAAGTTTATGTTAAAAATGAAATTACGTTGGTCTCACTACAGCAGATTTTTAAGACAAGTAGTAAATAGGAATGATCAGTAAAGATGATCTTACGATTTCTAGTTCACTTGAATAAATATGGTTAACATAATTATAACTTTAAGCATTCTTTTATAGCATCACTGTGTTAGCATATTTGTTATTACGCTGACTAATTTTTAATTTCAATTGTGGTAGTTCTCCTCTCCCCCTACTCAAGTAGGGTCAGCTCGAGCATGACAGACAGGATCGCGTCCAGGCTGGGTTTGAGTATCTCCAGAGAAGGAGACTCCACAGCCTCTCCGGGCAACCTGGTCCAATGCTCTGTCACTCTCACAGGAAAGAAGCTCTTCCTCATATTCAGGGGAACTTCCTGTGTTTCAGCTTGTGCCCGTTGCCTCTTGTCCTTTCTCTGGGCACCACTGAAAAGAGTCTGGCCCGTCCTCTTGACACCCTCCCTTAAGGGTGTCATCTTATCAATGATCCCCCCCTCAGGCTTCTCTTCCCCAGGCTGAAGAGGCCCAGCTCTCGCGGCTGTTCCTCAGAGGGCAGATGCTCCAGGCCTGTGATCATCTTTGTAGCCCTACACTGGACTCTCTCCAGTAGCACCATGTCTCTCTTGTCCTGGGAAGCCCAGAACTGGGCACAGTACTCCAGATGAGGCCTCCCGAGGGCTGAGTAGAGGGGCAGGATCACCTCCCTCCACCTGCTGGCAAAACTCTTCCTAATGCACCCCAGGATACCATTGACCTTCTAGACTGCAAGGGCACATTGCTGGCTCATGGTCAACTTATTGTCCACCAGGACTCCCTGGTCCTTCTCTGCCAGGCTGCCTTCCAGCAGGTCAGCCCCTAGTCTGTATTGGTGCATGGGGTTGTTTCTCCCAAGGTGCAGGACCCTGCACTTGCCTTTGCTGAACTTCATGAGGTTCCTCTCTGCCCAGCTCTCCAGCCTGTCCAGGTCTCTCTGAATGTAGCCCTCAGGTATATCAGCCACTCCTCCCTGTTTGGGATCATTGAGAATCTTGTTAGAGTCCAATAGTCTGTGCCCAGTTTCTCTAGATATTCCACATATAAGGAGAGTGCAATATTTAATGTAAAAGTTTAATTTGAAGATAGTTGATGTTACACGGGATTTTTGATTTAGCAGAGTGATACAGTAATATACTGAAATCACAATGCAGGTGCAATTGTTATTACCGGTCTCTGATGAACTTCATAAGGTTCCTCTCTGCCCAACTCACCAGCCTGTCCAGGTCTCTCTGAATGGCAGCACAGCCCTCAGGTGTATCAGCAACTCCTCCCAGCTTGGTATCATCAGCAAACCTGCTGAGGAGGCACTCTGTCCCTTCATCCAGGTTGCTGATGAAAAAGTTGAACAAGACTGGACCCAGTACTGAGCCCTGGGAGACACCACAGGACACCAGTGGAGGATCCACTGTATAAAGCCAGTATGGACTTGTAGAATGAAATATCCCATGTCCTAAAGTATTTAAAACATAAGACTTGCTAAGGGTAGTTCCTTTTTATGCAGCAGTTACGTATGTTCTGCAATAGATGGCAAACAAACTAAAAACATATCAAAAGTTACATATTTTTAAAATCATTAGAAATTCATAGAGTTCTAGGCTAAAAAAAAACTTTTTAAAAAGGTCACGCATTTGCACGTATGTATGTCTGTGAAAATGCACACCTACTTAGCTGCCTTTCTATGAATACTTCCTGGAGTCCCGCTTTTTCTTCCTTTTTCCCCCCCCCCCCTTGTCAATGGCACAATTAGACTTTTTCAAAATTATCTTAATACACCTGTTTGTTGCTCTGTCACACATGAATAATGCAGTTTTTCCAAACTCTAAATTAAATTATAGTCTACTACAATGTGTTAGTGCCAAGTGGGTATAGCAAATTAGATAATCCATCCCCCTGAGTCTGAGTCACTTTGGTCACTTTGAAAATGTGACTTGAAATAACAGGAAAAGTTGTGCAGTTTCATCTCCCTTCCAAAAATATTTGTAAACAGTAAAATGAAAAACTCCACACAATGTACAAATAATGGTATGGAAGTTTCAAGGGCCTTAAAACTGAATCTCTTTCTGAAAGTATTTTTCACCGTTTTTGGCTGTCTTTGCCCCCACATTCAGTAGTTTTATGCTCCTGGGATCTATAAATGAGACATTCTCACTTATGTATGGAGAGAAAGAGATTTTTATGAATATAAAACAAGCATAATTTATGCAGAAACTCTATTAAAAACTCTGTTTGGCACTTTTACTTGCATTAGTAATATGAGAGCTCCATTAAAATGAATCTTACAAAAATGTGTTGGACCCAAATTCTCTCAACTCATTCCCCTAGTTAATCTTAGTTTTCATTGCCCAAGGGCTGTTAATATATTAGTATGAACAGTATCCTCTTTATTACCTTGCATTCAGCTTCTTATATTCACTTGTATGCATGTATTTACATTTATTTATAAACATACATACCTGCAAATACATTGGATGAAATCCTGGGCCCTCAGAAGCCAATTGTAAAACTCTTGCTGACTTCTGTAAGAATCACAGACTCAGAGAATGGTTGAGGGTGGAAGGGACCTCTGGAGATCACCTAGTCCAACCCCCAGCTCAAGCAGGGTCACCTAGAGCATCTTGCACAGACAGGGTTGCATCCAGGCAAGTTTTGAATATCTCCAGAGAAGGAGACTCCACAACCTCTCTGGGCAATCTGGTCCAGTGCTCTGTCACTCTCACAGGAAAGAAGCTCTTCCTCATATTCAGGGGAACTTCCTGTGTTTCAGCTTGTGCCCGTTGCCTCTTGTCCTTTCGCTGGGCAGCACTGAAAAGAGTCCAACCCCATCCTCTTGACACCCTCCCTTAAGGTGTTTGTAGAAATTGATGAAATCCCCTCTCAGGCTTCTCTTCCCCAGGCTAGAGGCCCAGCTCTCGCAGTCTGTATTTGTGCATGGGGTTATTCCTCCAAAGGTGCAGGACCCTGCACTTGCCTTTGCTGAACTTCATGAGGTTCCTCTCTGCCCAGCTCTCCAGCCTGTCCAGGTCTCTCTGAATGTAGCCCTCAGGTATATCAGCCACTCCTCCCTGTTTGGGATCATATTAGAGTCCAATACTCTCTGACCAGGTTCTTTTAGATATTCCACACATACAGAGGGTGCAATATTTAATGTAAAAGTTTAATTTGAAGATAGTTGATGTTACACGGGATTTTTGATTTAGCAGAGTGATACAGTAATATACTGAAATCACAATACAGGTGCAGTTGCTATTACCAGTCTCTATAATATGCTCACAGTCAGGATGCTGGGCATCCCCAGTCGCCGGGAAGGAATACCTGGTGGAAGCCAGCTCCAGCCCATTGCTCTCTTCAAACATTCCTTTGTTAGTTGTTCAGGTTTTATACTCTATGTTGGGCTGAGCCACATATTCACTTCCCCCATGCTGGTCTGGCTAATCTCAGAGAGACATGCACACCTTTTGTTCAACTCGGAAGGAAACACCCTTTTTTCTTCACCAAATTTTTGGCTATTTACCTTAAACAAAGGTCACCCTCTGGCTCCCTTTGTGTTAAGATGAAGTCGTGCAACAGTTGTGATTACTAGGTTACATCTTCCTGAGCTTGAAGAACATCTTGCATGTGTTCATCTCCTCTGAGCCGCCTTTCATTACAGGGGTTATTGGTCAGTTACAGAATCCTATCCACAATTTCTATAAAGTGCTTTTAGCCTCAGAACTGTAGATTAACCTCTTATAGGTGGCCATTACGTATTTCAGGTTGTATGCCTCTTCTTGCGTACAACAACACTCACTAGAATTTTGCCATATTGGTTCAACGTATTTTTATTAACTCATCATTATCCACTCTGCATTTCCTTTATTTCTTACTATGTTATATACATTACAGTATCATGTTATATATTCTGCACTGGCTTTATTCAAAGAAATTTTACTTTTATTTTTGTCCCTTCTTAAATTTTTTTTCCTAGAAAGACACGTAAAACAAACTTTCCAATCTTGCTAGTCTACACAAACTGTTGCTAACAACCTTCTAAAATAATGATTTAGAAAACTGTACTAACTGCTTAAATACGAGCTGTTCCCTGTTGAAAATAATTGCACTGTTATTGTGCTTTACTACCATATAGAGACAAGATTAGTTATCTCATCTTATGTTATCTTATTTGAGGAATTAGCAGTAGCTTGATCTTGCCAATTATCCTATTATTTATAAAGTCAGATGCATTACTGAGCTACTGAAATTGCTGTCATTTAAGTCTATAACCAAAAAATGTATAAAACAAGAAGGAATCAAAATAAATAAGAATGTAAAGGTCAGTTCAGGCTAGTATTGAAAACCTTAAAATAGATGAATGATAGATTTAGGAAATACCTCATTTGTATAGGGCTAGATACTAGAGATTTCCTATGATGTGTAATTCATAACTTACAAGAAGATGAAACAGATGCTGAACTGAATTATATCCTCTAGTACCTCCGTACTGTGTACTAGAGCAAGTTAGGAACAGACTTCATCTTTGTGACAATTCTAGTGCCGATATTAATCTGTATTTTCAACCTCTCAAACTAAGAAAATTTCTGTGTCTATTTTTATAAGGAAATTATGGCATTATTATTCACAAATTAATTATGTGCTAATTATGATTATAATTATTCATTAAATAATCAACTCACTGTTATTGGTAACTGCATTTATTTGTAGTCAGAGCAGTTACTTTGAAACACATACTTCAGGATGTGGGTACAGTACCAAAAAGATAAAAACTCTTTCCTCTTAATTCCATACTTATTCTACCAGATATTTTTCCTTGGTAAGCATTTTTTTTCCAAAATAGTCACTATATTACACATTTGCTTACTTATTTTGAAATATACATACAGAGGCATAAATAAAAAGCAAAAAAGGGAAGTTTTTGGCTAAGTAATGAATTATTCAAGCAGTTAATGATGGAAACAATGATTTCATTGAAGTCACAGCTCTCTGGGGCAACATTTTGAAAAAAAAGAAATGAACTGAAACAGAGTCGTCCTTTAAGTTCAGAATCAGAGCAGGTGCAGGCATGTTGTTTGAGGGTTGCTACTACCATCTGAATAGACTGTCTCGGCTTTGACTGGCATGAGTAGGCAAAACTATTCCTTTGCACCTCAAAAAGGCTAATGGTGAAATGAGTTAATCTGCATATTAAAAAGCCTAAGAGTTGAATCTGGTTTTGCTGGTAAAGTCATAGGCAAAGGATTGTCAAATCACACATTGAGAATCATTCTTAAAACATTCGTATGAAAGACTATCCACAGTGAGAGACATGCAAAAAGAGAATCTACACAATGATAGATGTGCAAGAAGACAATCTACACAATCTTCATGCCACTGATCATAGTATTTATATCAAGCCAGATCGAACATGTTGCTGATGTTAGAGAGAGAATTAAGCAACACACATAGATACTATTTCTTCCGTACTAATTCTTTTTAGGTAGGAGATATAGGCCCCCATGAATCTGAGTTCTTTTTGCAAAGTGGTATTGGCTTCATCAAGAAAAGTACCCCAGAACAGCCTACAGGCAGTTGATTAGGGCACTTCTCTGACAGATGAAACGTGTCATTTTGTCTGATGTTGACAATTGCTCTAAACAGAACTTTTATGTTATGTGTGAATGCTCTAACACCTAGTTATTGTCTCAAATAACTGTTACTCAGTTTCTGAGAAGAAGCATTCAGGTGCTGAACTTCAGCAGAGGATGTCAGAGCAAAATCGCTCTCTGATAGAGAGCAGCTGAAAGTTTTGGGGATCAGATCTCTTGAGCAGGAATATTCAAGCTACAACCTCTTATGAGCCCCTTGTTAGATAACTTAGTTTAGTCCTATTTTGAGACAGGGGAGAGTGTTCACATCACCAAGCTTTGGCATCTAACTTAGTCAATATAAATTAGTCATAGTTAATTAAGAGGGCTAACTGCTTCACAAAATGATTGGGATCACCTAAGTTTTCTTCTTTTTTGCTTTACTGCTTGTGTTTCAGAGAAGTCTGTTTCTTATAATTGACAGCATAAGGAGCCTAACTTAGTGACTTAAAGTTAACTATGTGATTACTGCCTTAACATTTCCTATTCAATATAGAAAAATTATCTTTGCAGCTTACACTCTGTGTTATACTTCAGGAGTGTGAAAGGTACTGAAATGATGAATATCACAGTCAGCATAGAATGTACTGTCTGGTGCATAGCATAGAGTCTCATCTTGATACTATTTTTGACTCTAGTTTTGTTAGTGTTATGAAAATGAAGTCAGAGTATTCTTCCCAGTGTTTCCTAACCTGAGCCAAATGCACAGCTCTTTCCTTTTCTATTTATTTGTAGTACCTAACTATACATTCTTTCAGCTTATAGCTTGGAGTTCTCCCAGATGTTTGCTTCAGTACATAAACTTCAGTTTGTACAGACTTCAACTGCTATGGTATCCTGAAAATGTAACCTATATAAACATTGAATTGGTACTAAAACCAGAACACTGGCTTCCTGTCAAATGCTTAACTGATTTAAAGGTACTTGTAGTGTATTGGCTTATAAAACTGAAATGGCCGTGCCCTACACATTGAACTATTGATTGCAGTACCCTTTACATCTACCAGTAGTGTCATGGTCATTTACAAGTATTGCTAAAATCTCTTTTTGGAGCCTGAAGTTCTTTCCTTCCCAAGATGCAGAAAAGTTGAAATTCTTTGGAGATTTCAGTCATTATTAGTAGCTGCATTAAATCTACTTTGTGTTACTCTAGGGTTTAAAGCAACCCTAAATTTGCTTGAGAATTCTCCAGTGAGGTAGGCCTGACTATTTTTTTGTCACTCTATTGTATGGAAATTACTATCTCCCTTGTGTGTTGGTGGACTCAGCTTGTTGTGAGATTCCCTCAAGGGTAATAAACACCAAAGATAAATGTATCTACAGCAAGTTCCATATTTTTCCAATACTTACTGAAGTCTTTGACTAGCCCATACTGAAATCTTACTAAATAAGATTACTGATGATCCTGACAGCCCTGTCTGCAAAGTTTTTATTCTTCAGGTTAAGGTAGGATAAGGGGAATACTTATTTGGATGACCTATAAAAATTAGCTACTTGTAAGAGATCTATGTGAGGTTCAACAGCTCCCTCTGAGGTTGTCCAAATGGACTCTTCTAAATAACAAGAAAAAAATCTGCACTGAGGCAATGTTTCTGACATTTTCCTGCAGCTTCCCTATGGGAAGTAGATAATGTTCTGCTGATTAGGACACTTAAAAACAGACTGACTTTAACGAGAAAATAACCTAGCAGTGAAAACTTTGGCAGTTTGACAATATGATTTTATATTAGTGTTTGTATGACAGTTCTGATTCTGGAGTTTTGCTGAATCATTGACAACCATGGCAACATGATGGGAAAGGAGACAGAAGCACCATGTTATTGAAGCTGTGAAGCAGAGAACCTGTTGTTGCTTGAGTTGTTTATAGCTGGTAAGAAAAATGTTGTCATAGTAAAAATATGTTGAAAACCAGAAACAAAAGTCCTTTGGGCAAATCAGCTACATTGCTCATAACTAAACACACTGACCATCTTAAAAGGAGCAGCAGTGTTAACTTGAATGCGTTAGACAAATTCTAACCTTTATTGTTATTTTCTGTCTCTTTAATAACTGTCTCTGACATACCATTTGGATACCATATCTTCTTATGTTTTAAACTGTGTCTATCTTCACAATGATTGAGGTCTTCACTTTACATTATATTGGATTATGTTTGTAATGTATTTTAGAATTATTCAAAATGAAAATTGCTACACAATGGTTATTGTTTAACAGAGATTTAATGGCTGTTCTATTATCCAAAAAAAAACCCCAGCATGTTTTATTGGAATGGACAGGGTAACATTGTAAAAAAAGATCAAGCCAGTTGCATCTGAAGTATCCATTTTGCCCTTTTTGGATTATTGCTTTTTACCATTTTCACTGACTATATTCTAGTTCTTAGTAGTTCATCCTTAACTTTTTTTTTTCCTTTTTTTTTTTTTCCTTCTTCCCTTGATCTTCCTAAGCAGTTTGGTTCTTTCCAAGACTTATATGTTCCATATGCTTTGTTTTGAATCTGAATGTATTCTGGCCAGCACTGATAACTACTACATGAGGTAAAAAAAAATTCTCAAAAAACTCATACTGAGGTACTGAGTATCTCATACAGTACATATACATACTGTATGAGTGTACATACAGTCACTCATACACATATACATATGTGTATATGTATATATACACATATACAATGATTATTCTAGACCTGTCTGTGTGACTGCAAGTTATCAAAGGTCTGGAATCTGTTACTGAAATGGAACATTTCAGTCCCTCAGTCCAGCAGAATATGTGGGGCTTATTGCTCTAGGAAAGATTTTTTTTCCCTGTTTGATAGACAAGAGAGTGTTTCATTTATCTTTACCTGTCTGTTCTCTGACTTATTTTTGTGTGAGTGTACTTTATGTTCAGTATCAGCTACTGAATCCATCATATAGATTCTTTGAACTGACAAATGCCTCTTTTTCCTGCACTATATCCAGTATAATAAAGTTACCCACAAACCCACTTTAAAATATGTATAACCTATCTCACTACCTACAAATCTATCTATGTCCTTCAAATCTATAGGAAATGAAGGAGACTGTAAACTCATGTCAAAAGATAGCAACATTTCAAACAGACAGTCCCATACACCAGACTAATATTTTATGGAACATTAAAATTAATTAAAATTATCTCGGAACTATAATTTTAAACGTGGAATAGCTAAACTTATTTGAGACCTCTCTTCTGAGAATATGGAGTAGGCATTAAATACCACATCAGCTAAAGATACGTTCTTAAAAATAGCAAGAACAAGAACTCTGTTAAAATTTGATTTGATATTTATGCAGTGATTAGACTGAGCTCTAATAATGCTCAGTTGCAGTGCATTTGAACCTAACCACGAGTTCAGGCCTGTCCTGACACAGGTAACAAGATTTTCAGGATTGCTCTGACCTGCATCTCTTGCAGTCCCCCTTATGACTCTTCCCAGCAGAAGATTAATGAACTGAAATGCACTACTGAAATGCATAGTTTTCTGGTGTATCTGTTATTCTTATTTAATTATGTAAATTAGAAAAATAGAGTATATAGAGTACGATTTTTATGCTAAAACAGAGGATTGAGGAAATGAATCCAGGACTGTATTAGAGGCTTACATGGCTCAGCAACTGATTATGAATAGTTTCATCATAGTTGCACATGGGATAGCCTAGAGAGAGAAGCTGTGAAGAATTAGAATGGAAAATGATCCAAGCATGTAAGAGAGCCTAATATATGTTCCAGGATTTTTACACCGTGAAGCTGATACAAGACGGGGATATACAAACATTACAGAGCATGAAATAATGAGATCTAGGAAGCTTAGGAGAAGAAAAGCAGAAAGCAAAAGATAACCACCAGATTGTGAGGTGAATGACAGGGTGACTGTTTAGTTGTGTGAGATGACAGACAAGTGGCAAGGAAGAGGATTTTGGAAGAAAGATGCAAGAGAAAAGAACAGACTAGCAACAGGATTTCCCTGAGGATATATCATAGACAGGGAAAAACAAGATCCTGAACACAGTGGATAGTAAAAGCTAAGGAACTATAATAGAGACTGGTCAGCACAGAAGATTGTAATACTGGAAGGGTGAAACAGTGTTCTTTAAAAGGAAAAATAGGGAGAAAATCCTTCAGTCAATACCTTGAGAAAAAGTGAATGGGAATAAGATTCCCAGAACATGTAATCAAAGGCAAGATCATCAAAACAGGAGATGAACACAATTGGAAGAATTCAAAGGAGATAAGCTCTCTAGATGAAGTAGATTGTAAAAGATAAAGAAAGATCAAGCGTGTATCTGGAGAACAGACTCAGAGTTTAAAACAAAGAGATGATTAGCAACTCTTGCAGGGACAATGTCATTGATGAATCTGTTTCAGGCCTGAGCGGATAGTATAAAAAAATCAAAGGCAGTGAAAAAAGACATCTCCAAAATATAGCATGCCTTGTAAGAAAGAATATATGAAGCTGAAACATTTACTGACTACGCTGATGAAAAAATCAATAGAGCAGGTGGTCATTTCAAAATGAGAAGTTGTGAATCGCCTGACTTTTAATGCCTGTATTTAGCAAGAAGAGTTCACTTGGGTACACACAAAAATAGAAGCCTTGCTTACCAGTGGATTTTCTTCTAAAAAAATCTTGCAGCCACAATGGGGCTATTTTTGATAGACCATTTTAACAACAGGGTATGAAAATGAAAGGCAAAGGTTATTGGAATACATCATGTGAATAAAGCGAGATAGATGTGACCCACCCTGCCAAAGCAAAATACAGTGAGCTGCAGTACTAGGCAAGAGTACTGAGTAAAAGTGAACTGAGCTTTAATGCTTAAAAAAATGCTCTAAGGAAAAAAGGGGGAGAAAAACAAAAGATTGTCAAGATCCAAATGCAACTTAAAGTTTAAAGCTTAGGAGAACAAGATCATAGAATCAGAGTGCTTCCTCCGGTTTCGATCAGTTAAGAGAAAGGAAAAGAAAATGAGGTGGTAGGAATATCAGTCTACAGGGTGAGCTATACTAGTTTTCAGTATGGTTTTAAGCTTATAATAGATTAAAAAAATCAGATCATGATGACATATTTGATAGGGTCACATAACAAGTACGAGTGCCCGTATTTGATATCTACGAAGTAATATCTCTGAAATTTTATTTCTTATGCATAACATACCTGTAGAAATAGTAAAACTGTAGGAAAAGCCTCCTCTGTCAGAAGGAGGATAATACTTATTACCATTAATTACATTCAGGTATGACATAACCCAAAGCAAGTAATCATTGCTCCTTGTTATCTATGACATAAATTTTGATGTCTGCCACCTGACAAACATCAGCTTCCTTGGGCTCTGATAAGCATTTTTTTTTTTTTTTTTTTTTTTTTTTTTTGTCCTTTGTGATGTTTTGTACACTCTGAAGGTATGAACCAGGTAAATCTTTAGCCACAGTGTAGTCAAATGCAACCAGACTCTGAAAGATAAAACACTTTATACAGAATACCAGTCTCATGAAACCTATGCCACAAGAGCTCTAGGCGTGCAGTGGATGAGAATTCAGGAACTTTTTTCTGCTCCATAATAGTTGTGCTGTATAGCCTTTGAGAATCATTCAAACTCTTCTGTCTTTCATTTTATCTTATTTCATCTTCCACATGGTCTGTCTTGCATATTTAAGCTACAAATAGTTTGGGGTATGGACTTTCTCTTATTTTATGTTTGTACAGATCCTAATAAAATTGGTTCCCAATATCACTCTGAGTTTCTGGGTGCTACTTTATCATCAGTAACCATCATAAGAACTGCTGATAAGTTTCTGAGATTATAAAATGTGAATTTGAATCTTGATTCAATACTAACCTCAAACTTTAACTTCTGTTCACTGTGGAGTTTTGTTGCCTCTTTATCCATTCCTTACTCCTGAAGTATAAGCTTCAAACAAAACCAGATTCAAAATAAATGACATCATTATTTTTATTAATGTTTTTCCTTTGCCTCAACATCAGTATATATTTGAAAATAATTTTTATCCTAAAGGAGCTTTAATAAAGGTAATAATAAATAAAAATATTAATCATACAACCTGTGTAGACAAAGTGCACTATAATTAAGCTAGTGCACTTTGAAATCATTCTTTGAACTGTTCTTTGAAATCATTCTATTTTCGAGCTCTTAAAGACAAAAACAGTTGGTTCTTTTTTCAGATAATATCTTTAACAAAAAAAAATCGTACAAAACCACCTGGCAAAAAATGTCCTAGATTTCTATTTTATTAGTCTGTTACCTGATTATTTACAACTAGGTCCTTGATTATAAGTCGTTTTAGTATAGGTTAGAAGTAACCACATTTTTGCAGTTACAGTGCGTTAAAATACGTGCCTGCTCTCAGATTCTTTATGCTTCTCCCACTGTGCTGGGGAGAGTGATAATGTATTCTGGGTCCATTTTTGTGAGCAGTGTATTGTGGAATCAAATTCATTTGGGTTATGTCTATTTAGAGTGATCAAAGCATTTCATTTATGTACTTAAAATGATGCGTCCTTTTTGGTCTTTCAGTTTAATGCAGCATGGTTACAGTTGTCTTCCTATGCTAATATGTCCCCAAACACACAGGAAAAGTATATTTGACAAAACAATGCAGTTTCTGACATTCAAACAGCCACTGCCAATGGCTACTGGAGGGCGTGACCCTTGCGCTCGGCCACCCTTGGCACCCGGGGGGCTGTCGCGGAGTGCCGGCGGTGCGCAGCCGGGCAGGTACGGCTGGAGCATGAAATCTTGGAATGACAGGATGGGAAATTAGAGATTGTTTATCACTATCTGAGACAGGTACGTCGGAGGTCACCAAGCACCCACTCTCCCCCTGCAAAGTGCCTCCATTACTTGATTCCTTTACATGTATTTAATAAAACAACAACAATTTTAATTTTTGAGGGAGTTGAAGAGGACTGCTTCCACTGACTCTATATTTTCACCCTCTCCCGATCCATCATCTGGGGTATTCAGTGTTATTCAGTGTGATTACAATCCTACATGAAGAAAGAGATACCTTTTATCCCTGCTTCATCTGCCACATGCCATTGAAATAGTATATTGATTATAAAACTGGTGGATCATTCCTGATGAGCCAGCAGACTGATTGCTAATTTAATGCTTAGACATTATTCACAATTCTTTAACCATAGTTGCAGGCTAATAATACATCTGTCTTGTTGCTTGATGAGAAGAGACCAGAAGAAAACATCTAAATGAATAATGTTTTTTTAAAGGGAAGTATTGTAGAAAGGTATTGAAGCATAACATAAATATAGGCTCATAGGAGGATGGAGTAAATAAAATGCCACAATCTTACTCTATACCAAATTGGCCCCAAAACACATTATATTTAGCTTTCATGTATTCTCCTAATTATTAAGAAACAAGGCAATACTCTGTTTCTAATTTAAATCTCCAGGTCCTCCATTCCTTTTTAAATATACGTTTAGCCTGAAAAGTTATGTGAATAAATGAAGAACTTCAAGCTAGAAACCTCAAAAAAAAAAAAAAAAGTGCAACAACTAAACAATAATATTTATAGCAATTTCACTTAAATCTTCTCTAATACAACACACTAAAGAGTTAAACAAAGATTTACCTTGTCCAGTCTCCTTAAAGGAATTTTCTTGCCTTTGTAGTATTGCCATAAACTAACATGTTGTATTACTATAATTTTGTTGGGCAAATTTTGCAGTAGTTTCTAATGATTATTTGTGACATTTTTCTGATGAAATTATTGCAATTTGAGTGATGTAATTGTAGTTGGTACTTTTATTAAAGAGATATGGAAAAAGTTCTTGGTCAGAGAACAGCACATAAGGAGCAGTCAGTTCTTGTCAGCAAGGAAAGTTTTGAGAAGGAACCTTCTTAAGTGGGTGTACTAAATGCTTTCACCAACAGGGTAAAAATAATTAAAAATAAAACACAACACAAAAAACTATAGAATTAATACCAACTGTAGTTAATTCTAAACTAGTTCAGGACTTACCAATAATTTTCAGTTAAGGAAACTCTGTATTTAAATTAATTGAATTAAATGGCTTTATATGGCACCAGAAAAGGAAAAATTTCACTTGATTTTATGCCTATTTAATACTCAGTGTGTTGATCTCTATGTTCTGTGAATATCAGCTGATAAACTGAATATCAACAGATACTGAATAATAAACAATATATCAGAATATCAATGAATTAGATTGTTATTGTATATAGAAATAGTAAGAATAGATGATGATGATAATAATAATAATAAAATGAAATCTTTTACCGGCCTTTTTTGTTTTCTCTAGAGAGAGCATACCTTAGCAAGACTTTATTGCAAATAACTTTCTGCCAAAGGTTTGTGTGGCAAATTTGTTTGATTTGACTAATGCATCCTACTCTAAATCTATAAAGTTGTTTGTAGAGACAGTGAGGTTGACCTCTCTTCCAGACTGCAAACCTATATACAACTCAGCATGAAAAAAGCAGCACTCTTGCTACAGCCAATCAATGGTGTCCTAGCTACAGTTGTATAGATTGTGAGATTTTTATCTTCCTAAGACTTAATAGACCAAGTTACAGTTGAAAAGAAAATGTTTTCTTTTTTAGTGCTTTTTTCATGAGCAGTTTTGTTTGTTTGTTTTGCCTCTGTGAAGAAACATAGATTTATTGGTTTATTCTGAAGGAATAAATGTGGTTTACTTTTGAGAATAATATAAAGGAATAAAACAAATAAAACAAAGGTCTAGCAATTACAAAGCCCAAGCCAAATACCACCTTCTTGTGGTACAGTATAGTAGCAATGGTGTATGTCAGTGGCAAAAATGTAATTGGTTTAATGGCAAAATGCCAGATCCAAACTAATTTTAACTCTATTCTACACTTACAGACAACCTGCATCTCTGAACTCTCACAGTTTCACCAAATTACCTTTTCTAGGCCTTAGGTCTCTTGTTTTGACTAGTCTTTGCTCTAGAATTATGCAACCCCTATGTTCATAGTTCTGATTCCAAAATGTTGTCCTCTAGAGTAACTCATTTTTCAGGCTTACTACTCCTTGGCTTTTGAAAAGCCCAGCTTCTTATATTTCCTCCTCAGAGCCCTAGGCAATCTGTCTGCCTGTGATAGCTGCCACTATGCTACCTGTATTTTAATCCATTGGGATACTTCAACTTGTAGCCTTATAAATGGGCAAGGATGTGAATATACTGCATTTATGTAAATACGAATATAGACATTCCCCTTTGCTTAAGTCAAAAAAGCTAGTGGCAGTAAAAGGTCAGGTCAACATTTCCTGAATGTCAGTAGGCAAATGCAAATCCCTATAGAATATATTCAATAGGAGTCATACTTCAGATAGAGAAATAATTCAATTTTAAATGAAATAAAACAGAATCGCATAGAATCACAGAATGGTTGAGGATGGAAGGGACCTCTGGAGATCATCAAGTTCCGTTCCTCTGCTCAAGCAGGATCACTTAGAGCACCTTGCACAGGATCACGTCCAGGTGGGTTTTGAATATCTCCAGAGAAGGACACTCCACAACCTCTCTGCGCAACCTGGTTCAGTGCTCTGTCACTCTCACAGGAAAGAAATTCGTCCATATATTCAGGGCGAATTTCCTGTGGTTCAGCCTGTGCCCGTTGCCTCTTGTCCTGTCACATGGGACAACTGAAAAGAGTCTGGCCTCATTCTCTGGACAGCCTCCCTTAAGGTATTTGTAAACTTTGATAAGATCCCCTCTCCGTCTTCTCTTCCCCAGGCTAAAGAGGCCCAGTTCTCATAGCCATTCCTCATAGCACAGGTGCTCCAGGCATGTTGAACTCTCTCCAGTAGCTCCATGTCTCTCTTGGACTCAGGAGCCCAGAACTGGACACAGTACTCTAGATGAGGCCTCCCCAGGGCTGAGTAGAATGGCAGAATCACCTCCCTCCACCTGTTGGCAACACTCTTCCTAATGCACCTCAGGATATCATTGGCCTTCTTGGCCACAAGAGCATGTTGCTGGCTCATGGTCAACTTATTGTCCACCAGGGCTCCCCGGTCCTTCTCCGCTGGGCTGCCTTCCAACAGGGCAGTCCCCAGTCTGTACTGGTTCATGGGTATTCCTCCCAAGGTGCAGGACCCTGCACTTGCCTTTGCTGAACTTCATGAGGTTCCTCTCTGCCCAGCACTCCAGCCTGTCCAGGTCTCTCTGAACGGCAGCACAGTCCTCTGGTGTATCACCCACTCCTCCCAGCTTGCTGGCATCAGCAAACTTGCTGAGGAGGCACTTTGTCCCCTCATCCAGGTCACTGATGAATAAGTTGAACAAGATGGGACTCAGTACTGACTCCAAGGGAACTCCACTAATTACAGGCCTCCAACTAGACTCTGCATTGCTGATCACAACCCTCTGAGCTCTGCCTTTCAGTCAGTTCTCAAGCCACCTCACTGTCCACTCGTCTAACCCACACTTCCTGAGGTTATTTAGGAGGATGTTATGGGAGACAGTGTCAGAAGCCTTGCTGAAGTCAGGGTACACAACGTCCTCTGCTCCCTCCTCATCTACCAGTCATGCCATCATAGAAGGCTATTAGATTGGTTAAGCATGATTTCTCCTTGGTAAATCCATGCTGACTACCCCTGATCACTTTCTTTTCCTCCATATGCTTGGAGATGACATCCAAAATGAATTGTTGAATCACCTTTCCAGGGATGGAGGTGAGGCTGAATGGCCTGTAGTTGCCTGGGTCCTCCTTCTTGCCCTTCTTGAAGACTGGAGTGACATTGGCTTTCTTCCAGTCCTCAGGCACCTCTCCAGTTCTCCAGGACCTTTCAAAGATGATGGAGAATGGCCTGGCAACAACCTCTGCCAGCTCCTTCAGTACTCTTGGGTGCATCCCATCGGGGTCTATGGATTTTTGGGTGTCAGGTTTGCCTAAAGGATCTTTAACCCAATCCTCTGCAACCAAGGGAAAGTCTTCCTTTCTCCAGACTTTTTCTCTTATCTCCATGCTTTGGGACGCCCAAGGGCTGGCCTTAGCAGTAAAGAGCAAAGCAAAGAAGGCATTCAGTAGGTCTGCCTTCTCTGTATCCTTCATCGCTAGGGCTCCCACCCCATTCAGCAGCCCACATTTTCCCTAGTCTTCCTTTTGCTACTGATGTATTTGAAGAAGCCCTTCTTGTTGTCCCTGACATCTCTTACCAGATTTAATTCCAGATGGGCCTTAGCCTTCCTTCAAGCACCCCTGCATACCCTGATAATGTTCCCCTATTCCTCCAAAGTGTCCTGTCCTTCCATAGTCTGTGTACTTTCTTCACCTGTTTGAATTTTGCCAGGAGCTCCTTGCTCATGCATGCAGGTCTCCTGCCCCCTTTGCTGGACGTCTTATTCATTGGTATGCATTGCTCTTGAGCTTGCAGAAAGTGATGCTTGAATATTAACCAGCTCTCTTGGTCCCCCCTTTACTTCTATGGTGCCAACCCCTGGGATTCCTCCAATTAATTTCCTGAAGAGGCCAAAATTTACTCTCCTGAAGTCCAAAATTGTGAATAAGTACGATTGTGATCCTACTTACTGGCTTGCTTCCTCCACACAGGATCCTGAACTCCAGCATCTTGGGGTCACTGTGGCCAAGGCTGCCTTCAGACTTCACATCTCCAGCCAGCCCTTCCTCATTTGTTAATACAAGGTCCAGCAGCACACCTCTCCTCGTTGACTCCTCCACCGCTTGTGTCAAAAAGTTATCATCAGTGCTCTGCAGGAACATCCTTGACTGTTTGAGCCTAGCTATGTTGTCTTTTCAGGATGGTTGAGTCCCCCATGAGAACCAGGGCTTGTGATTGTGAGGTTACTTCCAGCTGTCTGTAGAAAGCATCTGTGACTTCCTCTTTCTGATCAGATGGCCTGTAGTAAACATCCGCAACAGTGCCACCCATGTTAGCTTGCCCTTTAATCCTTACCCATGAGCTCTCAACTCACTCTTCACCCACCTTTAGGCAGAGCTTGATACATTCCAGTTGCTCTTTCACATAAAGAGCAACTCCACCACCTTGCCATTCTGGCTTGTCTTTCCTAAAAAGCACGTAGCCTTCCATGATAGTGTTCCAGTCATGCGAGCTATCCTACCATGTCTCTGTAATTAAATGAGATTATGGCCCTGTGGCCACACACAGATCTCCAGTTCCTCCCGTTTATTCCCCATGCATTGGTGTACAGGCATTTCAGAGAGGTAATCAAGCATGCAGGTTTCCCGGGAGGATCCTCCATAGCCATGTCTCATATGCACTTCCCCAGCTGCATGCTCCCACTGGAGGCATCCGAGCTTGACCTGTATTTTGCTGACTACTCTGTCTCTATAACTCCTTACTTCCTCCATCTTTCCTCATTAAAGCCCTCCTTATCAGGCTGGCCAACTTGTTGGGAAAGACAGGTGTGTCCTGCTTAGTGGGATGGATCCCATCTCTCTCCATCAGTTGCTGATCTTCAAACAAGGTCCCAGGGTCATAGAAACCAAAATCCTGTTGCCAACACCAGCCGCATAACCAGTTGTTAACTTGGAAAATCCATTTACTCCTCCTAGCCTTCCCCTTCACTGGCAGGATTGAGGAGAAAATGAGCTCCCAGACCCAGGAAGAAAATGCTTTTATAGCCATTTGGGTAATGAAAATATATTTAGAACAGAGGATGGAAAATTTAAAGGAAAGTACCTAGGACTTCAATTTGGAGCAGGAATTTTGCTTGTAGGTTGTTGGGTTTCTTCCCTCCCCTCATTGCCATGCTATATCAAAAATACTATTTTGTACAAATCTTGTTACTAGAAGTTATCCAAATGTTATTTAACAGAAATGGATGTTCACATCACACATTCAATAAGAGTTGAGTGATTAAAGGTAAAAGTTTCCCGTGTTTACAGTGTAAAATAAAAAATGGCAACTTCTCATACAGATAGTGGCTCTATTATAGCATATTTGTCCAGAAAATGATGTACAATTTTTTCCTTCTACAGCATCTCATGAAAAAAAAATGTTTATTTTTCTATCACAGAAACCATTGACCATGAAAAGATTCAGAGTTCAAACATGAATAGTTTCTCAGAGATATCCAATAGAGTACACAGGCAGAGTTCTTATCCTCTTGGGGCAGCAACTGTAAATTAGATTTCAACAGGCCAATTGCAGGCAATATAAAATTATATAACAAGCCTTAGGAATGAAGAAAAAATAATTCTGATTATACATAGTGTGGAAATAGGAGTTAATGGTAGTTAATACTGAATATTCAGATTTGTGGTCATTTAGGGACAAACACTAATGCATGAGATGTACTGTATGCACAAATTTGGGATTATTAAATAAATGGTGAATAGTGATTATTGAAATAGTACTCTCTGGAGAAGAAGGATTAAAGTCTAACATGAAGTCTTCAATAAAGGAAGGAACTGTCACACTGAAAAGAGTACAGTAGATTTTCAAACTCCATTTACAAATGAAATTTGCCTCCTGAGGCAGGGCTGGAGAAAGGGCTGAAGATACTACAGTGTACAAACAAGGAGTCCATCCAGGAGACATACTAGACCTGTACCGTGGGTCCGAGGTCAGTCTGGTAGGCAGGTCTAGAGACAAGGCTGAGCCAATGGACCCTTACAGCATAGCTCAAGCAGGGAGTGAAGGTCTCAGGATGAACTGAAATGAGACTCCTGGGCCCATGGGCAGGAGGTGGGTAGAAGGCAGAAGCCCCAGGTGAGGACAGTCAGGGGCATTAAGGTCTGTTAGTGCTCTCAGGGCCCTGACAGTATGTAATTCTGTTTTCTTATGTGAAACAGTTAACAGTGATAACATTTTAAGTATCATTGCTAAGCATCCAAATTAATGTAGAAATTAATTAATTAATCAAGGGAGATGACTGGTGGTGTTTATGCTCCTCGCTTATTCTAGATTTTTTTTGCAATTTGTTTCCACTTTTAAGGCTATCTGCAGAACTATAGGAGGAACTAAGGAATAAATTAAGCAAGGAACAATATCCATAAGAAGAGAAGAGAGACATGGGAGCTACTGGAGAGGGTCCAGCATAGGGCTACAAAGATGATCAGAGGGCTGGAGCACCTGCCCTATGAGGAACGGCTGCGAGAGCTGGGCCTCTTCAGCCTGGGGAAGAGAAGCCTGAGGGGGGATCTTATCAGTGTGTACAAGTACCTGAAGGGAGGGTGTCAAGAGGACGGGGACAAACTCTTTTCAGTTGTTCCCTGGGACAGGACAAGAGGCAATGGGCAGAAATTGAATCACAGGAAGTTCTGCCTGACCGTGAGGGGGAATTTCTTCCCTGTGGGAGTGACAGAGCACTGGAACAGGTTGCCCAGAGAGGCTGTGGAGTCTCTTTCTCTGGAGCTCTTCAAGGCCTGCCTGGATGCAACCCTGTCTAACATGTAGGTGACCCTGCTGAGCGGGGGGGTTGGACTAGATGATCTCCAGAGGTCCCTTCCAACCTTACTGATTCTATGATTCTAAACCAAAAATCTCATACCTAAGATCATGCAGTACCAAAAACTAGGTTTGCAGATAGATGTTATGCAGATGTGTAAGTCTATATGGCACATATGTAGCTTGGCTGCTCTCAAAGTCTAAGAGGACAAGGTAACAGGCTTTTCTTCCACAAACCAGAAAGAAGCCAAGTTTAGACATCATAGGGAATTTGCAAATTGCTGTTGCCCAAAATCCTTCTCTATGTACAAACTGATCCAGATTCTTCAAGCCATTAAGGTCTACTTTTCAATGCTGTAGCAGATCTGAAATTAGGCCTGTCGCATCTCTGGGAACATCCTTTGCCTTATGGGATAGTTAGCACTATAGAAATATTGTACAGTTTCCTTCAACACCACTCCCAATTACTGTATCTGACAAAGAGAAAGAAGAATTGTCTATCTACCTGGAAAGAGATTATAGAGACTTGTATCTGTTTTTACTTACTCCCTAATTACTAAGCCAGCACTTGTCTCCTTAGGTTCTAGAAGATGTGCAATGGCTTAAAGTGGGGGGAATAATAAGGGCTGTATTTGTTTAGGCAATCAGTATTAATATTTGGTATTTTGGGTTATTAAATTAAAGGAAATAACCTGTTTTCAGAATTCTGCTCTAACTTTGCAAACTTTCTGAGGTATGTATATCTTTGAGTGACAAGCTGATACAAAAATACATGAAAGCAGTTGCACAATATTTCACAATACCTTTGCTGAATATTTCTATTTTATTTTAATGCTTTATCATTAGTAACTGGCACGCTGTTACCACGTATGGATACAATCTCTGCATTATATAAGACACTGAAGATGCTGAATAACAGTCTTGTGATGCTCATTACTCAGCAGTAGTAAAAGCACCAGCCAGCAACTGAAAAACAGAAATGATCACATCAAGAATAAAGTATCCCAGCGAGAGAATTAATGTCACAATAATTACATGGTTCACAGTGGAGGATATGTGGTTATTAGTGGTTCTAGAGAAGCTAATTAAGGAGGTCAAAATTCTTTTAAACTAGCTTAATTGAGAGAAAAAGTAGGTGTTCCTTTGCCTCTGAACAACTAACTAAGGATTGAGAATGCATGGAAACATCAAAAAGTTAGGAAAGCTCATAACTGTACTGTGTTTGGTAATTGCAAGTTGTTCCAAGCTACGTACAGTTAAAAAAGTGCTAGCTAATGGACCTCAGCAAATGGCAAAAGACAGCAAAGCAAAAGTACAGTTTAGTAAAGCCTCAGTGCTTTGTTGTAGAGTGCTGCCATACTTCTTTACCATTATTGACCACATTGTACTTTTCTCTCATACCAACAAAGCTATTTTGAAGCAACCTGTCTGCATTGCCTGATTCCAAAACATCAGATTAAGGCATGGGAAAATTGACCATGCAGTGGAGAGAAAAAGCACTTCAAACTCATTCCAGGACCAAATTCAGAAGAAATCATTTTAAAGTAAAGAAATCCTTCTGAAATATTTGGAGGGTGCCTATCCTCCTCCTCCTCCTCCTTTCTCTACTCCCCTCTCCTTTCCCCCAAACACACAACTTGTATTTTGCTACAGGGACCAAAAAAAAAAAGAGTGTCTGGCTCATGAATATCTGTCTGAATGCAAACATTGACTGTGCTTCATTGTGATTCAGGAGGTATAATGGAGTAGCTGGATTTTTCTTTCACCCCAGCCACTCAGCATACACAGTGAAACTGTGCCTCTGGAGACAGTATGGTTCTTAGCTATCCTATTCTGTCTACTGTGAAACTATAATCTGTCTGAAAGCGTAACTTTGTTTCTTTTTTAAAAAAGTAGGCAGTAGTTTGCCTAATATGCAAGTCTGCTGTTAGATTCTGTTTAAATAACCTTGTGATCATAGTGTTGTGCAATAAAATAAATCAACTTTTGTAGGAAATAATATTCTAGAATGCAGTATAGACAGCACTCTTTTTTTTTTTTTTTTTTTTTTTTTTTTTTTTTTTTTGTTATTCTGCTCTCATAATGTCACCCAGTCTCTCATTCTAACAGTCATAACAATTCAGCTCTGGTATCCCTCATAAAATCTAATGCCTGAAATGACTTTCAAAGTGGAATTCTGGGTTCTGTGTTTACTGAATCTCAAAACTCTCCAAATGAAAATTCATCATTGCTAAAGAATAAGCACTGAAAGAGCTTCATGAGTTAAGAATATCTTAAAGATCATGCACTTTGTCATTTCAATAACTATATACAATGAAGTTTAGCCAATGTAATATACATAACTTCAAGAATACATATATATATATATATTCTTACCTACCATTCAGAATGCACAAAATTATCAGAATATTATGGCTTATACAGAGTTAATAACAAATTTTCCTTATGCTTAGCAATGAAGAAATATGATGCATCAGAAAGATAGGATAGAAACTAGATAAAATTTTGTGTATAAGTGAAATACAAATAGTGGCAGTTGAGGAAGAATGAAATGGAAAATGCCCTGACGTTTTAAAGAAGTTACTAGATAGTGGGTGAGTGATACATATCTATAAAGAAAGATCAGGCACAGAAGGAGTATATGACAGAACTTTCTGTGCTTCAGATGACACACGTGAGTGCAGTGGAGCTGCATCACTAGATACAGGCATATTCACTACTACTAAACTACATAAGCTATCATCAATACCTATTCACCAAAGCATCCGCAGTGGGTACATGTTATCTAAAACTTAATAGTCTAGTCTAATCCAGTTTTTCAGGTTCCTTTTAAAATCATGGAGAAAGGAAAGAGCATCTCCAGGTAATGACTTGCTGCATCCTATCACATCTTCCTGTGGAAATACCTCTGTATATTTTGACCACAGATGGAGCTAAAAGTTCAGCCAGGTGGCTTAAGTTACATGACAAGTATCCTACTCACATAAAAAGTAAAGGATATGAGAAGGGACAATCAAAGGAAATTCATTATATAATCAGTTGCCTAACAAATATCAACATCTGCTAATAAAGATATTTCAGAGGCATATTCTAACAAAAATTATCTTGTGAGGTCATTGATGAATAAATTACTAAAGAAATAGTTCCTACATTGTCGAACGAAGGAGTAAAATAGGTAATCTTCTGTTAATCAGATTATATACCAGTCTAGATTTTTATACTACACACTTTGTAGGAATTTGTTTTTACAAGTAGTTATCAATCAATGCTGTTAATGTAGTTTAACCATAAAATATTAGGTTAGCCTGATAATGAGGTAGCTAATGTATTCACCTATATCTTTGTACTGTAAAAGTGTCTGTTCTACTGTAAAAGTATTAGTAAAAAAAATGTGCTTTCCTCACGTTGTTTTGAAAGATACATGTACCAGTCTTTTAAATGCTGAGAATTAGCATTCCCTGTCATCCAAACAAATTTTAAACACACAAACTTTTAATGGTGAACTTGAGCTGAAGTACTCAGAGCAGCCTGACATTTCCTTTATGTGGCAATTGAAGACAATTTTTGTTTTGATTCTTATCAAAAGCTAGAAGAATGGAAAGTAAATTATTTTGAAAGTCACAGAACAATCAGAACATATCTGTGCATTTTTTGTGATGGGTTTTGTTGGCTTTTTGGTTTTTGTTTTGGTAAATGAAATTGAACAGCTGGCTATGCCATCCTTCAAAAGCCTCTCAGCACTTAAGTGCAGGTAAGGATGTTGTTCTAAAGACAGGAGTTTCTCCTGCTGCAGAACAAAGGAGCCTTGACCTCCTGAGAGCTCTTTCTTAGTAAGGAATACTTACAACTTGCCTATTCTTTGCAAGGAACCTGGAAGCCTTTATTTACCGAACTGTAGGTATCAATAAGAAGGCTTCTCAAAAGTTAGAAAATCTGGAAACCCAAATCACTCGCAATTTTCCCATGTTAATTAGTAGTAAGGTCCAAAAAGTATGCATTTACATGAAGTAGCATCTTCCTATAAAGGAGACTCTTAAAAGAGAGTCCATAATCAGCTCATTTGTTTTAAGTTAGGCAGGCGTTTTAATACCTTATTGAATTAAACTAAAAGGACTGAAATTTTAAAATTGGATTCTGAGTTATGATGGGTTAAAATGTAGGTGACCATCTTTAGTCATAATTGCACAGGATGTAGGGTGAATTGGCATTATGAAACAAAATGCCTATGGAATTAAAATATTCAACAAAATCTTGAGTGCAGATCAGAAGACTAGACTCTACTTAACAGAACTGTGTAAAATCTGATAGTCATCCAGAAACATTTCTTGAAAATTCAAAACATTTTGGATATTATAAAATCACCTTGATTTTACTGTTCCTATAACAAATGATTTAATATAATGAAATAATAGAAAAAATAATAATAAAATGTTAAGATTTTAATAACTATTTTATCAGCCACATTTAATCTTGCATATCAGAACTTTTTAATTTAACAAATAACATCTATGAAGTCAAAATTTGTGAAATACCCTATTTAATAAGATTTTATTTTCATATTCTTAAAATCATAAATAAATTTCATATTGTTAGAGTATTACATAGCCCTCTTGTGATTAATATCTGAGGTAAAAATAGACTTCAGAGAGGCCAATGTTTGTCCATTGATAATGTTTTGGTGCTATTTTTATGCCATTTTTAGCTTTACAAAATATATTGATAACAAAATAATGCTCTCTCTCCATCTTCTTCATCCTGATCCTAGCACAGAACTATAAGAAATTATTTTCTTATAACTGCGTATAATAAGCTCTAAAGGAAATTGATGAAAGAAATAGAGATGTTCTTAAAAGTTCTGAAAATTATCTGCAATAAAAATGAATTTGATTAGTGTTGAACCAACAGTCTGAAGTTTCATGACAAGTCTGGCTTTTTTTCCTCCCTTTTTTAAAAGTCTAAGTAAATGTTTTACTCTCATTATTTTTTTTCTTCAAGCAACATCTTATTTCTATCTGTTTATACTTTTTTTTTTTTTTTTTTTTGAGCATTAATACAGTTATATGCATCAATTACCTAGGTCTCTATTTGGCTATTTAGAGCCAAAGAAATTCTCTATCCATTTTCCATACTTTATCATACCTCCTAGCATTCTTTCCATACTGACTAGAAGTATTTAAGGATGCGTACTTTGGGACACCTGATGAGAGCTGGAGAAGTTCAAAAATTTTCTGCTTTATTTCTGAAATCTTTTTCAGTGAAAGCCATTCCATCCATGCTCAGGAAAAAAATTGTGGAAAAAGGACACATAAGATTCTAAATAGCAGATATGCAGATATGTTCTGCTACCCCTGTTTCAATGGACCTGTGTATGGGAAACCTACCAAAAGTTTCCATGAAAATTATTGCAATTTAATTGATAAACTCTTGAAACAGTGAAAATAGAAAGAGAGGACAAAAGAGGTTCTATGCAAACAGAACCCATAGCAACCTTATTGACTTGACATCAATTTTATTCTGGTCTCTGAAAGGGAGTACAGAGGAAAGAAGAAAACGTTTTTGCTTCTGTTCCACGTATGCAGTGGAAAATCTAGTCCACAAACGTTTTTGCATTTGTCAACACAGAATATCCTTTATTTGCAAAAAAAAAAAAAAATTCCTTGAGCTAAAGAACAGACAAAGCAGCACTCTCATCAAAAGAACACACAGTTATCCTCAAGCCAATAACTTTACAATGAAAAACACAGAGCTAGAAAGAGAACAAATATAGACAAAAGATTTCAGTTTTTCATTGAATAGAGACATGTCTTAGACCGTTCAGAAATGTTGAACATAATTGACTGAATAGAGCAGAAGAGAGACTGAAAAATGAAATATAAAAACAGAAAGAGGGAACAAAAACAGGGTGAAGAAAGTATGACCAAGGAAGCAGAATAACTGTAGGTGTTTTTAAAGAGACAACTGAAAAGGGAGCAATGATATTACCAAATCAGAAGGCTGGCTTGTGACCCATTAGCAATTCCTACTAATTTATTAAAAAAAAATTATAAAAGCTAGACTTCATGATGCAAAAAATCCAGCATAAGATCTTTCTATCGACAGCACTATCATGCTTGAAGAACACCACTTGCAAGTGTAACGCCTGTTGGGAAAAATCTCTAAAGTCATTCAAAATGTAAAGAATAGCTTAAAGACAGAGTTGATATGTTGTTAGGCTTTATTCATGCACATTTCATTAGTATTAATTAGAGTTCTGAAGATGAAAGAAGCTTAGACTGAAAGTAAGCTTGTGGGCAAGGCTCTCAGCTGGGACACAAAAGATCCATGTTCAGTTTTTAAGTGCCACACTCCTTGTGGCTGAGCCAACATTCCTTTGCCTCTGGAATATGAAGGTAATAATAATGAATATGTATGTCAAGGATATTATAATGCTAGATGCAATGATGTTTGTGAGATTCTTAACATAGTGCATTAGATCCTGTAACAGTATATAGACATCAGTTTTTATTTATCACATAAAAGTGAAAAAAATATATATATTTTTTTTAATGGTGAGGAGGCAAATGTTCCTTTCCAGGAGTTATTATTAAGTAGAAAATGTCTTGACTACTTCTGTGAGGTTATCTCAGTTTCTACCTTACCTCTCTCTTCACCCCTTTCATTATATGAAATAATATAAATAATTCCTTGGATCTTTTCGAACTTAGGAAAAAAAAAATTATAGAAATTACAGGGATTGATTCTCACTCTGACTTGCAATTCAGAAAATCTTGTCAAATGGGATAAATTGTTAATAAATAAATAAATAAATAAATAATCACATTCACATAGACTCAACTGAACAAATATATTTTGGAAAAGTGTAAATAGCAAATTGGTAACGGAAAGGACTGGGTGTTAGAATGGGTTATAAATAAATATTAGAAAACAGTGTCATACCACTGTGAAGAAAAACAATCATACTGGCAGGTAAAAAATAGATAAATACAAAGTAATCCATCCATCCCACGCTGCACAAGAATGTCCTCACTGGAGTACTGTGTTCATTTCCAAGCACTAAATTTCAAGGATGTAAAATAGTTTGAGAGAGTTCAGCAGCAGGCAACATGAAGAAGAGGAGGTCCAAAAATAATGACTTATGTAGAAAAGTTGAAAGTGGGTTTTTTTAGCCTAGAGAAGAAATTGAGAGACAATAACAGTCTTTATATAAGTGAAAGGCTGCAATAAAGGAGAAAGAAAACCCTATTGTTCATAGATGAGTGAATAGAACTAAAACTAATGATGCAAACTGGACCATGGCAGATTATGGCTGGAAATTAGGAAAAGCTTTCCATTAGCAAATGCAATGGAACTTTGGAATATTTTACTCAGAAATTTAAGACATTGTCTTCCTTGGAGGTATTGAAGAACAAGTTAGACAACTTTTTTGTCAGGAGTGATTTAAAGGTATTCAGTTTTACCTTCAGCATGGGCTAGGTAATAAGATCATCTGTCAGGTCTGGGTTTTTATTTGTTTGATATCTAGTATAAATAGGTAAGCATAACTGAAGTAAATGGAAATAAGAAAGTGCTAGCAAATGACTTGCTTCTCATTATTTTTGTCTATGTATTTGTATATTGTCTGTGTGTACTGTAGATACAATTTCATTTACTATTGACCAACAGGAAAGATGCTCCACACCTGTCTTTTTTAAGACAATCTATAGTAGCATAACATAAAGAGCTGTAGTAGAGACAGTGATTAGCAAAAAACAAATGAATTTGCAGTAATTTCAACAGTATAAATAGCCTTAAAGAATTTGGAAATAAAGAAAATAAAAGTCCGTATGTTCATAGTTACTGTCCTTTCTTCCCAAACCTAATCCAAGAAATGGACTGCAAAGTCCTAATGTAACCACAGAATGGAGAAAACCTGCACCTTCTAGAAAGTATTCGATCAATAATATAAACATCAGATTAGCTTTACCAACTTTTCTCCTGGGAGAACTACAATATTTTTTTTCAGATGTGAATCACTCAAAACATCCAAAGACTACACAAAGTCCTATGATACAGAACAAAGAAACCTCCACTGGGAAGGTAGCAGGGGGAGAATATCTCACTTCTAGTGCCTTGAGAAAAAATAGTTTACAGAGGAATATGATTAAGTGATTAAGAGAATTCCCTCTTTCTACCGTGAAATGAACAGCGATTCAGAATTAGAAAACAGAATACAGATGGACTAATGGAACCCAAATGAGCAAAGTTATACTGAATATATATAATATGAAGATAAGATAAAGAAGAATTGAGTCTTAATGTTGAACAAAAATAGAGCCTTAGACAAAAATCTTCCAAGATGTCAGATGGATTAATAACAAATTGAACCTGACTGCTGTTTAGAAACTCCTTTTAGAAGAAGAGGAGGGGGGCACCATTAGGAGCTGAACAATTTAAAATATGCCTTTCTACAATTCAGTGGAGAAGTCAGGACCTACTACTGATTATTCAGTGAGAAGTAATATAAAGTACATGATTATTAAAGTTACTTAACTTTAATAAGCTGAACACTTACAGGACAGAGATCAATTACTGTGTATTTTTAACACATTCTTTATTATAAACAAATTCAGTGAATTTTTCAACTTGAGATGTTCATTTGGTAAATTAATGAATACTTTGACATCACATTATGCTTAAGAGGCTTTGAAAGCTCTTTAAGGATCATGAGAAGATGAGCTAGGTCACAGATATGCAATAGTACTGTGCTGAAGATCCTAGAGAGATCAAAATGGAAACCTAGGTCTTAATTTCTGACAAAGAGCTAAGAGGTTTATTTTCTAGTGTTCTCATCTCTCTTAAATTGCCAGCTCTTCAGTCCTCAGAATATAACCCAGTTGTCAAAGAAAGCAGGCTCTTGAATTAAAATATTTCTAAATACAAACAATTGTATTGAATAGCTGGTCAGACATTCACTCTAATTTATTCATCTTCTTTATTCCTCAGAAAATTCATGATTTATAAATTCCTGCTAAGTATAGAAAAAAAAATTCTATATCATCTCAAGTTGAGACCTTGGATAGTGATGTGCAATATTAATGAAATAATACTTACAGTACTTGATTGTTTTTATTACCAAATCTATTTTTCTATATGCATTTTATCTATCAAAGCACCAGGGAAAACTGAATATGCAATTTTTTTTCTAGTTTTTGGAAAAATAATAACTACTTAAAGTTAGACTGCAGTTTTTTAATTTTAACAAAGGATACAGCTAATGGATCAGTGAGCAATTTCCTTTAGACGTATAAAAATAGGACTATATTATGCATCTAAAACTGGCGATCTAGGAAGGTATCCAGAAAATGTTAAGTCTGAAAAATGTTAAGTCTTTTTAAAAAATACTAAATTTACGTTGGCAGTATATGGTATGATAGTATGGTCTGCAGTCCCGTAGAAGGTATAATCTCATAAGTATCAAAATTATCATTACTCTATTAGGAGCTTAATGCTATAAAGAAACTTTAGAAATTCTGAAATATAATTTTATTATATAAAAAATTACAGAGTAATTCCTTTGCTGTGTGTTGCTAACAGAGACATGCCCTTTTCCAGTCTTCACTGTGGTGCCCTGTGGCCTCCGAAAGTAAGAACAGACTGGATCCATCCAGCAATCTTTATAGTTTGGAGCTCACCATCATATTTCATCTTAAGTGTTGGAATTAGACAGAGGAAGAGCAATGTGGGAGAGGAATACCTACACCTCTCTTTTCCTTTGTTACTACCGTTAAACCTATATAATGCAAAAGTGAGATTTGACCTTAAACAAATATTTTCATACACACTATTGAAGTTCTAAATGAGTATAATAGCTTCCCTCTCCCCAGTCTTAAATGTCCCAGATTAGAGATCTAGATTCAGCAACATCTTAAGACCTATGATGTAGGAAATGAAAATGTTTTTCTTGTCTATCCTGTATCTCCATTCAAATAAACACTTTACATCAATAAACAAATAATCCAGTTGTGGATTATTTCCACAACTCTCCCCCTATTATGAAATATTTGATTCTCTTCTCCTCTCTTCTTTCTCTTCTTTTTTTTCATAACACTCAGTGCAAAGGGATTGCAGGTCTTTTTAGTCTTTTCAGAACCAGCACTGGTCAGTTCTCATCACAAGTCATTATCTATGCTCAGTAGCCTATGCTGAAGGCACTGATGATCACAGCCAATTCAGAGTGGATGGGTGTCCATTTTTATGTATGTCAGAAAATATAAACATTAATAAAGCTTTTCCTGAAATTTCAAAAGAGAGAAAAAGGCTTTTCTGCCTATACAACATGAATACCTCTTTCACAACCTACAAAAAAGATTCACAGGTTAAGCTAGACTAGCATAAACAAGACACTATAGAAGTCCTGTCTTGACAATAAACAGATCTTTGATTTCAAGAGCTCTAAAACATTTACTATGAATACTTAACTTTCTAAAATCACATTTTAAAACTAAAGGGCACTATTATTTCCTAGGCTTTTCTTTAACAATTTTCTCTAATAGTTTAAGTGTCCAAATTAATCCAACTATCCTATAACAACAATCCTTTTCCATCGTACTTTGTTTTGGCTTTAATAAATGCAATATTGACTCACTTGTTCCTGTAAGAGTAACTGTCCTACTGTCCTTTGGAAGACTGCAAGTGTTGGGTATGAAGCAGTTTTTCGTGAAGAGGGTGTCATGAGGCTGCCTGATATTGGTAAATTGTGCTGTGGAATTTTAGATCCCTACCAGGCATTCCAAAAAGATCTGTGAAGTTCTTTTTGCCTCAACCTTAAAAAAAAAAAAAAAAAAAAAAAAAAAAAAAACCCTAACGTTAAATATTCTCTTCATCCAGGACATGGAAGCTTCCTTGACTTCTCTAAGTGGTGGCGAGTGACCTAGTCCCAGCAGTACAACAGACTTTTTTTTTTTAACTAATATTTCATAACAAACAGGATAGAGAGATCCCTCTCTTACTTTTTCTAGTCTGTTCCTCAGTGGTGACATTAACCATTTCATTAAAGGCATGAATTAGCAATAAGCTTTGACTTCTTTGTGGTGCCTGTGAACTTCCAGAATGATGCTGCACAATTTATTCACATAGATTGTTCTCATTCTAACATTAGCCTTTATTTTCTCCTTCTTTTCTGACTCCTTTTCTTCTGTCACATCAAATATAAGATAGTAATCTTTACCATCCCTGTGTATTATACCAGCCAAAAAAAAAAAAAAAAAAAAAAAAAAAAAAAAACTTGACAATCATTATCATGCTATTGTGCTTGACTAATAAAATTCACCATTTCCTTTAACTTTCTGTCTGTTTGCCTGTATCCATCTTGTTGCCTTTGCCTGTACTGTAAAAGTCCTTTGGAACTATTTGAAGGTCAATAAAGTTCTGCCACAATCATTACAGCAATAAAATTAGTAACTACTATTAATATAAATCTACAGAACTGGATAGATGGCATGAGACTATGAGTAAAGCATTCAAACCTAGATGAAAAGACAACACTACTAATACTGCTGATAAAGCAGAATCTATTGTATGAAAACTGTGAAGACTGACTGTGTTATATAAATATGTACATTAAAAATGGCTTTCTGTCTTCTCTCCCCTTTTAGATTTATGTCAGCAGCAGTGTTATAAATAAAAAAGTAATTGTTCCTAAATTTAAAGCACTTATGCATATGTGCTTAACTTCAGTCTTCTGACTAAAGCTGTGCTTATATACCTGAGCATTAAATTTCATTTACCAGGGAGAGTTGTAAACACAGTGAGAACCGCACAAGCACAAAGTACATAGAAGCACAACAGGTTTTTTTGTTGTTGTAAAAACTAATGTCAGCGAGATCTCCATTTCAAGATATTCATTAACATTGATTAAAATTTAATTAAAATATATTAAATATTATATGTGGATTAGCATATCTGTGTTATCAAATTTATAAAACTATATAAGTATAGTTATGTTCCAAATCAACTGAGGCTACTTTAACACCATTCAGCACTTTGTGAGTCTGCCCATAGAGAGGTAATGATCTTTACATGAAAATATGCAGTCTTAGCATGTTTTTTTGAAAAATATTTGCTCATCTGAAAGTCAGGTTTTACATGTTTGGTGTTTGAAACTGGATACAGCCCATTTTCACATCCCATTTCTTTTCGTGTTTTTTTTTATAAGAATAATTAGCATTACAAAGGAAGGAACTATTCAGTCATCAAGCTGTTCCTCATAAATGTTTTAATTTCATAGGGATAACAGTTCCCTTCTGAATAGAAACCTTCAATGATCCTTCAATTAAATTGAATATACTATAACTAGGAAAAGTTTCATTTTGTATACAAGAAGACTGGATTGCAATTTAGACTTCTTCGTTATTGATTATATGTTATCAAGAGAGTTTGTTCTGTGAAGCTTAACAGTACACTAGTATTATTTTTTTTCCACTTGTTACCATGGTTGGCACAATATCATTGTGGTTCAAATAACTGTGCTTCCTCTTCCTTTAAACAATGTTTGAAGCTTTGAAACAGATTTGGTATTATACACATTCAGTCTGCCAAAGGCTCGTGTACTGGTGAACATATATTTTAATGACAATACAGAACTGATTGAGTTCAATTTTTATTATTTGGATAGAGCGAAAGATAGAGGAAGAATATGTTCATTAGCATACATTCCAATTAGTGAAATGGGCATTAAAAAACTAGTGAATGTTCTTGATGTCCCCTGAAAACAATAAGCAGTAAGAGTGCTTAACACTATGGATAGAGCCAACAACAAGCAACAGGATTCTATACTGTCATCCCTTTCTCTTGATTGCTTCGAGTTACTGTTCAGTGACTACCTAACCTACTTGTGGCATTTCTTAGTCCACTTCTTCAAAAAATATTGCAATTAAACTTCTCCTATCGCCTCATAAGAAAGTAGGACAATGCAAACTTGCATCAAAAAATAAACATGTTTTCTAATTTAAGTAGTTAAGTATCCTTAAGGAAATTTTAAAAATGATTTCTGATCCTGATAAATTCAGAAAATGATTGTTTCCCACATTTATAAAGAAGTTCTAATTTCATATAAGCTTTGAGTGAATTGTTTGAAATACTTCTTTCATTATTGTATTGTATTTCATTTTACTAGTGTTCCAACTAGCTTAATATTTTCAATACCATCCACAAATTTACTAACCAATTTTTTTCTTTCTAGAAAAATATCTGTATAACAAAACATTTGCAGAGGACTGTAAAATCTATATGAGGAATTGCATAGGCTTCAGCTACTTTCTTTTGCTGGTTATATGACATTGTGCTTTGTTTGTTGTGTTTACAGGAGAGAAATAGCAAGTTAACAGCAATTATCTCCAGCTTTATTTAAAAGAACAATTTTCTTTATATTTTTTTTTATATGTGGGAAGAAAGTGGATTAATCTAATCTTTACTAGGATTTGATAATCTAAAATTGCTAAGAACATTGTAATTTACTTTTCTTTTCCCTGTCCTGTTAAGACAGGCTGGAGAGCTGGGCAGAGAGGAACCTCATGAGGTTCAACAAGGGCAACTGCAGGGTCCTGCACCTAGGGAGAAATAACCCTAGGCATCAGTACAAGCTAGGGGCTGACCTTCTGGAGAGCAGCTCTGCAGAGAAGGACCTGGGAGTGCTGGTGGATGACAGGTTGACCATGAGCCAGCAATGTGCCCTTGTGGCGAAGAAGGCCAATGGTCTCCTGGGGTGCATTAGGTAGATTGTTGCCAGCAGGTGGAGGGAGGTGATCCTGTCCCTCTACTCAGCCCTGGGGAGGCCTCATCTTGAGTACTGTGTCCAGTTCTGGGCTCCCCAGGACAAGAGAGACATGGAGCTGCTGGAGAGAGTCCAGCGTAGGGCTACAAAGATGATCAGAGGGCTGGAGCACCTGCCCTATGAGGAACGGCTGCGAGAGCTGGGCCACTTCAGCCTGGGGAAGAGAAGCCTGAGGGGGGATCTTATCAATGTGTACAAGTACCTGAAGGGAGGGTGTCAAGAGGACGGGGACAAACTCTTTTCAGTTGTCCCATGCGACAGGACAAGAGGCAATGGGCAGAAATTGAACCACAGGAAGTTCTGTCTGCATGTGAGGGGAAATTTCTTCCCTGTGGGAGTGACAGAGCACTGGAGCAGGTTGCCCAGAGAGGTTGTGGAGTCTCCTTCTCTGGAGCTCTTCAAGGCCCGTCTGGATGCAACCCTGTCTGACATGCTCTAGGTGACCCTGCTGAGCAGAGAGATTGGACTAGATGATCTCCAGAGGTCCCTTCCAACCTTACTTATTCTGTGATTCTATGATTCTATGATATAGAGAACTTAGACATTTGATATTAAGATGACGAGAGTGTAAAGAAAGAATGCAAGTTCACCAGGGTGCTCATTTGGGAAAAATAGACAAAAGAGGACATTTTATAAGGAAAGAAGAGTATCATTGTTCCAAAGCCTAGCATAACTGGATTGCAATAAATATATTTTACTGATAGCATACTTCCTAACAAGAAAAAAAAAAAGTGAATAGTAGTGGTACTTGTTTTAAAAGTATAGCTGAAAAATTCAACTATAAAATATTGTATCGTAGATTTACAAAAGAGTTCATAGTTAAACAGGTCAAAACATACTTTCTGTGGAGGAGCATTTATATCAGCATAACAGAACTAGATAAGAAAATCAAATACTGAAGGAGATTAAAAAAAACTGAGGCCACTTAGTAGTAGGTTCTCCAGAGTAACTGGAAGACAACAGGAGTGTTCATTTTTGAACACTCTTATGATATTTAAATATTGCAAATTATTTGAGAAAATCTAACGTAACAAGGTATGATTTAATGTACAGGACTATTAGCTTTCCTCACTCCATGTTATTTTCAAAGCCTTGAAAATAATAAATGTGTGAAAATCAATTTGTTTTTTTATAGTTTGTATCAAAACATACTGAAACTATTGAAACCTATACAGATACTATTCTTACAACTGAGAGAACAATACTATCTGTTCCATATCTTTGTAACTGAGACCTCTGACAGCAATATAAAACAATATTCCTAACTCCCTAGGCCTAAAACTATGTATCTAAAAGGAACCATTTGGCTTAGTAGCCTTATTTTCAGAGACCTTTAGGTTATAAAAACTGAAGCCTTTTAACTGCTACATAATGAAAAAAGAGGGGAAAAAAAATCTCACATTCATACATACTTTCTACTCAAGCAAACACCTCTCTTCACATGCAGTCTACTTGCTAAGAAGTGTTTTTGATGTTGCAAAAATGCTTCTTTTAAAAGTTTATTCTTTTAAAAATTGCTATGAACTATACTGATAATTCCAGGACTATGTAAACATTGAGAAAAAATGGACCTATGTTCCTCTAAGAAGATTCAAAGAAGTATGAATTAGTTATACTCTCCAATTAATGTCTAAGGAAAATGAGACATTATCTAGTCCTTTATTTTTGCAGTAATACTACACAAATGTTATTCGTATAATCCAGAATACAACATCTAATGACTAAACACTGAATGCACATGAATTAGACAATTAAGCTGGCATTAAAAAAAAAACAATTTATATAACAACAATGTGTTTTCTTTTACAATACTCAAAGTCAAAATTTAGATATCTTTCTCTTCCTCAAATGCATAATCTGATTCAGGGAGAAATAAGAGAGATTCTTATAGAAAGGACCATATAAGTTTTTTTTCTTTTTTTTTTTCTCTAAAGCTGATGGTTGAAATATTTGTAATTTAAAATGTATCATTGAAGAGTGACATGCTGTGTTTTTCTTTTAATCTGAATAGAAAAATTACACTTTTTACGGTGTGATTTTTCAAAAAACTCTCAATTAAATTGAAATGTTGATGTTTCCAAAATTGTTATCTCATTTTGACATAATAAGTTTTTTTTTAACTTTTAAAACTTCTATTATTTTCTTCTTCCTTCTCACACTTTCAAACTGACATCAATAGAATGATTGAGGACCTGTATTGTTATATATTTTGCATAGATAAAGTTATTTTCCCCTTTTTATACCCTTTTTTGTACTTTGTTAATGCTTTTCTTATTTTCTCAGATTACTTAATTATAAAGGTATGCAATAGGATAAAAGAGAAGGAAAAACCTAAAAACTAGTGCAATCTAATTAAGATAATTCTATGCATTGCAAAAAAGGAAAGGAATAATGTAAAAACAAGAAACCAAGTTATAATGCAAAACTAATGCAAACTAGAAATATAAATTTGTTGTTTTCTTTTTTTATAAAAATATTAAGTGTGAAAAACTAAAGCTTAGATTCCTTTTTTTTTTTTTTTTTTTTTGTGTGTGTGAGGAAAAGCTAATTTTTACTCATGTATCCTGCCTTTAGTTGTGAAAAACTGATCCCTGACCAGAATTTATTTTGCTCCAAGCCATGACTTTGCATTTAAAGGAATGGAAAGCCTGAAGAGAAGATTGTAACTGAATCTCGTGCTGGTGGTCTCTCTCACAGTTGGATTCTGTTTACACTAGCACAGCCTGGTATTCCCATGTCAGATGCTTCAACTGTCTTAGTGAAGAAGCATTTCAACTGCAGCTCCCTTGACTTATGGGCTTGTAATGAAGCAACCTGACTTCACCTCCAGTTCTGTATAGTTCAGGGTTCATAGTTCCTTCCTCCAGTAAGGAGACTCTCAGTTCTGAAATGGGATGCATTAAGATTATAGGATAATTCAAGCTGGAAAGAATCTCAGGTAGTTGCTGGTCCAGCCTCTTACTCAGAACAGAGGCCAAGTTGCACAGTTGCTCTGTGCAACCCTCTTTATGGCTTCACTTTCCTGATAGTGAACAAATTTCTCCTAATCTGCTCCTTAAATCATTTTTGTTCTATATCTCATTTGGTTTCCTCTTCTCTTGACTGACCATTCCCAGAATGTGACTAGAACTGCCATAGAAGTTTGGGAGGTCATTGGGCTTTCATTCTACATACCAGCCCCAAAGGAAATAACTCAAGCCTATGGCAGCTAGCTGGAACAGAAAATTCAGCAGAGATCCAGTGTCTTCTTTTCAAAAATAACAAGGTAAAATCATGCTTTTTGACATTATGTGAATTTCTTGTGTCAGCATCTGAATCAAGACTTGTTTACTCTTCAAGCACAAAAAGATTATTAGTTATATCCATCAGTAAGTATGGGAATCAAGGAAATTATCTCCATGAAATGACATTGTGGATGGTAGACCATATCAAGGCAACCAAGGCAGGATTTCCATCCACTGTCCAGTGAATTCCACAAGTGCTCAAGGTATATTACTGACCTCAGGAAAAAATCTTTCTGTTCCTCATACTTGCAAAGTTCTGGACCTTTATCTAGATGTTTGTGGAGCTTAAATGTGTTTTGATAATCTCTGTTTATACAAAAGACTGTAAGTCTCATCAGTATGGAGCTGAAACATGTAAGATACTGTTCAAAGCACTCACAGTATAAAACTGCATGCGGATGATCACTTGAAGATGATGTTTCTTTCCAGAGATCAAGAAGTGTACTCACATGAATATTTATTTTATGTCCCTTACTTCACCGTCTGTCTTTGTCCTGTAGTCCTCCTACATACACTGTGTTTATGCATGACTTGTTAGGTATGCTTTTCCCTCATCTCACCTCAGCTGGGAATAATGTTATGCACAAATAGAAGTTGAATGACCATTGCTTACCAACATTTTGGACAAGTATACATGTATATACAAACACATATTTATATATAAAAACAGTTTCCCCATCAGATGAAGAAGGTATCTCTAAATATCTTCAGATCTTCATTATAATTCCTCAGAACCCCATTAAAACTCCTTATTTTTTCACTCTGTCTTCAAAGCATCTGACAATGCTTAAACTCATAGTATTTTAAAACCACTGCTTAATATTGTCTCTAGGCTTTATATTACCACTCCCAGCCTCCAACCATCTGTCTCACTCCATCTGTTGTCTCGTCTTATACTTAATTTGAAAATTCTTTGGATGGGGATTGTCTTCTTGGCTTGTGTTTTGTGCATAGGGAGCCTGGCCTCTAATTGGGCTTCCAAGAACTATGGTAATGTAAATAATAGTAAGCAATAAGTCAGTGAAGAAAGATTATTGAAGAAAGTATAAAGTTTGACCAAACAGAAGACAGAACATTCACAGTATCTGGAAGACTTTATTAAAGGGACAACATTAATGCCTTACACTGAACAATGTATTTCTGTGACAATAATACTTAAACATCTATATAAGTCGTATGCGTTATTGCAACTGACTGCTCTGAAATTTTAATTTAAACAGTGGGGAAATATAAGCTAAATCTCCAGCATTTTTCTGAGAGTTTACAGATTTGTTTGTTTGTTTGTTTAAATTTAGAGCTTCTGCTGACTATTTTGGAAATTCTGTTTGTATGAGTATTGATAACGTAGTTCATGGGAATACACTGCAGTATACGACCTGCGTTAATCTCTGGGAAAAAAATGGACTAAAGCTTGCATTACAGTTACCTGACCTTACCTATCTATCCTGGCTGTTTATATGGTTTCCCTTATTTTTGGTCAAAAAGATATTAATCATTAAGAAAATAGAATAGTGCATGCCTTCACAATTAAAGCTTGGTCAGATGTATCTCTGTTACCATTTCCTCCAGAGAGAAGCTGTCAGATTTCATTTTAATTTCAAGACTTCTGTGAAAGATCGCCTTAATTATAGGATTCTTGGCATAGCATTTATATTGTCATTCAATTTGATTGATGCATATTGCTGTGTTGTCAATCTTAAAATATATTAAACTTATTTTCAAAATGTATTTTCATTAACTAGATACTTATTATGCAACTGGAATATAAAATATGCATTTTAAAAGGCCTTTTTAAAAATAATTATATATTTTTATTACAGATTTTGAGTTTGGTTCTCATTTAGAGCCTCTCAGTGTCAGAATGTAGGACCTAAAGAATTGCTGCTAATTTATTCTCATGTTTAGCTTCACAGTCAGAATATATGTTCCCAGCCCAACCACAGGTTAAAAGAAGATTCCACAGTCTATGTGCAAATTAGAAAGAATGAAGTAGAGTGTGTTATCTTCTTAAATATATTCATATGTCTAGCATATTAGAAAATACAAAACTTTGCTATAGAATCGGAAGTTTCATTTGGCATATTACACTATTAAGATTTTATTTTAGAACAGTAAGAACTTTACAGAGATCTGCATATGAAAGTAACATAACATTCAAGTCTATAATAATGAAGAGAAAATAAAGAAAAAATGAGAATGAATAACATTTTTAGTGGAAAAAAAATGGCTGTATTCTAGTAATGGATTGTATCTAGTAATGGATGATATTATGATAAACTTTGTTGTTTGCTACTTCATAAGTTCCAAAATGCCTATGCACATTTAATTTTTCTTTCCTGATAGATATATTCATATATACAACCAGGTAAAAAATCCTATATCTAAATCTCATGTTTCCTGTCTACATTGGATTCAATTAACACATAAAAGTCACATTTATTTGTAAAGACTATTACTGTTGGAAAGAAAGAAGTTATACTAACCTAATATATAATTATATAAATATAAAATTAATTTACAGTAGAAACTGTACTTAAATAACTGTAGCAGTTGGGGGAAAAAAATCACATCCCTAGGCAACAGTTATACAGGTTAACTAACTAAAGTAGACTAGGCCATTATCTTTTCAGAAAAACTCCCAGCTTCTTCAAAGCTAGTCTACGTCTGTGACTTGCAATTAAGATGCTTTTGCTGAGATGGCATCCATCTCGTGGGCTGAACATTTGGCTTAAACAGATTGTCTCCCGCTCTTTCAGGACCCTAGTGCAATGGTGAAACTGATGATGAACGCCAGTAAATAGAGTTTTCTAAGCCCTGATCTCAAATAAACCAATGAGCTTGCGGCTATTTCATTACCTTTAATTCTCTGTGGAAAAGGAGGGAAGGCTGAAGACTCACAGATTTTAAATGCTAACCAAAGATAAGTTGGACATAGAACAAATATGTACAAAAGTATAAATGAGTTCCACTGAATAGGCTTTGTTATCTTTCAATTCACACTGATGCGTGTGATTATTTTCTTTATATTTTTCTTAGATAAATAAATGTCATGTCAAAACACTTTAGTAGACTGTAAAAAATATTTACAGACTTCTAAGTGCCAGCAATATTACTGTAATTATCATAGAAGTGATGTACAGCATTAAAAAAACATTCTTATTTAAGAATTTATTATTTATATAGTGCAGTTGAGAGGCATGTTCAAGTAACCACATAACAGAGAATCCACTTCATTGTGTAGGACAGTTAATTTATCTGCTTTACTCTGGAACCCTGCTTGTCACATAAAACTGTGAAGGCAGAGCTGAAGCTTGCTAACATAAGGTTTATTAAAAAATAAAATACATTTCAACTTCACTCTTAAAATAGTAAAATACAAATTAATTAGGATGTTGCCAAATGAATTATGCAATCTGTGTCTCAGAAGCGCTCAACAATTTAATGTGGTTTAAGGTACTCAGCCTGAAACACACATGCAACTTACAGTTATTATTTGTGTAGAAACTGTGTCCAGGAGGCTCAGTCACAGAGTCCCTTGTGCCAGGAGATGTACAATATAGACCAAAAGGAAGGGCTTCTGCCCAAGGGGTGGACATGTTAAACCCCCAGCGTAATTGAATTCAAGTACCTATGATGTATATGTGAGATGACTTCTATAGGCAGTGGAGGAAAATACCTTTTCAGAAGGTATGTATGGAATAGATCATGTTATTTCTCTCCATTAAGTATAAAGACAGTCAAACTGACTAGCTCTGATGAGACTTTTATATTGCAGGTATCTAATATTAATGCAGACTTTCTCCTAAGTTCTGGAAAATAACCAATGGTGACAAAAAAAGTTATTCACTTTAAAAGACTAAGTAGAGTTAACTGATTACAAAATCATATTGCTGAGTGGTATGTAAAGAAGAGAAGGCAAGACTTTGCATAAGAATACATGGAATATACAGGTTGACAGCAGTAAGAGTTAGAGATTTGGTAGACTATAAAGTTGTTAAGGTAATGGTACCACTACGGATTTGCAGACCTATGGTCTTAGAAAAAGAGCTCTCCTTTGACCCCTAAGTGCAATTGGGAAATGTTTAAAACAGCAGTTTCTGATGGGACCTACTGCACCATTCTTCTACATTTCAAAAGAACAAGAAGAAATAAGGATGCAACAGTTTACTTATTTGGGGCCTTCCCCATAACGAAGAGAGGAGAGTCTTAAGAATTATTTTTTCTATTACAGGTAAAACTTTCTTCTGTTAGTTTGTCTAATTCATGCTTAGCTTATGACAGAAGACATTTGTAGAAGATAGTCTGTAAACTTGTGGGTGTTATTTTGTTTGTTGTTGCTGTTTCCATAAAATATTTTAGTTTAACATTTCTTCTGAGTATTCATTCATTCCCAGATCTCATGAGCTGGCATGCGTTGTTTGTGTATCCCACCAAAAAGAATAACCCTCCCAGAGAACATATAGGAGTTTGTTTTGCTGGATATTGTATTCAACTTGCAGCAAAAACAGAAAGGAAGGATAAAGGTTAATTTTCATAGAAACATCTCATAATATCAGAAAAGCTCGATGGCATTCTCCAAATGTATATTTTGAAGCAAAACCTCTGAGTCATAACTCACATCCTGTCCCCAAAACAGTAGGACCAACTTTCATTCCTTGTTTTCTAAAAAACTTGACATTGGTACAATTTTTGAAAGAACAACAGATAAGTCCTATTCCAGCCATTCTAGTACCATACATTCTAGCAAATTACTTTCAGAGGAAAAAGGAGAAGTCTTTTTTCCACAGAAATTTCATCTTTTCTCTGAAAACTGCTTTTAAGCCCATTCCTTATCTTGCACAAAAGCTAGATAAACTTTTTTCTTTTTCTTTTTCATCTTTGAGCATTTATATAGTTTTAACTTAAATTTCACAAAATTTCATATATGTATACATGCATTCTTATGTATGCAGAGTTAAATTTATCCTTTATGGTGAGCAATGAATTCTAGCCAGATATGCTTTCTCACCTTGGCCTTACATGTACGCTAATGTTCTAAATATTCCCTTTAACTAATCACAAGTAATAAATATTTTGACTGCAGTACAATATTCCACTTTTAAATATTGGAGCAGTTCATGTTATCTTCATTTAGCTAAGACAGATATTCCAAAATCCCGTGAACTGAAAGAGAAAATGACAGGGACAGGAGGAATGGGACCCAACAACACACCTTTAGCTCTGCTTTTTTTAACAATTAGACAAGTAAAAAGTGAAGTAATGCTGTTAAATATATTAATGAGCACCTTCACCCAACATGACTGCATCATATCTTGCACCAGGAAAAGCCTGGGAAAAGAACTATGTTTATTAAACATTTATTGAGGCAAAACCTCTAATGACTACATGGTAAAGGGCAATACATCTGGCTAAGGGAAGTCCTACTAAAGATACTGCTTTCTTTTAAGAATATGTTTCTGAATGGCTAGCAAAAGGAATTAAAAATTCGTAGAATAATTATTCCTACATATAATTATATATACATGTATAAATAACTTATGCAAAAGCTGGATTATGAAAATCCATGACTATTTAGCTTAGCCATAGCTTTGGGAAGTGTTATTACCTAGTCTCTGCCTCTGCACCTCCATATTTTGTGGTTGAGTCAACTGCTAATTTAGTCTGCTAGTTACTACATTTCTGATTAATCTGAAAAACTGTATGTTTATAACAATGCAGAGTGAGGCAAAGCATCATTTGGAAAAGAAATTTAAAATCTGTGCTTAAATATAAATCCTGAATTTACAAATAAAATATTTGATTGCACAAGAATTGAAATGGAAGATCATGCTAAAAAAAATATGACAGATGTGTTGTGATCTGCTGTGATTATCCTAACTTTAAGAAGACAATTGCAAAAAATGTCTTTGAGTTATTAAATAAAAGTTTTAGAAGAAAATAGAGGCAGCAGAAAGCTATGAACAGATAATGTAGAAAGAAGTTATAAAAATGTCTAGGAGTTAAATAAATATTATGGAAGGACAAAAACTAATGATATTGCAGGGAAAGTATTTTGGAAAATCCTTCTCTAAAAAGGCCAAATGAAGAAAAGAAAATCACTTTTTTTCTGCAAGAAAAGACACAACCTTTGGAATACACTGTTATGAGACATCATTGAGTCCTACGACTTACAAGGCTCATAAAACAAGATTTTTATGCTGTACAGCTCCATAACATCCTAATAGATAGCAATTCAAGCAAAATACATTATCAAAACAAATTTCTACAATGTTTACAAGCAAAAACTAAGACACCATAAAAAAGTAAAGGACTGTTAACAATGTGTTTTTGCAGTTCAGACTTTAGATAAGAAAAGAAGACTTAAATGCATACAATGATGGGGGTCACTACAATAGAGGTCTGTTTCTTACACATTTTTGAAATAATAAAGTAGAACAGCCTTATCATACATGTAATCATGTTGCATAGTACTCAGTCAGAATCACACAACCAAAAGTAGACAGTATATTTATTCATCTTGTTAGACACCTGATGTGAGGTTTCAAGGGTTTTTTTTCCTTTGTAGTATAAATGCTTTTCATCATATTCCTTTCTGATAAGTGACTGCTTTCTTCATGAGTTTTAGTTTGTTTTCCTGAAGAAGCAAAAGTCTTTGGTGAACAGGGATTTCTTGCACAGAGGATGAAAGCATCTACCATATGTTGGCTCCTTTTTCTTTTTTAATTAATCTTTAACAGTACAGGAACTCAAAATGAGATTTTAAAAGCAATATTTTTGAGAATCGTTGCATATGGAGCTAATAGGTAGAGAAAAAATGATTTACTAACACATAAATTAGGCAGATTGAACTGGGCCATGAAATCAGACAATCTGGAATAAGATTCCAGGTTTCAGAAACACTTAATAATCTATTTGATTACTTCAGCACATCAGTCATCTTTAATCTTACCTCTGTTAAAGAAATAACATCTCTATAACACTTTTAAAATGATGGAAAACCAACTGAACTAATTTAGAAGTTAGGAAAATATTCTCACAAGTGTCTTTGGGGACAGAGAGGTAGGAAGAGATGAATTTTCTTACAGAACAATTTTGCAACACTCATTTTCAGATAGCAAAGTTTTTTTTTCTCCAATTTATTTAAACTAGCAATAAACAAACCTGAAAAAATTGTTCCCTTAAAAACTTTAAAGAGGATTTCCCACATGTAAAGTTGCGCTAATCACATGAAGTGATTAAATGTAGGACAAAGCTTAATCTACTGTTGCTGCTTAAGAGACCATATAAATTTGATTCTACCCCATCAGTTTTTCCCAAATTAAACTTACTCATCAATTATTAGGTCTGATTGTACATCCACTGAAGTCATAGGTAAAGTCATTACCTTAAAACAGCCCTTATTTGGTTCATTACTTTTGGCTGTGCTTGTTGAGCTCCTGCCAAGTTGTTGACTGATTCCAGTCAAACAAAGAACTTAAGCCTGTGTTTAAGTCTAAGCATATAGTTTTATCTAACAAAAATTCTGGATGAAAGCGGCAGACTTCCAGCCTTCAGTCTTAGTATGGTTGAAACGTCCAATTAGTTCAGCAGAAATTATGCTTTTGATAACAAAAATATCAGTCCTGAACAACAGAGGTTTGATGTCATCCAGAGGCAAAGAAAAGGAAAACACTGACCACTTCATAAAAATATGTCCTATTTCTACAGTGTTTATTTTTTATAATATAAGAAAATCCAACCACATATTCTGAAATCCTATATATACTGCACTCTGCAACCTGTTGACATTACTTCAGTGGAACAAGAATGTTGTTCTTTTTAGAACATGAAACTTATAAAATGATTCTGCTATACAACTATTACCTCCTAGAGAATGTATGAAACCAAAATGTTTCACTAAGGTAGTAGAAATGGGTGCTAACATTGTCTCTCACATAAACACTTAGGAAGTCCACAAAGAAGTTTTGAGAAATTTTGCTTGTTTCTTAGTGGTTGCCTTGCATTGTTCCCTTCTTTTTTTTTTTTTTTTTTTTTTTTTTTTTTCCCTCTCTCCCTCTTTTTTTTTTTTTTTTCCTCCAGGAAATGTGAAGATTATTTTTTGACACTGAATTCTGACGAATTTATAGTTGAATAGGAGATACACATGTATATTCTGATATTTTAAAATCAACAATGAAAGTGGAAATCAGATTTTTGAGATGACCTAGAATTTAGGCTACCCCTATTTACTAGCTCAGCTGTCCTTAAAACAGTCTGAAATGAGGCTTAATCAGGAAAAAGGCACTGAATAACAAAGTAGACTGCAAGTTGTTTTCAGTTCTAACTAATCTCTGCTCTGATATTGGTCTCTCTGAAAATGTGGATAATCTGTCTGCATATTCAGCTCTTGCTGTAAAAAATGAGAAATATAATTTATTCACAAAGAGAGAGTTATTGTTTTACAAAGTGCTACATGGAAAGAATTGTCTGTTTTAAATTCCAGCACTCCAAAGTATTATATATGCAAAACATTAAATAAAAGCTGAGCTTGCAGACAGTGCTGTTCTATGGATTTATCCTAAATTCCCATGATTATGCCACAGCTGGGTACACACATATTATTTCTGCTGTAAGAATTATTAAAAGAAGCTTTTGGTCAATAAACAGTAAAGCAGCAGTGTCACCCAGCAGACACCTTTAATAAAATTAAAGTGCTTGGTGCTTGGTGCTAGGCAGCAGGTAGAATTACTTACAATAAATAGCATACCCTCTCTCTCGCTCGCTCTCCCTCTCTCTTAATAAAACTCAACTAATAAAGATAACGCTAAGTATTGATAGCTGTTTAGTAAAATAAATATCCCAGGAAGTGTTCATTGTGGAAATTAAAAGCCTGATATAACCTCCAGTGAACTAATGCAAAGAATAAGTTTAGAAGGCTTGGTTGACATTACAGTTTTAAGAACACATTACCTTATTCTGGACTACGGGAATCTTGGACAGTGAAGGGTGGGGAAAGAGCCTCTCCTAAATGTAATTGAGTTTTTAAAGGCTTTGTGAAAGTTAAGTGTGGATTTAAGATGAAGATTTTGAAGCCTGCATGGACATATAAAATATATTTTTTTATGTTTGAACCAAAAATACTTTTTCTTGTCAGCAGGAAAATAAAAATATTCAAAAAAAAAAAAAAAAAAAGATAAATTCAAACAAGTTTTCATCCAGCTTATGCTGTTTTATCATCAGAAATCAAAGTAATTATTACATTTTTTACCTTTTTCTTTTATATGAGATTATCTAACACTGAAAAAGCAGTTTCATTTAGAAATTCTTTTTAGAATGTGATATTTCAAAGGGGGCTTCCTCAAATGATTGTAATTTTTAACATTTCATATTCTAAGGTCTATTTTTCTTTTTTAGCTTTTAAATTTGAATTATTCTAAAAGAACTGCTGATGCATACCATCAAATTTAACTCTACCTATTCAGCTGCAAACATATAAACTTCATATGAAATAAAATAAGAACATCTACCAGATGAGAAAAAAAGACGGGTTAAATAAAATAATGGCAAAAGGTTTAAAGACCCTCCACGGAACTGAAAAAGAACAGATAATCCTATATGGTGCTATCAGTCTATAAATAAGCAATTAAATTTACAGGCTATTTCAGATAAACTTATATGTTTACATATTCATTCCTGTGAACATGGGCTACACAGGTTTGCTCTGAGTGAATACTCCTGAATAAAGACTCCAGTAACATAAAGCAGTATTGGCATGGAAATACTAGCAAAACCCTAAATGAATTTCAGTTTTGTCCAAACTTTGTCTGTCTCAGTGTAGTTTTGTGTTACAAAAAAGTAAACTTTTTGGTGACAGAGATTATCATGAAAAGAAAACTTTTCTTCTGTAAAGCATTATTTTTAACAGTTATTTTGAAATCCACCCCCTTCTTGCCCCAGCCAATCTTTAACCTTGTCAGGTTTAATGGTTTTTAACTTTTATTCAGCTGTCATATTCTTGTCTCTCATTTTCCTTGCTAAAAAAGTTACCATCTGTCTGAATCAACAATATTTTCATTCTTAAAGCATCTTCTCCCACAACATATGTCTTAAATTTCTAATGTGAATCAGAATATTTGAAGGATGTTGTCAACGATCATGCCACCAACCTGATTGAATCAGCCGTGGCTTTTTGCCAATTAAACTGCACGCTTTGAAGGAAAATATAAATAGTGCTTTGTTGCAAAATTCGGTAAGGCTCACTAGGAAAGTGAAACATAGCTTTTCTAAGATTTTTTTTTCTTTTAATTTTGTGGAATAAGAAATTCAATTGATTTGACTGGGTATTTTGTGGTATGTTGATTAAATTAGTTTTTAAATATTAGCTGTTTTTTAAATTAGATATATATATATATACACACATATATACATATATACATATATATATATATATAAAAGTTGCCTGAAGAATTAAATCAACAAAAATACTTTTGTATACCTCTAGAAGCATGTCATATTACAAAAAAATGTTCAGGCCATGGAATCTATGTGATGTTATATTATTTCCTTTTTCTTACACTCTAATTGCTGATTCTAAAGTGTTTGTAACCTTTTCTTACCTTGATAGAGTCATTAATATTTTACCGACTAATAATTTTGACACTTTTTCAGCACTAGCAGAATTTTAAAAATATACTTTGTCAATAGAAAAAAAAACCTTTTGAAGACTTGTCTTGAAAGAAAGTGAAAAAGAATAGTTCAAATATAGATGGAAAGAGTCTTTAATGAAAAGTACTTTGGAGAGAATGTTCTGAGGAAAACTGATTCCAGTTAGAAGAAATTAAGAGCTTTTGGAGTCTACAGTATTAATGACCTCTATACAACATATTTTTCACCCACTATTTTCACTGAACTTTGAACAATTCAGTCCTACAAAGTGTTGTGTGCCTTATATCCACCATCTTCAAAGGTTTCAGTAAAACTAGTTGAAAATTTTCGGTAGTGTAAAATTATGCTTTGACCACAAGGATTGCTTTTCTACAAAAATGCCTGCTTTTCAGAGTGTTTGTTTTTTGTCATTAAAACCAGAATGGCCCAACCCTGATGCAGCCCAAATGCATTTTTAAGAGAGAGTCATTGTATATTTGCAATTTGCTTAATGAGGCATCCTTTAAAAGCACAAACGGTCCCTCCCAAATGGACTGTATAAGTTGCACTAGCAGAAGTCTTCACTAATAAAAGCACAGTGATGCCAAATGTACATTCTATTCTAGTAAGATTTGCTTTTTTTATGTCAAAGAGAAGGGAACTTATGATTGCATAGCAACTCTGTTATTTGCAGAGTTTTCACACATACTTACACCAAACATAAACATTCCATAGTCTAGATATACAACAGGATTCCAGATTCAGTATGCCTCCATACCTCAGTATGCAGAAGGAAGCGTAAAAGCATCTTACCTCTGTTAAAACACTGAATTTATGTGTGTGAAGCATTAATTGCTGAAGAAGAGAAATGCAGTCTTCCCAACTCAGAATAAAAATGGTAAGCCCGGCTATAAACTGATGATACCTCTGAAAACCTTCGTTCCAACCGGACAGCAGAACTGGAGTAAGTGACTCGACAAAGCTGTTTCTCCCCTTTAAGCACAAACTCTGTTTTTCTTCCAGTTTTTAAGTTGTTTTGGACTGATCCATCACATATTTTCTGTAGATCCAAAAAGAATATACTGGTCCCCTGATTTAGCCTTTTATAAAGAGAGCCCTTTGCCTTCAGAAAGAATAAAAGTCACTGAACGTGCAGCAAAGATCCTGTGTGCACCCATGAAAGAACCTGTATCTTGACAAATTTGGTATATGCATTTGCACAGCCTTGAATAGGGCTGTGAAAAAAAACAGCACAAAGTTTTCTTATACTATTTGAGACAGCAAACGCAGTTATGTGACTGAGTCATAGTTTCTTTCATGAGATAGTGCAGTAGCCCTGACCCACCTATCACGCAAAGCCTCAATTTATCTCAAAGCTATAGTTTTCTTACATTAGTAGATGCATCGTACAATGCCCTGAGCACTGCAGCAGCATGCTAGTCAGTAATAACTGAAGGATGATTACAGTACTTCTGCATAACCACACGGAGGCTTTCTGTAAACGTAAACAGGTACAAGTGAACGGAAAAAGAAAAAAATCACAAATATACGCAGAAGAAGAAGTGAGACTTGGTTTAGAGCAAAAGACGACCGAGAATATACTTCTTACTTCCTTTTGGCAGGTACAAATTGACATTTTGATTTCTGTAGCTGGGACATAGAATATCCATATTTCATGATAAAAGTAAAAGCTGGTGTCCACGACAAGAGTAATGACCATTTGTTAAGGTGTCACATTCTTTAAATCAGAATCTCATCTGATTTAACATAAGATTAATTTTGGCACAACTGTCAAGCAGGAAGACATCACAGAATATTTTTAAAACTCAAGAGCAGTTTCAATGAGAAAACCCCTATTCTTTGTGTCACTAATTACCCAAATTGAGAGGGTCACCTTCTCTCTCTCTCCTTTTCTCTCTCTCTCTCTTTTTTATTCTATGAGACAGATACTTAATGGCAAAAAAGAGGTACAGCAGATTAGAGGAAGATATGTTATCCCATGGTGAGGATAACAACCAAAATGAGGCTTGTGTAGAATGAAATTTACATTCCAGTCAATGTTCGTAGTGTATAATCAAGTACTATGTGCAGTTAAATGAGTCTGTTGTCTCGCTATAATGAATATCTACATCCATCCTAACAGTTAATGAGGAATAAATGACTTATTATCAATGAATGGCAGTATCTAACTAGCTCTGCAACAAAAACAGAATATTAATATGTGTAGCTAAAATAGATCTTAAATGATAATGAACTAAGTCAGGCTATTAATTATTTTAAAAGCCTCTAGTAAGGAATTGGTACTCAGCTGGTTCAAGGGCCCTTGCATGTTTACAGACTGTATTAACAAATAACCCTTTAAAATTGTATCTCAGGACTGCACGAAAGAGTACCTTTATGAAACACAAGGGCTGCTGTGGCTCCCTCTAGCTCAGCAGGCTGGGAGCCTGTTCCCACCTGGAATTAGGACTAGTTACCTTGGAGAAAGCCACAAGAATTGTCTAGGGCTGATTATGCATTAACCAGCTACCTGGGGAAGATTCATCCTAGTCTTCATCTGCTCAGGGTGAGTATGTGCTCACACATGTGCACGAGGATACCACCTTTACTTTCTTATTCTTTAAAATCTTTTCTAGTACCATGGCAAAATCTCATTGCCACATGAATGTCAGATTCGTGTCTGACTATTGCTCTTAGCCTCAGCGATACGACCTTCAAGCGAAGAAATTGCAGTTATTGTAGAACGTTGCCTTGTCCTTGAAGAAATATTGCTAGCAGTGAGTAGACAAGATGATTGTTTGTCTATACGGACTATCAGCTAAATTCTCGACATAAATTTAGGTGTGGGTGTTCACTTAACACTAGCTAACTTTAGATATGTCCTTAGCTACCATTTCTGTATAGAAAGCTATTCCCCAAGCCTCACTGAATTCAGAAAACTTGAATATCTCAGGTAGATTTCAGCAAACAACTAAACACTAAGCAAGTTTTAATTTGTCCATCTGATGCCACAAAGTTGAATATTTTTAAATTATTGGTGATTTTTATTATCAGTTCAAATAAATGAAATAATAGTGTAAGATTTCACTTGGATTTGAGACTCCAAGACACACTGCTAGGCAAATTCATTCTCACAGATTCTTCCATTGAGCAGAGGTAATGAACTTGGGAAGAAATGGTTTGAGAGCAATGATTACATATATTTTTAATGCATTTTCCACTTTTCTCTTATGGGCTATGAGAGCAATATATATTAAAATTATTATGTGTCTAGAAGAAAAGATAAGTTCAACTCTAATGATGTAGCTGAAATTTTATACAATGCAGATAAAAAATAATTAAACTTTATCGCAAATATCTATAAGTATACGCAAGTATATATGTAATCAGATATGAACTCACAAAATTATGTGTACAGATAGCTAATTGGTATGTATGTTTGAGTGTTATACTGGACTTGAAAGAATCAATATCTGAAATTAAGATAATGAATGTTGTTAAATCTAACTAATTTTCATGAGAGATTTTTGAGTCATTTCCAGAACAAATTTTTGTTCTATTTCTTTTCCTGATCAGAGAAACTCTCAAAGAAAGATAAGCATGGAAAAGTATTAGAAATACATTGTTTCTCCCTATTTATTTTTTCTTGACTTGACTTTACCTGAAATTCAATCCTCTGAATACTATGTTCTCTTCATATAGGCATACTTACGAATGGCATATGGACAGACTATTCCAAATTACAACTTATCTGAAGCCTAAACCAAGGTCATCTAAATCTGCATGTGTTAACTCCAGTTTTAGCTGAGCTCTGCTTTCAGTCATGCACACATGGTATTTGTTAGGGAAAAAAAAATTCTCTGTGATTGATTTTCTATGATCTCTTTAAAGATTTTGCATTTCTGTGACACATTTTGTCACTTAGGTTGACAAATATACTGTCACTTTTGCATATTTTACTTTTCTTCTTAACAGAGCTAAAACAAACTGGTGTTTCTACTTCATACGCTTTGATGATTTAAATAATAGGAACTTCTCTCAATGCCTAAACAATAGGAGAAAATGTTGCACTTTTCTATTTTATCAATGGTGCTGTGTCTCTAAACTAGGCCAGATCATGTCAACAGTCAGTGTATTAAATACAATCTGTAGTACCACAACCTGAAACTCAAATAACATACTGTATAACAAAAGGTCTGGCCATTGTACATTAAACTGAATAAAAAAAACCCGAGGAATGCTTCAAACAATACTGTGAGAAGGTACCTCCAAGCATGTTCACATAACTGAACAAGATAGCAAAATGTAAAGATCAAAATGCTGCAGGAGACTGAAAATGATTTCCTAATTGCAAAGGTTGGCAAGTTAAGCACAAAGCCATTGGGGAAAAAAAAAGCCATAGATTAATATCTTGTTTTCCATATAAGAACTTTCCAGTGATGTAGAGTGTTGACTGTAGAGCTCAGGAAACAAGCTGCTCACTGAATAAGCATGTAATTCATATGGCATTGAAATATTTAAGTTACAGTCCTGTAGAATGTGATTTCAAGGCATTAAGTAAGATTATGTTGGATGAATTATGCTCAGAAAAGATAATGTTGGCTTATAAATAATATTGGTAAGACCAAGAATTAACATACCAGTAAGGTGTATTAAAAGGCATCCACATACCTGTAGTCAAGCTATTCATTTGAGTTGTTTCTGTCACATTCAAAATCTTTTTACAGGCAAAATGGAAACACCTGATAGGCAAAGCCAAGAATTTGTTATTAGTATAATTGAAATCTTAGAAGTCTAATCAAATAATTACTATTAATCCAGATTTATTATTACAGAGGAAAGAAAAAGGAAATAAAAAAATGAATACTACTGTACAGAAAAGTCTCCAAAAGTTCAGATTGTTCTACACATACTTCCTACTATCTATTTATTTTCCCAGTGTCATGCTCACCTTTCCACTGCCCCCTGATATTGATGTCTTCTGTCTGGTGGGGTGTGTTAGGACAAGCTATCAGCATCCGGAGTCCTTTGTGGGGAGCAATATGATGTTTGTGGTTTCTTCTTCCTCTCTCTAGTATCCACCTGGAATCATTGCTGTATGTTTACTAACACATTTTTACACTCTATTCTCTCTTCTTTGGTCTGCAAATTCAAATTACATCCTATTTAACTGTGTATGGAGCATTTTATGCATGTTAGCTATTACTTCTTTGTTCTCTTTGTTATGCCTAAACCTGGTTTTGTCAGATCCATCCCTACATTTCTTTAACTGATTACTAGTGAATTGTTTATAGCTTTGGAGTCTCCCAGGTCGGTTCATGCACCATCTCTTATCATCTCATGGTTGTGTTCCACTGTACACTGCATCCTGTGTGTCTGCTATCCTATCTGTGTGTCTGTTTCTGCTATCCTACCAGCCCTGTGCTTTTCTATACTACCATAATTTTATTGGAGTCATAAATATCTCATTCTACACAGAATAATATCTCGCTAGTACTATGGTTGAACCATAGTTCAACCAAAAATACACAAAAATAAAAGAAATTAGCTGTAGGCAGCTGGTCAGAAGAAGAATTGCTGTTGCAGCTGAACCAAGAAAACCAAAGCTCTAGGCAGGCCAAGACAAGTTTGGTCAGAGCAAGCCTGACCAGCCTCAGTCAGTCTGCAAACACAATACGAAGTCCGTGGCTTATTACTGGCAGTGACAACACTCATTGCTGGTCTACAGGGCTACATATCTATGGACTTTACTCCAGATACATATGGATCTCAAATCTTTCCTAAGGAGCATCAACAACATACACTTCAACCCTTCTTCATTATGCCCTTTCTAAAGTTAGAAAGGAAATCTGAAATACAAAGATGTTTAAGAAGTGACTTAAGTCTATGAAGTACGTCTGTTAAAGACTAACCCAGCTCTGATTCAGCAGAAACACCCAATTCAGTAAGAGATGCAATCTCTTTAGATACATCATTGCTGCACTGGCACTTGTACAAGAGTTTCTTTGAAATACCAAGGACTGAGACATTTGTTTTAATGAAAAATAGGAATGCAAATGTATTTCATGAGGCGAGGATGCATTCCCAAAATCTAAGGATTTTCTCAAGAATGAAAATATTCTTCACGGAAGAAAATTTTGCCCTAAAGAAACCCACCACTCCATATAATGCAAAAATACAGTCAGAAAGTTTGTTTCTTCTCAGTAAAGAATTTGAACTGATCCCCAAAGAGCATGGGGGAAGGAGGAGAATAAGAGATTGGAAATAGCTGAGATCTTTTTTTCTAGCAAATCTTATCCTAAATGAAAAAAAGTTTAAGATGCCCTCGAAAAGCACACAATAAGAAGTTGAAATCAGAAAGCGAAAGTTTATTCAGCGGCATGCCCCCTCTACATACACACTGAATGCTTTCTGAAAAAGATATGTTACCTTTTCGTGAATAACATAATATTACTTCAGACATACCAAAAATGTCTGAAGTAATGAAGAAATGTCCCCTTTGGACTATGAAAAAAAACCCCAAGAATTTTCAAGATAAAACAAACAATGGAAGCATTGCCACAGGAAAGGGAGGCATTTATGATGATACTAAGAAATGAAAAAGTGGATAGATACCAGAATACTGGGAAGAGTCCTTAATGTAGGAAGCACTAGCTGCATGCTACAATAAACTAGATTCAAGTTTCAGAGTGTATGGGCTTAACATTAAGTTTAAACAAACTGAAAACATTTGATATCAATGTTTTCCAAATTTCCCACATCATAAATTCTCTTTATACCTGGCGTTTATTAGAATGAAAGGGTGGGTATATTATCACACTAGCAGTGGAAAATGTCATAGTCAAAGCAAATTGCAAGGGCAGCAGTGCTTTGACTGTAACCTGAAAGCAATTTTCAAGGGAAATGTTAAAGAATCTTACATAAAAATTGATTTAAGTGTAAAGATATGCTTTTATGTTCATTTAAGTAAGAGAGAGAATATGCAGCATCTGTTTTGTGTATAAAATGTTCAAGATGAGGTGTCCATTTATTAGCCTTAGGTAAATTAGACTGCTGGGGTTTCGTGGATAAAGTCACCTTGATGTTGCTAAAAGAGCAGTGAGAAAAGGCTTAGTACAGTCATAATATTATACAATCCTATCCTTGCTATGTAAAATTAATAAACATATTTTATTTATGATTTGTAGTAGCACTAGGGACTCTAACTTGCTTGTTTAAGTACAGACATAGATCTCAGTTTTTTTATGGTGAAATCAATTTAAAACTTCCTTTCGGTATCTGGTTGTCAGTTACTATCAATCAGTAATTCTTTTCTGCTTTATTTTAAAAAGGTTTTTCCTGGTGCACTTTACTTCGTAACTTTTTCAAAGGAATTATATGAAAAGCGTGAACGCATTCAATGAACCATACGTGCCTGCATAAAGTTAAATATACTTTTTATCTCAGTTGCATACTTATTTTATGTGGTATGTCACTTGATTTGAAGTGAGTTGAAAATTGAGTGTTGCTTTTCATATCAAGTCACACATTAAAAATATCTAGCCACTAGAATTATTCTCCCTGTGATTGAAGCCTTTCTCAGCCCCCTTAATTTTACACATTTTTGCTGTGGGCAGCAGGGTCTACCCTCAGTTAGTGTGTAAATCCAGAGCAATGGGATTGGCATCAATACAATCATTCACGCTTTTGCCTATGTAACAAACTGGGACCCACAATAAATTAATGGATATTTTGATTGATAGAGTACAGCCTTTTTCTAAATTGTTGCAGGGCTGTGTGCTATCGTTACGATTTGCCAAATGAAATCTTACTTGTATGAAACTTTGAAGTCATTAAGATCTTTTATGGCCAAGGATCTTAGTGAAGTGACCTATATTTGTCAACAGAAGTACAGTCAGTGCTGTGTGTCACGGGCAGGTGGACAGTGATCTGCTGGTCAAATCCTCTGAACCAGACTGAGGACAAAATACCTATCAAGCACCACAGCATAAGCTTTGCTGGGTTATACTACATGGTTATGAGTCTTTAGAGATAGCCGTAGAGAGGACATAACTGAAGAAAAGTATTTCCTGACTTTATTGAACTTTTTGTGACATTTCCTGACTTTACTGAAGGAAAGAGAAAAATGAGAGACTACATGTTGGATGTATTACAATGTGGGAAGAGACACAGCTAAGAAAAGGGTTTGATTTTTAGTGGAAGTCAGTGGAAGCTATTCTCCTAAGGGTAAACTTTCCAAAGGACTGGCTTAACTGAAGTAGAAAACTAAGCTACTGCCAATGAAGCAAACTTTGAAATGAGAAAGTGCTTTCAAAAACTTAAATTTACAGGTATGTGAAAAAATGTGCTCATGTTACGGTTGTTGTACTATTTGACAAATGGCATAAGCTATCTGGAGTAAATAGACTACCACTGAAACCTATAAAAATCAAATAACATTATCAATGTGCCAGCAGTCAAGATTCTAGCACAATCTTATTTACTCCCTTTTCCTGCATATATTTCCCTACCACTCAAAATGTAGAGCAAAAATGCTCATTGCACAAGTACTTTTGATTTTGGCAGACTGCAAAATTCTGAACATCTGATGTTTAATCAAGTGTTCTAGTGGTTGTTGTTTCTGATATATTGTTATTCAGGAGAGACCTAACTTCAGTAAAATTAATTAATAAAATCCAAATAGCTGTATTCTTATATGAAAATATGGATACCTGCTCATTACAGATGAGCAACTGGCTCTCAAGTTGAGTGGCCTAAACCCAAAACCACCCAGCATTTAGGATTAAGCAACTGATCAAACTGAAACAAAAAGATTAGTTTATCTCTTTTTAAAAAAATATATGTAAATATAGTCTAGAAATGTTTCTTTGAAATGAAAATGAAAGTATTTCATTTGGAATTAAATATTTTGACTTTCAGAATTTCTTCTTTTTAGGGCAGTTTGACACAAAATCAGAAGATCAGTTGTATTTTTTGGTAAATAACTATTCAAAACATTGTCAAATGAATTTTAATTTTGATTTAAACACATCATAACTTGCTAAGGCAAGTTCCTTGTTTATAAAATCCTATCATATTCAGAAATCAGGACTGTATGTCCAAGCAGTTTATTTTAGTCTGTATGTCTGAATCAGAAATAATTTTAAATGCAACTATGATGCGATTTTGAGTCAGACAGAGCTTTTAGCTAGATCTACCTTTTCCTTTTTGCTTAAAGTGAATATAGCAGGAGCCACACAAAAAGCTTATAAACTCTAAAACCAGGTTTTAGTAAAGCACAGACTCAAAACTGGAACTTTCTCAAGTTGGAACAGCCCTGCTAAAGTGTGTTAGAAAAATTTAAATAAAAATCTTTCATAGAGATACCTCCCCAATATTTTCTGTTTTTACAGGTCTAGTTCTTTCCTGCAGTCTTACTCTCGGTTTTGAATTTCCAGCTGGTGCCTATGTAAAGTCCCTTTCTTACCTTTTCTCTCACCTTTCATTCATAGCTATTCTCAGAGGGATCACAGGAATTTTTGCTGATAGTCCAGGCCTCTTACTGTCTTGGCCTCTCCCACGCTGCTTATCCAGCAGGAGCTTCGTCCAGCCGACTAGGGTCAGCTGCTTTCAGGGAAGGGCTAACGTTGTCCTGAGACGTAGCAGCAAGGCCGTCGCCCGGCCCAGCCACGGACTGCTGGTGGGAGACGGGCACACAACAGCGAGCAGTGGACACTATTCATCAGTACTCATCACAGAAAGATTAGTGTAATGAAAGGCAATGTAATGTAATGCAGTCAGTGTGATCTTTTAGAATTGATTGAAGAAAATGAGCAACGGCTGAAGCAATCGTAGACACTCACCTCCATGAGCTTTGGAGATCTTCCATGACAGAATACTCTGGGTATGCAGTCACGCTTTATTTGATAATTATCTCTGTTTCCCCCATACCTCTGTCTGATTGTTGGGTCTACCTACTATAGGAAATGACACAGTTCATTCTCTTAGCAAATATATGCACCACTTCTAAGTCTTCTAACCAATTACTAGATAAACAAATGAGACTGGTAAATATTGACCTTTAATTTCTCCAGTCATCAGAGTCAATATTAATGTATAATTTATACTCCAGTCATCCCCAGCTACTACTGCATTTCAGCCGACTTTTAATTAAAACAAACAAGCAAACAAACCCATATCTCATCTGTAAAGTCAAGTTTATTTGTGAAAGTTGAGCTTCTTATGAGTAAATTAATAATAAGTATTGTAATATGTAAGATAGATACAAGTTATACCATTAGAATAGTAGTTTACCTACCAGTTTGTTTACCTGTTTGTGTTGTTTAGAAATAAGTTGAAGCTCTTCCCTAACACAAAATACGTGATCAATTGTCATAGATGATTACATTCCATACTCTAGATTATTCACAAACTGGCCAACCATACAAATACATAATTATGCTGGATTGAAAGTTATAGTTAAAGAAAGCATCCCTGTGAAGAATGGGAAGTACATCTTATGACCAGAGAGATGCAGTTACATTAGGTTCCACTTTAAGTTTTTAATTCTCAGAACTGTAGGCAAAACACAATCAAAATTTTAAATTGTGAATTATAACTCAACATGTAAAAGAAAAAATATAAAATAGAAATATGTAAGGTTTGGGGATCTGAATTATGCCTTCTAAATGTATGGAATGGCAATATTGCTTATCAGCTACTTGTTCAATAATTCAATAGGAATGTACATGGTAAAGAAACACCATATAAGAAATATGCACAAACAAGGTCAGTCAAAGTAGGCCTGGTCACTAAGGCACATGGTATTCTTTCTACACGCTGCTTGGATCCATGGAATATTTTCAAAAATAGATTTACAGATGAGAAGGGGATATCTGTCTACTTACATACTATAATCTATCCCCTTCCTACCAAAGAAATCCATGAAGAAAAAAATGGCCTCTCTTTTCCAAATTCTTTACAAAGACAGTATGAGAAATTGCAGCCACATGCCGTTACAAATAATTCATATAGTTTATTAAATGTTGTAGAACATAATTAATAATTGTATCGTAGGATTGTTTGTTTTCCCTTTTAATTACTTAGGTAAAATCAAAAGCCTTATTTTATAATCTGGTGAAGTAGAATAGTAGAGTTGCCTGATATAAATACTCAGATCAGAACTAATTTAATCAGTAATGTAGTTATTTTTTTTCTTCTCTTTTTATAGTGTCTTTAACAACACCTTGGCTAGAAGAGATTGTGGTTATAAATAAAAGAAGTAAAAAGGCTAAATGGAAATAGTAAAGTAAATGTATATATATTAAAAACAAACAAACAAACAAAAATGGTTAATCTCAAATAGGACTAAGACTAATCTTTTCCCAATGAGTTAAAGGAACAGGATTCATAATGTAAATCAAAGCTTACCTTCCATGTTATTGGAAAAGTTCATGTTCAAGCTGTTCAAGTGGGTTCAATTTCATTTATTTTGGCTTGTTATCTTTATAAAATTCACTGAAGCTGTTTCTATGATTGCCATCTCATTATTTTATCTTTCACTGTAGAGAATTTTAGGGTACTTTACATGAAATATGCCTTATAAAAATAAATTGACTTGATTTTTGCATAGAAAAGTAGGGAAAAATTACCTTTCAACTGTCTTGGATTTTTCCATTTAAATGTTATCACTGTGGCTTTTCAATGTTCTGGTGCTCTTCACTATATGCTGTAAAGAAGAAATAGGAAAACAATGTCAGATTATACACAAAGAGTTCCCATTTCTTCTCTTTTGTTTGTTTTGCATCAGCTCTTTTTATTTTCACTCACACTTTTCCAGACTATGTTTGTGCAGAAAGTATATATTTAATGAAAAAACAATTTCAAAAATAATTAATAGCTAATATTAGTGAGACATGTTAAGATAAATGAAATGACAAACATATTCAGAACATTAGTTTTATAGGCTATGTCAAATTTTCCGGTTTTCTTTCAAAATTACTTTTTCAAATTTAGCAACTTTGTCCCTCATAAATGCTTCTTTTTTATTGTTTATTCTTCTCTCCTCTCTAGTGGAGGTTTGTTTTGTCTTGTCTTGTTTTGTTTTTTATAGCTTATAGCTGTATTTCTGTGGAGCAGTGACTACCTGGCTTTGAGCTGTGCCTTCTGTTCAGCTCCTTCCAGTTAATCATTAATACTTAGGAATTGACCTGAACTTTGATCATTATTGTTTAAAAAGTCACAGAAGATGTTAATGAAATCCAGGAAGTATCTAGGTTACTCCCAAAGATCATAGCTCCCAGAACAGATGAAGAATAATGCTTGACAGTCTACAATAATTCATATTTATGAATGAAAAAGAGTTAAGGAGTCTGCCTGCATGACTCCTAACTTAACAGGCAGTGTCATCAAAAGCCTCTGAGAAAATATTTATTTCAGCGATATCTGCTGGTGTAAATATTATGAGAGAAAGAAAACGATCACTATGAGTGATATCTGTGTATTAAAAGCTTCAGAGAATTAGAAAAGGGTACAGATGATCAAAGGTGAAACACTAAGCCAAATTCATCAAATTGCTGCCAGTAATAAAGGAATGTGCCAGTTTCTTCAGATATTTAAATTTGTCATCAACACTACAGCATTGACAAAATCTCCTGAGGCCAGCAATAGCTATTTTTGCTCCCTGCTGCATGACATCTGCCCCTAAACTTTCAGAGCAATACACAGGGATTTAGCTTTGTGACTCTCATTACACTCAATGGAAAGTGCTGCAGAGCTGAAACATGGTTTTAAAAATATTTCTCTGGAAAATCCTGGGTGTGTTTAGTGAATGCTACATACCAGAATGAAGAACAGATTGCTACTAAAAAAGTTTTTTTCTTTTTTTCTTTTTTTTTTTTGAACACCTATTGTGTATTATCATCTGTTATAAAGTACAATGGAGAGAGCAAATGTTATGCTTGCTGCAGCATTTGGCCCACAAAAGAAATCACGGTTCAGAGGAGAAAATGTTTACTTTGAACAACCATAATCCTTGCCATTGAGAAATGACCCCCATAAAATAGCAGTATGGTGTATATGTTATTTCATGTACCATGGAACAGTAGCCTTGTATAGCTTTATTCTTTGTGCTGACAAAAGGTTATCCATTACTTTCTGGCTTCTCAGCACTGAACAAAACAATTCTCTGGAGCCCATTTGGGTGTCAATATTATTGACTGCAGCAGAGTTGGGAACAGGAAGGAACACATATATACATACACTACCCCCTATACTGCAGCCTTCATGATACTCAAAGATGGGAAGATTTGCTTTCAAGAATGATGCACTTATTGAAGAAATTCAAGACAAATGGAAGCTCAAAGTGCTAAAGGAGACAGAACACGTCGTTCTTTTGACAGTGCTAAGGAGCGTATCTATCCTTGAAATATTTGTTATAAGAATTTGGCCAAAAAATGTATTTGATCTTAAAAAAAAAAGCAGAGCGGAAAGAAGCAGGATGGTTATAGTTACTTACTTTCAGAAAAAGCATTTTCTAAAATTGGAGATATATGTATGAAAAGTGAGAGGGAAAAGGAGGTGAGAGCAGAATCCTTACAGGAAGACAACAGCGCCAAGCCACCTGGCTACACATTGCCCTGGAAGAATGCAAGAATCCTGATGGCTGTAGGTACAGGTTAACCTTTTCCTTCCTGAGCATCTGAAACTGGTCCTGAGACTGAGTGAGTAGTGTTTGAGGTGCACAAAGATGCAGCTAGATCTGGATTTATGCACCTAATTCTGGGCACTTGCCCGAGCTCTCCTGGGGAGGGCTCTCGACGCTCTCACCAAAGCAGCTATTTCTTTCCATGGGTGACAGATTTGATAACATGACTACTAGTAGTAGTGCCTGCCTCAGTTAGGTGGAATTAATCTGGGCCCCAGGCGCATTTCCGCTTCTCCAGTTGTCTAAGTGCAATTGAAAATCCAGCCTTTCTAAATTGGGCTACCCTCACCCTCTGTAGATCATTGGTGCCAACTTATATCCAAGATGAAATTAATGGGCTGTGGATGCCACAGACAGTCATTAACATCAAACTCTATAGTTTAAAAATCAGCAGAAGTATAAAACTAAAAGATAAGCACAGCTGCTCTTAATACGATCATCTTTAGCAAGCAATTTGCAGTATACAGAGCAAGGTGTCTGTGCCAAATGACAATGCTGTGTGCTGTATTTTTCCTTGTTGTTCTTCTTGTGTCCAACCTCTTTTCTTCAGGGGGACTTGGTTCTTCCAGTAAGTATTTTTAAAATAGTGTCACTGCCCTTGTATTTATCTTTTAAAAGAGAAGGAAAGTAAAAGGAAGAGAAGGGAATGATGATATTCAAGTCAATTGATTTTCATTCAGAAAGTTCATATTTTTGACTGTAAGTGAATTACAAGTTTCTGATTAGGTTGCATTTTTTGTTACTTCATGTTGTGTTATTCTTGTCTGATGTAACACGATGTGATCAAAATAAACTTGAATTAATCATACATTTGCATTTACCTTTCTTAATCTGATAACGCTATTCTAATATACTGTATTAAGAGGAAAGAGACAGAGACAATAAAACTAAAGACAATAGAAATTTAAATAATATTATCTAGCTATTAATCATGATTCTAGTGCTTTAAAATTGAGTTAAAACTACTGTTTTTTTCAAGTCTAAAGCTGCTAGTTGTTCATGTCTGTGCATATTTTCTGTGGAAAAGTAATGAAATAATGGATCAGTTGCATTCATTGTCACATAAATTTTGAAATCTGAAGAAACTAAACAGTAACATTTTCTGCTCTACCTTTTTAGAGTGGAAAGAAATAAAAACAAGAGTTGTAGACTGAAATAAAAGAATTTGGTTCTTCTACAATTAATACTTTAAAATGAAGACTAGGTATTCATTCTTCCTAGAACTAGGAATTAAATCACATAATAAAATAAGGATATGTAATGGTAGGTTTATTATCACAAAAATTATACAGTTCCTGAGAGAACTAGAGAATTATGTTTATCCTCTAAAATGCAGATTAATCAATACTAATCATATTTGTGATTTACTTTTCATTCTTCAGTAAGAAGGTAGCTGTGGGACATACTGTTCTTGCGTGCTTTAGACAAACCAAGAATGAAGCAGAAAGCTTTCTGGCAGAGCAAAAGGGAGCCAAACCACCGTCCAGGGCCACTGCTTCCTCTGACCGGAATAATATGTGTTTGGCATTGACTAACAGCAGAAAAGAGTGTCTTATTTTCCCATGTACTGCACTTCTCAGGATCATGCAGTCTTGCTTTGCCTATTGCAGTAGAGTATTTTCTTTGATTGAAGGTAGGATACTATACTAATCTTGTGGCTTTTCAAATACTGTTATTCTTGTCAGGCTTAAGGAAATATATATTTTCAACCATACATACATATTTTATAGGTTTGTATTTCTCTATGCTTTCACAAAAAGAGGCATAAGCACAGCAGGAATACATTTCATTATGCACTCACCAAAAACAAATCAAGGGATGACATTCACACAATATTTAAATATATCACAACATTCCTAAAGTCTTGAGGAAAAAGTCTAAGTACAACACGGATCTTGAAATAATCAATCTACTTGGAAAAATGGGGAGCCACATAGAGAGGCTGCCACTTCTGTAAATGCACTACGGTGAATTTGGACATTAGAAATACAGGCTGCGTCTATGCTATAAATGCTTTGCCACTGAAATGTCTGTGAGTTCAGTAACTGTAGTGGAGTGAACACCTCCAAAACTCCAGGCAATGAACCTAAATCTTTTTCCTCTTTTCTTTTGACTAGGCATCCGTAATTCTGCCAACTTGAACTGCATGCAGAAAGAAGTAATTACAAATTGTGCCACAATTTAGCTTATATATGGGAAAAATAGACCTGAAACTAAAGTGTTCTAATCAAAACATTAAATTCTGAGCAGGCAACAGATCAGTTTGATTAGTTATTGTTCTAGCCTAAAAAGCCATCTATGAATAAAGACAGTTGGAAAAAAATTTGGAGCTGCTGAACTGCTCTAACACTAACTTGCTTGTACGTTTTCTTACCATGTCGTCCCAATGTGACATTGCAGAATCTGCACAGTCACAATGTAATATGAATATGTAAATATGCCAGATATGCTTTAAGCTTCAGTCTGGCATGTTGATAAAACAGGAAGTTATTACACGCTCTGAAACTGAGCATTAAGCTCCCCACATTTACTAACATTAATCCAAACTACTCCATGTACTGCAGCTTGAAAGATGTTCAATTAAAACTCATTCTGCCTGGTATAAATTACCATTATTATGTTGTGAAAGGAATCCTGGAAATACCTGCTAACTCGTTATATGTGCACTGCCCTTACTCTCACCTCACCTCCCAGACAGTGATTGCAGAAAATTGCCTTTAGTTATTTAAAATTCTGTCATAAGCTGGTTAAGAAAAACAATGAAGGGCTGAGTGCATGCATAATTTTTCTGAGAACTTAGTACTGTAGGCTACTGAATAAGTGCAGGCAATATCTGTTTTTTGAACACGTATTTTTATTTCCAGGGTAGAAAATTCTACTTGCACACTTGTATACACATATATATTTTAGTAGTTTGATTTTCACTGCTACAATCCAATGATTTGTCTGAAAGAATAATCTACTGCAAAATGACTTTCAGGTCTCAAGTTAAAAAAAAAAAACAACTTTAAAACAACTTTAATCTCATATTGTTATAATGGTTAAAAAAGAAGCCAACTTGTTCAATGTTACAGTGTCTATCTCTCCTTTTAATAACTGTCATTAAATTCAACTGTGTAGATTAGCTATCCAAACATAAATTTTGTAAATCTTAGACAAGAAAGGATGCATGTAAATATCTAAATTATAGTCTAATCACAAACAGAGTGGTTATTTGATTGCTAAAAATGTCATATTAATCATATGGAAAGTTTAACTTTTCTATTAGTACAGTTACAGCATATTTGAAAGCATTAATTTTAAAAAATCTTGTAAATAAGAATAAAACCAGACAAGTGTTATGATATTTTATATCTATTAAAATTATTCTGAAACTCCTGAATTTCCAAGTTAGAAAGATCCTTAAGCACATGGCTAATTTAAATATAGAAATAATTCCAATGAAATCATTTAATACTTACTGACAAGCATATGTCAGCCAAACTTCTCTGAAATATAACTAATTCCTAGGAAATTTTTGTAATTGAAGATAGCAGTTTAGAATATACACAATTAAAATCTTTGCATTTTTTCCAATGCCATTACTCCCCAGAATCTCAGATGTAACCAGCCAATCAAGTAAGTTTTGCAAAAGGATCTGAGGACAGCATACTCTTGTACATTAGACTAGAGCCTTAGGATTTTAGTATCTGACAGGGCTTGTGACGGCTTCAAGGATCTCCTCTGTGCTCTGGGGATACTGGAAGCTTTCCCAGCATGGTTCAAAAACCATCTGTTGGAGAAAGCCCTAAAAGAAGGTCTCTTGGATCCCTTGCCTGGGTAACAAACATAACCTGGGCTACCAAAGTCCTCTAACTTTAACTGTGTCATGGAGAACCTAAGGGTGCAACTGCATAGAGCTTTAACTCAGATCACAGTGCACTTCTGTAGTGAATCTCCTGCTAATCGCTGCTTTGCTAGAAGATACAATCCAGGAGCATGGTTCGTTCACTCCGCTTGCTAGTAGTCCCATGGGACAAGACCACCTCTACTTCAAAGTAGATCCCTATCCAAAACAGATAAACTCAATGCAGGTCCTCAATGCCAACCATTTCAGCCTACAGATCCACTCCTTCTGTGCTACTCTACTTTCTGTCACAGTCATAGCATAAGAGTATTTAAGTATTTTAGAGCATTTAGAGTTCTGGGTAGGCAACTTGATAGTTATTTTAATATTAATTTGTATGTGTCCTTATATGCAACAATCATTTTTAAAGAGATAAGGAATCCACTCTAACTTATTCTGTAATCACTTTTCAGCTTGGCATAAATTTTGTTACAGTTTAGTAGACTAACTTCAACTAATTGAAATATGACTCATTTAAAACATGAAATTACCAAACTGCAAATTATGTAAATTATAATTTTAATATAGAAGTTGATACATCTAGATTTTAAATATATTAACCAACTGAATTTATTTCCCTGACTTCCATCACCTTGATATATTTAGTGGAATCCACAGTAATCACAAACATTCTTTTCAGAAAAGCTGAGCAATACAAGTTCTTAAAAATTACAGAACTAAAGAAAAAATATTTACCAAACAGGCTTCTGCTTCTCCCTGGCAGAGATATTACTCCTCTTAATTTGCATTTTAATTTCTTCAAGGACATTTAGCCATTTACAAGCATCAAATTAGTGACTAAGAGAGAAAAGTAAGAGAAATTACATCGAATTTTACAAAGTACCAGTTTAACAAACAGGAGACCTAACTATACAGAGGTGGGCCTTGTTGCCAAATGGCATCAGCCAATTGACAAGATATTTTGAACGTTAGAGAAGTACCACACAGCTATTATTTCCTTACTTGGGCTAATGGATCATATATCATCTGATAGTCAGAGAGAGAGAGAGAGAGAGAGTGAAAAATATTAATGGCTTGATCTTTTCTGAGTGTGATCTAATCACCAAAGAGCAAGAAAGAAATTGCAGAAGAAAAGTCTGTCTTTGTAAATAGGAAAAAAGTCATTAGGCATTTCACCACCAAGTAGCAATACTCCCTATACAGTGTCCTTTATTCCAGTACTCAAACCTCCCTTTTTTAATACAAGATTGTGTCCATTAATCTTAATGAATTAATGCAGTGTCAGGCAAACATAATCTGTATGAGCCAGATGCTTTCTAATTATTCTGGTTAACACTTTGAAATACATCTAAGCTGCTTAGGAACCATTTGAGTCATGGCAGGTACTTTTAAGACTTTGGCAAATATCATCCTTCTGTACAAACTCTGAAATTCAGCAAAAAGTAAGGACTGAAAATCTGGATTCAGCCATACAGAAGATACAATGGTACCACAAAGGATTGCATTATGATCATCTGTTACAAGCAAAGAAAAATAGAATTGGAAATCAATGGACTAGAGCAAACCTGTAGACAATTAGGCCTATATGAGGGCTAAAATGATGACAAGATTCAATTCCGTAATCTCTTTGGAGTCCTTCAAAGTGAGGTGCAGAAGAAAAGTAAAATCCTGGTGATAACCAAAGTGGAAAGGAGAGCTGCACCACAGTGACTACTACTCTCACCATCTCCTAGAATATCTGAATCTCGTATTTTTGCACCGCTCTGGCTTGTGGCTTCCCCAGATGTTCAGACTTGGTCAGAGATGAGAACACAGTTGAGTGTGTCACCACCAATAGGGGATTCCACCTGGATGTGACACTTGTGTTTCTGCTCCCTTTTCCTCATTTTTTTTTTAATTTCCTCTTTATTCCACCCACCTTATTTTTTCTCTTTCTTATTTTTTTTTATTTTATTCTTTAGTTTAATAAGTAGTTTTGAAGTATACAAAAACTATCTGCTTATATTCTCTAAATTAAGTTACATTTTTTTCAGCAACTGCTGAAACTGCTAACCTCCCTCTTCTCCTTAGAATCAGTCAGCTGGCCACATCAGCTGCATTGTTTTATGTAGCATAGACAGCCATTTTAACATTTTTATTGCGGAAGAGTTAAGGAGTCTGCTAAATAGGAGAATTATTTTTCGTTTTCAATCTCGGACAGTCTCAGAGGCATTAGTCAGCATTAACTTAGCACCTCGTGCACTGCAGGAGAAAGAAGTGCTTGCCATCAATTCTAGTAAAGCACCAGCCTCAGTAAAACAGACCCTATAGGGTTGCTAGAAGGTAAAGGAAATCTCACACACTTGGCTACTTTGGAAAGGATGACATGTACAGGATACATGAGGCTTTGTTCATCCCATATTCATTTGCATACTGTATGCATTTTATATTTGAATAATTTTCTAATTGGATTATTTGGCTTAAGAAATGGGAGCAATGCACAAGTAGAACTAAAGAGAAGAACTAACCAAAATCCAACATATAAAAATTAGACCAGAACAAAGAGACAGTACTCATGAGGATGAGCGTATCCAGATCTGAGAGCTTTCTGTAGTGGACTGTCACAGTGAAAAACTGCTCAGTGCACACAGTTCAAATCAAACGATAACCAAAGTGGCTTATTGATTTATTATTGACATGTTATTAACTGGAAATCAGTGAACTATTCATTCAGGATCAAATTCAGTAATGCAATAGATAAGCCCATTATTAGCCAGTTACAAAATTTAATAAGCAGCTAAAACTTTCTAAGCACCCTTCTATAGCTAATAACAAGAATCCTCCCCCATGCACACACCTGCACACTCACACACAACGTTTCAGGCACAGCCTCCCGCACTAGTGTGGGTTACCAGCATATCTCCTCCTCTAGGGGTGCAGGTTTCCCAGCCTCTGCGGGAGATGTGCTGCTCCAGCCTCTGCTGCTTCCTACACCAAAGGAGGAATGCTTGGTTACTTCTAAGATTTTTTTTTTCGTGCAGTCTAGGTCCTTAAGTTGTTTAGGAACAATTTAGAGATAGAGCACAAAAGTTGAACTATGTCTGCATTAGGATTCTAAAATGAGTGAGAAATAGAAAAATAGTGAGAAAAAATATTTATAGCTCATCTAGAACAAGTCCTGAAAAATCTCTCGATAATTAAGTGCTAATCTCAAGAGCAAACAAGTTAGGATAGACAGATGAATCCCATATAATCACAGAATCATAGAATGGTGAGGTTGGAAGGGACCTCTGGAGATCATCTAGTCCAACCCTCAGCATAGCCCATATGGGGATTGAACCTGTGACCTTGGCATTAGCAGCACCCTGCTTTAACTAACTGAGCTAAACCTGCCCCAAATCTTTGGTAATACACCCTTTCCACAATCATTTAGATGAGGAATAGATGGACATTGCAAAGTGGCAAGTGTAGTAAAAAATAATTTAAAATTGATTAAAAGCAGAAGCTAAAAAAGAATCTTCCATAAACCAACCCTCCCTCCATATTTATTTATAATTATTTTTCATATATAGGAGCTGGAATGTGTATTCTCCTCTGCAAAGCTGTTAATCAACTGCAAATTTATTACATCAATAAAAAGCAGAGTAGTAAAGGAGACTCATATTAAAAAAAGCAATAGATTAACTTAACGATGGGACAAAAACTGTTTAAGGAAGGAGAACATTCATGTAGGATGTAAAATATGATGTATAGACAAAAAAAAGAAGCAACACCTAGATCACAAAATGCCATGACTATGAGGTATAAGATCTTTTTAGTAGGAGCAGGATACATCTTCAGAAAACTAATGAGACATTTGAGCGTCTGCCAAGAACAGAAACAAGTATGTTGCACTCAACTGGACAGGGCTTAATAGAGATGGGATCTGAGCCAAGGGATCAGGAGTCAATACCGGACTCTCAGAACAATGATTTGGAGACAGGGAACTATAAAAACACAATTGACACTAACAAGGATGTTGATAAACAAACACAATAAAGTACATTGGAGGAGACTGTGTAACAGTTATGGTATTGTAAATTCCAAACTCCTGTGGAGCTTCTTCTGCGTTCACAGGGGTATAATCAAGATCAGAAACTAGCCCAGGATAAGTACGCTCAGATTTGAAAAGGTCAAGGCTTCTCATCGTACAATCAAAATTACTTGGATTCCCACATCACAGAAGTAACTGATTAGAAAGAATTAGGTTACTATTTTTCAATGATGGATTGATTTAGACTAACTATATTTTCTTACCTTGAACACGATGTGGATCGGGGCACAGTGGTGCAATACAACGGACAACTGTTCTAGACCTGTACAGAAATACAACTCCTGCCTGCGGAATAAAGGTCCAGCTCCAACATTCTTTCTAGCTTTGCTTGTGATCGGTTTGCTTTATCTAAACAATCATAAATCCTATAAAGTCATTATCCCTTCAGAAACTGAGATGAAGGGGTTTTGTAAAGCCCACTTCACACACCAGGGAACAACTGAGAATATTAGGCTATTCTGACGAAATAGTTTAATATCGGTTTCTGGAATAAAGCAGCCCGTTTGTAAACTGTTGCATAAAATATGGAAAGGACATGCTCACATACATCAGGAAGACATTTGCCTTGTTACAATGATGCACCCAAAGTTATATGTCTAGTTTTCTCCTGTTTTACTTTTTTGCTTAACAATGTATCAGGAAGACAAAATCAGAAAAGTGGATAAATACATTAAAGTTACCTCTCATTCATTACTTATTAATCTAAAAGTTTATATCAGTTTTTCTTTCAGTTAAATGTCATCTTTCTTCACGTTTAACTTGAGACCTTGGAGAACAACAGCGAACTTAAAAAGCTCTAGCCAGCAGATCACTAGGGAGAGACAAAATAACTGCTAGGAAAATCTATCTTCCTTACTGTTGAAAAATATTTGTTCTTCCCAAAACAAAGCACTAAAAGCTTTAAAGGCCTTACAGAAAAGCCCTTAACATTGAGGTAGATAAAGAAATGGATTGCAAAAGCTTATATTCTCAGTTATATTTTAACCCACATCAGCAATAGTCCATGGGGCAAGATGAACTGAAAAGAAAACTGTTCTAGTATTAACGTATTTTTCTTTCATTTGACTATCTACTTTTTGGAGAATCTAGAAAGTCCTTTAAAATCTGACTCTGTTTTTATTTGTATTTTTAAACTTCTATTTCTTGACAATCATAATGACTACTTCTTGAAAGTCTAAATTATAAGGTGCACTTGTATAAACTCAGTTCAGATAGCAGAGTTTTTTATATTAAAGCTCTTTCTTGCTTCTACAAGCAAAATATCGTAGATGATAATGTAAACGAAAAGTAATAGACCTCAGTGGTGTATATTTGTTATAATATTTACCTGAATGTCTTGAGTGAAGTCCATTGGAATTGGGTTTACTTATTCTTCTAGAATTCGCTATATTATTTCTTCAACTTAAAAAGGACCTACAACATTACTTACACACTTACTTTTAAACAACTTAGGTTAAAAAAGTTTCATTCAATGAACAGCAGAGAACACCAGCTTTCATAAAAAATCATTTGCTACTCATAGCCAGATAAATAAGTTTGTGGAAGGAGAAAGAGAGGAATGATTTCAGGGAAGAGTCTACCAAAAAAAAATCAGCTTCTTTCTACCTAACCAATCCTAAGTAGAATCTTATTTCGCCTTTACCACCATCCATTGATGTCAGCGCTAGTAATTTCTTCTCTTTCTTCTCTCTCCATAACAAGTTAGTGCTATGCAATTTAGGGGCATTGAATGATATGCAAAAGATCCTGAAAAAGAAATTAAGATAAATTTAAGAGTACGAGGCTGAGTGATCCAATGTCTAATTTGCATGTCACAATTTTTTGTCCCAAGTTTTACTTAGTTGACTAAAATTTTGCTATTCCCCATACTCAAAATTACCATTTAGTTGGCTGAGCTTTGATCCTGCATAAGACTATTTGGTATTCATAACTTAGGTATTGTTGCACCTAAGTTCCCTGAAGACCCTCCTGGGATAATGTCCCCCCTTATCTCTGTGACAGCTGTCTTTTTCCATGTATTAACTCTCCTGTTATTTTGTCACACAAAATAACAGACTCAAAATATGCCTGCTCTACCTACCTAACTCTTTTGCAATATTTCACTGTGTAGAAGGGATAACCCTTTGTGATTTTAATTGGAAAAAGTCCTACGAGACCAGGGCTTCACCATTCAGTTAGGATCTAGCAAGCAGAGTGTTTATCAAGGTAGCAGGAGATGCAGCTTCCATCTGCAGCTTAGCAAGCAGCTAAGGAAGCCGCAGCTCGTACTACCTGGGATAGCAAGCCAGGTGGGGTATCTTTGGCTGGAGTGGCCAGTGTGAATTCAGAAATTTAAAATTATTGGTGCCAAAATCAAAACAGGCAGGAGGGACGCTCCTTTGCATATCTTACAGGGTCAAACACTCATTGTAGGACTGAAGATAGTGGTCCTCCTTTTCCCTCCCTTGGCATTATTTCATATTTCTTACAAGAAAGTAATGGATCAGAAATGATAGGAGGCACTATAACACTTTCTCTTTACATTCAGCTTATATGGGAGGCAGAAAAGAGTAGTTCCTCTCATCAAATTTCCTACTAGAAATTAGGTTTTCCCCCCCTCTGCCTAGAAGCCTCTGCAGATGCTTGGTGGTGATACGATGTTCTGTGACCAAAGCCTTACCGAACAAACAATTTTTCTTTAGTCTATAATTTTGATTTCTGAAATCAAAATAATTTCTGGGAATAGAATTTTGTGACTCCTAATTTTGAGCTTCCTGGGAGATCAGTTCATGTCAGAGATGTCAGGGAAAAAAAAAAAAAAAAAAAAAAAAGCAGGCATTCAAGAATCTATAACAAAGATGCAATGAAAAATAAACTATTCCTGTCAGCTTGGTATCTATTTACGGAACACTTCATTTAATTGATCTAAGCATCTCCCTATCAATTTAATTATAATACGGTGATTACCTTTGTTGACATAATATGTTACAGCAATTCTAGGGACATTTTATAGAGGGTAAAGTGACTTTCAAGTGAGTATGCTCCACTTGCAACCCTTACAGAACCATGCAAAATTTAAAGGCACATAATGTATACCTTCATTTACACCATTAACATAAGTAAATGCTCAAAGAAAAAGTTTATTCAGCAAATAAGAAGAGTTGTGCACATAAATGAGTACATGTAGATCTCAAAATTTCTTTTTTAAATTCTGAATATAAAAATTAATAGTTGCAACAAATTTTATTACTGTGTATTTTTCCACACTCAGTGAAAGCCATAACTATTGGTGGAAACTAAGAGAGGAGGCAATGAAAAAGTTATTTTAATACAATTTATTTTATTCTCAAGATCAAACTAAATGGATAATCAAATAAATAGTAGCAAAGAACTGAAATAGGTGGCAATATGTCTAGTTTTTCCCTCCTTTTTGTCCAATATTCCATTCTTTTTTTCCCCTGGCTCATTATTCTAACATTTGACTTTAAAGGGTAACACTCAGCTGCCACTGAATAAAAATTGAATGCTATCAACAAATTGTCTTTGTCAGGTAGTTCTCTGGACAACCATGTAGAAATCTCAGCTTACTCTTTGATGAATATTGCATCCGAATAATTTATCATAGCTCTGATCCTTGAAGCCATGAAGAGATATAAAGAGATATCCAAATAAAGATCCTTATATTACCTTAATACCATTCTGTCATTAGATTATTGACCGCCATACAAATTTTCACAGCCTGTAACTCAATAGCCCTGCCACGTTGTTCCATTAGGTTTTACAAGCTTAATGGAACAGGAGTAAAGCTAAAAAGTAGAAATCCTGAATTAAACAACCTCAGTATCCTATCCTATCCTTGGCAGTGGTAAGGACTAGGTTTGTAAGAACAGTCATTTTCTTCTGATATATCCAATCCAATGGGACTGGTGAACATTTCAGCATCACAGAATCACAGACTCACAAAATGGTTGGCATTGGAAGGGACCTCTGGAGATCATCTAGTCCAACCTCCCTGCTCAGCAGGGTCACCTAGAGCATGTTAGAGAGGGCTGCATCCAGGTGGGCCTTGAAGATCTCCAGAGAAGAAGACTCCACCACCTCTCTGGGCAACCTGCTCCAGTGCTCCGTCACTCTCACAGGGAAGAAATTCCCCCTCACGTGCAGGTGGAACTGCCTGTGGTTCAGTTTCTGCCCATTGCCTCTTGTCCTGTCACATGGGGCAACTGAAAAGAGTTTGTCCCCGTCCCCTTGACACCCTCCCTTCAGGTACTTGTACACATTGATGAGATCCCCCCTCAGGCTTCTCTTCCCCAGGCTGAAGAGGCCCAGCTCTCGCAGCCGTTCCTCGTAGGGCAGGTGCTCCAGCCCTCTGATCATCCTCGTAGCCCTGCGCTGGACTCTCTCTAGTAGCTCCATGTCTCTCTTTTGTTCTTATGGATATTGTTCCTTGCCTAATTCATTCAGGACTTGTTCTAGATGAGCTATAAAAGTGCTCTGTCACTCTGTCACATCCAGCCAACCTAAAATCTTGTACACAGATGAACTACCAGTACAAGGCAATATTCCTTAGCAATTTTTACATCTAGGTTTGTCCTCACAAGACTAGCTATTTTGGAATAAGAAACACTAGCAAAAACAATTTAACGTCAGGAATATTAAGACACAATAGAAGAGATAGCACCTGCACATTTATTTAGCCATCCAAAAACATTTTTAATTAACATTTTTATTTTACTTTGATGTTAGTTATTTATAGGAAATAATCCTAATCATACCTAATCATTAGATATTTAACGCTAATCATTAAATACCACTCAACAGATGCTTCATGACCCAGAAACACTGTTCAGCACTACTGTGTATTATTTACTGTTGTACATGAAATATTTTATACCTAAAAAATACAATTAAACACATGCATGGAGTATATAGGATCTAAGCCCCAGTGTACTTACTCCTATGCAGATTTTAGGAAGAAAAATGGAGTTGCATTAAAAACTGCACTGATTATACTGAACTGTTGTTTCAGATAAGAAGAAAAATTTTATGTTTTGGGGGAATTAAATGAGTCAATATTAGGTCTTAGAATCACACTGAATTTTGATTTTTAGTTGATACATATTATAATATGATAATGAATGTCAAAATTAAAATGAAACATTTGCTGCTCAAGATATTTTCCCTTTCCATTTCCTTTTCTGGGAAATTTTGCAATTTTCAAGGTTTGTTCCAAAATGAATTAAAACAAATGTCAAATCTCTAATCTTCTGCTAAATGATACCTCCACTCTAGCTTTCTGTGGTAAGTTGAAAGGAAAAATAACTAGTAAGACTGAAGAACTACTTATAGAACTGCAGTGCCCAGTATAAAGGGAAATACTTCCAACAGGAATTTCTGTGAATAGAAGGTCTAAAACCATGGATATAAATTTTTAATTGCACCTGAAACTTATCAACAGCATATTTATTTTAGTCAAGAAAAATGCATGTTCAAATTCATAATTCACTCACTTAACTGCCTAAATTTCCCTTTAGACATGTATTTATTTAGAATGTTTCCACTGTCTCAGGGAATATATCACTGAACCTATGCTCATTGCCTTCTAGTATGATACCCTGGTTTTGGTATAGTCTCCTGAGGGGACAAGAAAGATGGCTTTGATGTCAGCTTCACTGATTCCACAGTATCAAAGGCAGGCAAAATTAATGATAACAGTGAAAGAAACTGCAAAACACGGTTCTAGGGATCTGAATTTCACATTTTCTAAGCACATGCCTTATAGGATTGCCTCTGTGAATACCACTGCTGGTTAAAAAAATAACCTGATAGTTTATTTCTTTTATGTAGCAAGAAATAGAGCCTTTTACGCTGGCTCTGTTGCTAATGGGCAGCCTTTGAGCATCTGAGGATCTAATGGGAGATTTTCACAGTTTGGGATTTACAATTTAACTTAATGAAATGCCCAGAAGAGGAGTGCTTGCTAGGGCTCTAAGAGTTTCAAAAAAAATTACCTGGCAAGCTAACATAACATGATGATCTTTTTATATTGCAAAACTCTTTCTGCACCAAAATTAAACTAAAGTCAAAGAGCTTAGAAGCAAGGAAACATTAAGAATTTCCTATCTGTTTTAAGGATAAAATAGTTTCACAGGAAACTTTATGATTGAAAAAAATAAAATAAAATAATATAAACTACTGCCACATGACCTAAGGGAAGGTTCAGATCTGTTAATAAAAAGAAAAAGAAAAAAAGAAAGAAAGGGGGGGAAAATAGAAGTGTTCTTTGTATAATAAGATGAGTGAAGGCTTAGGATTGGAAACATTGTTGAAGTTTTGGAAGGTTTGAATCCAAGTCTGGACTTTTCAGTTCTACAATTATTTAAAATTAAAGTAATAAAGTAATTCTTCTAGGTTCTCATAAGCTTTATACAAGTTGCTGTTAAAAGCTGGGAAAAGATATCACCCATGCTTGATATTGTTAAAGCCCTAATAGTTAATCCAAGGAAAGCTAAAAACCATAAAGAACTTATTTGGAGTTCTGTATTATGACTGAGAAGTTTTGGCTGGTGGCATATATTCTAGCATGTGACACCCTGTTTGAAAGAGACTTACGTAAATAAACTATAGTTTAGAACAGATAACATGTATGAGCACAGTTGAAAGCAAAGGAGTGGTGTAAAAACCACCAAATTATCAAAATTAGCCATAGTCCTCAGATGCCTGACAAGCTTCTGTCTTCCTCAGTCAAGTAAATCTGTGTTCACTTTTCAGCACTTCCTGAAATTTTATACACCTGTGGTGTATTTCTTCCTAGTTTTTATGTGCTTCCAGAAGAAAATATTCACCACAATTCATTCCAGTTGCTATTTATCAACAATTGCCAGTGCTTTAATTGTTTGACATGCAAACACGTGGGATAATGGAGTTCTTTTTAGGAATAAAAAGAACCTTTTTGCCTGCGATATGAAAGGACCCTCCAAGTCTTGCTGAACGCATTGAGGCAGCATGTCTGGCATTTATCTTGCTTGATGATGAAGAGGGAGAGCTCTCTATGCAGTTTTGATGAAATCCTACAAAATGAAATTTAAATAGAAAATAATGAAGTTGCAGAGCTTTCAAAGAGAAGTAAACAAAATATGAAGAAAGACTTAGAAGCTGCCTTTGAAAGTCTTTGAAGACGAGCATTATTGTCTCTAAAAAGTCTAAGGAAGAAGACAGTAGCTTTTATAATCTCATTTAATTATAAAGTCATCTAAACAGTGGTTTAGAATGGTGCCTGTAATCTCTTAATTCATTTAATTTAGAACCCAGCCCTACAAAACAGTAAAGAAGAAAAGTCTAGATATACTAACAGCCCTATGACAGTAAATGGAGGAGGATATAAACCTTTAGTTCCTGTGGAAATGTAGGCACAGTGCCATCATTTTGCAGCAAAACTGAGTTGTCAAACACTATGTTCATACAATCACAAAATCAAAGAGTAATTGTGGGTGGCAGGGACCTCTGGAGGTCATCCAGTCCAAATGCTTGCTTAAAGCAGGCTAATCAGATCGGGCAGCTCAGGGCCATGTCCAGTCAAATCTTGAACACCTCCAAGAATGGCTATCACACAACCTCTCTGGGCACCTATTCCTACACTGGCCATCTTAATGATTATATATATATATATGTATGTATGTAATTGGAGTTTCCATGTTCCAGCTTGTGCCCATTGCCTCTCATCCCATTGCTGTGTACCTCTGAGAAGAGTCTGACTCCATCTTCTCTGTATCCTCTGATCAGGCAGTTGTAGATAGCAATAAGGTCCTCCTGAAGCCATCTCCACTCCCAGCTGAATAGACCCAGCTTTCTCAGCCTTCCTTGTACCTCCCATGCTCCAGCCATCTCAGTGGGCCTCTGCTGGACTTACTCCAGTATGTCCATGTCTTTCTTAAGATGTGGAGCCCAAACTGGACAGAGTAGTCCAGAGGTGGACTTGCAAGTGACCAGAAAAAGGCAATTAAAGGGAGAGACCACTTCCGCAGGCCTGCTGCTCACCACAGGCATTACTAAGACAGCCCAGGATGTGGCTGCCTTTCTTTGCTGCAAGGGCACACTGCTGCTAGCAGGTGTTAGATGATGCAATCACCTCACAAAATGAAAAATTTAAGCTTCATTTTTTTTTTACCTCTTCTGTACACAAAGCTCACTTGTGAGCCAATACCCCTCCTCACCCTAACTGAGCCACAATTAAATAACATTAATTGAACAATATCAAGTTTCTACAAGTGTATGATGATAATTATTTCTCTTACTGATGTCAAGCCAACACTCAGAATGCTGACATCATAAATGAAGTCCAACAATAGAATAAGAATCACAAAACCATATTACTTCAAAGGTGACAGAATCAATACCATTCTTGTACACTTGCTGAAGCCATTCAGGCTAGAAATCTGTAGAGCTCTATCTGCTTTTTCAGCTCCACTTTTCAGCAATGTTGGTTCTATTTTGGTGACACTATATATGTGGTGAAATATTCTCTAGAAGTAGAAGCAATGTTACACACTGCATAGAAAAGAACATTTTGCAGTGACATTTCTGATCCCGGTACATATATATATCATATATATAGCGTTTTACTTAATCAGTGTTAAAGCTTTAAAAAGAACGGTGAACATGAGTAACATATTTCAAATAATAATGTAAAAGCACTGCAGATGACCACAAGTCGATCTGAAGATTAGATCACTGATAATGGTTACACTTTTGAGTGCCGTTGAGCTGACACTCTGATCTAACTGTTTGCTTTAGGCAACAGAAATACTTAGAAGTTTTACTGAGATTTTTAACTTACCCTTTCCAAGAACAAACAGTGAAATGTTCTTCTAGACAAATGAATTCAGTATAAGCACTACAAAATGATGGATAAAGTGCAGTTGGTCATAAAGGAATGCTATTAAAAGCTTTCCCACAGTTGCAGCACACATCAACTCAAATCAAAAGCAGTAGCTGTAACAATAGCAAAATAATATTTCTTCACTAAAGAGAGAAAACTACTCTAAACATCTTTACAGAAGACAGATATTTCCATAGGAAGAGTTCTGTTCACACAACTGGACCCCAGATGCCTGAGAGGGATACCACAGACACAGATCATTTCCAACACTTAATTGGATAACATCAAAACTAATATATAGTGATATCCCAGAATGTCATGATATTAATCTGTTTTTATCACTTTATGCACTGTCAACTCTACTTTAGTACATGAGTCGTCAGCTTTTCACGTAAGATTTCTTCTTTTCAGTTACAACACTGCTGTTAGAAAACAAGCAAAGACTTCTAAAAGTAAACGGAAATACAGTCAGTACTTAAGAAGCCATTTTATATTAGATGAAGACTACTAGATCAAGATTAACATTTTTCTCTAGAACTAAACTGGTCCACAGAGACCAATATTCCTATAATTAAGAAAGATTGGTCACACTGCAGCTGTGCTGTACCACTTGTATGTTGAGTTCTGCACTTCAGCATTTAAAGTATGAAAAAAATGGCATCTCTAAAAGTGAATTGCTCCGTATATGTCCGAGGTAGCCACATGCAATTAGTTCATGGGATAAACAGTTGGTTTGTAGGCTCCCTTGGCCAAGTAGATGTTGATTCTGGAAAACATAAAAGAAATATAAAGAGAACAAAATGCTTCACTTGCAAATGTATGGATCATCTATATGGTTTGGTTATATGTACCACTCCCTTCAACTAATAAAAAAGAAAACTGTTAACATTTTAGCCATGGACTTCTCAGTGAATTAAGTGATTTTTTAAACATTTTTCCTGTAGTCTTAAGTCTGTGCATTATGTTTTTTGTTTTGTCTTATTTTAATTAAAAGGTACCTTATATTTCATAAATTAAGGTCTAAAGTCTACAGGGGATTTTAAAAGCATCAGCTATCAGATGTGTTTATAGTACCGTATTCTTTAAGAGTCCAAGCTAGATATTAAGCCTTTTTTTGCTAAAAAGCTACATAAGGTGTAACAAAAAGACTGTGGGAATTAAGTTTCTGACTATGTTCAAGGCCTTTTAGCCTAAGTACAGACAAAGGGTGAAAATGGACAGAAGAGACATAATATGTAAGACCAGAACTGATATTAATTAGAATGACAGTTTTTCTCTGATGGGCTTTGAAAGCAAGGACATAGTTTATGTCTGATATAAAAGAAAAAGTAGATTTAGTTGCAAGATGTGAAGAGAAGTCAGTTATCACAGTGATAGGACTGGAAATTCTCTCTGCAGCAAGCTACAAATAGGAAAGATAGTATTTGACAAGGTCAAAGAAAAAAATGTTGGAATTTGAGATGATGAGATCCTGGAAAATATGTGGATGGATAGGGAGGACTGTACCTTTGTGATCTTACGAAGAACAAATCTCCACACCTTAGACACCACTGGAACTGATATCTGAGATGAAAATCATGCTTGGTTTAAGGCCCTTCACCACAAACTGTATTGTCTTGTCTGAAAAAGTGGTTGATAAAGGAGGTAGCATGTAGGCACAGATATAGAATAAGAATTTTCATTTATCCATAATTAGCTTTATATGTCAAGTAGAAACCCAGGAACTGTCACAGAGATAGGTTGAAAACTTCTTGAAGAGACAAGTTTAGGACATGGACATAGAGCTATGGAATAAGATATGATTGTTTAGTCCAACATATCTCTCCTATGCCACCATTTACTGATGTTAGTCACACAACCTTGTCATTCAAAGCAAAAAAAAAAAAAAAAAAAAAAAAAAAACACCCCACAGTGTACATAAATTTTTATACTATAGGAACATATTTTAAGGTCAGAAAAATTCTCTTGCCTTCCATCCCTCTTCCACTGCAAGATGTTACGTACTGAAAGCATGACCCAACATGTCTGAATGTCCTGGAGCTGAGGATTATCTTGTTTTTAAATGACATTACCTACAGTACAGAATACAGCTCTCAATGCAACTTTTGTGGTGTACTTCTCTTCCCCCCACCCCATTACCAGTGTAATACTAATTTAAACTCATAGGTTGCATTATACTGATGTTAAGAGAATGGTACAAAAACAATGCTATTATTAATAATATGCTCTGATTTTAAAAAGGGTTGTAAATATCAGAAAGAATAATAATGATATTGATGTTTTTGATTTTCATAACAACATTCACCAGCCTTCTCTATTTTATCAAAAAGGCCAGGTATACCAGTTGAGGATGAGGATCTTACCATACTAAGTAATTTGTGACTACAATCCTTTTTCCTCCTCTGCAACCATGCCTCATTCAAAAAAACAAAAAAACAAAACAAACAAAAAAAAAAACTTTACACTTCTTAATAAGTCCTCATTTATTCATGATTTAGAACCATTTTGAAATTCATGATGAAATAGAGACTTTATGTACTGTGTATATATAACATGATATTTAGTCATGAAAGAATGCCACAAATAATTTATTAAAACAAAGGACTACCCAGTCCTCAGTAGTCTGTTACAGTCTTCTTGAATAGGCTTTGTTTAATGAACTGGAGATTTGTTTTTGATTTAGGGGAGGGAATATACTGACAACCACTTGGAAAGCAAGAAATATTGCACCAGTTTCTCTATGAGAAATCCTAAGGACATCAGGATGACTATGAATAATGAGCTACAAGAGTACATACAAATTATAGCTTAAGCTTTGTCTTATTAATAGGAGGTGACAGGAGCATATTATGCTGCTAGATGAAGTTTCAGACTTTTATTATGTGATTTGATTTCTTAGATATCCATGTAGATAAACTGAAATATTTAGTGACAGACTTTTTTTTACTATCTCCTCTGCAGACACAGATCAAAGAAGGCTTGGCTGCTATTTATTGTATTTGGCATCCTAATAAAAATTCTGAATATCTGCATGATTGAATCACTTTCTCAGTTCCAGTAGTTTCTTATCCATCAAAATTAGCAATTCATATCTCTAAGTAAACAAAGTTTCTGGAAAATTAAATAGAAAAATATAAACATGATGTTGAGAAATAAATGGATGAATATATTAGAGAGCAGTGTCAGGTAAACTACTCTGGTTAATATTTTGTCAATATGCCCATTTTCAGTGGATTATAACACTGCAGCAAGATGCTGTCAGTCAGCTTTCAAAACACTCAGATTAAGAACATTTGTAGTTTGCTTCTCTGGCAATTAAAAATATTGATTGACAAAAAAGTTTTCATTTGCCAACATAATTTATACCAATTTATTTTTTCCTGTACAACAGTAAATTTCAGTATTGTTCTTTTTAACAAGGTAGTTAAATTCAAAAATATAAAGAAAAAAAAAAGACTGTAGCCGAATAGCTAACCTTGGAATACTTTTTAAAAATTATTTCTATTATGCTCATGTAAAGTAATAACATATTGAGGGGAAAAGAAAAATAAGTAAACAAGGGTGTAAAAGTCATTGTTAAACTGTTTTTTATATTCCTGAAGCCATAATTTTGATAGGTACTTCACTATTAGAAAACAAAATGTCAAAGCTCCTCACCTAGAGAATTTAGAGTCATTTTTAATTTTTTATAAGAAAGTAATCATTAATAGGAGACAAATACTGGAAGAAAAGGTTTTATAATAATGAAATGCTTTTGTAATAGTGAAATGGGCAACATAGCTATGGTATGGGCACATACATTCATTATTTTATTTCTGCTTGTTCTTCTTGCATCATTTTTTGCATTCCACATTGAACTTTAAGACATCTGTGATTTTGATCAAGAAAACACTCCTATGGAAGTTTCTTTTGAAATTGTTCTCACCAAATATGAGCCAAAGTTTTTATCACAGTTTTCTATCTCCTAAAGTTCAGGTTTCTGAAGTCTTTATGTAAATTCTTACATTTAGTACTGACATGAACTGAATTCTGTAAGTACTCATGCAGATCTTTGTAGTCATATGAAAATGCAACCAAGCTAAAACACCATTGGATTATTTATATATTAAGTATTTTGAGGGGTTAGAAACTTATAGAAATAAGGTCTGAATCTGAAAATAATTTAATGAGATTTGAGGGTAAGCTGTGATATTCTTTGCAAGCTATAGTGTTTAATAATTTACCAAATTTAAAATCTTGGAAATGTGAAGAGAGTCTTTGCTCCACTATAATCTCAAAATTATCTGTATATCCTTTTCCTGTCTGTTACATTATTTCTTCACATGAGGTCAATATAATTTGTACTGTCATTAACAGCAAAAACTTCCTGCATCTGATTCTTGAGGGCTGGACACTCAAACTTCACTTGCTGAGCAGGGAGCTTTCACATGGCACCTTTAATGATGGGAAACCATCTGAGATTGTCTTCTTTCCCATCCCTCATCTATGTGCAAAGAACATCATGAGAAACACATAAAATTTGCTGTTCAGATTGTTGTGTCAAAAAGACTGTATAACTCAGGTCAGTACACATCAAAATGATGTCCTTGCTAACAATTTCACTTTCTCCTCAGTTTAAATGAGATCATAGAAATTTAACTCCCATTGTAATTCAGATCTCTTCTCCTCATCCTTATTCTTTACCAAAAATAATAAATGAAGTTTTCAGCAGTTGAAATTATAAGATTTTTCTGGATTAGTTTAGCAGATAGGGTCAATCTCTTCTCAAGAGTCTAAATATGTGAGGACAAGCAAATATTATTTTCAGACTAATTAGATCCTTGGCACTGTAGAAGTATCATAGGGTATGAATTCATTCAAACAATAGTTTGGCATAGTATTCTTATTATTTATATGATTTCCAACTCTTATGTTGTTATTACAGTGATGAATTAACTGCACAGACAGATTAGAGAAATAAAACAGTTACTGCTAAACTTTCATAGTTCTAGTGTCAGATCACCCGTTGGTGGCTGCAGTTGGAGGAGATGTCAATAAGCAGCAAGAAGCAGACTTTGCCCTGTAGGAACTTATCCCACATGATCAGCTCCTTACATATTCACTTAAATTTGATCCTTTATGCCTTTTGAAACAGGAGACATTAACATTGTTCTATAATGATAGAATAAGCACAATAAACAGTTGAGGAATATAAAGAAATTGCTCCATTTTTTCCCCAGTCGTAATTCCTAAAGTGGAGATAGTCTCCCATGTTTTAACTGGCAGCTTGTTTGTAGAAGAGATTTGGTTTTGAATTTGTTTCTTCACTTCGATAAACTTTACATTTTCTGTGAATGCATTAACTGGGAAGAGGAGAGTAAAAGAACATTTGCAATTTTTCTATAATATTACATTGGTAACTTTGCTAAGATCAGTAAGGGTCCTCTTCAAGGAGGTTTTCTTTGGAGCATATTCTCTTTGGAATAGGAGGCTGAAGCATATTGTTGATCCTCCATAAGAAGTCCAAGACTCCTCATTGAAGTACTAAATGTTTTTTCTTAGGAGGAATACAGATTATCTTGACATTTGCTTGTATTATGTTCTTGTACAGAAGAATGAACTATTTTAACACCTTCCACCTAGCAAATGACAAGGTGACATTTTCTTTTAGATAAGTACAAACACTTCTCCTCTAATAATCACTTAATTATAGAACCATTTGTTTTAAAAATCTTATTGTTTTGTGTAGTTAACGACTTTGGATATTTCATTTAGAAAAAAAATAGCATAAGACAATTGCATGACAGCACTAAGATTAACAGAAAGGGATCCACTAAAACCTTTGCTCATTAAAGTCCTGACAAAAAAATAGGCAATCTAGAAAGGATAAATAATTCTTTCATTTACTTAACATGTTCAGATGGACTATGAAAACAGTGAGAATTATTCCTACACATTCCTACACATTTCCAGTTTCTTTATTATTCCTACACATCCAGACAGAGCTTTGACATCTTGGGTTTCCTTTTTCTTTCTCCTTTAAAATACAACTTGCATTTTATTTCCAATCTAAGGATTTTGGTAAAGCTCTCTCTGTGTTAAATCAGAAAAAAGCAATTAAATAAATAACCTCCTCTCTAATTCTAACTTTAATTCACAAGTAAAAAATGTTTCAAATGTTTCTAACTGTTGCAGAACTAGAGACACATGCTATTACCAGTCTCTTTGTCCAGTCTCTACAGCAACTAGGCACAGCAAAGTGAAACAAGGATGCAGCTACAGTATTAATCCTAATTGTACTAATTTTGGTGTCCAGAGGTCAAAAACTTTAGGTCTGAAAAGTAGGAGTATTTCAGCTGCAGAAGCTACTGGGCTTCTGGAACATAACATTAGGAAAAAAAAAAAAAAAAAAAAAAGGAAAAGAAACACTTCCACCAAAAGTCCCATGCATGCCATAGCATCTCCTAAAAGTCCCATGCATGCCATAGCATCTCCTAAGCTTTTCTGTGTCTTCTGACATGCCCAGCATCCCACAAGCCAAAGGCAGCCAGGCTGCATTCAGCTTCAGAACGTCCCCCTGAATACAATGATATTGATTGCCAAAATACAACAATTTTGATTACTACGCTCCGCTCTCGTTCTTTCTTTCTCTCACCCACTGCTCTAACTTTTCATTCATCTTCTCTTTGACACCAATTCCTTTTTGGGGTCACATTCTCCAATTTTTATCCTGTCGCACCATCCTCGGTTTTTAGCACTTCTCCTATTTCTTGTGAAGTTACAGAATAAAAATTTTGACATAATTATAGAAAAAAAAAGCAAGCAAACACACAATCCTATACTCTTCATGGGCTAGAATGACAGCTGTGTCAGAACAGAGGAGAGATGAGAAGGAGGGCTCTCAAGGAGGTGCATGAGTGTAATTTATGGTCCTAATTCACACTACTGAACCCTGAAGATGCCATACAAATGAATTCACTGCTGCAGCACTGGGATAAAATCATGGTCTTTGGTCCCTCTTTTCCTCAGCTCACTCTGGTTATTTGCACTAGGAAATCCCAATAGACTAGGTGCCATGGACACCAAAATCTAGTTTCATTCTAAAAAAAAAAAAAAAAAAATGCAGATTTCCAATCAAATATGGGTCATAGATCCCTCACTCTCAGTGACAATCTCCATGTAGTTTCATGCAGCATGTTGTAGTCTAGTCCTTTCTGCAAAGCATGATGTGGTTGTCACACTGTGACATTGCATTCAGAAGCAGCGTGAAGTGAAAGGATTCACATATGAGGAAAAGTTATATATCTAGGACTACCAAACTCATTTTTTTTGGTAAACTACTAAGTAACTTTCTTATAGTTTGTTCTTCATGTTGAATTGATAAAATGACTGACACTCCTTGTTTATTTGTTTGTGTTTTTTTTTTCTTTTTCTTCCCCTTTTGCTTTGGACTAGACAGCAGGGAAGCTTAATGTTATTTTACACATACACAAGCCTCATCTTTCCAGTATTCAGCATAAAATGTCATTGAAACAAATTAAACGGAAGGCCATATTCTCTTTGACATTCAAACTATGCGACTCAAAAGCAATTTCCTGGTATGTAAAATAAAGCTCCAGATTCTACATATTATATTTCCCAGGAATATAAGGTGGTGAGAGAACTGATGTTTGATTTCTCTCTCTTTTATCTCTGATTGTAGCTACACTAATTCTGGCCATCCACAGTCTGCTTTTAATTGAAGCTTTATATGAAATTTTGTCTCCTTTGATTCAAGATTTCAAAGCTATACTTCAAAGCTGCAAGGTGGTGAGGTGACCAAAAAGGTCACCAAAAAGGTGACCTACCATCAGAAGATGCTAGAAGATCACCATTCTCTTGGCCAGGAGTGCCAGAATGTGCCTCCCTCATTAGCTCATATTTTGACAGAAACATGGCTGAGATTGCAGTAATATAAAACTGCAACCGTAATTGAACATAGTGACAAAAACCTCCCTTACTTATAATGAGAACAGGAATCAGGCCTGTGATAGGACTAGTTTTTCTTCATGTTATGTTGTAGCCTTTGTTTTGGTGATCCAAGTGATTGGTTTTTATTTCTGTCATTTCTTTCTTTCTTTTTTTTTTTTTTTTTTAATATACTTAAGTTCCCCCTTACTTTAAACACGCACTTGCCATTCCATTATACTGCAGAATTTATTTACTCTATGTCATGGACCAATTTCTCCTCTAACTCAGTCTGATTTTAATATTTCATTCCTATGTTTCTCATTACTGGCTTCTAGGAAGGATAGTGCAGGTAGAGGAAGTTTTCAAATTTCCTGCCAGAAGGACTAAAATATAAAAAGGAATTAATTATTTAAACCAGTACAGCACAAATTTATTGTTTCAGGCACTGCACAATAAGTTAAAGACATAAAATAGGACTAAAGTCTCATAACTCAATACAAACTGTATCTATTAAGAGGTGGGAGTATTTTATTTCTGAGGCAAATGTTGGGAAAAGGGACTTACTGGTTTACTGCTTTGGTAGCACACAGCAGCCATCTGTTTCCTAGCCCAGGGTGACTCAGTGCCAGCCAGCTTGGAGCACAGGCCAGGAGATCTCCCCTCCGTCTCTGCCTGCCTGTGGAGACCTGGCCTGGACAACACCCAGATCCCTGGTGTGCAAGGTCCTGGATTGCTTCGAGAGGCTTGCCAGGTTTAAAATAAAAACCATTTGCTTAGCCTCTCTAGAAAGGTAGCGGGAACAGCAAAACCACAGACATTTGCACACTGCCTGTGCAAACGAGTCACACAGGATCTGCGCAAATGACCGGAGCTGCAGAGTAAACTCTAACCAGCTGTCCAAGTATATGTCTTGGTGCTGCTGTGCGTAGGCATTTGAGGCTTAATGGTTGACATGCAAACTTCAGAAAGATTCAGGAGTTTAGAGGAAAAGCCTCCAAGAATCTGCTGCTTAGCTAGAGACTTTCAAAATGAGCCCGCCTCCCAGGCAAAAGCCTGCCAGGTGAACTTCCTGGCTTTCTTTGCAAGGGGCCTGGCTGGTGGGAAACCTCCCTTTCAACTAATGAAGGCAGCTGGATAGCTGATAGTTTTGAAAATCAAAAAAATTCATGAAGCCTATTTGTCTGTGTGGGTATGTACACGAACACAAACACAAACATATAATATTCCTCTAAGTCAATAATTATTACCAAACTGTCTTTGGCTTTTCTGAAGGACCTGGGGAAGTTAAGCCACACAGAAACACCACTACCTTTGAATTTATAGATGGCTAAAAATAAGACTAAGGCTGTAATATGGGGGGCTGGAGAGGGGCATGAATGGAAACAGAAAAAAAATTGAGCAGCCACAGTTACTTTGCATCTTTAAAAAAAATGCTCACGCTGAACACTCCTGCAGAAGTGATTTGGTACATCAGTCACTTTAAATAGCAGGCAATGGATTACTTGGCTTAATGAAACTGCACTGTGCATAGTAAGAAAATGCTCATTCTTTTGAATCATCTCAGTTGGCACCATGAAAGAATGCGCTCAATTTTTATTAAACTCGTTGACATTGCATGTTACCATACCCAGAATCACAGCTTTCTACAGAGCTTGAACACATTTTGACCCAACCATTTTTACTGCTCTCTCTGATAATTGATTTCATATATAATGCTAGGACAGATGCAGCCCCTTGAACCAAAGTGCAGTGCAAAGATGACAGGATGCAGAAGCCAGAAAAAGCTATCAATTTATATAAACCACTGCAGAATAATATCTTTCTTCTGCTTTCCCATTTATCATGACAACATGAGAGTAAGAGAACTGCTTGGAAGAACTTTCTTTAAAGAATTTCTGCGGGTATCTATTGCACCAGACCTAAGAGATAAAGCACTGCTTCTAACCCTCCTTCCTGGCCACAGCACAGGCATATGAATGATGCTTGAAAGCAAATAAATAAACAAATATATATGCACATACACACACACACACCTACAGAGAGAGAGATATGTATATCCGGGCAATTCTAGTATGCTGTGTACAAAGAGCACATAGACTCCAGCTAGACTTTCCCCAGCTATTAGGCTCACATTAAAAATATGGAACATAGATATGTATTAATGCAAAAATATGGTTCTAGTGGCAAGATAGAAGTGCCTAGGCAAGATCAAGGGGGTACATGGCCAGACAAGAGAAAGGAAGGAGCCCCCCACGGGGCTCCCTGGGAAGGGAGCAGTGCACTCAGGGACCCAACATGTGAAATGAAAGCTATAATTTAATCAAAACATTGTCTTTGAACTTAATAATCAAGTCAAAAGAGCCTGAAGCTCTGTACACTTTACGTTTGATTGACTTATAAACCAAATACAGTACCAAGAGCATTAAGACCAAATGCTCTGATAGAGACCTGACAATACTGCCAACAAGGATGTGCACCTTGCCCTCAAATTGATGTTGGGATTTGAATCATGCACAATATATAGCCTTTTTTGTAATAAAGAGCTGTAAAGGTGCACAGCTCTTATGATCTTGGCTTTTAAAACATCAACATACTGCTTATACGATACTAACACAATGTTTCATTATTTTTAACACAAAATGGACTGCAGTTCATTTTTTTTTCCTTTTTGAGAAATCCAAGATACAGATTTCCCAGCTAGCTGGAAGCATAATTTTCAGTCACTTTTTGTGGCACAGTGAATTTGATTCCTGCATTTTAAATCATAGTCTCTCCAACTGATTGAGAAGACGAGTGTGGGGTAAATCTCAGGAAATTCTGTTTGAAGTTCTGACCCAGTCTGCCTCATACCTTTTGCCAAGACATATGACTGAAAGAAACCTCCAGGTTTCTGGAGTCTTATCAGTTGATTGCCACAGCACATAATGCATAAAATATATACTTTGGTTAAAAAAATCAAATTACTTTAGTTTTGTCTTCCTCTTGTCAAGTAAGAAAGAGATCACCTCAGTAAGGGTTCCTATTTTCCTTTTGTTTCCCTGTTTAATCAGTTTAAACTACATGGCTTTTCTTTGGAAAAGGGCTGTGTCTCATTATGAGCCTGTACAAATAATCACCCAGGGGAAACCTAGATTTTGTACTTGATTTCTAGGCCTTCCAAATATGAAGAAAAAAATCTAATATGCTTTGAAACTGCAAATAAGTGTGCTCTACTTCACCAGTCTGGAGCAAGCTCCTGACAGTGCTGCTGTCTTCTTCAGGAAAGAGGATTGTTTCCTTCTTCTGAGAGCAAAGCTATTATTTCCAGTAAAACACTCCTAACTGTCTTGGTGGATTCTCATTTTGCAGGTCAGTGCTGTAAATTTCATTCCTGTATTTCCAGTAGAATAGTTTCCACAAGTGATCAGTGCAGGTATGTTTTTCTTTGCTGGTCATTTCAATTCCCGCACTTTATACATATATATATGTATGTATGTATATTTTCAAACACTTCAAAGCTCAAATTTAGGTAAAATCTCAAAAGTTTGAAAGTATTTGATAATAATGTGCAAACTGACATTTTCTGCTTATAATATATTGGTAAGATAGTTGATTTTCAAGTAAAGTTAGCTGATAAATGTCCACATCTTATATTATTATTTTACTCATGCTTCCACAAAATATATTCCCCCAAGGCCATTTCAATACATTTGAGTCACAGCAGAAAAGGGCTGAACAAACAAATTTGTCAACATTGATCAAAGCTGACATTCAGGATACCCTTCAGAGGCCTGCTACACCAATTTTCTTCAAGGTTTCAAGGCCTCTCATGTGGTTTCACGATCGGCGATAAACCTTCCTGATGCACACTTTAGATACAGAATTTGATTCCTTAAGTATGAGAATTTGCAGATCTGATTCTTGCCACATTAATTTTTCAGACTGGTTTTCATCAATATGCAATCTCCTATTCAAGTGCAATATGGGTAATTCTGTCACTGAAGAGTCTGACATTGCCTAAACACTACTCCAGCTTCAACTTCTTGTGCTAACTAATGAATATTCATGAAAATGAATTCCTATTAAAAAAATTGAGACAATTTTCAGTCAAATAGAATCAACTGTTTTTGAGGTACTGTAACGAGAAACCGAAGGTGTGAATCACATTTGGTAAATTCTTAAGTCTTGACAAGTGGGGTTTTATATATCTTAAATGGCATTGCTTATAAATTTTAAAGTTTGTTTAATCACACAATGTATGTTTTTATATACTAGATGGAGCAAGTATGTCAAGACAACACATTAAAAGAGAGCCTACAATTAAAAAGTATGTCTACCAGAACCTTTATATTCACATGGTTAAATAAGACAGACCAGCATATATTCATGTTTTCTAAGTGCAGGCATTACAGATTGGTTATTGGTGTTTTTTTTTTTATCCTAGAAAATTAAATAAGCAAGAAAAACTTGTAATTTAGAACTACCATAAACAGCATAAAACTACTGTCATACAGTCAGAAGTAAATTTTAAATTTAGTACAAGTTAATGCAGTTAAAGTAACCATAGCACGCGTGTGCTTTTGTAGAGAGAAACTTTGGGCTTTTGTATCAGAAGAGACTCAAAAGATGTGCAAAATAAAAAGGACTGAAATATTAAAAGTAAATTTCTAACACGAAAAATTTAATAATTTCATCAGCTGAAACTGTTATCACTCACTTAGCAAGCAAATTCTTTTACCTTTAGTTACATCCTCCACTTCCTAGTCCTCTTATTCTTGCCTACCCAAAGCAGGGGGGTTGCTTTTGCTGCAATAAAACCGGTAAGTATACACAATGACTGTGGTTCATGAGTAATTCAAATATTCAAGGCTTTTTTATCAATATCATTAAAAATTGAAATCATTAAAAAGCAGTGTACAACTAGTTTTGAATTTTGTGTGTATGGCCTCTTACATCGGTCTGGCACTCCAGTGACCTCTCTCCTGATTTTCCAGAAGTGCTGAGACTGATTTTGTCTTGCAGGTTTGCTTGTTCAGCATGTCTGGAAAATCAAGCCCAGAGGTCATTTTGATAGAACAGTTGGATAGTTTTTCCATAGTTTTCATAATTTAATTCACACCAGAAATCAGCAATAAGAAAGTTCCCACCAAAATAAATAAAAAGGTAAAAGTTGCTTAGATAGTTAGGATTATGGCATGCAGTAAGACAAAAAAAAAAAAAAATCCTAATCTTAAAAAGTACTTACACCTGTGTGTGTATGTGTGAACTGTAGGGACTGCTAGGCTTCTGATACAGAAAAGCTAAAAAATCACCCATTCATCAGGTTCAATATTTTGGTATTGACACTGCCTTTTTTCTTCTGAAGCCTATGAAGATTCTTACTTCTTAACATCTCATGTGAATTCAATCCTATTTGCTCTGTGAAATCATCCATCAAATGGAAATGTTACTCCCCTAGGATGAACGCAGGTAGGAGACTGGGGAAGAAGCTACCCTTCCCAGCACTCATGATGTTATTCTGGATTTGTGCACGTGTTACTGAGAGCAAAACTTGGCTCACAAAATCTAACTTGCTGAAGTTCCAGTTCTGTACGTACAGTATGCATACGTAAAAGGCTAGATGGTCTACGGGAGTCAGTGCAGGCAATTAAGGAAATATGCAAAGGATTTGCAGGGTAGATGAACACTTGGTAGTGAAATGTCAATGAGGTGGAAAATATGGCTTTGGGACATGGTAACATAATTACAATGCTAATCAAGGACAATGTGAGACTCTCCAGTAAAGTTGACAAGCTGGAGAATTAATCCAAGATTAAGCATTTTGGGATTACTGGTATCCCAGCGAGGAAAAGCCAAAGAATTAAGTAATCCTTCTGGCAGCACCTCAGAAAGATTAAGCAAAATATATATGTGTTTCCAAAATGATACTGTGCCGCCTCTCTGTATTAATTTGTGTCTGGCTATTTTTTATGGCTATTCCCAAAACTGGTCCAATTTCTGGAGAACAAAATGAACAACCCTGTCTTAATAATCACCACAGTTTATGAAGGGAAATCCACTTTGCCTATATACACGCAAATATAGATACATTTATTTCCCCTCCTATTTTATATGATTGCAAACGCCTCCTCCAACCAAATATATACATAACTTGTCACACTAATCTAATGGCTTAGACCAGCAATCAGATCCTGGAAACAGGTACAACAATTTAAGAAATTATCAGTCCACCCATTTGTGGTACTTATTGCAGCCCATTAGATATGTTATCAGATTGCACAAACGAAATCACAAGGGATTTGTATGTGTTGTCACTTGCGCGTAACTGCCAGGGAAAGGCTAATTGCACCTTTTATTCACCATTATCGTCCCACTTTTAAAATCCAGCTAAATGATAACAATTATAAATATAAAACATGCTTACAATTCAAATTCTAAGCCTCAGATAAAAGCCAGCTCAGCATAATTATTTTTCTCTGCACTAAAAAGCATGGATTGATGGCAACATTCCCAGATGAACATAACTTTTTATTGCTTTGAACTTTTGCCATGAAGCATCATTTTATCATTTCATCTTATTGCTTGTTACATGGAAATTGAGGTTGACAAATGGCATGAGTCTCAATAAAATGGAAGCCTATGTGTTTCTAACTCTTTCTGCTAGCCCCACAACAGACAGCCCCTATATAACAGAAAGACTGAAAAGATTTTCTCTTGTTTTCAGATAGGAAAAGTACAGCTAATTTATGATGCCGTGACATGTGTCACTGAGAAATTACATGATTACATTCTAGCGGAGAGACATAAATTGCCACTTTTTAATGTTGTAAAGGTCTAAACTGGCACGACATGCCAGCCTGACGTGACATCTGTATCAAGCTTAGCTGATGTACACCTGCACATCTTTTACCTGCTAAAAACAGGCAAACATCAACCTCAGTGATTGTTTAGGATTCTGAATATATTTTTCTTTGTAGAAGTAAAGGGAAGATGAACAATATAAAGCATATATTTAATTTCCATCATGCTGATTTAAATTAAAATAAAAGATATTACCTGTTCCACTTAGGTTAGATCCACCTTTTTTTTTTTCTATGCAACTTTGAACTTAATCTCAGAAAAAAATGGGTCAAACTGTGTTTTAAATTGTATTTATGGGCATCACATTAGGATTTCAAGAAAGATGGGAAATGAGGTAAGCAAGGGAGGTGTAAAAGGAAAGGTCTGCTGATAAATAAGAGAGGAGTGGGTAGCTATCACACGTCAGAGTCTGTAGTCAGAATAAACCAATGCCCCTAATTTCTTTAGGCTGCCAGCTGCCAAGCGAGAGTGTATTTTTAGACTTTCGGGAAGAAGATAAATGGCTTTAATATGTAACACATACTCCAAGATAGAATTTTTCCATGTCAGTAACATATTTTTGTTAGAAAAGTCAGTCAGAGCCTCAAGAATGACAAGTCATTATTTATGAAGCCAGCATCAGACTCAAAGTGCTGGAAGCATTCTGGCATTAGAGACTATGACAAAAAGTTCAGGATACTTGAAACCCTCCAAAAAGCATTTAAAACTTACCAGATTCAAATCTTAAAATCCTAAAAATGTGGAAGGAAAAAATTCCCTTAGCTGTTTTTTAATGAGAATTATCTCTTTAACAATTAAATATGGAAAATGAGATGCAGCAGGGCAAAAAAAAAAAACAACGATAAAGGCTTCAGTAGCAGACGAAACACAATGTGAGACGTGAAATGGCGTGAGGAGTACACTTAATCAAGGTCACAGAACCTAAGCCACCTACCCGTTACGGGTTGTAAAACAGAGAAGAGTTTTAAGGGATTCAAAGCAAGATACTTCAGTGATTTTGCAGAGGCTGGCTTGGGAGAAGGCAGAAAGATGTTTATGGAAAATCATCGCTGTGTATAGCTAAACACATACACAGGCACTGCTAGCAAAACTGTAGGTGGGAGTCAGTGTCTTGATACCATGTAAGAGATGAAAGTCTGGGCAGGGATAGGCCATAAGGACTTAAAATATGAAAGCAAGTCATTTATGCTTGATGCAGGAGGGAAGGGAAAGCCAGTGGAGAGAAGTAAAGAGGGGATTAGCAAGAGCTAATCCTAGCTATGAAGGCTTGAATGGTTTATGTAGATTATAGCCTGTGTAGCGGTAATGGATTTGTTGCAGAGTGGCACCCGAATTCCTGCAAAATTATGAAGTTAAATCTGTCAAGCTGTTTTTTGAGTTACAGGTCATCAAAAACACTTTGATAAAAAGCAGTTGCATAGTGAAGGTTACAAGCAGACTTCTGCTATATGCTAAAATGTTTACTTTTTTTTTATTCTGTACAGTAAAAATACTCTGTGATTACTACCCAGCTACTCTAAAAATGTGTACAGACTTTGAAGGGCAATGATTAGATTATTAAGTTATACATATTTTAAAATAACCCTTTTCTGTTTAAAGCATCTAACATCTTTTTGAGTCACTTCATCTTAAAAAAGACAAACCTTGACCAAAGAAATTTTGACACAAGATTTATGCTTCACTTGCAACCAAACAAGACTGAAAACCAGAAAATAGGCCATGTGCACATACACATATATAAACACAGTGAAGCATATTTTATAAAATATACACACCCACAAGAAAAAAAAAATGCTCAGAGAGAAGCAAAGTACAGCATTTGCTGGGAGCTCGCAGAGCTCCAGATCTCTCTAAAGAGAAGCTGTGTGTGGGGTTTTTTTTTTGGTTTGTTTTTTTTGATTGTTTGTTTTTTTTGTTTTTGTTTTGTTTTTGTTTTTGTTTTTTTTTCCCTGAATAACTGAGATGTCCTCACCAGCTGGGAAAGCCAGGGCCCCATGAAAGCCCTGAATTCATTTCTATAGGGAGCAGTTGGGGGTGTCTAAATTGTTAAGGTCAAAAAAATTCAGAGATTCACTTGGAAACTTATGTTATTCCTAACATAGATATTGCAGGGGAGCTGGTGACCCTGGAGAGATTCTAGCAGAAGTTACTGCACTCTATAAAAATGAGCACATCTCTTGCTTTTAAAGGTCAAAAAAATCAGAACAATATTATCTCAATGTTTGCCTTCTGCGAATACTGTTTTATATACTCAGATCCTTCCACCTCCTAAAAACAGGTTCTTCACCATTTTTCTGAGTAGAAAGCCTATTTATTAGGATGGCTGAACTCTACTTTCTAAAAAAGCTCAAAGAATAAATGATTGCTCAATGAGCCTTTCATTCAGCGTATAACACTACGTCTTCTTCAGTGTGAAGAGTAAGTGTGTAATCTAGTACAGCTTCTCCAAAATATCCTCCCTACAGAGATTATGTCAATTAGGTAAGAAAATACTCTTGAGCTTCAAATGTGTCTAAACTTATGTGCTCTAGTGAGCTGATCATTTATTGTGTTGTGTGCCTCAAATGTGGGATGATTCTAGTGGAGTTTAGTGTTTACTGAATATCACAGAACAGGATGATGTAGAGGAGAACTATCCAGTAAAATACTAATGACATAGCTTGAGCATTTCAGTGAATAGTGGCAGTATTTTAACGGAAGCCATCTGCTGGCTCATGTAATGAGCAGGCCTTCAATCCTGCAATGGGGATGTTCAATGAAAAGTGAAGTTTCAGTGGGAGATCACAGAACCTCAAATGGTGGTATCATTGATATTTTCCTGGGACTTCAAGTTGTCAAAATATGGGCGTTCCAACAATGGACAAACCCAATAATCATGATTTATATAAATGTAGATAAATATTATTAGGAAAACTATGGTTATACAATTCGTTCTTTCTTTAAGTGGATGTGATAAAATGATAGCGTGGCAAAATAGCTTGTTCCCCGCTCAGCTGGAGTCTAAAAATGTATGTATGCATGCACATATAGCTTAATGCAATCCAGAAAGATGGGCAAATCTAAAAGCATCCTTTATATGCTTGGGCACATCCCGATTTACTCTTTTCTGGACCAGTGTGTGTGTGTGTGTGTGTGTGTGTGTGTGTGTGTGCGTGTGAGTGTGTGTGTGGTCTGTATGTGTAGTTTGTATGTGTATGTCTAGGCATTACTGCATGTACACAAGCACAATGCCTGTTTTAAGCTTGTTCAGTATTTCTTGACAGCCACACAGATAAATGCTACAGAATTTGTTGCATCCTTTAAAATCAGTTGCTACAGATATTATTGCAAAGTTGATGGGTTTGTCTTTCAGTTTGAAAAGTTTCAGACACAAAATAAAACATAATATGTAAATGTCTTGATTTATTGAGGTAAGGCAATTTATACTGTTTAAGAGTCCTAGCAAATTATTGTCAAGTTCATTTAGATTCCCACCAACTTGAATCTTTTCCCACAAGTTAGGGAAGGCAGTTATCAAGAGGCAGTGTAATTTTCCTTTTTAGAAGATCCTCAGTTCTTCAACATAACACAACTGCACCTCTCATTCATAGATGTCTTTGTACGAATCATCTTCTCCTGGCTTTCTACCTTGACAATATGAATATTTATAATAGTGTTCAACAATATTCATTGCTTGTAAGATCATTATTTCTTCATTGTCTGAAAAACTGATTTAGTTCCTGCATTTTTCCTTTTATTTCTCTTATCTGTCCAGATCCCTGGATTAGAAATGAACTCTTCGAATGTGTAATCCGAACTTTGCTTCTGGAGTAATAGCCTAAATAGCCTAGGTAAAAGCCTAAACAGTGCAATAAAAGTATTTTTTACCATCAACTTCTTAATATCATGTCATTTTGGTAACCAAAATAACATCTAACCAGCTAAACTCTCACTGGCTTTCAGTATATAGAGTTAACAGTATTACAAAAAACATTCCTGTCTACATAATACTGTACAGTAAATGTTTCTATAATAGATACCCAGCATATTTACATAATGATGCTTTTGGATGTAATAAATTGGCCATGTTAATGTAACTTTTGCAATTTGGGGAAGGGAAGAAGGATGGGCCAGACATAAAGTGACAGTTTTACTTTCCATTATTACACATTAAGATGATGCTCTTGCAGTTAACTTTGCTCTACTGGATTCATTTAGAAATGAAGGAAAAAGTTGCCAGTATGAAAAATTCAAAGTAAAAGAGCACTTCTGTAAATGAAAACCTTACATACAATCCAAATATTTTTAAAACTTGTCTTCTATTAAGATCAGTGACAAATAGGCTATTAAAATACCATTTGAAATATGCAAACAGTGGATTCAGATATACTTATTAATCATTATAGCTTTGTTGGAAGTGGCAAAACAATTATAATACTCCTATAAGAGCAAAATGTTCTCTGGAGTTTCTTGGCAAACTAAGCTAACAGTAAAATTAGAAAAGTGCATGTATTAACTCAGCTTTCAAACCAGCTTCAGACGGGTCATAGTCACTGGTTCTGTTTCCTTTTCATCACTTCCATTTTCCTTGCAAAACTAATTATTCAAATCAAAAGATTCTGAAGAATGAGGTATTCAGGGATCCAAGTCCACTGAGTTTTTAATGACAGGTAGCTGGTCTAGGATTCTTACAAATTTTTAGTATTTTTGTAGATGTTGCTTTAGGTAGCAGCTCTGTCTGGTCGTATGAATGGACACAAGAAAATATAGGCAATATTTTTCTGCCATCTTCAATGGACTTTTATACTGGGCTCAGCTTCAATCTGCATCTGATGATGAGATAAATCATTTCTTGTCTACTCCCCCAATGTAAAAAGAAAATTATCAAATGTTTTGTTTAAGAAGGGAAAGGAATTTTGCTTTAATAGTCCCCTTTAACCTTGCAAAATAGATTATTTGATCAAATACAGCGTTTCGCGATAAACGCATCATATTTTTTGCAGAATCAAATGATATTTTCCTACAAAACCTTTTTTTCTCTCTCATTTTTTAAAGCTTACTGCGCTATTTGTTGTAATTGTAATAGCAGTCATCAGAAAGTTGACAGGCAGGCACTGTGGCCTAACACGATCCAAAGAACCGCAGTACTTTCTTGTACCGCATGAGGAAGTAACTCTAATAGTTTGGATAACATTATGATGATTAGATAAATGCTGATCTAACTCTCTGCATAGATATCTAGACTACCATCTCCTCTACACACGGCCACCAACACAGAACAGTATAATTGTTTATTCATTTGCTTAGATTGGGTTAATTGCAATTTCAGCTAATCAGTGACTTTCAATTCAAAAGATTGTAAATTAAAATCTCTGTACTCCAGACTTTCACTCAGTGAGACAAGATATCTCCTTCAATCCCATCACAGTTTTTGGTGTATTACAGAGAGACTACACAGACTGGGCATCAATCCAAAACAACTTCTCTTCCTTTTAATTAGGTGACATAAGGAATCTAGCTCTACCAAGCCACTTAAATTGAGCTAATATTTCATGAAACTGTGAAGAAAAACAGGATAATAAGAGTGTTTTATTATGCCTTAGAAGAAACTGTGTGCTCAACTATGTTATAAAATAACAGGAAATAAAAATAATATTGTTTATATTTATATTATCAGTCAACATTTTCTGTATCTAAAAATTTTTAGCCTGTTTCCCAATTAGCTGCAGACTTCTTAGAGAAAATGAAAGCCAGTGAATAAAAAACTGATGAGTTCCTATGTCTTAAAATATGAAAGCAAAGGTAAGCAGTTCTGAAGCTCCTGTGATGTACATTGCCATCATTAATAACATAACTTATTAAGGATTTTTAAACTCTTTAAAAAGTTATCAGGGTACTGCTAAATTATTCTTTATTATTATGATTATTATTTATATGTAGCAGGTTTTATACTTATCTATGTAACTGTTATTTGGTTACAGCTTTCAGAGAAGTGAAATGAAAGACTCTTGAATGATAAATTCAGTAGCAGGTACATCAGAGCCTTGGATCCTGCCAACTGGCACATTTCTTTGGCATTGGATCCTATGAAAGAATTGTTCATTCTACTATTGTAATGTAGAGCATTCATCCCTCTTTAAGTTACATACATCATATGCTTATATCTCTGCCAGGTTGTCTCTGCTTATTTTTCACCAACAGTGGGAAAAGAAAGGACTGAAAATGATTCTCTTAATTAGTATGGCATGCAAACATGCACAGTAAGTAAATTTCAGTGTACCATTGCCTTGTGTTTGATTTTGTACCATCAAAGATTAATTAACTTATAGCTAAGGCAGAAAGCATCTACTACCAGGAGCAGTAGAAAAATTGCACATCTCTAATGATAGTTATGTGAAGCATCAGCTTGACACATCATTTACTTATCTCAATTTTTTAAAAAATAATCTTTTTTTCAAGGAGGTGGAAAGGGTGGTAAAAAAATTACTCCTCTAAAAATTGTGTGACTTTTTTCTTCTTTAAGTTTGAACAAAAGGACTTAAAGAAAAGTTTGCCCACAAAGTATTTTCATGTTGTACCCTTATTGTGTGTATAGTTATGTGTATTTGTATCCATACGTGCACACATGCGCGCACACATGCACACATGTAAATCTGTGGGATCCATTCTGACCTTTTGGAGGTGATGTGGGTGTTCTAGAAGCCAAAAAGAAGACAGTTTCTTGTACTACAACACACACATTTCAGATACTATATTACCTAGGTGACTGTGCGGTCCATTTGTGTTTTTGAAAACGGCCTGTTCTTCATAGCACTAGAAACTTGAGCATATTGGCAAGTTTCTCAGAAATTTGAAAGCAGTAGCCTGATATTTCTTGAAAATGAGCTTCTAGGTGGAGGCTGAAGATCCAAATTAATGCTGTCAGTGAGGAAAAGACAGGAGAAACTCAGCCATTCACTACTTCGCTAGGAAGCAGCTCGCCACAGCTTGTCACTTGCCTGCAGAGAGTTTCTTAAAAGTAGGTTATATGTATGTTATCAACTACTGTACATTAGGTGGAGTTTCAGGGACCACTGGCTTCCATAAGAAGCCAGACTTCACTAAATCTATTGTCCCAAACACCTGGTCACCTTTGACCTTCCTTCTACAAAAAACTTTCTACAGGTGAATGTTTGTAACCAGAGAAGTATAGACTGTGCTCGAATCATATTTCACTTTGATTTAAATCACAGTGCTGTCTTCCTTAGAGCAAACTCTAAAACACTTTAGAGTGTTTAGTCTTTTCATTTTTTCTTGTAGGTCATAGTATAGCATGGCTGCAGTATACATTGGGTCAGGACAGTATACTAGCACCGCACATCAATAAAAAATTTCCTTTATCATCAGATATAAAATCTATCTTACTTAGAGAAGGCTGTATTTTTAAACTTAATTCAAAGACTATATCTATGAACAAATAAGCTGTTTTGTATCAAAGGACTGCTGTATGAACCCTTGACAGTTTGAAAAGCCCCAGGTACAGGATGTAGTAGCCAACAACAGAAGCAATAGAAAAACCTCAACAGGTTACACATACCTTCCTCCTCCTGCTAAGAGCTAAAGACTATAATGTGCTAAATGAGGCACTGCTGCAAGTGTCTGAAACTTCTTGAAAAATTCCCTCTAGTTTCAGGCCTGCTGTTGATTCATTTCCTTTTGTTCTCAAATGACTTTGTATCAGTTTCTAACATGGCTAGGTTACCAAAGTAACCTACATCTATACTGCAAGGATCTGTCCCTCATAGGACCCGACTTTGCGAAGTCCTCAGAGAAGCAAAACCCCAGCTCCAAGTGGCTGTAAGTGTTTCTCCTCCAAACTTTTCTCCTGGTCTTAGTTGCCATGCTTTCTGACTTCTTATCAAATCAACAAGCTGGCTCCAGTATTTCAAGAAGTCATTTTAAGGATCACCTATACCTTTTACAGCTCTGAGAGCTTAGTCAAGAAAGTTGTCTACTCCATAAAACAAATTATCCCATCTTCCTTTCTAGCACTTCTCCCTGTATGCCCAGAACAGATTTTCTTACAATTTCTTTTTTTAATAAAGCCACTGTACTCTTTTTTTTAACAGGTCATCTCTCTTCAGTTTAGCTTCCTTAAATTCTACCTTCTGTAGTACACTTTTTATCATAACTTATTTTTGATATTTTTGTTTTTGTACATTGTACATTTTGTACATTTAGTACATTGTGCATCTACTGCTTAAATTATATGTTGACCAAATTTGGCACAGATGCAACATGTTGAGGAAAGGATATTCTGCAAGAAATGACTTGACGCATGTCTACTTCTTGGACTAAGGCGAATCAAACTGTTCTTGTTGTGTCCAATTTGGAAGGGTATAAAAAAGGACATTTTAAATGAAATTGAGATTTCTGATCTGAAAATTCCAGATCTAATCAGTACTATCAGGTTTATCTAGATGTGAAGAGTAAACCAGGGGTTCACAGGTGAGTAGTGTACTTCCTCTGCCTCTTGGTGCCTTGTTAGTGCTGAAAACTGTGAAGTGCTGAAAGGTCCAGAGAACCTGCCAGGTTGCAGCAGTGAGCTTTGGACCTCAGATGTTACATGAAGGAAAACTACCTCTATGCAACCTTTTACACAAGAAAAAATATTCTAGTTTAAGCATTAAATTATAATTATAATTTAATTACATTATAATTACTAGTAGGATACTTATTTAAAATCCATTCTCTGATAGCAAGAAAGAAAGAATTGCCATGAAAACATTTAAATACAACTTAAATTAATGAATGTTAGGTATTAAGGTAAAAGATGTTAAGAACATAATTTCCACTCATTATCACTGCAAGTTGTCCTGGCTCATTTGGTAAGTGGATATTTCAAAAACCCCCAGACTACACACCTCAGATTTTACATCAGTTTCCATTCCTCACCAATCCAATCTTATTCAGTTACTCTGAAAATGAACACATGATAATTTTGAACCATCAGAAGGAATCACATATTGATATTTAGCTATCTGTTTCTCATGATGCCAACCAATCTGCAGGCTGACAGACGCATCCCTCTCTTGGCAGTATTACTGATATATATGTTTATTTCTCTGCATCAGTTCTGATCTTCAATCAAATTAATGTGACAAGTATACTAGTTTTGTTGTATGCACTCTTTAAAACTGTTTCAATAGTAGGAGCCTGTCTCAAACAAACAAGCAAACAACTCCCCACCCCACATTAGGAGTCTCACATGAAATTCCAAGATGATTTAAATATAATTATGAGCAGTGTCTACATGAAAAGTAAAGAAGGTTGAAAAACTATGTAGTTTAAAATTGATGAATAAGGATTTGAGTTGTGACATGGAATTAGATGTTGTTTTTAAGTAACTCAAAGCTCAAAAATATTGAGGTTGAGGGGTATGGCTAAGGCCTGCCTACACTCAGAGTTAATTTAATTTAAAGTTTTCTTACAAACAGAGCTGGACAGTTGCTGATGGATTCTCAAACTGAGGAAAGTCACAGAGCAACTGACTACACTGCTTTGCTTCTAAAAGTTTCTTTATCTTCCCTGTCTTACAAAAAACTTATGCAGTCAAGCTACTACTTGAAAATAGTGCATCAGCTATAAAGTATTCCTTTGTGCAGATGTGATACTACAACCAGTATTTCTATTCACTATTCACATTCTATTCACATATGAAATATTCATACCAATAAGTTCTATTTTACCTACGGCCCCGTCATGATAGGGTCAAAGTTGCCACATGTTAGGAAATGATCTATGGGCTATAACTCATTCCCCTGTTTTAATAGAACGGGCTTTGGAGCTCTTTGAAAGCAAAGTAGGACTGTAACATTTTTTTTTTTTTTCTTCCAGGAAATAATGTGTGAGAGAAGATAAGAATTATCATACTGGGATGAGTCAATCATCCACTAGAGCCCTAGTCTACAATCAAGAATGTCTATTCTCACATGTTTTACATGAAAGTATAAAAACATTATGCTTAACCAAATGGCACGAGGAAGGAAATATGTTCCTAAGGGTAAACAGACCTCAGGGAAACATTCTACAATTGTTCCACATATTTGATAAATTGTTCTAAAATGGGATTGTTATTCCTGAATGATACAAAGTTTTACTCAAAACAGGGCTGTAGCTAGGGATAAAGCATGAGTTAATGTACGCAATCATAAGCTATAGACCAACATTTGTCAGCTTAATACCCCATTAGTCAAGAAATTATTTTCGCTTCTGTCTAGAGAAATAAAGTGAGTAGGTAGAGAAGAAATCATTGAGAAAAACTAGAATGGATTTTGAAGAAATACCCATTTCTTCCCTCTCCCCAAAAAATCATAACTTTTTTTTTATTTGATTTTAAGATAAAACTGAATGATTCTTCTATTTTAAAACTCTATAGCTCTACTGTTGTGTAGCTTTTCTATAATTAATGAACTTTAGAAGTCATAAGAGAAAAGTTACACTGTGTTAATTTTTTCCCCTCATCATTCTACATCTTTTCCAATGCTGGAGAAGCTTGAACCCAAAGTCTCCAAAGTCTTTCAGAGAAAAAAACAAATAAACAAAAACCTCAGTCACTTCTAATTAAATTTTAACATTATATATTAGTTAGGTCTGGAGATTATGGGTCACAGTTTCAAAGATATTTGAAGATGCAGATACATGTTTCAATTACTTTAATAAGACATATGCTCTTGAGTTATTTTGCACTTTCATAAGGCTTACTAGGAACCTTTCTTTAGACACTAATGCTTTTGAAAATCCAGTCCTCTAGACTCCTACTTTCCTTACTAGTACACTTCCTGTTGAAGGTACAAACATTTAACTAATTTAATTTAAATGAGAAAAAGTAGCTATATTTTTTAAAGAACCCGAGTAACTGTATAGCTAAACCTTTTTATGTACACAGAGAAAAATAAATTTATTTTTGATTCATTTAGAAGGCATGGAAATATAGAAAAGAAAGTGAACTTGAGAGGTCACCTAGTCTATGAGGCTATTCTAATACAAGACCGATTATACTGTCAAACTTCATAAAAGACATTTCTCATACCTGTTTTAAAATTTCAGGTGATGGAGATACTATAAACTTTCTAGGCTTCTATATATATATATTCTATATATTAAAGTGTATAATTATCTTTACCATTATGGATTTTTTCTCAATGTCTAGACTAAATCTCCCTTGTTCCAGTTAAAATCTGTTATTCTCACCCTATTCACAGTGAGATGGAGAACAGATGACCACTATTCTACATTATTTGTCATATTCCCTGAGGTTCTAAATGTCTTATTGCTCCCACTATTCTGCTCTGGACTGTATATTTTGGCAATGCACTAGCAGACCTCTTACCATAGCCACAAGTGGAGGATATGCATACAATCATTATTTTCTTCTGGAAAATGTGCTTTTATTGCAATAAAAAAGCATTTACAATAATATAAATTAAGCAGATTTGTTTATAACTCCTTAGCTCCTCCCTCCCTTTTTTTCACTTTCCAGATGTGGATTTTACTTGTTTGTAATGAGCTTCTCTTTTTCTCCTCAGTAAAAGACAAAGGAAGGTGAGTCAAGGTACCACTGCTGAGCAACTCTCACAGTAGTATCTTCTGCCTAGCCTACTTTGGCAGGAAAATATATAGCAGAAACCAGCAAATACAACTCTGTCATGAGGAGAAACAGCTGAAAATACTTGTTTGTTCCCTCATACCTACTCCTTCCCCAAGAAGATGCATGTGTTATTTTGTAGTGTTTACTTAGTAATTTATTTTTACTCCTTGAGAGGACAGCATAGAGTAAGAAAGAGAGGAGAGGTCTAAAGCGTATCCACATTTTTGCTCCCGTGTATGCCAGTTAGGGAACCTGACTAGAAAAACTCAGAAATATCCAAAACTGTTTCATTTGCTAACCAGCAAAACTGAATAGCTGATGATGAAGCCGTATCGTATGATTTATTATTTATTTTTCGGGCAAGCCATCTAAAAAGGCATGCATATTTCCCTTCTGGTAGCTGAGATAATCTGACTTCTGAATGAGGGTGAGAAGCTTATGAATATGAATTAAGAAGCATTTGTGTATTTAAAGAGTGATTGACAGAGGGTCAAGAGACGAGTTTGATGTGTTAAAGTACCGATACAGATCATCTATTCCTTTTTTTTTTTTTTTTTTTTTTTTTTTTCCAACAGCAGCTCAGAGTCAATCCCAGGGGCTTGAAGGACCCCACATTTGATAGTAAAAGGATCCAGATATGATCAGATATGACTGCAACAACATGAAATAATGTAAGTAGTTGATCTATACTTACAGTATAAGGGTCTGGAGAACCCCAGAAATACTCAATACCTCTCAGTTCTCCTTCAGAATTTCAAAAGGGATGTACTTGCATGTCTATGTGCAAACAGTATAGATGTAGATCCTCATTCAGAAACATTGAATTTTAGTGTAACTGTGAGCAAAAGGGAGAGGGAGCTTTTATACTGACCAATACCTTTGCTGCCTCCATACGTTTTTGTTTCGAGTTACTCATAATGATTCTCAGTGCTGGCTCAAGACCTCTTGGCAACACTGGCAAACCAGGAGTGAGAAGTTGCAAAGGGCTGGAGCAGGAGCGCAGAGCCGTGGGGGAGCTCAGCCGGTTGCTCCTGCTCCAGCTGCCTGGCAGATGGGAGGGCTGTGAGCAACAACTGCTCTTGCACCAGCAGCAGCCGCTCCCGCCTGCTCGGCTCTCCGAGAGCTCCGGCAGGGATAAATCGCTTATTGGGGTCACGGACACTGCTCGTATGCCTGCTTTGCCTGAGCCAACAGCCAGGTTTTTTGCGTGCGCTTGTTCTGCGTGTGTGGTTTCTGCGCAGAACGGTAACTCTCATAACGTGAACGCTCTTAAAACCATTTATGGAACAAACTTTCATGAAGTATAGTATCAGACGTGCTCTTTCATACTTCTAATACAAACTCTATCTAGAGTTTTCCTATTGGTCCTGTCGGTTTGTATCAACTCTGTTTTTTCTCTTTGAAGCTGAACGGAGTGAATGAAAATACTTAGTTCTATATAATGTTTTCTAAAAAAAATTCTAGAAAGAACAAACTTTGTCTTCTGTTTCAGCAAACTGCTAAATTTAAACAGAGAAATTACCCTGGTTTACCAGCTTTACATGTTTTTTGCTCTAAGGACACAAGTTTGAGGAAGTTCCGAGAAGAAACTAAATTCATTTCCACATGGTACAGAATTCCTTATACCGTCAATTTTATTTTAGATCCTTCTTACTCTTCTTTTACATTAGCATTAACATGAATCTTTTGTGAGACACTCATCAGCTGGTATGTCCATTACATTTTATAATACCATCTTCAATGTATGTGGTATTTCTGGTATTAAACACCTCTAAACACTTTTCAAGTATATAGGTACATTTCTACGATACCTAGAGTTCCTGCCTCTTTCAGTATTCCTTAGCATTGAATAGCTCTTTCCATCGAGGCTGATCTATTGTGTTTCTGTTTACCACCTTCTCCACAGACCATAATTCATTGAACTTGTGGACTAGGTATTTTGAATATAGATTTTGTGTGGGCAAAAAAAAATTCTTCTGCCTAGAATCTGGTCTTCATTAATAAGTTTTCAAAACTGTCACCAGGAGGTTTTCTTGATCGGAAACCCAGCAGTTAATGCATTCTGGCTCTTACTGGAAATATTCTTAGAAAATCATTTCATATGAATATATTGCTTTTGGTAGGTATAGGAAAGAGGAACCCCTGTTGTTTTCAAAGGCTTTTTTAAAATTCTGGTGAACTTTTTGTTAATCCATCACTGACAGTCTAATATTGATTTTTTGTTTAATGCATGGCCATGCACATTTTTAAGTAAATATATTTTTACGTATATTATTTATTTCATGGACCCATTTTAATTTTCCTAGAAATTAGACTTGGAATAGAAAAGAGAGAGAAAAAAAAGCCTTGGTCATGGTTATTCAAGACCAATTCACTCACTCAAATTTTTAAAGCCAGAAATACATTCAAAGGATTATGGAGATATTCAAACAAGAATGTGTTTCCTCCTATGCTTTAATCAGCTGTAAAAAGCTAATAGTGATAGAATTAAAAATTGTAACTGGTTTTCAAATTACTAACCCAGTGAAAATAAGAAATGCAGATCGCATGGAGCGTTACTGTTTCCACATGACCCAGTAAAATGCAGTAGTATTGGGCTGTTTGCAGTTTCCTTCTGAATGTTTATCTTCACCATGGACTAGATATTTAAGCAAGCAAGAGAATGAGTCAGTGCACATATTGGTGTACTGGATATTATGAAGTGAAGGAGGTGAGAGTATGAAATGGAAAACACAGGATTAGGAGAAGGCTAGTTCAAAATATATACCTTACATATGTTATACAATGCTACTGAAAAACAGAAAATCTTTGTATTTTAACTATTTTAGGTTTACGTGCTTCTAAATTCAGTGCTGCTTTAATTCTTTTTGTTTTCCAATGCATTTTTTTTTCAAGCAGCTATATCCTGCATGTATATTTATCTTGCTAGAGATTAATGGTATTCATATGCTCTAGCTGGGAAAGGTCTTTATTTACTCAGTCATTCTTTTCATTTTGTCATTTCCTCTGTTTTCTTGACCTCATTACAAGCCATAGGTGAGTGTAACATCTTCATTCTGCGGCTAGAAGAGTGGAACAGGTCCCTTTGAAACTAATTTTGATTTTGTTCTTTACTTCCTGTAACCTAGCACAGACAAAGTCGTAGTGTGGTAATTGCTATCTGGAGATATATGGTTAAATCCTAGCTCATAAAACTTTGCCAGTAATTCCCCAGAAGGAAAGAACTGTAGTATCTCGGCATTTTTAAGTTTCTGTCCCTTTCTGTCACATGAAGACTAGCCCTTAGGGCATACTGATGGATTTAGTACTCCTACATTAAAGTTATGGAAGCCTGAACAACAAACATCATGATTCAAAACGTATTGCTAAGAAGAGTACTAATGCATAGTTAAATACATAAAATATTTTGTAGATAACATAAGTTGAAATATGAGAATCAACCACTGAAAGTCTAGCAACCTTAAAGTGAGTGGAAGAAACAATCTAAATTATCACGGCTGAGCTGAAAACAAATTCAAGTGACTTTACAAGGGCAAAGAGGAAGAATTAACTGCTAAATGGTCATACTTACATTGAAAAAAAAATCCAAAACAACTAAGAAAAAATAAAATGAAGAAAAAAGTGACTCAAAGACAAGTATTTCTAGCTAGTGTGTGTGTATGTATGTGTGTGTGTGTGTGTATATATATGTGTGTAAACAAATCTTAGTGGTCTTAGAGGTCTTCTAGAACATAGGAAGCTTATTTTGTTTTTTGCTGTATAAATAATAGTTTATCATATATATCTTTGAATACAGGGCATTTGCTGCCATACAAAATTTTCAGCTTTGCAGATCTCACATAGACCTAATGTATTTTAGGTTTCAGTTCATAAATTTATCAGTGGTTAATGCATATTATTCTGATACTACTTATATAAATTAATTCTGAGTTCATATGGGAAATAAGTGTCAGGAGCAGACATATTTCTATAGATTAGATGATCTTGACACTATGTGCATTTCTTGTTTCAACTTCGAAAAAAAAATTAACAATGAATAGAAGGGATCTCAGTTAAGTATAATATTAACTAGCAAAAAAAAATCTGAAACTGGTCTAATGTGAGGCACAATAACTCCTTTTGCATTTGTGTAGACTAAAATTAAAAATTAAGTATCGGCCTTATAGTACAGAAGAAAAGAATGATCTGATGCAGGTTTTAGATGACCATTAAAAAAGCTTTAGGTAAAACAGTATATTGACAGAACTTTACTTTCAAATAACTCTCACATTTTGCCACTAGATTTTGAGTATTCTGATAGGTGATAAGTATATGCTTATGTGGTATTTGTCAGGCAGAAGCTTACACTAGCATTTTTCCAAATGGCTCAAAGGCAACTTACTACAGTTTTGCCTATCATACAGGCAGTAAGTGAAAATTAAAGGTAGAAAATTGCAATTAGGTAAGATCAGGTAGCTTGAGCAAGCTTCCACCTGTTGGTCTCCCCATTTCCTGCAACCTTGGGATCCCAGGTTTGCCCATCATATCATAGACTGCATCATCCTGAGTCTGAAATCAGCCAAACTGAGTATGGAAATCATCATCAGATGTTATCATCAACACCTTTATGAAGATCAGGTTAAGTTACTTACACTATCTATGACTAAATCTGTAACTCTTATAATATATGCTTGCTTTTCTTATGTCATCTTACTTTTCTTTCTAATTCCTATGAAGTATAAAGTTAGTTCTCTAGGACAATTCAGCTTATGCAGTATAGTCATGAGTCTATGAACAGAAAGACAAGCTAAAAGCAAGAGCCTTAAACAGATGGAGCTTGATAAAAATTAGTAAGGAACTGGTGCATGTGGAGTTTGCCAGCAGCTAGTTGCAAGTAAGAAAACATCAGAAACAGAAGCTGTACTTTCTTTAATTTTATTCTTATTTTTATTTCCTTCTGTGAAAAAAATATTTTAAGAGGCACCAAGATTAAACTTCTTCAGCCACAAGAATAGAAGATATCTATTTGACTTTCTCTGAAATACACAGTTAAAATTTTCTTTCTACTGTCTCAGAGGGGAAAAATGTTTCTTTCTTTAAAAGGCTCTACAAGACTAAAAGGAGAGGGAATACATGAAAAAATACATTGAAAGTTTTAATTAAACATCTTTCCAGTGATACAACAGCTTTCTCACCTTTCTCTGCAGGTTTAATAAAAGGTTTCTATTATGGCAGGCTTCTATTATAGCAGAAGTAAACCACTGCTAACTTGACAAAAAACCTTAGGTCACACTTCAAATTTTACTGTAACCAACTGTAAAGTTATCAACAAATTTAAAATACAATGTTGCTATATTTCTTACTTTCTTTAATCTGAAAATTAACTATTGATACACAAGAATGTAATTTTAGTACTCAGACCGTTTATCTAGAAAAGAGACCAAGATCTGAAAGATTTTCTTCAGATAAATTCATCACTATTATGGGAACAATGGTTTCCTCCTTCTGAGAAAATAAGAGAAAGAGACTCTCCCTCTGTAGCTACCCAAGATCCAAAGTCATCAGTGGTCGACTTAAACCGTGACCACCAATAGCTCTCTGATTGCTTAAGTCCAGCATTTACCAAATGTGAAGTGTTACTCTACCAACCACTGCTTCAAACACCCTTTCATTGCTATGGAGTTCTTTATCACTAACACAGAAAACAGTAAAAATTGTGCCCAGCCTAGCAAACCATAGCTGCAATGCTACTGACTCAGCCAGGCCTGTCACCACCTAACAGTATGAATAAACCTATAGGTTTTGTTGGATTACAGCATGCACACTGAAATAGTTTATCTTTAAATAATAATAATAAAAAGGCAGTAATATATCTATGTACCTCCTATGACTGTCTGGCAACTTCTGTGCCATGCTAATGATCAAGTATGTATTTCACAGGAGCTTTTTAAAGGTAGTGAAGAAAATCATGCAAATGAATACATACTTTCCTTTACAAAAAATATCCAAATACAGGTCTGATAGGGTGATGTGTACACAGACAAAATGTAAAAATGTGAGACACAATGTAACCAAAAAAGCCATCAAAATCCATTTTAAGAAATTTTTTTGCATGTTCTTTCCTGTTTAATTCTCCAACATAGGAAACACACAAACACATGACAAACAAAACCAGCGTGACTCACCAAGGAAAATTAATTGTACTTTTGCAGTGGCACAAGTACCTTCTCCAGGGGACCATTCAATGGCGAGTGGAGGGTTCAGGTCATAGTATCCAGGATTTCATTTATAAGTTGATTTTAGCAACTTTAAATCTTTTCAGCAATAACAGCCTACATTGTCTATCTAAGTAAAACTTGTGACCAGAGCTTTTCTTATCAGTATATCTGTAGGTGTAAAGCTATAAAATGAAGGAACCACTTGAGTTCTTGTGGTTAATTCAGTTACTTTTACACTATTTATTTTGACTTCATTTAGAAATAGTGAGAGCTTTGTGTCACAATCCTGCCGACAGTTAACAATGGTAAAACGGTGAGGCTGTCCCCAGCTGTCTCTTCTGAAATACAGCCTGTCCTCGATGTTCATGTCCAGTGGTTTGCTACCACTGGAGCAGCTGATGATATGTGATAGCTGGCACTACAGTGCCTTAATGCATTGAATTATTTTCCAATGCTGTGGCTGACTCCAAAGAACTTTACACTCCTAAACTGCTACAGTAAAGAGAAGCTTTATCAATCATTAAAATCACCTTGCTTTTAAAGATACTTACAGAGTGGAAAAACACTGGGACTAAGCAAACAATTTATACTTAATCATCTACTAAACACATTTTGTCTTTTTTTTTTCTTTTTTGTAGTATGTGCATAAAGAGATTTTAAATTCTTTGAAAGTGTATCTGAATATCTTGGGCAAATATTTCTCAAGTCTGTCTTGCACATAAGTCATGCTTTTCTGCAAGTTTTCAGTGTTCATTGGGCAAAATTCAAATTATGCTATTGTGCTCATTAGTCACGTTATTTTTTCTGTTCTGTAGCTGGAAGAATGTGTTGCTTGTAAAGATATGAGACTTGCAGATAACACTGAGGTTTTTAGTCACCACCTTCTCATGATTTTACTATTTCTCTTGTAATATTTGCTGTTAAGATTACTATCTAAAAGGCCAAGATGAATTCAGGTTTCATCTATTTTAAGAAAAATAATTTGTAACAACTGCTAACAAGAAACATGAAATCAAAAATGATCTAATTTTGAAAGAGAAATCAAAAACATGATAATATTTTATAAACTAAGGGACAAGCTCTTCCTTTTAGAAGGATACTTACACTTGAAAATAGGTGATTATTGTACATCAGAAAATTAGATTGTAGAGATTACAAAAAAAGTTTAGGACTTTTTTGGATATACTAAGCCTTTCTGTTTTCCACTGCACTTAATGCAGTGTGGACTTAGTACAGTTTACTTTCTGGTTTAAGTAAATAAAATACATTTAAATAAATAAATGTTTAAGTTTGTCACATTGTCATCACAGAAGATGTGCCACAGCTGAACTATATCACCAAATCCAATTGTGATTTGCCATTGTTCAGCAATAATATTGTACTTGCAATAAAATTTTCTTTTCTTTATTTATATTCACTGTTTTTTACTTTTTACCCTGAGAAAATAAGATGGGAGAATAATCTAGACCTGAAAAAATTTTATCAGAATAACTGATACCTGCAGAGTGATACAATGGTGAAACTTTATTCTACGGCAGTAGGGTCTAACGCAAAAAAATCAACAGCTATAAATTCATCTTACTAAATCTTACTAGATATCAGAAGATAAATTCTTACATACCTGAAAAGGTTCACAAGTGTGATCGCACCGTAATATCAAAAATATTTTGGAATATGGTCGGTTCCATCTTAGTAAACATCTGAGGCTAGTGATAATTGAAATTCAAAGAGAACTGTTCCTAAGAAATTACTTGTGATGAGCCAAGAATATGATATGAGAGGCCAAATTTTAGGCAGCCTCTCCAATGGAAATGGGTCTGCGTCATATCTCAGTTGTACTGATGCAAAGCAGAATGAGTTCTCTTGACTTCAGAAGAGCAGAAATTGGCCTATGTGGGCCAAATTGAATCAGCTGCAATTTCTTACACATGATTAGAATCCTATTCACACTTCAAACAAGAGGTCACTATATTAAACCAGTGCAATTTCCATCTAGTCCAAAACACATTTCATTAGAAGCTTGATACAGATCCTGTACTACAGGCATTCAGCCAAGTGATTTGTGAGATATGGTCTAACCACTCAGCCTGAACATTACTTAATAGCTTTACTTTGAGGTTGAATCAAATCATTATCACCAGGTTAGATGATAGCTGAAGATAGACTTCACACTTGTCAGGACAACAATTTGAAGCTTTTTAACAATGTTGCTCAACATTTCAAAACTTTTTTAGTAGCATGAATAGTTCTGTCTGAATAGTGCTGGTACACGTCCCTGTGATCAAACCCAGGACGCAGAGCAACTATCAAGGGTGGGTGCACCTGAGAAGGCATCAGACATACTGTGTGTGCAAGTCAACTACCATGTACACACACCACATTTGTTTGCAATTTGCTCTTGCTTCTCAAGGAAGTTTAGACAAGCATGGACTTCAACTTTCAGGTAAATTCACTTCTCAGACACCCTTTCTTGGGAACTCTTGGTTGGAAAATGCACTGAATGTCAACCCTCATGGGGAGAGAGGCTTCACTGACCATGGAAAGAAAGTGGTTGGAACAGAAAAATGGCAGAGTAATTAGTGTGGCCTGTAACAAGCTCTCAAGCGGTTTCAGGAAATACAGAGTAGTTTGGATTAATTGCCACAAGTTAAAGATTCAAATAAAAGAAGATACAAGAGATTCATCCCATAATTTTTGCCAAAGTAAAATACTTTCTAAAATGTATTTAATTGGATGACAAATGAGAAGGTTTAATATCTCAGTGCAGTAAATGAAAAACAATCCTTATTAGGTAATTTAAAGAAAATGACAGACTTTTTAAATGACTTTCTTCCCTACTATATTCTATTTATAAGAGAACTCTTGTTTTAATGTGTAGGTATAGAAATGCTGAAAAAATGGAAAGCATCTGTTGCTTTACTTACCATAACTGCAATGAGAGTAATAGGCTGATCTTCCAAGAAATATCAACTTTTCACAATAACTGACAAGGCACTTGGAAGCTTCTGAAAACACATTTTTTTCCCCAGCACTTTTCTTCTGGTAATATATTAGCAGGTAAATCTTCATTGGAAAAAAATATAACATCCATGAAATCTATGTGTATGTCTGTGTATGCCTTCCCCTTTCACTTTTCCTCTTCCTTCCCTTTTCCCCTCTCTTTCCTTTTCTATTTGTGAATCCTATTCTTTGTATTTAGAGACTCACAGAATGGTTGAAGTTGGGCCTCTGGAGACCATCTAGTCCCACTCCCTTGCTCAAACAGGGTTAACAACAGCACGTTGGCCAGAACTGTGTCCAGTCAGGTTTTGAATATGCCCAAGGATGTAGACTCCACTACCACTCCAGTAACTTGTTCCAGCCCTATGGGTTTTCTTCTGTCGTGTTTAAGTGGAAATTCCTGTGTTTTGGTTTGTGTCCACCACATTTTGTCCTGTCACTGGGCACCACTCAGAAGAGTCTGGTCCTGTCCTCTTTATACCCTCCCATCAGACATTTATAAACACGGGTAAGATTCCCCTCGGAGCCTTTTTGCTATCAAGGCTAAGCAGTCCCAGCTCTCTCAGCACTCACTGCAGCAAGTTGCCAGAGCCAGGTAGTATTGTTTTAGCAGTCCCGGAAAAACTCAGAAGTGAAAGTGAATTAGTAGCACAGATACCCCTAATACTGCCTTGGTACGTGAGGCTGGTATGCCAAGAAATGTGATGTTGATTTTCTGAAAGGGCTCCAGAAGAGATATGAGAATCTACAGCCCCGTAAGGTTCACGTATAAAGCCAGTAAGGTAGAAGGAACTATAATAAAGAATTAATGTCTACCTGAATCCTAAGTTAACGTTCTTATAAAGAGAACAACAAACCCACAAGTAGCAGTGGCATAAGAGGAGAGGTCCTTGTAGATCAATAATTGTTTAAAGTAATGGAAACAGTAATGGAAGAGTAAATGGTTACTTTTTCACAATGAAGAAAAGCTACAAGTGAAGCTCTTCAGTGACGTGTAGGGCTTGTACTGTTCAATGAATGAATGATCAGATAAGTCATCTGTAAATGGGTGTGAATAAGGAGGTGACAAAGATTGCTGATTATACTGGGTTATTCAGGGTGGATTTTGAAGAACTGTTGAAGGCCCTTTCGAAATTATCCTTACTGACAGCAGATAAAATTCTGTGTAGATAAATATAAAACTGTGGAAATGGGGGAGAAAACACAGATAATTTCACACACACAATGACTGGCTCTTACCTGACCTTTCAGAGGAAAATTTGGGATTTATGATAGATGCTTCAACAACAATGCTAGTTCAGTGTTCAGTAACAGTCAAAACCAGACTGAACACTAGGAATTAGTGTAAAAGCAGTACGGAACAATATTATGCTATTGTATAAATCCACGTCACTCATATATTGACTAGCGTGTGCAGTTCTTGTTGCTTGGTTTCAAAAGGAGATAGCAGAAATGCAGCATTCAGAGAAGGACAACAAGTCTAACCAGAAATTTGGAATTGCTTCTGTACAAGGAATGGCTCAGTAACCTAGTACATGTCAGCCTGGAAACAGTGATGACAATCTCTTGAGTGGCATGACAAAGGTATACAAAAAGTATACCTTACATTAAGGTACACCTTAAGTTATATCACAAAAAGTATACCTTAAGTTAAGGTATACCTTAAGTTACCTTATACCTTAAGTATACCTTAAGTTAAGGTACACAAAAATCAATTACCATCTCTTTCTGTACAAGAATTAGGAGGCAAAGGAACTTGGTAGCATCCTGATTCAAAACAAACAAAATCTGATGGTTCTCCATTGAACTCCTTAGCAGATGATGTCATAGCTGCTGAAATTTTACATGGGCCAAACACGACAATTTCATGAAAGAAAATCCATCAAGGGTTATTACAGAGGCCATATCTGGCTAAGGAAGTCCTCGAGCTGGGAAAAGTTGAATGTTGAAACAGTATTAAAGTATCATATATGCTTTTCCTATTCTTATACTCTTCCCCAGGCAGCTGCTTTTGGCCACTGTTGGAGATAGACTGATGAACTAGAAAGACATTTGGTGCAACTCCAAAGTGATGATCTTGCATTTGGTCAAAAATTCACAGGTAAACACCCTAAATTGCACACACAGGACTGCTCCTAGGTTCATGAACATATGAACATTTTATCTGAAACAAAGACCTTATAGGCTTGCACAAGAAGCAGCATGAAGAATAAGAAAGAGAATGTGAGGAGATTTTTCCTGTCTCTTTTAAAGTCTGATTTAATTATCCAGAAGGAATCTCTCCATTCATTTCAGTGGATTTTGCATCAGTCTATTGGTCTCTTCAGTGGAAAGGTAAGTCCAAACAAGAGACAAAAGTCCTGTATACAGAATGTAATACTACCAAGATGCATTTACTTGCAGAAGACATTAATAGCATCCTGTACTCCTAATATTTGCCAAGGACAAAGGAAGTGTTGATGAGTTAATGACTTACACAAAGCATAATAAACACATAAGGAATTGCAGACAAAAATATTCTCCTGTGATCCTCTTCCCTGGCAACGTACGAGGCAATGCTTTGCCTGCTACTTACTGAAGCCATCTTGTACTTGACTTTCCGTTTACTACTAGATTAAGCTATTAGCAACTTTCAGTCCTTAAGAGATGTAGCTGTATCTGCATATACATTTGTAAAGCACTAAGGAGTTATCATTTTCTAATTAGAACATCTGCATTTCTTGTAAGGGCATGTGGCCGATCTTACCCTATAAATATACCTAGTATTAGCTGACATAAAAGCACAAAAAAGGTTACTGAAGTACATCAAGCAAGGATTAAAAACAAAAACGCAAAAGCACCTCTTTCAAATCTGCATTTCTGCTCATATTTCTTCAGTTTTATATAACTATCTGGAAGATAGTGTATGTAGTATTAGCAAAAGAACTATGCCAAATGCTGACATAAAAATTATTTGATTTTAAAATATTAAAAATCACATCTGAACATCATTTTTACAAAGTAGTGGATTAGATAGGTGGATTAGAAATAGAGAAACTCCTTTCATAGCTCTGTTCATCTTGTCCTATAATTATAAGGTCATTGGGGGAGAAAGTATATTTTTAAGCAGCTATAATGGATGCTGTTTATATCTCTGCCTGAAGAAGTAAAGCATGTTTTTTTTATCTTAAAACTTAAAGCACATGTTTTAAGATATTTGGTCAGGTCTTACGATGAATTGAAGAATAGAAGAGTTTTTCATAAGAAATCCGATTTTGTTTTCCTGAATCCATTTGTGTGGGTTTTTTTTTCCAGGCTGCTACAGTCTTAAGCCCTGAATTTGAGCTTCTGAGGATACTTTTTAGCTTAATAGTTATTGTAATCTACAGGACTCTCAGTTCCCTTATGTTATCCAGAATCAAAACTAACCATAGAAAAAAGAATCTACATAAGGAGGAGAGAAGTTGCTATTTATATGGCAGGCTCATTATGTACTTGACTATTTCCCACTGCAGGAAAACAACACCAGAGCTGATGCTTCAGAGAGAAACACTAGCTTCCTCCTCAGTAGCAGCACATCTACTGAGCTGGCAGTACTGAGAGAGAAACAAGCAGGAACTAAATCACCTACACAGGGGCTGACATTATTCTTCCCTTGTTTTTTTAAAGTTAAACCAAGGGAAGAACGTCACTATTAATATTTTCTACTGTCAACATGGCACACACCAAAATACACCAAATTTTCACCCCTCTATTTTTTTTTGAAAACAGATTTTAAACAAGTGTTGCAGTTTGCAAGAACTTTTACAACAGAATAGTAATAATAACAATAAAAATCTAAACAGTAGAGCTAATGCTAATATTCTACCAGAACATGATTTCTTTTGTGTCCGTTCTACATTTTTAAAAAACTAATAAACATTTATGTCTTGAATAACTAAAATGATTTTGTTAAATTAAAAATATTTACAAAGACTGACTATAACTAAATTTCTAAGAAAACATTGTTCTCACTGTTTTCAGTATTACAGAGTTGAATTCCCTCTTAGGTTATCTTGTACAAAAATGTTCAACTATAGTGACAAAAATAACATTTATATTGCAGATGCTAGTAATGTCCATTCTTTTAATTACTAAATTCAATAAAATTTACTAAATATTTTTAGTAATATATTTGGTAATTTAGTAAATTTTATTTAATGCTTAGCAGTGGCTTATATTAGGCAGCTTCTGTGATACTAGCTAACTAAATATATTAGGAGAATCAAAATTTAAAAGTGGAAATGCAGGATTTAACAATGAAGCTTCTAAATAAAAATGGACAAGCTTCCAAAGTACTCAGTAATCACAGTCCAAGTAATTTCCGTGGAAATCATTCCATTCAACTTCTGAAAACCTGGTCTTTTTTTTTTTTTTTTTTTTTTTTTTTTTTTTTTTTTAAGGCCACTAGTACTAGACATTCAAATTAAGCAGTAAATAAATACATTTTCAAAATCCAAAATATTTTTCCAGTCTTTCATAAACATTTCTTTCCTTTCACTTGTTTCTGTCCAGAAATAAAATATCTATGTGTGCACGTACACAACGAGGGAGAAGCGGAGGAAGAAATTGGTATGTAAATCTCATTAATTCAGTGATTAGCACAAAGACAAATTATCCATGTATTGAAGCACAACATTATTCTCTTGCAGAAGGACAGAAAGGGTGAGCTGTTGTTTGGTATGCGGTACGGTAAATCCACTTTGGTAAGTAAAGTGCGTAACATTACTTTAAAATTCTTACTCTAAAATTCTTACACAAAAAAGATCTATGATATGTTGACATTATTCACCTTTTACCTTGTCCAGCTCAGAGACACTGACATATCAGCTGTTTCACCAAAAACACACTCAAGCTGCTTACAGAATATAATTTAAAATGGGCAAGAAGTTATTGTGTGAGATAAATGTCAGTACGTTTACTAGTAGCAACCTCCTTGGGATTGTTTTAGACCATTTAGCAAAAAATAGTGATAGCATCAGGGGTATAAAGCCCTGCAAATACAGCCTAGATGAAAAAGGTGATGAGCAGTCTTAATTGCCAATATTTTGATACATTTGAGATTTAAATGTATCAATCCATTGGGTTTTTTTTCTTGCCATGTGTCTTATTTTATGTTTATTTCAGCTGTTGCAATTTCACACTACCATGAGCCAATCCTTCTAGGACTATATAAGCCTCAGCAAAATGTTTGCTGCAGTGATGCAGAGCTAATCATCATGTAGTCTAGTACGAATATCTGGTTGGCCTATGCAAAAGATGCAGACAGGGCTGCTCTCAAATCTGCTCTTCTCCCAAGCGAGGGCCCAAGCGAGAATGATCTAATACTTAGAGACTGTCTAAACATGACCGCTTTTTGTTCTGGAAAAAGTATAACAGTGATAACTGAGCAGAAACATCAAAAACATGTATCTCAAATATTTATTTAGTTGCAATATTCACACAAAGAGGTTCTCAGCACACTTTGGGAAAGGCTGAAGGGGGCCGTAGGCCCTGAGAAACGAGACTGGGTTGTCTGAGTTGGGAAGCTAGAAAAAGAATTAACACTGGGGACCTATCAGGTAAGGTCAGAAAACTAACGACAAGATCCAGTAAGAAAGATGGTCAGGACACTCCTCAGGGGAGGATAGCAAGGTTAAAAAAAAGTATTTCACTGGATTAGTGATCTAGGGCTGATCACCAAGGTCTCCCTAGCAGCTATACAGGCTGCATCCTCAGCTGAGCTACTGGAGGGAAACAGGAGCTGATTTCCTGGCAGAGGCAGCAAGGCAGAACACCATGGCACCCAGGTCTTCAGACAGAAACACATCAGGGGTCCCAGCAGCAGAAGCCTCTGCAGGGAATGACTGCTACGGCTGTGAAAGCCAAAACTCCCAGATGTCCATGTGAAAGCCTGTGAAATCACAGTGCATTTTGGCAGTGGTATTTCGTGCGATGATTGCAGCCTTCTGAGATGTGGCCCGCAGCCACAGGGTCATTTGTCGCTAATGCCAGGGAATGATGTACACTAGCCAAGGGAGCAGCTGCACCAACATAGGCAGTAGGATCCAAAGTGAAGATGTGATAGGTACAAAGGCTTTGATGTATACCATATTCAGGCAGTGGCTCACTGAGCAAGAAGGAAAGAGCAATGCTCTTCAATTTAGCAGCCACTTCAACGGCAGCACAAACAGCTTCACCAAGTGAATCAGATGCAATTCCAAGCTTGATGTTGCATGGTTATTGGAAGAAAACTGTCCGCTCACTAAAGATTGAGGGTGGAGGAGGCTAGGAGGGTGTGGGGGAGTAACACATTCCAGACCCAAACTTCAGCCAATTTGAATGAGTTGGGCCACTGCCAAAACACAGTCTGAGTATATCTCACAAGGTATTTCCAAATATTTCAGATTATATATCGAAGTGTACTTACAGTATACTCTTGTAGGAAATCTGAAATGAGCAGCAGGGATAGAAGAGCATGAGTATGTAGGGATGAAATGACTACAGCAAATAACAGGGAGTGGGCTGAACATCTTCCCTCTGAGGTTGACACCTGAAGAGTGAATCAGTTTATTCTCTCTTGAAGCCTTCTTGTCATATTCTTCATCTTCTTGCCACCAACCACCTCTGTGATCTGGCTTGTGAATTATGCCATTAAATCTTCATTTAAATGCTACCAGAGAACCCTCTGGACTTTAATGTAAAAGACTTTGATTCCCAGGAGTAATTCTTTAACAAATCTTGGGCAATAGTCTGTCCAGCACTACGCCAGAATAGGCCATGACATAGAAAGTTAAGTTGCCCCAGGGTCTCACTATTTCAGTGAATTCTTGTTTGTTGCAGACTATGGGATAAATTAGTGAAATAAGCTTTAGCTCCTGAAGGGAAATAACAGGTGAGGAAGCAACACTAGGAGCCCTGTTAAGAGAAGAACAGGCTGATTATTCACAAAGACAGGTATGTATTTAGAAGTCAAGCTTCCTAATAAGCTATAAAACATTGGGACCTTGATCATAGGGACTGAAGTAGAGATAACACATCTCAGTAGGGAGCAGGATACCATGGGCAATCAGACACATCTGCAAGAGGATCTGAAGTTGTGGAATAGATTTCAAAAGAAATGTTTAGACTTGTTACAAGGAAGATACTGCAAGTTACAGGGATTTTTCATAGGTAGTTACAAACTTGGACATTATAAAGGATACAATTTGCTTAGAAAAATGAGTTTCAGAAACAGTTCGCCAAGAGCTGGGATCATATTTTATACAATACACAGGCAATGTACAGAAAATTAACAAAGAGCAATAGCCTCACCAACCTCTAAGCTGGTAAGGATTTTTGTGTCTCATTGTTTGTGCAAGCGTTGTATACATCCAAGAAGCAACTGGCAGAGTAGGTGTTGAGTCTGGTTTTAAGGAAGAAAAAAATTCAAGTAACCTGGTTCCCTGTTGCACTCAAATTTTTATAATGGGCAAAAATAGAGCACTTTTGTATGCACACACACACACACACACTCAGAATTTACCATTATTCCAACTTGTGTCCTATCAGTCTAACAGTTCAAGTTATCTTAGTAGTACAGACAAGGTTCATTAACAATATATCTGAATTTTTTTGGCTAGGCCAAAAAGTCACGGAGGATTTCAAGGCAATGCCCATATGGCTTGAAATTTGAGATGACATTAACATTAGCAAGGATGGAGGTAGTATCTGCACCAAAGATCATCTCACTTTGAAGCGTTCCAGAAGACCACCTTGAATTTCTAAGTGGATCTCAACAGCTCATTTTCCCCTGTATATCTAGGTGATCTCATCAAACCCACAACACTTTTTATTAAAGTGTTTTCTAGACTTAAGTATCTTTGCCAATAGTGAACTTCCATATGCCTTTGTCCATTAGCTTAATAAAATATAACAACTTCTCCATGTATAGCTTTTATTGCTTGATATAACTATGTAGTCCTATAGTCTTCAAAGTCAGCTTTGTCATTCTGCTAGTAGGATGGTTGTTTTCCCTTCTAGATTTAATAGCGACATACAGCACCATTTGACTGGTGAGGGATATAGTTCTTTGACTATTTTAGTATGGAAAATCTGTTAATTAAACAACATGGTAACTGACAGTGTTCTAATTCATTTTACAATTCAGCTTCACAATATCCTGATTAATAGTGGGGTCTATATTCTGCATCTAGAAAGAGACAAATATACCAGATCAGGTTGTACCAAGGACCGGCCTAACTCCCAGCTGTGGTATGGCTACGAACATAACAGAATGAAGCAACGCTTTCAAGACTGCTAGCCTAATTCTGACTGATTCAGCCTGAATTCAGCTACTGAAAGTCATGTCAGGAGATTCAGGTTAGAGACAAAGAAGAAAAAGTGTTAATCATAAGGATAGGAAAGCACTATCCAGAAAGGCAGGGATATTTCTATCACCGGAGGTCCTTAGAATCATAAGAAACACTTGTCCAGGCTGTTTTTAGGAATGACTTAGTTACAATTGAATTTGGCTTTGACTGAGGGATGGACTGGAAGACTCCCAGCGCTGTGACTCTACAAATACTACCCAGGGAGGGGTGGTGGTGAGGAAGCTATCATATACTGGAAAGTTTTGCCAGGCTAGTCAAAACCATCAAAGACAGCTTGCAGAAGTGGTCATGAGATGTAGATCACAGTGACACCCCCAGGGGAGTACCAAGCTGAGGTGGGAATTTTTGTGCCAGATTTGTTAGAGATTTAATATGAAATTTTAATTCCACAGAAATATTAGTTTAAACATAGCATTAATGCATGTGTTTCATCACAGACTATTGAAATGAAAATGACTTTTTCAATTATACTACTAAAATGAGTTATATTTAGAGTGATGTAGAATATGCTAATGTTAGGATACCAGAATGTATTTTTTAATTACTTAAAAAGCAACAAGGGATTTAGGCCAGGGCTGTGCATCTCTTGGACTCAAACTAAACCTGAAATAAGCCCAATCAAGTGGATGTAACTAAAAGCTATAAATGATGATGGTTCACACTACATTTTACTCATACGTTTGTCTGTTTTTGATAGGAAGGTAGACTTAACTATGGCTTTTATAACAGCTTTCCTATTATTTCAGATTGTCTGTGCTTGGATAAGAGTTTATTCCAGACCAGTCCAGCTTCTTTTGCTTGATCCTGCAGCAAAGTCATAATAATCCTATTGGTAACATTAGAGGCTGTTGCTATGGAAATTAATGTATTATGTCAGAAAAATGACAGATGGGTTGAAGAGAGAACAAGCCCATACTTAAACACTGATCCTTACATGACTAGCTAATCCCTAAACGGATGTCACTTAGGGACTAGCTAATTTCAAAGACTTCAGTGAAACCATTTGAAGAATGAGAATTGTGAAGGACAGAGTATGTTAAAAATTTTTCTTAGAATGAGTTAACTTCTATTTGCTTTATTTCCACTTGCTCTCTGCTTTATTTCCACTCATTGCTTTCCTCTCTACTTGTTCCAGACCTGTAGTAGGTCAGGAGCATCATGAGGTACCAGGAGTTCAGCCATATGACGCATGCAGCTTAGTAACAACGTACTCCCTTCCCCCAGCCCCCCAGGGTGAATTACGTCTTTGAAGAGAGAAGCACTTTCTAGATCAACGCAGCAGCAATAAAGTAGCTATCTATCATTTGCTGATGCGTTTCAGATGGAAACACACACAAAAAGCAGACAATGACAGTGTATGATACTTTGCATCGGTTTAGTATTTAATCGTAGAGGTTTCTCTTTCTCTTAAATTGTAGACAAAAACATTGGGCTTTTTTTGCTCATGGAAATGTAAATTAGGATCAATTACAGAGAAGGCAGCATACAACAAATGTGATTTTCTTAGGCAAGTTAGATTAGAAGTGTGGGGAAGGAACTCCTGCAACAAACAAGCACAAGTAGGGAAAAAGCAGGAAAACGGAATGAGAAACACAGTGTCAGACTTTGAAAGAAGGAAACGAACCACTGTGGTATGGAAATCTTGCTTAGGATTGACAAATGACTGCCGATTTTGGTTCACTATAGAACCTGTTGTTTTCTCGCACAGAACAATTCTCTACAGAACAGTTTGTTTCCGAGAAAACAAAAGGAAAAAATTAAACACAGCATCTTTTCCCCCTATTAAACAAGGCTATATTTGACCTTTTAAATCATTTTATCCTCAAAACCACTTGGCTGTTGTTATAAATCATAACACATGCTTCTTTGTAGCCAAGATGTATATACAAAAAAAATCACTTTCAAACAACAACACTGCAACTGTCAAAAACATTTAGTAAATGCTTGCCCCTATCCCCCCCCCCAAAAAAAAAAATAGCTGCAATGTTGGCAAAATGCTGAGAATTAGAAGTATCGGTTCTCAATGCTTTGAGTAAGTGAGAATCACTACAAATAAAAATAAATCTAAGTCATATCAGTAATTACCATATCAGCAGACTCCATATTAGCATCCTGAGAAATAGAAAAATATTACTCTTGCTGTAATGATAGCATCTTTGTACCTCAGTTCCCTAAGTTATCTGTCCAAAATTATGAACTGTGTATCAGAGCAGAGACTTGATTTGAAATCTTCAGAACTGAAGCCTAATGACCTAAGTTATAATTTTACTTTCCCTGAAAATTTAAATAAAGAAATCCCACAAAGACAAGCTTATTGTTTTGATTATTTGGAGGAAAGAAAAAACCACACTATTGCTATTAGAGTTCAGGGCATATTTTCCAGGTTATAGCAATAGCATCTGCTCTTTCCCAGGTTATAGCAATAACACCTGTTCTTTCTCCTAGTGAGTCTAGTGAAACAAACAAGCAAAAAGAGAGAGAGGGGGAGAGGGGAAAAAAAAAAGAAAAGAAAATCAACACACCAGAGAAAAGCCATGCACTAATAATAAGCAAGATTAGCAAACACGGGTTGTTGGGTCATGCCAGACATCTGTTGTGTAACCACACATATCATGCTCTTTGCTACCTTGTATTTTGTTTTTATGTAAAGTTAATTAGGTGGATATAGGAGACATTAACTTCTGCAGTTCTCTTTAAGCATCTGCTAGGGACATAAGTGAATATAGGAGAATGAGTCCCAGTGGGCTACTGTTGTTGCTGTTAGGTGAAAGTCACAGATAAGTCAGAGCCATTAGGAACAGATAATAACGTTCTAATTGCATAAAAAGGAAACCTGATGTCCAAAGAACAGCGTAATGTGGAAGGCAGTATATAATGGAACTGGCCTTTCTTTGGTGCTCCCTCTATGAATGGAGAATTTCTGTGATTTGCTTCTTATACAGAGGTTGAAGGGTTGGTATGTGGGTCAAAGATAACATTGGTAGTAATACATTGATTGGACTTGTAATTTCCATTTCAAAAATACTAGTAAGATTTGGTCCTTACAGGGCTGTTATGGTGATATAACACTTGTAATATCTTTAGAAATTGATTACATGTTCTACTTCGAGGAAGCTAGTATGCAGATCATTTGAATAAGACGGAACATTTTGACAAGGTAACTTCTAAGAGGAAGAGCATCAACAGATGTGCAAACACAAGAAACAAAGACAGCAGAGGAAACAACATCGTAAGTTTTTGTAATGCAGAAGGTAGTGTGGAGCCTTCTGCAAGATACAGTATTTCTGAACATCACTGCCTGGATAACTTTCACATTCTTACTTCAAACATACCTTATGCTTTAACAACACTTAAAGAATACCGCAGGAACCCTCCAAACTTTATAACTCAAAGCTACACCTCACAAGCACATAGAAAGCCACTGAAAGGTGTTAATTTGATTCAATCAGTTACATTGACGAAGGTCTGAAAGTCATTTCTCAATGCATCTATATTTCAAATGTTTCATTTTTTAAACCAGATATTCTCTAATTCTGTTTGCAGTGCGATACTGTGAGGCTTTAAGATAATTCACATCAGTTCATGGAGGTTTAGGTCAGAGAAGTTAAATGAACTGTTTGCACTAGGGTTCACTGCAAAAGAGCTTAGGAAAATCTTCATTTCTTCCCCTTCTTCACAGGGCAGAACTTTGACAATGTATGTTGCATTGAAGTGTCCATGGAAGTAGTCTCAGAATAAAGAATTTAAAACAAAAAAGATAAGATACATTAAAACAAGATGGTATTCACTCAAAACTTCTGAGAGAAGTCAAATATGAAACTACCAGATTACTGCTTGTTATACAAAACTCATTATTTGAATTGAATTATTTCAATTGGTTTAGTCTGCATAGAAGACTAGGAAGGAGTACAGACTAACAACACTGATTTCTGCATTGGACAAGTTGCTAGACATTAGTTAAGAACATAAGTGACAGCATGTGGAAGATTCAACACTACGTTCACTGAAGGAAGTCATGATTCAAAGTCTATTCAACTTCTATGACATGTTTTGGATAAGACTGATCCAGCTGATATAAATTGCTTAGATTTCCACTAAGTTTTTATAAAATATCTTAACAAAGGTTCTCATAGAGACTAAGCTGTCATAGCATAAGAGGAGTAGTTGTCTGATAGATTATCAACACAGGTTTTTAAGAAGAAATAGGAAAGATAGGAAATCAAGGCTACAAAAAAGTAAGTTTTTACAATGGAGATTTCATGCAGTTTTTTCGGGCATCTGAGCTGCAACCAATACTATATAATACCTACTCACAAGTAACATGGAAAAGGGAGAATAGGGAGGCGACAACAGCCTGCTGACAACACCAAATTGGATTCAACTACAAAGTGGCTCAGAAGGATCATACAGATGTGAACAACTAGGTGATAAAAATGGCAGATGACATTCAGCACTGATAAATGCAAAGTAATGCACATGAAGAAGAAAACAATTATACATATACAGTGATGAGCTCTAAATTACTATTAACATTCAGGAAAGAGGGCTTGGTGGCATTATGGATATGTAAATATCAGATCAGTGCTCAGCAGCGGACAAAAAGTCATGTAAAATTTGGGGGATTATTAGAAAAGCAAGTGAGAAGTTATTTGTCATTATTTAAGTCCCCATTGAGTTCGCCTTGCAGATAGTGCCTACAGCACTGGACACCTCCCTCAAGAAACATGAAAGAACTAGAAACAGTGCAGTGACAGATCAAATGTATGGAAAGTTTCCATTTGACAAAAAATGAAATCTCCTGAGGTCACACCCCTTTAGTTTAGATAAATTATGAGAAGATGTAATAGGTATATACAAAGTTTATCATGTCATGCAGAAAGTGAAATAGGTAACATTTGCCATTTTCCGTAATGTAAATTATCACGCAGCTAATGTGAAACTAGAAAAGGGGAGCATTTTTCTATATATTCATAACCAAACTGTGAAATTCATTATTACTACATGAACAGCATAAGTTAAAAGTGATTAAAACACATTTATTGAAGGTATATCTGTCTGGATGCTTTTGGAATGTCCATCTGGGTGTTTTTAAACCTGACATTGTGGACACAACCTCAGGAACAGGAAGATCTCAGAACTACTGGTAACCAGACACTAGGGGCAGGAGGATGGCAGTTCTCAGAGTCTAATGGTCTTTTTGAATCATCTGCCACAGGGAGATAGGAAAGCTTTACCCTGGCCTAGCATGAGTTTTTACATAAGGGATAAGCTGTGGAAAGGGTTAGTGAGAAAGGCATAAAAAGCCCAATCCCAAATCCACTGGAGCCAGCAGCAAGAGTCCCATCAGGGCTTAGGTTAGACCTACCTTCTACACACCTCTGTGCTGCCACGCTCTGCCAGGACGCAGAGGAGCAGCAAAAGCCCCGTGCATCATTCTATTAGACTGAAGACTTCAAAACATGACTAAAGTGGCTCATAGAGTGTCCACACAGGCATATATTTCAGCTAGTGGGGAAGGTGGCTTGCCAGCTGCCCTCAGCACACATGGGCTGCCACATGAAGGGGTGCGATCTCCAGAAGAGGCTGCCGAAGCAGCACTCTTCCATGCACTTCCTCAGCATTATGCTTTTTCAGCAGCTGCAAAGAGAGGATAAGTTAAAGCAGCCTTCAGTATTTAAGGTTTAACAGCGTGGGGCAGATTATTTTCTGTCTGATCATTTTCCAGCTGGCTTTCTGACATTCCTCAGTTCTGGCCTTTGTGCCTACTTCAGCTAATGTGTTTACTTTGCAGGTGTATCAGACAGACATTATGCGTATTTGGTTCAAAGACTTAGGAACAGTTTTGTAAGCCTTTGCTGCTGTACTTAAATATAGCATAGTAGGCATTTATAGCTATGATAGAAAGAAATGACACCATCTGAAAAGGAGCCTGTTTCCTTTTGCTTCCATCTGCTCTAAGTATTTCTAATAAACATCTTACCACAATATTGAGTGCTAATAACTACAAATTAACTTTCACATAGAAGTGGATCTAAACTGTTTCACTACAGAGACCAGTGCAAAGAGCTCATCTGCTTTTAAATGTTATTCATAAAGGTCTGTTCCAAAACCCAAGAAAGGAAAACGCAAACAGCATCAGCCTCCCTGCACTCTGAATTAGGCCTCAAGTGAGGTTACAGCAATAATCAGCTCTATGGAGTACTTAAGAGTAACTGGGATGACTGTTGTTGCATAATAACCAATAGGAGCAGGTAAAAAAAATAAAAGTTATATTTAAAAGATTTCCCCTTCCTCCATAAAGGCACATATTTATATCCTGATTGTACAAAATTCTAGATACCATACAATATGTTCAGAAACAAATGGCCCTTTCTGAATAAGAAAAATAAACGATTTTAATCTAGCTGACAGTAGTTTAAGAATGATACCCTCAATCTTATCACTGTACTTGACTTAAAAAAAAAAAAAAAAAAAAATCTTTCCACAGATTATGAAGCTTTTCCTTTATTAGATGAAGGGGGGAAAAAAGTCTCAGTGCTTGAGAAAGTGATCACAAAGTACAAAGAACATGATAAAAACCATCACCAACAAAAACACTCCAAACAGCATTTATATGCTAACTATTGTGCTCGGAAGAACTATATTCTCAAATGTAAGTTTCATTAAATTCTATATAGCATACATTAAAAAAGTCTGGGACAACACCATTAGAATTTTCAATTCTGAATATTAAAACAATCTTGAAGCAAGCTCAAATTATGAGATTTTAAGAACAAAATGAGTTTATTTACTTTGAGGGAGACATCATACACACACACACACCCTTTACTCACTTCTCTAAACTTTTATCAGCTTCCTTATATAGTGAAACAGATTCATAGAATTTATTAGAAATATAGGAGACACAGGTTTAAGATAAACATCAGCTGTTACATAATTCAGAAAAGGAAAAAAAGTCAAAATTAAAATTTCCCCCTACACACTCTGTAAATAGCTCTCAGTTTCTAAAGCCATCAGAACATTCATCTCTTTTTATGGGATAGTGTTGCTGAGTGCTACGTAGCTATTCCTAAGAGCAAAGGCACCATCCTACATTATTACCTATACTAGCAAATGAAGTTCTCCTCCACATATGAGAAAAGCACCAACAGCTAGTCTTTAAAAATAATTAAAAAGTTCACAAGGAATTTTGCAAAATACCTTGAAATACCCAATTGTCTCCTCTCCTGGAGGGTCAAAAGCTGAACTATACTGAATTTGTAACTTGGGTTACCATACACTGAGGCTTCCTATGCTGCTATTTGCTTAACTGAAGTTTTCTTGTGCCTGAACATTTGCCCAAGAATTTGATTAACAGGTAGAGCAGAGGCAAAGCTGATCAGCCCACATTCCCTGCGCACAAAATCTGCTTCAGTCATGCTCAGAGAGAACTGGGAAGCACATGACTATTGAAAAAAGATAAATAAATGTAGAAAAAGATAAATGTCAGGGTTCCCAGTCAGAAGATGCAGAGCTGAAGCTGGCCACCACAGTTCCTCATTCTTCCTGGAAGCTGTGCTTGCTGCAATTTACCCTTGGGTCAGGTGTATCCTCAGGTCTGCTGAGCCTTCTGTTCCCCATCGCTCACTCACCACCAGGTGGTTTGGATAATGAAGCCCACTTTGGTGGGGGGTGAGGAGATAACTAGCTTTAAATTCCTTTAAATCTGAAAGTATTTTTCTTTTAAATGCAGCATCCACCTTCCATTTTAGTAGGAGTTTTAGTTTCTAGCAGGAAAACTAAAAATTGTAATTTTGTTTGCAGAACAACTCAGCAGTCATGTTCATTAATAAAAGGCTGTTTCATGGGATTTTTAAATTCCTTAGATCTGTTTGTTTTCTGTGCAAAAAGAACACACACACAATTTCCCCTTTTCCACTTGATTTTCAGTGTTTGTTTCAGAGGTTGTGTGTCACTAAGCAAGTTCAGAAAGATGTTAAAGAATCACCAATTGCTTCAGCAAAACCACACAAAAAGCTCAATTCTTCTGTCTTTCATTTTTACTGTGTAGCTCTATTGAATATACTTGAATTAGAAAGATTCCTTCCTCTGCTTGTGTCATGCAGATGAATGCAAATACTTCATTTTTTCCAATTCTATATTTTTAAAGAGATTTTACATCAAAAATAGAATCTTTTATTGAAAACAATCTGGTCCAATAATTTTTCATTTTTCTTCCAACTAAACTGTAACCACAAGTGACTGATCAAGTCAAGATTATTTCCTATTAGAAGTGTTATCTTTTCACACATCAATTTATGCAGGTTCTACAAGTCATTGTGGGAAGAAGGCCTCACAACTAAACATTCTATTTTTATGCATGTACTTTTTTTCCTAAAATAATAATAATAACAAAAAAACAGATCGGGAGGAAGAGAAATAGCCAATATGTACAAACAACTTCTCAAAACTGAAATCGCAAACGTCTGATGCAGCAGATTCAAAACTCAGCATTGGTTGCCTCCACCTGAATGTCAAAACAGCCTACACCCGTATAAGGTATGCATGAGACATACTAGCAGTAAGAAAGTACTCAATATTTTGGAAAACATTTTTAGGTACAATGGGCACATTTGATTTAATTACAAAGTTCAGGTACAGAAACTACACAGAAGTGTTCCTACTGCAACACAGTGTTTGTATTTCTTAGCTAATAAGAATCAATGATTCTACTCAAGCTATCCATATTTCCAATAAAATATACATTAAATCTTCACTCAGAAATGAAGTCTAATTAATCTAGTTAAAGAGGTAATCTCCAGGCTCATCCAACTTTTTAATATTTATACACTCTTCTCCAGGCAAACAAGATAGTTATGAGCTGGAAATGAATGTTATACATTCAGGTTTATATATTTCTTCTAAAGCTAATTCTCAGACTTAACTTAGTTGCTGTTTACGTTTCACACAGTACAAAACCACTTCTTATCTTTGATGTAGGATGCATTATTCTAACTTAACTCAAGACTATTCAAACCTACAAAACCAAAACACACACACAAACACACACACAGCCTCGGCCTCTAAAACTTGCCGATTACTGTTGGTCTCCAGGCACATGGTAAGTTTGATCTGAGAACTACCCTTTGGCTTATGAAGTTAAGAAGCAAAAATTCCATTGTCCTTCAGTGAGACAGACTCACCCCTTAGCAACATTAATTCCCTATTTCCTTTCTTTTGGAGCATGTGTATTTAGTACTACCAGGCACCAAGCAAAGGTGTTCCAATTAAACACACAGTTACTAACCCATTTGAAAATATGGGCCAAAATACAATCCATCTATTTCTGAGCTCGTATATAGTAAATTCCTCCAAGTAGATCTATAGGACAAACTGATTAAAAAGCCCTTTTCAATCCTCCATTCATCATTCACAAATGAAAAAAAATTGAAAAATAGCAGTAAATCCAGTAAGCCTTTTTGTAGTAGACAGGAATACATTAAAAGACTGCATATGAAGAAAAAATGCAAAAGTAATACTTCCTTGTCTGGGTTGAGAGGTCCCCTGCCTGCAACCCAAGCTTTTGGAAATTCAACACAGTAGTTCCTTCAGGTGTTTTAAAAAAAAAAAAAAAAAAAAAAAAAAAAAAAAAAAAAAAAAAAAAGCTTTGTCTATAGCCAAGACTTGTACCCACATAGTCCAGGTATCATTCATGCCACCTTATTTTCAATATAGACTTTTACTCAAGCAGGTAGTGGAAGTTATACTGGGAAAAAAACTTCCATACCAGTTAGAGGGGAGGGTTAAAACCAGACTCCTAGAAAAGTTTTGCCCTTTTAGCCTTCTCTTTGTTTCATGCAAATCTACTCTTAAGAAGCTTTCTATTTACCTCATTCACTTCCCACAGTGAAGGCTACTTTTCTGTATGGTTATGTTCAATTTCAGAGAAAAGTCACAAGACATGTATTTCACTTGGAAAGGCATCTGAGAAATCAAATGTTTTAAGTAGTCATAGTGTTACCTAATATTGATTTGTTTCTTCTTTCAATTCTGTAACTATTCTATTGAAAGCAATAGCCTTCAATCAGACCCTCCCCTTTCCCCTGCCATCTCCCTAGTCACTAAATACACACACACACAATAGAAAACACTTATTAAACCCTTATTAAACCAATCCTGGTCACTCTATACAATATGAAGTTATATGGAAACTAACACACATTTGTTCTTATGAAGCTACCGCAGAAGAAAGGTGAACAGTAAGAAAGAAGGGAGAACAACACTAAGAAGTAGGAGGGTCTTATAATATCTGTGTAAATTTCTATCATCCATAGGGATGGAATTTCAGTGTCTTTTAAATCCTGAGCTGAAAACATGCCAAAATTGACTATTATGTTGGAAAGTGAAAGGTCTTATCCTTGAGTTCTTGTAATTCCCTTTTGTGCTACTGCAGTGGAAAGAAGACTTTATCTTGCCTTAAGGCAACAGCTGTCATAAGGGAAGCCTCAGAGGATGTATGACTGCCTTACCCAGCAGCACAAAGGACAGGCAGGCCAATAGGATTTAGCTGTAAGTACTTGACATAAAAATCCTCCTTTTCCCATCACTAGCATCACCTCATTCTTCTCCCTCTGCCACTTTGACCCTGCTGGGTAGAAATGGATGAATCCAGCATTTGAACAGAAATACACATTTCAATCTCTAGTAACTTTTATGTTATGTCTTTTTGAATTGCTCTACTGAACAAGATGCTAGTTTCACAAGTTAGCTCTCTATAATTTGATTTCAACTAGTGTATGGACATTTCCTGAGCAGAATTATTGTCTTCCTGACTTCCTTTTTAAGTCTTTAGTCTGTTCAGGACCTGTTTCCTTCTTTGCCAGTTTTCTATGACATAGTCTCTTTCCTTCCTAGTCTACAATTTCTCTTCACTTTCTTTCAGTCATTTCTTTTTACCACCTAATTTCTCTGTTCCCTTACTTGGTCATTAAGGAACGGATAAATTTCCATATAGTTTGTTCACCCTTAAAAGTTTTTTTTTTTAAAAAAAAATAAAAACAAAACAAAACAAAACAAAGCAAAACTGAAAACTAAGAAAAGAAGATACTGTTAAGTAAAACTGAAAGTACTTTAATGCATTAAGACTTCAATGCAATATAACATCAAAACTTTTTTCAGAACCTACTTTGATGGCATTTTGAAGACTTCACAGAAACAATTTACCAAGTACTTAAAATTAGAAGTGAGTGAACTAGTTCAGACACAGAAAGAAAGCTCTAGTCACCTTAAGAATCTTTCCATTTGTTCTGGTATTTGATTTTTGTACAGGTTTCTTTTGTGTAAATAAATAGTTTGAATGAGCCCTCTTAAAATCTGCAAACCCTGACTTCCCTAGAAAGTGATTCATAAAATGATTGCAATGAGAAAAGCTGCTGTTCTTAAATGGTCCCTATTCTTAGGGACCATTATTCTTGATTCTGTTGTACACCACTCCATTGGGCTTTTCTACAAGACCGCTTCAGCTAACGCTCGTGGAATCTCAAGACATTTTTACTCAAAGCTCATCAATTCTGATTGCTTCTAGAGAACTGATCACTACTAGACCTTTGCTTAGTCCATTCTCAAATCAAATGGAAGAATATCACTTTAATAATACTAGTAGGATGCTTGCAGATGTTGTTGTGTACCTTCAACCTGTTGTCTAAGACAGGGAATTGAAAAATTAACATGAAATATTTCTTTGGACTATTTTATGACAGAGAAATGTAAGGCTAACGTTAAGGCTGAAAACATACACTCACTTTTAATGTATTAATTTTTTTCTTTTAGAAATACTAAATACTTATTTAATTAACCACATTCTGTCTGAAGAGCATACAGCTCTGTTCTACTTTCCAGGTTTATTTTCTTCCATCTGGAAGACACATTCACAAACTTTACTTCTCTTTTTTAAGAAGAAAGCAGAGCAACTAATAAAACGAGCAGTTTGTTCTACAAAACAGAAGTGACAGGTATAACAAGCATTGGTCACTCATCAGCTGCAACTTGAGAGTGACCACTTGCAAACACTGTATAGGTTAATTATCAGTTGATGCAAATCACCTGCTATTTTATACCAGCTGAAGCCCATGAAATCTCATTGTAAATTCTCTTATGCTAATCCCAAAGACTAACATAGGTTTCTTCTTATGTTGTCCCCTCACCACTGTCACACACCTTGTGTTTTATGCCTGTGCCCTTTGAGTCAGGAATCTTAATTCAGTGAACCGTGGTCTCAGGGTTTCAACAGAATTTCTTTATTCCAAGCATCCCAGACATGCATCTCCACAGTACCTAACGAAAATAGTTCTAAAATAAAGCATTGACAGAAAGATCGGTCACATTTGAGGTATCTGATTGCACAGGTTCATGTACTTAAAGGTGATTACAACCTGCTATAGTGGCAGAAAAAGCATCTCCATTAACGTAATTTCTAATCGGATTATGTCTTAAACACATTGGTCCAGGGAGAATAAATGTCACTTAGACATTTCTCATGAATTAGAAAAAGAAAGGAAAATATCCTCAAAAGGCCAAAAAAGTACAATATTCAGGCAAGAAAAATGCAAGGAGTGATGACCCACTGAACACAGATTCAGGAGCTGACAGTAATCCAATTGTTGTTTTTTTAAAAAAAATGGTATGAAAAGAACAGTGTGTATGCAGTCAGATCAATGACCATTAATCATACAATGGAAAAAATTTAAAGATGAAATAGCCCTGTTATATCAGCTGGCCTGTTCTCTGCCCACACAGTCTATCTCCCTGAAGAATAGTCTCAAATTCGCTTTTTAGTATATAGAGTTCTAGTGATATGAACTCCACTACTTCAGCTTTTACTGCAAAAAAAAAGTAATCACTTCTATTGCTAGTTGTTTAGCGTTTTCTAAAATCTGTCCACATTAAGTTTTTATCTCTGTCTTTTGTGATCTGATATTAACCTTATAACTCTCCAGGATATTGTGGCTGGTATTAAGCATTTTTAAAATTGGTTTTACTTTAATTGACTTAGTTAAAGCTAGTAATATGAAATGGTTGATTAACTTTGTATTCCTGATACAATGAATTTATAGATTCTTTTTCAGGGGAACAGGTTCAGTCTGGATCCTTGTGAATTTAAAATCTCTCTTGGTAGTTAGAATTAGGAAATTAAACATCTTTAGTGCATACCTTAAACAATGACTGGGCTCTGTGACTGACATATTTTCTGAAAAAAAGAAGAAACAATTATAATAACTACAAATCAGTGTTCCTCTTGAATGTTTTGGAGAATAAAGACCATTTTAAGAACATAGGTGACACCACTAACCTGTCTGCCACAGAAAGTAAAGACTGAGACTTATACCCAAGGCTAAACATGACAGAAAATAGATGAAGCGCCAAGTACTTTCTAGGACAAATCTAAATTCAGCAATATACTAAAAAGTATATGACCTAAAAGTTCTAACTACGAAGACCAATTCTAAGATATTTTAGCTACTCAAGCTGACCCATCACAAACTGTTTTTTTGCAAAAATCCAATGTTTTCATTTGAAGTTACATAACCAATTCTTCAGCATAGACATAAATGTACTGCATATGAATCACAGAGTGTGTATCTTCATGGTATTTTGCAGAAATAGACGAAGTCCATCTGCCCATGTTGTGAGACTTTATTGTTGGAAGATAAGGTATAGAATTTCAATATATCAAAAAACTACCATGGATACACAGCTTCTGGTGACCTCAGAGCTTGTAAAGTTCACATACCTCTGCTTGCACAGGATATGTGGAGACAAATACATAAAATATAATACTCTTCCTACAGTTTCTGGATATTTTTCAACTTAATATCTAAAAATATTATCTTTATATGCACATATAAAACTAAATTTTTGTTTATTCAGAGAAGAATTTGTCCTGTCACACTTCCACCTCACCAAAATATAAACACACACATAAAATGTTGGTTGTGATTGAAGACGGAACAAAAAATATACAAAATGTAAGAACAATCATACTGGATCAGACCATCCAGCCTACAGCAAGTGCCACAGATACATAAAGAATGCATTTCCTGAATGTTTTCCTGACCTCCAACAAGATGCATATTTGGGAAATCCAGAGCTAGATGGGACTTCTATATATTTAATAATCTTTGATGGATTTCACTTCCATAAAGTTATCCAGTCCCTCTTCAGTCCACCTAAGCTATCATAGTCAACAATATAGTGTGGCAAGGAGTTCTACAACTTAATTGCATGTGATAACTACACACTTCTGTTTTGAACCCATCTACTTCTAGTTTCATCAGTTGTTTCCATACTGTCATATGGGAGAGACAGTAAAGGAATCTTTATTTATGCTATCCTGATTCTCATGTCACTCTTGACCCAATACTTCTTTATGAAATGTCCTCTCAAGTGACTTTACTTCCAAGATAAAGATCTCTAATTGATGTAATGACTGCTGGTAAAGAAGCCACTCCACATCCCACTCTGATCACCTTTCTTTCCTTTCTTTGAGACTTTTCATATTTTCATTTTTTTTCTCCTCTGTAGATAGGGAGACCAGAACTGCATACAATAGTCAAGATGTGGTTGGACTACGTATTTATATAGTTACATAACAAAGTCCTCTGGTTTATTCTCCACTGCTTTCTTCATAATTCCTAACATTTAGTTCGCTTTTTGGCCACTACTGAGCACCACACTAGTGTTTTTGTGGAATAATCTGTCATAAGTAAAATTTCACTCTTGAGGACAAGGGTCAGTTCAGAGCCCATCTGCTTTCTGTGAGGTTTTCCCCATGTGCATCATTTTGCATTTAATCTACTCCAAGTTTTATTAGCCACATGGTTGCACAGTCACTCCTTCTACAATCTTCCACAGTGGGACCTCCTCCTTACTATACTGAATTACCAGCAAATTTTACCACTTCATTATTCAGACCAGTTTTAGGATTGGTTATAAATCTGTTGAAATCATGTGTCTGAGCAAAGATCCCACTACTTTTTTTGCATTCTGAAAACTTATTGTTCACTCTTCACTCTAATTTTTATCTTTTAACCAATTATTGATCCATTCAAATTATTTCAAACACACACATATCATACCTGCATAACTTTCTTAAGAAACTTTAGTAGATAGTTCTTGCAGTTGGACTCTACCAATAAGATCAAGAACAAGATTTATCCACATGCTTGTTGATGTCTTCATAGAACTCTAAAAAATCTATGAGGCATGACATTTGATTACTGTTGACTCTTCTCCAGTATCTCATACTAACCCATACGCCTATTGATGGCATTCTTTATTGTAGTTTTTGATAGATTAGACATGTACTCAGTAAGTCAGGATTACTAAGTAGTAATGTTCTGGAATTCTTTAGTGCAAGTATCATATTTGTTATATTTCAGTCCCTAGCACCAAGTCTATCTTAAGTCTGAAATTCCATAGCACAATTAGTATTTCATCTATTTCATCCTAGCTTCCTTTAGAGTTCTTGTATAAATATAATGTACTATGGTGGATGGCATATTTTGATCTTTGCTAAATATTTTTTGACAAGTGGCAGTCATTTTCTCTGGGCTTCCAGAATGGAGCCTTTAAATAATTGTCATTTTTCCTGCAAGTTTTAACTCTCTTTAACACACATCTTCACTTTTTATGTTTTTTTTTTTTGTTTTGTTTTGTTTTTTTTTAAAGATAGGCACTAGTAAGATGGATTTTTGGGCATTTGTTGATCCAGAAAAGATTCAGGTAAAGTAAGTAAGTGGCTCTTTGCAATATTAATAATCAGCTCCTGCATGTTATACAGAACCAAGGCAAGGGTTGCTTCTCCTGTCATTAACTCCCTAACCAGCTGCTGCTTGACACTGTCATTGATTACATCTTAAAATGTCATCTTGGCATCACACCCTGATGTGATATTTGCCAGCTCTGTAGAACAGTAGTTAAAGTTTCCTATTACTGTCACATTTCCTGCTCTCGTGACCGCTGTGATCCTGCTCTCATGACTGCTGTGATCTTCCTCATTGTTACAGTCAGTGTCACCATCTTGGACAGACCAGTGTTGATAAAAACCCAATACTGTAGTAGTTTTAGGCCTAGAATTTTTACCTATAGAGATTTCATGTTATTCATTGACAGGATGAATTTGCTAAACTGATCTGGCTCCAAGCTTTCTTAAACATATAGCACTACTACATCACCAGTATAACCTACTCTATTTTTTCCTGTATACTTTGTATCCTGCTGTTCTAATATGCAACTGATGGTCTTTCTACCAAGCTCCCAATATGCCTATCTAGTGCTCACATTTCTCTAAACTGTGTGTCCGCAACAGTATGACACAGAGTTCAGCAAGATAAAACAAATAAAAATATAAATTATGATCTATGTTTTAAATGTATAGCAATAGAGTGACTATCAGTTCAGGATACTGATTCCACTAATTATAAAAAAAAAATCTGGTTTTGATTTTTAAATGTTTTACCATTTTACTTGGAGTCACATTATAAGAAGATTTGACATCTCTCTACCAAGAGTAGTATGTCACTGTTTCCTTTTGACTGAAAGATCTGTAGATTTCAGAATATTAGACCAGATGACCAGGATTTCCTATTGCACCTCTAAATACTAACTTTGTTATTTATATACTGAAAGACCATTTAATGAAGTATGACACTATTGAGAATGAGATAAACTAGAAATATAACCTTATAAAGACTACATTAGCCAGCGTTCAAAGTCACAAACCCTCACCTTCACCCCAAATATAATATTGCACACATTATTTAAATAACACAGGGACATGAACTAGTACTGTTAAATTTCAAAGTATTTTTTCTGCATTATTATATGCATATATTTCCACAATATGCAATGATGCTAATTATCTAATTAACCAGGACAGACTCTCCTATTATAAACCCTACCTTCATTTTAAGTGTATAATTATTTTTTTTTAAACACCAAGTTGGCTTTAAACCTTTGACCCTAGTGTTGAATGTCCTAAACTAATTATTTTTTCCTGCTAATTAGGTAATACAGGCTCCATTTGACCTTCATTAGTGGCTTAAATTCTTATATCAATTAGCATTTGTTTATTGAATGAAGGTGGAGAAGGTTTAGCATACAGGGAATCTGATCTCTTTAGAGTTAACTTGGGCTTTTACTTGAGTGTTGCCTCTTCACCACTTCCTATTGACACACAAAAACCTTTGGCTTGGCTGCAGTGATTCTTTATAGGAAGGTTAATTAACTCACCCTGAGATACAAGCTGAAGCCCAAGTGAGCCTTGCACTGCTCATCTGCCAACTTTCCATGAAGGATGCGCAGTAAACTACTTCAGTGACTCAAGTTTTTTAATATCTATGATTCTCACATATGCCACAAGGACAAAATCCGCTTAATGTGCACAGAAGAATCAATCAAACAGCAGATTTCCCACCTGCCTCAGAGTGTGATGGAGGTACTAGAGTTACTGCTGATCTGTTCTGACTGGAGTTAGTGTATCTACACAGCACTACACTGCAAAAGCAGCTCAGGTTTAAGAGGTTCACAACAGAGTTTACTACTGCCTTGCATGTAGTACTACTATAATATGATTTCCAACCCCAGGTGTACTTCAAACACCTATGTCTGACATAGCACTGGAGTGCATAAAAATGCAGAAAACAGCTCCGACTGGTTCAGAACAAAGTACCATGGCTATACTCTGAGTCCTCAAAAACTCTCAGCAATGAACACAGGCGTACATCTCATTAGTGAGCTACAACAACTGAGTTCAATTTGGGGTAGAAAGTGGCAAAGCAAGTTCCCAAATTTTTGTGTCTATTACCAGAATTAACTTCCACAAAAACACGTTTTACTGAAGATCACATTGTACTTTCCTCTAAAGATCATCTGACTGCCCTTAGGGACACAAAATGTAAACAGCAGAAGCTATTGAGAATTCTGAAAAATCTGACATTTGAATCCTTTTTATAGAAAGAAAAAAATACAACACTCTTTTTTACCCAAAACTGAAAATGACCTCTGGTTTCAAGTATATAATGATCCAGTTTGATATCTGTTGATTTATTTGAAAAAGGAACAAGCTGGCTGAACACACAGAAGTGGTTTATGCTATAGGTTATATGCTTCCAAAGTTGCTTGTTTTTTAAAATGTCATAATCCACTAAGCAGACACAGTCTTTTTCTCACATAGCTTTTCCCCTTTAAGATTCTTTGATAAGCACATAAACTCTGTAAAACAATAAGATAGCAGTTTGAATTATAAGGATGCATCATAAGGACCTATTTTTGCTCTGGAAAGAAGGTCTTTAAACTAGCAGACAACTATCAAAATGCATGTTTTGTTATATCCAAAATATAGACTTTTAAAAACATATTCCAAAAGAATGTATCATAAATGTGCTTGATATTACTCATGTTAATTCCTAATGGTATTAATACTCTAATTTATATTTATAACATTAAAAAATGTACCATCTGTCTCACTAACAGTAGGAGACCAGATTACTGTAGCCATAATACGATTCATTTTTAATAAAAAAACACTACTGGTAAATTATAATGTGAAGTGTCTACTGGAAATGGAGCAATTATTTCACTGATACTCCTAATGGCAAGCCTGACAGTTTCAAATTCTTTTTTTTTTTTTTTAGTGACTGAGTTTCACAGTAAAGTAATTCTCCTCATTAAAATACGAAACAAAACAAAACAGAATTCCTCACCAGTTCCGCTTCTCCAGATGTAAGCTGCTTTTCACGCCAACTGCTCAAGATAGGTGAGAACATCTACTTCCTTTAAAAATAAATAAATAAATAAATAAATAAGCATACAAATGACTTCCAAATCTAGCTGTCCATCCTGACCTCTTCTCTGATACGGTTGTGCTCATTAATATGCTTTCACATAGGCACCATGCTGATGCGATAAACTGTATGTTTTAATAACATAATTTCTAAATTTTATTCTTAGTACCTCTCCTCTCCTCCATCATTACATTTTTTCCCACCTCTCGCATTTATTACATATGAAAGCTCAAATTATGAGACTGACCCATGCCCGAGGTGCAGGTCTAATGCCTTCTCTACATTTGACTTTTCTGCAGGCTCAACACAAGGCATGACTTTAAACTAACTGAATTCGACAGGTTCAGAACACAAGGTTGACGCTTAATTCAATTTCAACCTGGCTCAGGCCAGCATAATTTCTAAGAATCTAGGACAAATTGATTTAAATCAAGTATGAACCTAAGTAAAGGTATCTACTCTCTATGGTAAACTGATTCCAAATACAGCTTGAGACAGTATCTCTAATCTGCCTACAGGACTCAGATTGATAAAGGAAAAGATAAAGAGACAAAGTGAACAAAACAAGAAGTGTAGTGTGCATCTGTACTTTTTTTGTAGTTGGGCAGAAAAGGGGCAGAATGGTGAAAACAGAGATATGAGGAGGAGAAAAAAAAATAAAAGAAAGAGATCCGAAAAAAAAAAAGAAAGAAAAGAGTTTTGATGATGGTATTTGTAGAAAAGGCAGGTGGAAGACATGGAAGACTGGAGCAGTTACTGGCAGGAAAACAACAAATGAGTGGTTCAAATTATGAGTGAAACCACTGATATTAAGGATCAGGAAAGTTAACACAGCAGTTCCAAGAATAAAAACGATATTCTTCATTCTCAGCGATTTCAGCTCCAGTACATGCCCATAATTTTTTGTAAAAGAAGTCTTTTTGAAAGATGGATAACCACCCCCTCCTTATATAATCAAGACAGAACTGAATATTTACATATTCTCTGAAGAAATACAAGTTGCAGCACCAACAAGAAATGATGCAACACCTAGGCACAATTGTATACACAGTATCAAAAAGGATCTGAGATTTGCACTGTTTCATTACTACTTCTAGTGTTTAATATAGCCAGCTGGAAAATAAAGACAAAATTATCACATCTTTCTTTTATTTTACATTGGAACTTATTTTGGTATGCCTTTTAACTACATCTTGGTTGACTAGCTCTTATTGTAATTAACATTTTCTTTTTGCTGTAGTTAAGGATTTTCCCTCCTACAGAATGAATGAAGTACTTTAACATGTTTTATTATCCTATCTGTATGGCATTTTACATTACTCAGCCTCATGCAAGAGTCAGGATATCTCAGTGTTTCTCTATAATGCATAATTACATTAACAGGTAATCTGTATTCAGTCCATTTAAGTGTAAAAAAAGAGACGATAAAGAACAGAGAAAGAATCTATTATTTAAAATGCATGTTAATGGCAGGAGCAGAACAGCAAGAGGATTATTATTCATGCTTGAGACAATTAACTCGTTAATAGAAGTAGCCATGATCACACAGAAACACTGGGTATACTTGCGGTACTCCGTTCCTAATTATTGCAGCTCTTCCTTACATTACATTGTGGTATGTGTTACTGTTTCTTTTACAAATCCTTTTCTCCACTGAAGTCAACCTTTTAACATTGTTAGCAGGAAGTGTCAGCTTTCAGTCAGGACCCTTGTTGCCTCTGCAGCCAAGAGCATCATGGAAGATTATACTTATAGATCTGCACATTGTTATTCCTACTCAAAATTTTTGTATGCCACTTTTCACTTTTAATGGCCTACTGGGCACAAGGATGAGCAACCTAGAAGACAAAATGAACAATAATAGAAATATTAAAAGGAAAAAATAAAATTGACTGTGACTTAGCTGAAAGAACAACTGAAATTCTCTTCTAGGGCAACATTTATTAGTACATGGTGCCCTGGAGGAGTTCAGTTATATTTATCAACTGCTAATCTTTTTCCAGGGTGTTATTGTCATAGTATTGGGAAGCCCTACATAATTTTTAGGAGTCGAGAAGTTTTTATATGATCTTCATATTGTAATATGTTACATATGATATGTATATATGTGTGTAGGGAGGGGCCAATGTGCATATAGAAACATATGCATGCACGCACACACACACCTTTTTATACGTACGCACACATCCAGAGACACCACTAGAAATTTTACTTCCAGAAGCAGTATGCAGCAACCTCATGGGATATTTATGACATAAGGGATCATAATATAGAAGTTTCATGAACTTAAGGAAACCTGGACAAGCACTGGAGCATTCTTCAGTAGCTATGTGAAGACATGATGCCCTAGCAGCAGAAACCACCCATCTCCATCCAGAGTGATGCCTGCTCTAATGCTGAAAAAGCAGAAGAGTACTTCTCTTCCACTTCACACCAGTTCCTGTCCCCTCCCCACAAAAAATGAGAAAGGCAGCTATTGATTGCCCTCACGAAACACCAGAAACCACAGGAAACAATGAGGGAAATGTTTCTTTCATAAGAAAAGGGTGATAAAACGGGAGTTTTAAGATATCTTTATTGTTTCCTCTGGAGCAGAGCAACTGTTTTAAAAATAGACAAAATACTGTTGAGTCTTTAAGTGGTCAGATGAAAGGAGCTTGAAAAGAGCATGGGTTGCTGTATCTTCTTCAATAGTAGAACCAGTTCACCTATTCTAATTAAGTCACTGAACTTCTGGACAATACATACTCCGTCCTGCTTCCTCTGTTCCGTACTGGAATCCCAATTTACCAAAACACTCAAGTATTTTGGTATTCATATTCATATGAATTCATACTCACTGAAAGCTACTGTGCTATGCTGGATCAAAGTTCTTAAATCTTTTCATTAAAATTTATTACATCAATATGCACACTGAAAGGGTTTGCCCTTCCAATACATTTTACACGACACCAGAGCTTTTTTTGATTTTCTCTTTTCTGTGCTGTTCCTATTCTTATTCCTTATATGCTCAGCAGTTTCTTGACCTTCACTCCTTCATTTAACATCAGGCACTATTCTCTTCAGTTGCACGTAATACAGGCTTGACTTTTATATTGCTATTTACAAGGGAGTTAAAGGGAAAGCTTTGTGAGGACATACCAATTCATTTTCCTTCTTATCATTTCACCCTCCTTTTCTCACTCTTTAAAAAGTATTTATCCTGAAAAAAGCATGGTAACCAAAACTCTTTGAAATTTTGTGGAAATTTGTATGATCTCTAAATTAGTCGTTGGTATGTTGTCAGAGTATTATTGCTATGGAACTGTTTCATATCGAAGTGCTATTGTTTCAACAATATGGTTGTTTACCACAGTAAAACCACTCATACCGATACTCTTTTGTATGCTTTTCCTGCTTTCACAGAATCAGAAAAATCTTCAAATTCTGAGAAAGTCTAAAACATTTAATCCTCTCTTCCGCTCTTGAACATCTGCAGTGCTAATGGCTACAAACCAAACCCAAGAAATACACTGCAGCATTTAGCTTAGTTTATCATGCCAAATAAGTCAGCATCATAAGGCAGATAATAACCTCTTTTCTTCCTTAAAATTGCATGTTCTTGCTCTCACAGAATCCTGCCACCAACTATGAAGAGAAAGCTAAGCTGAGTTGTTGGGTGTCATTCAGAAGTCTGGGACTCTGTAAGTGAAAGGATGCAAAAAGATTACTGTCAATGCTCAACACACTTTACAATTGTATGGCTTATGTTCTCTCTGCTTGAATTTGAAATTTAAGTAGTCATCAATCCTGAGCAGATACTGCTGTTAATGTCAGATATGTACACACACATATATATAAGTATATATATATATGAACAGCTTAGATGAACAGTTTCATGTCAGACAAAGAATCCACAGCACTGGCAAGTAAATATAATCCCTGTTATTAGTTTAGTGAAAGAAATGCTCTCCTGCAGCTAGACATGAAAAGGGAAGTTTATGTTAAAGTACAGTATATACTGTTCTATCTTTATCTGTGCACAACTCATCTAAATAAATCATTTTAGCCAAGTCCCATTTGCAGCTGGATGTCAATGATTAAATTGCACTTTGACATTATTTGAAAGCAAAAAGAGCAACTGTCAGGAACCTAAATTAAAGGTAGAATCAAGTCAAAATGGCATTCAAGACATTCACAGTACGTTTGGTAAGGTTCTGGTAGACATTTTTATATAACAAAGCCTTTCTATATAATATAATGCTTATTTACAGCTGTACAATTTTCTATATGAAATTTTGCTTGGATTACAACTATGTCATGAGACTAACATATTTTATTGCTTCCATCAAAATATACTCCAGAACTTCTTGAAACTTTATCAAATTCTAATAATAATAATTAAGATAATACCTTTATATCAAAATGCAGCATGCACAATTAAAATAAGTGCAGGCTCAATGATGATAAAAAGAAAGATGTCATATGACTCATTCTCTCACTTCTACTATTTAGCATTGATAGTACTTTTGTTATGAGAAGAAGCATATAAACAGACACAATAGGCAAGTCAAGGCCTAGGAACTAGGTCAAGGAAGGAACTGTTAAATGATCTAAAGCCTAGTGATTCCATAGCACATCAAAGCAGTTGCTGAACTGAAACACAGTAAAAGCTGAAGTTACGCTCAATGAGGAAAGCAACCTAGAGTTAATAATCAATAACTGAGATAAGAATATCCTATAACCTTAAATTAATCATTTTTTTTCAAAAACTAAACCAGAAAGATAACAAAAATCCTTTGACTTGATTTGTATAGCCTGGTACTAATCTGCAAAGCCATTTACTATCTAGTTGTCATCCAAAATGTTGTCATCAGAAAAAGCATAGTTTGAAAGATCAACAGCAGAATTTATAAAATCCTGCAGCCATCTAAACATGCACATGAAGAATATAAATACTACTAAATCTCCTCAGAGGCATCAAAATGATGTTAGAACTAAATGCTTAGAAAATATTTGTTATTTTCCAATAGTAATCTAGGATTAATTTATCAGAAATCTTGATTTTCGTTTGAATACTGAGCAGCCCTTCAAATTACTGAGAAAAGACACTGGAAATATTTTAGCTATCTGAGGAATGAAGTGAACACATTTATCAGAGCAGGTATATTACCAAGTACCTGAAGAACTTTCTGAATGGGATGACTAAAAGAATTCTTTGTTCAATTTATTCAGGTCAACAGAATTTATGGTATTTAACAATCTGAAAGTCAAAGGGTGATAAGCAGATAAAAAAAGTTCTCTGTGCCTTGTTTGGAAGAAATTAGATTCAGTGCAAGTGAAAATAATCATATGTTGACCGTATAAAGTCAAAAGCTTCACCACCATATGAGTTTCTTAAGAGATTCTTAACATTACTCAAAGCTAAAGAGATGTCCCTTATATTGCCCATACATCCGCTATGAAATAAATGTCTAAATTCTTTTTATGTGAGCTTCATTGAATAGAAACATTTTTCTCCTTGAACATACTTCACATTATATTAATAATTACCAGATTATGAAATGATCTTGCAATCATTATTTTAATTATAGATTTCTAAAATGAAATTGGTAGCCCAAACACCACTGGAATTCCAAAAAATACGCTGAATCTCCTATTAGATAATTCTACACAAATTAGGACTGTAATCTGTGCAGTGCAAGGTTTTTACTCCATAAATCCTTAAATTCTTGGCTGTGCTACAGCTTTCAAATCATCTCTAATGAATGGAATATGAATTTCACAGCTATTAGACTAACAGTGTCTTCAGCTGTTTCCTAGTGAACTATTGAGAAAATGCATCCATTTAATAATGGATATATATAACCCTAAGAATAATATGATATTTTATGAGATTTGAAACCACATTAAATCCCTTGAGAAAAATAGCCTGTTATTAGAATGGACTGGACAGGATTATGACAGTGTGAGAAGGCTTCCCAAATTCTGTATTTAGTTACCTCCACGTTCCAGTAACATGCTACAGTAATTTTGTCGAAGTGCATGAACCTGCCTTAGACTTACACCTCTAGAACACAAACACCACTTGGCATAATGACAGCAAGTTTCTAACCTGACCTGTCAGGAAGGGGTGAACAAGCAAGAAAATGCCTTGCAATCTGCCAAGTCTGACTTGGAGAATTGTGCTCTCTGAAGTACATATTATAGCTGATGGACAGTTAAGTATTATTTCCCACAAATAAAATTAATTCTTAGAAATGCCAGTTTCTGTCAAACTGCTGAACTAAGTTAAACTGATTACCATGTGCATTTCTAAACACTCATCAGTTAGCAGATCCACACGCAGGGTACCTATAGCAAATTCTGAGCTCTGTTCTAAACTAAACCTGACACATATCACCAAATAAACAAATGTAAGGAACCAGATTTTATGAACATGCACGTGACTTGTAACAATTGTGAAACTTTCCACTCATGCTCAAAAATAAGAATCTTTTTCAATCATTGAATTTGCACCCATAAACAAATACCCTGGTTATTAAACTGGCATCAGTGACCAATATGTACTGTCTGATACAAAAGAGGAAGCTTTGGAGAAGAGATACAAACCATATATTGTGTTGGTATCTTCTCAAATGTTGATCTTTTTTTATGTCTAATGCTTTAACACAATTTTAATCATCAGTTAACATAATGAATGCCTCCTCACAAACAGCTTGCTCTGTTTCAGAAGAAGTGTTTTATTTTACTCAAACTTCAACTGTGCTAGGACAACTCTAGTCTTTGTAGGACCACAATTAACATCAATGTAAAAACTCATTATCATCTCACATGAACTGAAGCAATGCAATTAGAGTTTCTATTGTTTGGCAGGAGTAAATAGACAATGTGCCCTTCCAAGATATAACTCTTTGGACAGCAATTTGGTTAGCCAGGAAGCATATTTTCAATTGACATTGACAGTGCTCATTAAGCTTTGAGGTTATAAAACTCAGTAGGATTTTTGTGTATTATTAAAATAATTATTTCCTGGAAAAGCCAGGCAATCAAATTAATAACTTTAAATATACAAGCCAGAGCCACACTGTGGACAAAAGGGTAAGGTATGGGTAATCTGCTTGCTTTATTCCTGATCTAATAGATATGTTCCTTACTCGTTACATTCAGATATAAGTTTCCTTGGAATAAATTGTATGCATTAATGCAGCTATGGAATCTTTCCCTGATTCTAAAATGTTTCAAAAACAGTTGTCAGAAAGCCCTCATTACTATATGCTGTAATAACTAGTAAACTTTTTGCTGTTACGGTGTAATTTCTAAATTGCTTTTTCTCTTCTACATCTTCTTTCACTGGATATCTCAATAGATATCCTTAGGAAGATATCAATAACCACTGAGACAGTTTAGAAAGTCCTTTATGCTGATCAAGAAATATTCCTTCACCGTATGTATGTCAGTAAAATTCTTGATAAAGTTAGATTTTCTCTAACTCAGTGTCAGTACATTCCAGTATAGTTTTACAGAGGTTATGGAAAATCTCTTGATCTATAAAAGTAAGGCATAGTTCTACTGATACAGCACAGTCAGCTTTTTAATACTCTATTAGCAGCTAAACACAACTTACTTGTAAGTTTAATACTGTAAAGATGAAAGTGGCAAATATCACAGTAAAGTCCATCTTACTGATCACCGGAGAAATGGATCTTAACAGCTAAAATACAAAAGTAAGAAAATGATTTGGTACAAGTAGTAACATGGCATTCGAACTCAGCGCAGAAGAAAGGTATTGCATTTACCAAATGCAAACAAAAAGCAAAATATACTATATTTCTATACAGCAATACAATCAAATAATAACAATACCTATCATGTTTCTATTTAAGAAACTAAATGAGAAAAAGCGTATACTATGTACTGCAAAAATATTGTAATTCTTATTGTTTTTGCACTGAAAGCAGCCTGACACGGTATTATTATTTTTTGAAACAATGTGCTTGAGTCCCAATCAACCTCAGTTCAATCTCCATGCAGCTTCATAAAATAAAATATTAAAATAAAATACCTTTTCCCACTTTTGAGCATAAGCAATTTAACATATTTGTGTATGTATAGTAATTTTTTTCAAGATCAATTTTAATTTTTTCTTCAAAGATTAAAATACTTCTTCTTAAAAACTAGAAATCTAAGAGAAATATGCTGACATGTTTTATGCCAAAGATGTTTATTCTTCAATAAATTATCAGCTTTGTCAATATCCACAAAGAAGGCCTTTTGTCAGCCAAATAGTGGTACTAACGTACTGGTCATGAGGGTGGTAAGATAGTTTTAGGTCTTATCTTCCACTCCTTTCCTGTGGCACTAGCAACTCATAGAATCCCTACAGGCTTCCTGGTACCAAATCAGGCTCTTGCATAGGATCTGATGCATTGGCCTGTTTGTGCCCAATCTCATAAAGAGAAACAGGGTGGAAGAGCAACATAGGCTCTGAGTTTTATAATCAAGACGCAAACTGAGTTAGAGCTTCCTTATTCTGGCATTCTTATTTGAGATTCCCTGAAAACACAATATAGGAACAGTATGAAACCAAAGAAAGAATAAAACAGGGACTCTCTCCCCTGGTTTGCATTTCATTGACCACAATGAAGATTAATGATTTCCTTATCAAACACATTATTTAAGAAGTAGGTATTAGTAATTTTGTTCCCACATATGCATCGATCTCCATGGCACTATTCATCTGAAAACATGTAGTGGGTCAGGCCTTCAGAATGTTATAGAGTTTTATGTTCTAGCAGTTAAAAAGATCTGATTTTTCATAAAAATGGAACAAAAACTATTCTCAATTGGCAGGATAGGAAAATTATATTAACTTGCACTTTTTGGCTCATTTGTATTTCATTATTTTGTAATTACACAAAGTAAAACAAAATTCATTTTTATTAGTTATTCACTTCTAGGGCTGTGGAAACACTGACTTATTTGAATGTTTACATTTTTAGTTCTTCCTGAAAGAACTGGGAGTAACTCCCATCATTTGACTGTTTGCTAATGCACCCTTATTTTCTAGTGCTAGGACACCGTGCAATAGTATTTAAAGCATTTGCACTCAGAATGTTCTCTAATAAATGCTCTAACACTTAGAAACCATTTGCACTTTAAATAAAGTATGATCCTATAAAGCAATGTCATTTGGTTGGATGGAACATACTTGCAATATATAGCTCCCTTGCTGATGATTATGTGCCTTGGCCCTGATGGTCTCAGAATTCAATCGGTGATTTGGGAGCTTTTTATTTCTACATCTATGACTCTCAATCAAATGCTATGGATTCATTACATTGATGGATTAAGAATTGTGTCACTCCAGCTGTTTAGAAAATGTCACAAAATATGGAATTAGACATTGATTCACAGGTAAAGTGGATAGTATATTTGCGAGCCCTTGAGGAATAGGAAGATCATCTTAGATTTCGAAAGGAAAAGGAGAAAATATTCTTTCTACATTTTCAAAACCATTTGCCCCCCTCCAGAATGGAGAGAGCGGTGAGGGGCCAGGCTGATCAGGCCGGATAGTGCCCTCTGTGCCTAAGACAGCTGAGGAGCTGGTAGAACTGGGTCTCAGAGGTAGGTCATAGGAATTCCCGTAGAAGGATTGTTGTGATGTTTTGAAAACTGAGGAAGCAGAAAGGTGGCAATCCCTGAAATCTTATTTGGGAGACAGAGGCTAACAATCTGTATACAGTTTTAAAATGAAATTGTACTGTGCCCTGAGAGGTAAGCTACTCCTATGCTGCAATCAAAAGGGATCAATAGACTCAAAGATATATTTAAAGTTGATCAGAAAGGGATTGTATCACTACAGAGATACTTTTCTCTTATACAGAATTCTTTAACATTTAAATCTTACAGAATTCATACCAAATGTTCAATTACCCTCTTAATTACTAGAATATGTTCTAGGAAATTGTGATAAATATTTTATATCCTTTAAATAATCTTTATTATTGAAAATAACCTAGGCATCCATACTGTTTGCTCAGAGCTCTTTCAAGTATTCTTCACATATGTTTTTAAGAAGATTTTTTTCCTAATTCAAGTTTGAACTTCACTTTTTTTTCCTTTGTAACATTATTATTATTTTCATCCATCAAAAATTTTATACTTTGAAAAATACAAAATACAAAAAAAAGACTGCATTATCCATTATCCTACCAACAAGTAGGAATGACTCTGAGGAGTTTGTTTATTCCAATATATTGCCAATAGTTTTACATGTTTTTATTGTTATTAATTTATGTCTCAAAGACCTTACTCAATTAGTTTTATATTCTCTCCCTTATCCTTTTTTACTGTAGATTTTATGTTCTCTCTTTATTATTTCATCTTCAGTTGCTAAAATAGGATGCACTCCCATCTATGATACACTTGGCATAATAATTTAATATTCTTCATGAGATGCAGAAAGTTCATCCTATACTTCCTTGAAATGCTGACAGTAACCATTTTACTCTCATGTGACCAAATACATCAATAAATAAAGATGACCTTTTCCACTAAGATAAGATGTAATGAATGCAAAATATTCAGGCCACAACACTCAGACAAAATCCTATGATCCACAGTATGTCTTGCTCTTGTAATTTTTATGACAGAATTGATTTGTTATGAGACTTTTTTATATGTGTAAAGAGGAAACTTGTTTCTCAGAAGTCTCTGTTACTGTAACCCATTTATAAAAATAGGCTAAGCTCCCAGTAAATCAGACAGACAACTGATTTCATGGGTTAGTCAGAGTGAAAATGGCAATTTTAACACTTTATTGTAAATTAATGACAAAAATCTTTTAATACAAAAGCTCTCTATATATTAAAAGCTCTTCAATGACTCCTAGAAGTAATTTTATAATGAATATTAGGAATAGAAACGAAATTCTGCCTGAGAAAAATATTGACATTTCTATTTTAAAATATGAATAAAGTAATGGCAATTAAAGATAACCTTAAAATAATCTTTTTATAAGCAAGCAATGCATGCATGAAGGTCTGCTTCTATAGTGGATCCAAGAATATTAACATATTAAATCAGATACTATTGCCCAAGGATAACATGTTATCTATGACTTTCTAAGTGATGTGACAACCCGATTTATATGGTATACAGCTTTATAGTAATTCCAGTGTAGCTAGGTTCTTTTCCCATCCTCAGTAAAGGCAGTTTAATCCTTTATGGGAAGCTTAAAGGAATCTGGATGAAGTTGCAAGGACTAATATAAAACTAGAAAGGTTAAAAAAAAGTCTTCATTCAGAACAGCTCTAAAACCAAGCTTACTTTTCTGATGAAGTCTCAGATATACACTGAATACACTCAAATATAGTGTGTATTTATTTGTGATAAGGCATTGTCATGACTTTTTAAATACATCCTTTAAGAATTAAATTAAAAAAAAAAAGTTAAGGAAGGAATATGTAACCCTCTAAAATAAGAAATTATATAAGAAACTAAGAAGAAACAAAATGATAGATTTTAAGAACCGAGTAGCAACTGCAAGACATCTGGTTTTCTGTGTTCTCCTTACCAAGTCTTGCACTGCAAAGTTTCACCCTGACTTCCTTCAACACATTTAGCTCCCTAAATTTTCCAAACTGACTCTGGAACAGCCATTAAAGAGGCACTCATCTCTCCATCTTATCGGTGGTACCACTACGTCTCTCCTTGCTTTTGCTCTGATGAACAACCTCCTTTCCCTCCTTCCACCCCCACTATATTACCTCAAAAGAGATTGAACCATAAATACATAACTTCAGAGGAGAAATCAGGAATGGTCTGTCAAACCTGAAAACACAATACTAGAAGTTTAAAAAGATACTAATTTATTCAGGGTAAAAAAACAGTATGTTCACTGCAGCCTCACACAGAAAAGGAGATAAAAAATATGAAAACAATTGATTTGCATGATGCTAAAGTATAAGACTCTTTTCAGATTTGTACATTATTTGGAAGAGATAAAATACAGGCTTTTTCATATATATATATATATATATATAATATATATATATATTATATGTATGTGTGTGTGTGTTTGTATGTTTTAAATGAAGCTCTAGATATGATTTGCTATGAATTTCCCTTAATTTTCTTACTTAAAAACACTCTTTAATTTGTTTTATTTCTTCTTGTTTGCTTTGTGAACTGACTGGTTCTGTTAAGATTGTCAAGGGGAGCAGTTAGATATGCTCAGAAGGCTTATAAGAGGGATAATTCTTAACTCAGTTGAGTCAGTGGAGCTCATGACATGTCTTTAAATAATTCTCTATTCAGGGAAAAAGATGATCTGTTTTATTTCCAAAACCTTTTAATCAGGTTATTTATAATAACTTATGCAATGGAGAACAGTGGATAACTGCTAAAGATGTAATAGATATTTTAAAGTTCTCTTTTCAGATTTTCTTTACTTACTCTTTTAATTATTATCTTTTATTTTCATTATTTCAAATGCAAAATATACATTAAAAACATGGTAAACATAATCCTAACAACTATGCAGACACTTTACAGTTACAAGTGAACACCTGAACATTAATTCATATTTAGATATGAATAGATAGAATATAGAATTATGTATGATTTATATAGATGACACATAAAATACAAAGTAAAAAAAAAATGAATTACATTATCATAAAGGGCCTCAAAACTCATTTGACTTATACAAGTCTCTCTACATAACGAGAATAACGTAAAAGCCAAAAAGAATTCTTTCATATAAAAGCACAATTAAGTGTAATATTTTCAATTCATTCTGTGAGATCAGTAGTTACACAAAATATATCTGTTAAAAAATGTACAACAATCTGAGTCTTAAAGGTATACTCCTTCAAAACAATTTCCTGAATAGAACCATAAAATCCAACAAGTAAAATTAAAGCAAATAGAAATTACTGCAAAGATACCAGAAAATAATCTGATGGGTAGAAGTAGTACAGATGTATTTCATAGAGCCTCCAAAATGCAAATTAGTTACTGTGAAAAAAACGTCTGTGGATTTATGATAAAAAAATATTCTGTCCACACCTCCTCCTGCAAAGTTGCTCCTGTGATTACAGCAAAGAGTCAGATTTGCTGCATGTGCTTGGGTACATTGATAACTTGGAGGAAGCTGCTAAAGGAAATGCAAATATTTTCAGAATATTTTCTCTCTTTACATTTAACCTTCCTCTGGTTTAGATTTTGTTTTTGTTCGCTGTTCTCCATCCACGTGCTATTTCAGGTAAGCACAGGAAAACCCAGATGATGTTTTCAGCATGTGTTTGATATAAAAGCAATCTAAAGGGAATTGTAAATGCTGTTGTACGGGATTACACGGGTTTGGACTCCATAGCTGGAGGTGAATCTGACTACAACAATAATCTGAATTCTGTTTGAAAGCAAAAGGCCTGAACATCTCCTGGGCATTTTTATTCACTTCTGTGGCCTCACAGAGATAGGCACACTCTGAGATTAATGTTTTCACAGATAGAGTAAGTATTCTTTCCTGGCCTGTAGATAAGCAGTATTACATATAATAATAAATTTGATGTGCCATGGTCTGCCCGAACCTTAAGCAGACTCCAAAATGCTGGTAGCGGACTAGTGTCAGCTTCTTAGATTCTCAACTGAGTTGCTAATAAAGTGAGGATAAATACTGGCTTCTAGTTTCAAAAGTAATAGCTTCTCTAAGCCCCAGTCAGGCAATCACAAGCTTCAGAGCAGACGTTAGACTCCCTTCAGTAAAGGCACAGAGAGTCATCATTAGTTAGCTGGTGCTCCTACAATCCTCCCCTCAAATTCGCTGCACTCATTTATTAGAAGCAAGCCTCCAATAGCCTCCCATTCCCTCCTTCATAGTTTGACTCATTTCTTGGAAAAATACTGTTAAATCTCAGATTTCAGGCTTACTCTACAGGTGATATTTTTAGTAGTCCAACAGGCTATTGTGGATATTGATGATTTCTCAAAAAGGAACGAAATACCAATCTTCAGCAGTTGTACAGAGGCCTTTTTTTAATGGCCTTTTTGGGGAAAATTTTGGCAGAGTAGGACTCCCATTTTTCCAGAGCACAAATACGCCCCTGTCTGCCTGTTCTGTTCCTGTGGTGCAAGCTGCAGGAGTTCCACTGCACCCTAACCTCAAACTGACTTCTTTCTAAATTCTCCACTGCAGTAAAGATTTTGCAGACTAAAATTATGGTCCTGGTTACAGCTGTGCATTCCTACTGTCTGTAAATTATGGCTCAGAGTGCCATCTCTGACCCTCTCAAAAGATTTTTGCTGACTCAAATGATTCTTACTAGCATTAAACATGTAGAGTAATAATGTTGTAAAGTTGATAAGGAGATACAGGAATCTTGGTAACTATCCTATCTGCATAGTTTAAAACAACGTTTATGAAGAGGGAAAGAGGATATTTTAAAAAGTTACCCTGGTCACTGCAGTCAGCATATTTAGCCCCAAATCCAGCAGCAGTAAACTCTGAGTACCTTCTACAGCAAATGGCAATCCTTCCTATGGCAATGATGAGATTTTCAGGGTAGATATGATTTCTCTGCATGAAAGGTCTGAAATTCACTTTAACACATGCCAAGCCCTCCTACATCACTTATGCTTTTAAAGTGCATTTAGGTTCTGAAATGCTATCATCGACCATAATAAAAGTATTCAGTATTGGCTTGCATGGAAGGAGATAAGGGAAGCACCTTAGTGTTCACTAGTGAGTATGTAGCAACAACAACTCTGTAAAATGGAATAGGAAAAATGAGTATGTATTTTAGCCTGTCCACAGACAGACACAAAAATGACAGTGAGTGTGTTAGTCTTGTGTTCTGCCATTGAATTTAGGGTCTCCCCAACAATCACCGCATAATATGTGAGAGAGATATTGGTTGCAATACTATATATATGTGTGTGTGTGTGTGTGTGTATGTATATATATGTGTGTGTGTATATATATGGATACATACATTTATATACACATATATATATGCTATGTATATGTAATACACACATACATACTATATATATATATATATACACATACACACACACATCACTTCAGCTTTATGTAGCTGAAATTAATTTCCTTCTTTCCGTGCATCAGTGATGAGGGCAATTCATTCACCATTTTGTAAAACCTGGCAAGCTTTTTCTTTTATTTTTGTTTCTCTTCCTTATTTCATATATTCCTTTCTATTCCTTCCCTTCCTCATCCTAACAACTCTCTGTGCCTGGATGAAACTATTAGGATTCTCTCCATGATGTCAGGAGGAATAGTCAATAGCCTCTAAAGAACTACCATCTCTGGCATCTTCATAAATCTTTAAAGTTTCTTCCATTTATCTTAGATTGGATAAACTGACCTGCAGTAACTGAGATTTTTCCCATATTTTCAGTGGTCACTTGAACTTTTCAGATAATTTAGAAACCTAAAGTCTACCACTGTGGTTGAATTTGTACCAATGTTTGACAATATTTCCCCATTAATTACAATTCTATAAGTTAAAGTGTAGACAACAAATTCACGTATCAGAATACAAAATGACTACTACAAAATGGCTTGTGCCAGGAAGGAATTTCTTTCCTGTTTTTCCTACTATAAATGTCCAAGATTAGTAAGATAAAGGTTCACTTACCTGAGTAACTTGCATTTAGCAGCGATCACAGATAAATGCCTAAGGAAAAGAATAACTATGTATAGTAATTCCCTCAACACTTTCCTATCCTCCAACTATTTTCCACTCATAGTGTAATTTCTATGAATTTAATGATCCTCAATGGACCTCTCTAACAGATTAAAGTTGTCCAGTCTCCCTTAGAACTCAGTATAAGATAAAATTTTAGCATCAACAAGTTTCACAGATCTTCTATAAATTCCTGAAAAAAACACCTCCTGTATTTGTTTTGCATCTGTCTCCTACCAGCTTTTTTTAATGTCCTCTCTTTTTAAATACAGGGAAGTAGTATCAAAAGCCTATATGGTTGTCCATGTCACTCATGTTACAGAGGCATCATAACTTCCTCACTTTTCTTTTCCCTAAGTGAAGGGAAATACTCCTTGTATAAAAACAATTACAGTCTTGATCATCCTTGTTCACTTCACCTGAACCTTTTCCAGTTGACTATATCCTTTTGAGAAAAGAGGATGAAAACCAAGTGAGTAAAAAAGCTAGAACTCTGTACAGAAATCAGGACATGGGTAGAAAATAGATATATACAGTAGAGTGGTAGTTCAGTTTTGCTTGTGTTCCTTTCCTACTAATTTCTAACATTTTTTTTTTTTTTTGCCACTCAACCCTATCAGAATTTCCTATAAAATTATTGTGACCCCAACGTCTTATGTCTTAATTGTAATGATTAGCTCAGTACCCATCAGTTGGTATGCAAGTTATGATTTCTTTTTCCCTAACATACATGACATTACATTCACTTATACTGATTTTCATCCACCATTATTATTTCCCTGTCATTCAGTTTCAAAGAAGTTCTACATTTTTTTCACAACTCAATCTCACCCTTACCACCAAGGATGGCTTTGCTTTACGAGCAAACTATATAGTTCCATGCATGAACTCTTCCTTTTACATTTTGGTGGCTTATTTTCAGTAAAGTTGATCACAAAACGCTTTTAATGAAACTCTTCGTCATTCAAGTAAACAAAATCAATAAGATCACTTGTTCTTTCACTTTCTCAGAGAACTATGGAAGGCTTGTGAAGCTTTACAAAAAACAGGTTGGATCTCCATAAACGGATCACATCTATCCACACATGGAGATGAGTGTCCGTCAAATCTATAATTTACTGAAGTTTTACTAACCTTCCCAGTAAAAATGTACAGAGTCCCCCATGTCTTCCCTGAAACCTTTCAAAATAACTAAAATCACATTTGCCACAGTCCACTTGTGTCAAGGAGTTTTTAAGGATGAGATTGCTCACCTCTCCTGTGACTCAGCTTGGAAGTCTTGAATAAATACTCTTCACTCCTGCTGTTTGCTAGCGTTCATTCTGTTTGAACCACAATCTCTTCCACAATTACTTCTACGTCAGATAGATCCCTGACAAGTCCTCTACAAATGAGAGTTCAAGCATGGGAATCTGCTCAGTTTCTTCTCTGTGAATGTTAATGTAAAGAGTTCATTTTGCTTCTGTGCAGTAAGTTTGATCTCTTCTGACTGTTCTTTTTATACCTTAATCATCATTAAGTCCTACAGACTGCCCTGAAGGCTTCCTGCTATTGACTTATTTAAAGATGATTTATTAGTAGTTTTGGTTCCATTAGTTAGCTGTTCCTCAGACTTGGTTTTGCCTGCCTTTAATGTATGTGTGGTTATTTATTTATTTATTACATTTAATCTGGCAGTGCTTCTGGTCCTTTTGTTTTACTTTACATTTTCTCATTTGGAGTTGGATTCAGCTTTCTGAAAGAACCCTACATACATGTAATGATGATCTCTGTTTTCCTTCCTTTCCTTCTCTCTGAAAACTTTCTGTATAAGTTATGTTATTTACCCTGTGTTTTCAGCATGGTATCCTTCAGTAATTTCCATGAAGCCTGTAAGGATCTAAATTTTTTATCTGATTCTTAAAAAATTCCTCATTTTTATGTAGTTTCCCTTATAGCCTGGTAAATACCCAGCCAGTATTTGCATCCCAGGTGTATTATCAGCAGTATAGGTCCAGTACTATATTCCTCTTACTTAGGCCTGGAATTTAATTTCCTACAGTATCTGATAAGTAGATGAGTACTTCATTAGTTTGATTTGACTCTAAGACCTCTTTGACATCTAATACTATTCATCAGTAATACCGATGTTGTCATCCTGCTGTTACAGTGTCACACTGACTGTGTCTTCCATCAGTTTCTAGTACAGCTCCTATGTCAATACCTTCATGTAGGGGTAAACCTTCCAGCTTCCCTATCTATTTATTTAGAATTTTAACATTTATGAAGAAGTATGGTTACTACTGTGTTGTTATTCCTTTTGCAACCTATATGAACAGTTTTTTTTTTCCCTATCATTTCCATTCCCTGACATATATTTCATTTTAGCATACCAAATTTCCATGTCTTCAACCATAATAGAAGCACTGCCGCAGCCCATCCTTGGCAAGCACGGGAAGGAACACACACACATCAATGTGATGCAAGTTCAATCCAACTTTATTCCTTTGTCTACCTAATTTATATATCTTTTCTAACAAGCTCATGTATCAACACGCCTCGCAAAGCATTTCTATTGGTTGTCTAATATTGTCCAAGCGCATCTGCTCAGTTTCTAATTGGCTGTTGTGTTGACTCCCCTTGTGAGTGATCACAGGCGCTTGCTTATCTGTTGTGTTAACTCCCTTTCTGGATGCATATCCTGTCAGTGATTACAGGCATCTGCTTATCTTTTCTTCTTTAGCCTTTTGTCTTCAAAAGAATTCCTTCTTTGAGCAGTTTGTTGCTTACTTCAGCTCTTTATAATCCTGCAAGATAGCCAGGGCCCAGACACAGGGCCCCAGCACCTCCCCCTCTTTTTTCAAAAACAGAGTCAGCTATCCTCTGCATGGATTGCCGCAGACATTGCAATATACAAGGTAGACATACAAGTAACATCAGAACAATCAATCCCATAAGCATAAATTGATGAATGAGAGAAGCAAACCAAGAGCTTAAACCTAGCGATTTTAACCAACTTTCCAAGCCCCAACTCTCCTCTCTCAGTTTACTCATCCCATCTTTTAGGTCCTTTATTCTCTTATGGATAGATTCCGAATGATCAGACAAATTCATACAACACATTCCCTCAAACTCCTCACACCCATGCCCATGCGCTAATAATAAAAAATCTATAGCTGCTCTATTTTGCAATACTGCATGATTTACGCTGGCTACGTCTTGAGATAATTGATCTAGAATGTCGGAAGTCATGTTAAGTTCATTTTTTGTCCAACAAGCTAACTGCTTTAATGTTGTCATTGCACGCGCTGCTGTAGCCCCGGGAAAAGCCATGCTCGTTAAAAGAGTTCTCAGATTACTCCAAAATTTAGGGTCTCCCACTTCGCTACAGTCTAATTGATGCAATTCTCTTTTCTTCTGACGGCTCCTTTGACTATCTGCCCACTGTATCACTGTCGACACATTTGGGTGAAATAATGTTAGTTTCCCCAAATAGCATGGTCCCCCTTTCGGTCCTGCTGGTACTCCGTTCCATGCCCTATCTCCACAGATCAAAAAGATTCCAGGCGGCAATCGCCGCGCTGGCTTATCAGTTAGATTGCATTTGGAGTATGTTTGTCCCATTACTTTGTCTGCTTTCAATCCCGACTCGACAGACGCCCATGTTTTACTGGGCATGTCAAGCTCTGTACTTAGGGGCTCAAATTGCACCCATCCTCCGTTTCTTGTGCCATTTGTGGCATTTACGCATCCTAATAAATCTAATTCTTCTGGGGGTGACCGCAATGTGTAGTTTAGTTGTTTTATAATCTCACACTGCCACCCACCATCTCTTTGTGCATCAGTCAAACCCGGAGTTTTCAGCGTCTGGTTGACCGTAGTAAAGTTTAGACATGTTACATTTCCAATAAATCCTTGAAATTCTCCCGGTTGCCACACCGGCACTCCCACTAAACAAGTTCGAAATGGATCTCCTGGTCTCTGCAGGCTCAAGCAAAATGATTTCTGACCTGTTGTATTAGCTACGGTTACCCATATGTTTTCTCTCTTATTAATATTCGTTAATGACCACACATGAATCACGCCAGTTAATCCCAACCACCAAACCCACTGTGCCTTCATGTTTCTTTAGGCAACACTTCTGGGTTTGCTTCAGCACCCTGTAATGCATTTGTTGTTTCGGCTTTCTCCTTTGTCAGCCACGGCCGCACCCACTTGGCTGGTATCCACGTAGTTCTATCCCTGGCAAATTTTCTTGGTACCGATAAGCCGCAGTGCCAGCTATCTTTTCCTCTATCCCTTTTATTTATTTTTATATTTATTTATATATTATTATTATAAATTATAAATATATTTATAATCACAATTATAATATTATAATTATAAATATATTTTTATATATAATTATTATTATTATTATTATCATTATTTATCTATTGGTTCCCATGTTGGTCCGTCCACTCTTTATATAACTGGCATGGCCGTAGGAGTGAACAGAAACTCTCCCTCCAACTTAGCATTCTCTATAAGGCCCTTGTAACGCGTAACAGGGTTAAAATTCGGGTCATGAGGTGGCACTACCTCATCTTTGCCTCCTTTCCCCACAGAGCCGAACAGTTCCCTCTCCTTGCCATGCACCACCGATTGCAACCATGACAACACCCCGTCTGGATTTATCCCTTTTGTCCCGCGACCCGCCCCACAACCGACTGCCAAACCCGACTCAAATTTGTCGATCTGTCTCTCAATGTTCTCAGCCCCTTCTACAATTGAGTTATGGGCAGCCTTATATGCTGCCTTTATGTCCCTTCGTCCCGATCCCTGATCGAGGTGTTTCATCTGGTCCAATAAGGCAGTCATCTTGTCGGCTTGGCCGCGGAGTTCTTGACAAATCTCTCTCAGCTGCTCTTGGTCCGCTGGCTCATCATCCGGCAGCGGGACCTTTACTGGATCAATGTCCATGTTCGCCGGGGGAGCGGTACACACGGGACGGTCCTCCCCTTCCCAGGGTGGTAAATCATCGTCTACTGCCCCCCAAGCCTCCTTCTCGGCTATGGAAACAGGACAGGCATGCAGGGGACACTTGAGGTTATAATTGTCAGGCGCCCTCTCATACCGAGGTCCCGAGCCACTCACAGCTGTCCATTCTGAGTCTCCCGAGCCCTCCTGCTCCTCATCAGTACTTTGTACGGCGCTGCGAATGGCAGCAGCAACAGCCGCTTCTCCGTGCAACTGTTCCAGCATCAGTCGGACCGGTTGGTAAATCTTTGCTAACGACCGCGCCTCCTTGGATCCCACTTGCATGCTCTCCCACAGTTCCTTTCCGACTCGTTCCCATACTTCCAGCTTGTATACTTGCGGAGCTTCTGCTATAAGCCCCTTTCTTCGGCACCACAGTAACAAATCAGTTAAGTCTGATTTCGTTATCTGGGTGTCCGTTTTCTGAGCCAACTTCAACAGGCTCTCTAGTGTTGCTTGTTCTATCGCTGATGCAGCGAATCCCATCCTGCTTCCCTGACTCACCAGTCAGTCGTGGCCACAATCCGCCTTTCTTCGGGCGCCCAGCTACTGTCGCTGGCTATGCAGGATCCTTGCCCGCTTACGGCTCCACTACTACCCCAGTTGGTCTCTGAGGATCACGTCGGGGTCACCAGATGCCGCAGCCCATCCTTGGCAAGCACGGGAAGGAACACACACATCAATGTGATGCAAGTTCAATCCAACTTTATTCCTTTGTCTACCTAATTTATATATCTTTTCTAACAAGCTCATGTATCAACACGCCTCGCAAAGCATTTCTATTGGTTGTCTAATATTGTCCAAGCGCATCTGCTCAGTTTCTAATTGGCTGTTGTGTTGACTCCCCTTGTGAGTGATCACAGGCGCTTGCTTATCTGTTGTGTTAACTCCCTTTCTGGATGCATATCCTGTCAGTGATTACAGGCATCTGCTTATCTTTTCTTCTTTAGCCTTTTGTCTTCAAAAGAATTCCTTCTTTGAGCAGTTTGTTGCTTACTTCAGCTCTTTATAATCCTGCAAGATAGCCAGGGCCCAGACACAGGGCCCCAGCAAAGCACCATCCCAAAACATGCTGTTTTCTGCATCTGCTTGCTTTCCCGTGGTCTTTATGTACATGGAAGACAGGAAAAAAGCCATTGTAAAACCTCACCATATCAGAATTAGGGCTCTTTGATTCCCTTCACATGTATGCAAATGAGTCAAATTAGAAAATAAAAGAGCTTATCTTCAGTTCTTAAGGAAAGAAGGAAAATCAGAAATGTCTCTGAAGACTATTTTAATTTCAAGTGTTTCCAAAACTATTAGAAATATTTGTGTGTGTATCAGTACTTTGATAACTGTACGGTCACATGCTTATTTTCAGAAGATAATTACACACATATTATTTGGCAACAGCAGACCAAAATAAGAAAATTCATTTCCCAGTATCTCTACCTAACTCTATGCAGAGAAATTAAGTTCTTAAAAGTAAGCTTTCCAAATATTAGTATTTCTGCTTTCCTCAATTCTTCTTACACATACTTTAGTCAATTCCCTAGACAATTTAAGATGACTCCATTTCTCATGTCCTTTCTCAAAAAGAATGAATGGTCCTTATGAAACAGTTTCTTACAGTAATATAGCTGAATTTTCCTAAATAAATAAAAACAATAAAGGAAATAGTTATGAAAGATGTTTCAAGATTGTATTTCTTGTTTGCTCTTAAATGCTCTTGACTAAAGACCTTGAACTATTGTTATAATTTATAATACAGGACCAAAATAGGTCACACTGGAATGCTGCCAATCATCTGTTTTTATTTTCTTATTTATCTGTATAATACAACTATCTGTGTGAACCCATAGATGCTAAAACAATTTTAACATATGTTTATGTTTTTATACTGAAAATTTCATATAGGCTGTCAAATCATATATTCTATGGGGTAGTTTTTTAATAAAATGTCTGTCTTTATTAAAAGTGCATTAAAATGAATGAGGGTAAAAAATGATGTTCAGTGAGCAATTAGGCTGATTTAAGTGTGCCTGTCAAGGCTCTAGAAAAAGAAAGAAATCAACAGCTCAGTGTGGTATTGCATACACATATCCTAACAGATTTAAATACATGCTAAAATGTATTTAGAAAATAGCTACACATACTGAGCTACACATACTGAAAGAAACAATAACAGCTCATATCCTTTAACTAATACCTGTAAGATGTTAGCAAAAAGATTAGCTTGCGTTAAGTGAAGATGTGCAACTTTTAAATAGCTTTCTGTAACACGTGATTTTTAAATGAACTTATTAAACCTGTAAAGGCAATTATTCTACTACATAGGGGAGCAAAATGAACTTGTAAAATATTACTACAGTAGTTGTAAATGGTACTACTGTCAGTATACACTGCTAATTATGTCCAAGTAGTAATGATTATTTTACCTGTGCAATGAGGATGTTTCTAATATGCTCATCAGTTAAACCATTAGTTGTGGAAATCAAAATACAGAATTGTAAGGCAAAGAATTAGCCTAAATTTTAAGCATATTCTAGAATTACTTTGGTTTCTGGAACATTTTGTTCATTAGTACAATGGTAGATACAACATCACTGATACAGGATATATTACGCAAAAGAGCTAATGCAGAATATTTGAATAGAATAACTTTTGCTTAAGCTTAAAGCTTAAGCATCTTAAGCCCTTAAGTATGGAACACATACATATCACACAATAAATGGTTTTAAATTTCTGAACACAGACAGAATTGTGTCATTAACAGAATATTTTATCATTCTCTTGGCCAACTGAAATACTCACTAAATATTTTGTATTTGCTTGTATAGAAAGATATATTCACAGATTTTAGGCTCTATGCTGCCTGTAGTTGAGAAGATCAAAATAAAAGCTGAATTTTTTGCTCTCATTTTATACTCCAGTGTAACATATCTAAGACATTACATTTAAAAATAGATAAAATAAGTACATTTTTATGTCTTCCTAAATGGATATCAATCTGAAGTGAGAACATTTAGCATCTGTTTATGAAATATTATATTCATGTGCTTCTGATTAAATGAAGTATCTGAAATAAACTTGATTCTCATTCCTGGCATAGGATTAAGTTGTGCAAATACATGGTTAGCTATACCCACATGATTAGTCCCTTTTCCCCAACTGTGCAGATTTTGGCCCATTCATTTCATAAACTGAAGGATTCCAGCAAACCTATTTGTAGATAAGCCTGCCTTAGAAAACCTTTGGTTAAAAATGAATGTTACTAAGGCATTGTATAAAAGTGCTAAATTTGATTTACTGTAAAGAAGACATACCATAATTAATATTTAGCTATCTAAATCATTCCACAAATAAAGACATTGTCCATCTGTTATAGACTCATGTAACACAAAATCTTGTTATGGACTTAAAACTACAAAGGATTTCCCCAGAATCCTTGAATGAAGTAAATATTACCCAGGGATTTAAATTCTCCTCCTTGCAGGCAGTTCCTCCAAGACCTTCTATAATATTCTTAAGAGGATTACAAAATTTTGCCCAATCACAGCACACAGGTGCTGCCCAACCAAATGCTCAGATCAAAAACTTCACTCTGTTCTTACTGTGACTTTGCTAGAATATTAATGTAAATTTACCTTTTCATTTACATAGGCTAGTTAGAGAAACAGTTGTTACTGCAGTTTTCTTTGCCTAGCTCAGGTAAGACTACATGATATTAAGGGGTTATTAGTGAGTCTGCCTCTGGTGTTTATGAATAGCCTTCCAACCTCTTACATTTCTGTTCCACCACCAACTCTATCTATGAATCTTTACTAGTAAGCCTAAATTGCATGTAAATCCTTTTCAGATTCCGCATTTGTGTATGTTTCACCTCTGGTTTTCCATATATAAATATATAACAATGCATTGTGCTCCAAAGCTCAAAAATCTCCAAAGTCGGTAACAATTTTTCCATGTAAGCAACTGGTGAATTCTAGTCATTCTAGTATCACAGATAGTTCAATATATTACAACTAATCTGGTTCACTAGCGGATTGGGGAGGGGGGGAGGTACTCTGCTTCTTTTCTCCTTCTGTTGTTAATTGAGTAGCAGGCGACTGTATAAATTTTCATTGCCAGTACCACATTTCTCTCTCTTCACATAGGTCTGAAGTTACCTAATGGCTTTCTTGCTTTGAAAGAAAAATTGTCAGGATGCACTTCAACAGAGATATATTTTTTAAAAACTAACACTGTAATAGATCAGCATGACTGAGTGTTTTTCCTTACAGTGTTCATTGGTTCAGTATGAAACACAACAGATCACTTGAATTGTATTCATTAAAGAGTTTGCACATAAAATATTTAAAGTGAGACTACAGAACACTTCATAGAAGTTAAATAGCCCTAGGGGAGAGGAACTATTGCTTGAATCTAGACAGTCTATCAATCTTAGAAATATCAACACCCTAGAAGAGTTTAGTGTCTATCAAACAAAATTGTATAAAGATGTATTAAAAGGTGAAATAGTGTCAATCTTATATAGATTATATTTTGTTTACTGCATGCTGTGATAGCTTCTTTTGAAACGAATGAATGGAAAACACAAATTTGTAATTCTTTATAAAAAATGTAGAGATATCTACTTTACATTATGTTTAAAAGGATTAAAAAAAACAAAAAACAAAAAACAAAAAAAACCAAGATTTAGCCTTTCAAAAGCACTTTAAATTATATCCCTTCTCTATTTTTGTTTCTCTATGTGTATTTCACTCAAGTTAGAACTCCTCTATTCTGTTCTACTGCATTCCATTCCACTCCGTTCTGTTCCATTCCATTCTGTGTAACTTCACTGCATTAAGACATAGCATTTGTGACTTCAAGAAAATACTTCTCTCCTTCTGTTGTCCTCTCCTCAGAATACTAATAGATAGTTTTCATTCTTACATTTTTTAATGAATTCTGATCAATATTTAGACCTTTCAGACAGTCACAGTCAAGTCATTAATTGAGATTGTTCCTTTTTTTGTATTTCCTAACAGCAAATTACTTACAAAGAGTGATTACCTGTTATTTTACTTCTGCTTGTCCCTAAGCCATGTGGATTCAACAAGAAAGTAGACTCTTCAAAGATTTAGAAACACAGTTTACTGTTAACCTTCCAATATTACTGAAGAAAGTATTTTATTTAAATTAGTGGAAATAAAACATGTGGACACTAATTGCAATTGAAAGCATTATTTTTCTCATAATCTCTTAAAATGGTTTGGATTTTAATTGTCCATTTTCATTTGAACAACATCAGTCAGAAAATTGTAGTTAAGATTTTATATATCAAGGCCTTTCTGATAAAAACAAAATTATTCATGAACCAAAATTTAAGCACACATCGAAGTGCTTTGCTAAAAGGATTATATGTATGTTTTGAATGCTTTAGCAAGACATTTCCTGAGAGCAGAATTTTAATTCAAATGAAATGAAGTATGGGCAATTTTGTGTCAGAAATCTCTACAAAACCTGCAATTTTCTAAAACAATATCCTTTAACTATATTTAAATCAGCCAATTATATTTCACATCTCAATGTAAAAAAATTTAGGAAAAATATTTTCATTTGAAGTTGAGAGGAGAGCTGTAGAACTCAAAGGCTGAAGGGATGCATGAAAAGACTGAGGTTAGCATTTCACCTTTACTGATGTACATTGCAAGTAACTTCATTGAGTTTAAAACCACTAAGTGTGAAATCAGAATCTGGTAAGAAGACCATAAAGACAGGAAACATTCAAAGGAAACTATAGCAATAAAGATCTTCCCTTACCTCATGATTGTGTTTAACTGTTTCTTGAAGGTCAGCCACCAGTGTTGCTGGGCTTGTCGACTCAAAATGAAGTGCACTTCCAAGCAACAGTGATTCAGGACTTTGGAAATAAAAGGGATGATCTGCCTTTTGAGTACAGTATTTTTAAAAGTTATTCCTGTTGCTGTTTAGTTTTAGTGTACAATTCCTCCATTGAGATCTGATTTATATGGTCTGAACAGGTCCCCCAGTTTCCCTCAGACAGGCCATTAAAAAACAAAGACATCTATATCCAATGGTCCTCAACTCTTTCCCCACCTTTCCCTGTCAGTTTTGCTCTGGTTAAAAATGGGTGTATCATTTCAACATCAACTGAATAAAGGAAAGGACAAGCACGTGTTTTCTGGAAATACCTTTGCAGAGTGATTATAGGTCGAGAACACCTGATTGCAATTTTGTGTATACATATATATATTTTGTCACACCCCCCTCCCCCCCATGCCACTAACTGGTTCTTCTGGCTGAAGAACCAGTTGCTCTAAGGGAATCCAGGTGGTTTTCTGTATTAACATGAACATAGAAATCTGCAAATACTGTATGAGAAAATAAACAGGGATTATTCATTTGGGATGAGTAAATATTTGCATAAGTTGTTACATAATATGCAGATATGAGACCTGACAGAATCACTGTTTAGCCCATATGACTTTTCTGTTCTGTAAGAAACATTTTACACAGCTTCCTCGGGGGAGGAGGAGGAATATTTTGTGATCTCTTCTCACAAGAATGTGCTTCATTATCTTGCATGTTCACAGAAATTTGTAGGTAAAGGAATAACCTTTAAAAAGTTCCATTTCCAGTCTCGCTCCCAAGACTCCAGTGCACTCCAGAACCCCAAACTTTTATGTCTTCTATGTGTCTTCATCATTAGTATCATTGTCCTGCCAATACTGCTCCATTTTATTGTTTCTATGGGCTCTAAAAACTCATTTATCTGTCTTCTATTTTCTATCTTACTGTACTGCCTCAATAAACATTCCCATATCTTGTTTCATCAGATTGTAGCAGAAGTAAGTACTGCTTCTTTCTTTCTTCTGTGTAACAAGAAAGGTGACTGTATCAGCATTTATCTCAGGTAATCAAAAATGGTGTTGTCTATTTTTAAAGTCTCTATAGACATAACCTAATCTCAAATATAGCCTGAACAATCCCTACACTTTTTAAGATCAAAAACAAAACAATCTTTCCTTACATTCTCCCTTCACCTAACACAACATAATAAAATGTATACTATACTTTGATCCTGCACAGAATTTTACCACTGTTGACGCAAATACTTCTCCTCTATAACAGGTTTATTACACTTATTTAAGAAATTAATTCTCCATCTTTTAAATTCTTCAGAATGACGACTCTCCTTTTGGTCCACAACTCAATGGTATCTGTTTGCATAAAATCTTTATGATTCTTATCCCGTAATATAACTGCGTGACTCAAACATGCTTATTAATACCTATTTCAATTCCTGTATCATCCCTTTGTCCATTTGAATTCCTTTTGTCACATGTATTTATGATGCTAAACTTGCATCACTTTTTCAGTAAAACCCTTTTGATAAAAATTCCTATTAAAATTTGGCAAATTCTTGATTTTCTTTTCCTTATTAAAACATAATTTGGAAGAAATTTTTAACTGGAAATGACATTGAGAAGTAAATAGTATTTTTGTTTTACCAAACTTCTGCTAAAGATTTCAAAACAAAATCAAATTATTTTTTCCATAATATGAAAACATATCATTCTTCAAATAAAATGTTTATGTTTGTGTGTATGTATATACAGATAACTTCCACAATATGTTTTCACCATTTGACTTCTGGAATTTGAGGCATGACAAACTCTTTGGAAAGCCATGAGAAATGAGACGTAAAAATCACACATGAATTAAAGCAAGTGCCACATAATAAACAATTTGGTGTTTCAAGAAAGTACCTACATTAAAATAAACATTTCAAGGCAAAAACTGGAAAACAGTCAGCAAAGCAAACTGTATATATAGTGTAAGATAACTTTTATACATATATATGCACATATATATCTCTGCCAAAGGAACAACATGGTCTAACTGTGAACCCACAACCATGAACATTAATGTACTCACTAAAATCAACAGGTGTTGAGAGTAGTCAAGCCTTGGGCAACCATCCTTCTAACCTCTGACTACAGCCTGGTTGTTGAAAAACTGATACTACTTTTCTTAAAGCTTCTTTTTGTAATCAGTGTCTGAACACAGACATTGTGTGGGTTCAGAGAAAGACCTCAGGAATTAAGAGATTAGGTAAAAGAATAAAATACATTCCAAGAAAAAAACAAGTAAGTAGTAAGAAGGGCATATTGTGGGTTAATACCGAAGGAAAGAGCAAGTGATGTCCCTTCTCAAATATTATTTTTGAGACAAAAGCCAAACTCACATTATTAATCTATTCAAGTTGTAAAAGACCTGTAACATTTATACCAGAATAAGACACCAGAAACCAGAATGCTGGACAAATTTTTACCTTTGGAACTATCATCCAGCCCTCCAACTCTGTTCCAGACCATTAAAGGAATAGAGAATTCCCTCTACTAGTGACCAACAACCACTATCATACCATCCCAGACCTTGCAGAGAAATTTGTTGGAAACAAGTTCATTGCATCTACATTACCTTAGCAAAAAGTGTAGTTTTGGCAGGTCAACAAGAATTTCTTACTCTAAACTGTGTATACATACCAAACCTTACAAAACACTTAATGGCAACATAACTGTAAATATATATGTAGCTGCATATATCCAAGAGAAAGGATACAATATAGTAAGAGGAATGTGAGTTTAGAAGACTATGACAGACTAGTCTCCAAATATAACCAATAATTAAAGATGGAAAGTGTTAACATTATGCATCAAAGAGAATACTTGCTAGAACACTTATTAAGCTAGGGGTGGTGAGTCTTTATTAGGTTTTCCCTTGTTGTTTCTCTCCATCTTCCCAGATAAATGAGATCTAGAATAACAGCACATTTTGGCGGATTTCATTATGGTTTATAAATCCCTTATTCTTTCTCAAAGCTGCAGTTATTTATTCAATTCTGAAAATGACTCTGTTCTAGAATTGCCAAAGATAAAAACCCTTCATGGATCAAAGGACATTTAACAACCAATATGCTGAATTTGGAAAACATATTGGCATTATATGTAACACCTGTTAGGAGTTTTATTTGAATATTATGTTGAGACAATGTGATGTGTTTACTAAATCATACATGATAAAATGAAATAATTTCTAATATGTCCTTAGGAAAATATGTTTTATAATCTAGGACAAAAAACCTATATAGTTCAGAAACAAGAAGTGGGTAATGATGTGTACATTGTGAATAAAAAAAGATTACGAGTTAAAGCATCAGAATGCTAATAAGCTGAAAGAGAGTGTTCAAGCCAATACATTAGATATTTCTGTGGATAACTCCTGAAAGATAATGTCTAAAAGTGACCAGTTCTTTGCAACTGGAATAATCCCCCAATACCTCCCTTCCTCCACTCATCTGTCATTACTCCCAGCTTCATAAACCTTTCCAGTCCTGAAATCCTATGTATCACACTCATCTCTTCCTCTTTCCTATATCCTAGCTCCATTTGTTGTATCTTGGCTCTTTCCTTTCCACATCCCCATAAGCTGCTGGTTCTTTTATTCCCAAACCAAAACTCTGTCCAAGCTCTTTTTACCTTTTTACTCATGACTACATCAGTCTCTTTGTAGAAGAACTCCCTGATATGTCTTCACCCCTTTCAATCCATTAAGAATGCTACCAGCGGAAGTTGCTCTTTGACTGCTGTTTTGATCAGATTTAGCTTTTTCTCATATCAACACCACCATTCCCTCATGTCATGTTCAGGCACTCTATTTTGTAGTTTTGGGGCTTTGGAGTAATTTATAGCCTTGGCCTAACTCCTTAATGTTGTCTCTGTTTACTGTTTGTTTGCTTGCTTGTTTTTACTATATGCACTACTTGTATCCTTTTACCATTTGATTCCAGCTATATGTCCTCTTCTTTGCTGTTCATTCTGCCTTGAGATAGCCTGCTAAGATTTCATCTTTTTCTTTTAAAAAGGAAGTTACTCTTTCAAATGTACAATTCAAGCTTTCTTTCAGAGGACTCTGGTAATTACTACTAACAAAATACAACAAAGGCTGGCCAATCTGATGCACTCTACAATGAGATGACTGGTTTGGTTGATGTAGGGAGAGCAGTGGATGTTGTCTATCTCGACTTTAGTAAGGCTTTTGAGACTCTGTTACAACATTCTCACAGACAAACTGACAAGTACGGGCTAGATAACTGGACTGTAAGGTAACTGTAAGGACTGAAAACTGGACAAAGTGCTAAGCTCGAAGAGCTGAGATCAGTGGCACAAAGTCTAGCTGGAGGGAGTCACTAGTTGATACTGGTGCCAATGCTGTTTAACATCTTCATTAACAACTTGAATGAAGGGAAAAAGTGCACCCTTAGCAAGCTTGGACATGATACAAAACTGGGAGAAGTAGCTGATGTATCAGAGGGTTGTGCTGCCATTGAAAGGGACCTCAACAGGTTGAGAGATGAGCAGAGAGGAACCTCATGAAGTTCAACAGAGGGAAATGCCAAGTCCTGAACACAGGAGGAACAATCCCATGCATCAGGCCAGGCTGTGGGCTGACCAGTTGGAGAGCAGCTGCGCAGGGAAGGACCTTGAGGGTCCTTGTGGACAATATGAGCAGGAGCTCACAATGAACCCTCATGGCAAAGGTAGCTAACAGCCTCCTGGGCTGCATTAAGAAGAGCATTGACAGCAGATAGGAGGTGATCCTTCCCCCCTGCTCAGCACTGGTGGGTCTGTACCTGGAGTGCTGGGTCCAGTGCTGGGCTCCCAACAGTAAAAGGAAAACGGAGCCACTGAAATGAGTCCAGCAAAGGGCCACAAAGATCAGCTCGGAGATTAGACTATCTGACATACAGATGAGAGGCTGAAAGAGCTGGCACTCTTTAGCCTGCAGAAGAGAAGGCTGAGGGTGAAGGCTCAGGGTGATGTTATCAATGTGTATAAATACCTGATAAAAGGAGTAAAGAGGTTGAAGTCAGACTCTTTTCAGTGGTGTCCAGTGAAAGAACAAGAGGCAATGGGCACAAACTGAAATACAAGAAAGTCCATTTAAACATAAGAAAAAAAACTTACTTCACTGTGAGGGTATCTGAATACTGGAACAGACTTCCCTGGGAAGTTGTGGAGTCACTGACTGGACACAGCTGTAGGCAACCTGCTCAAGTTCTTCTCCAGAGGTTCCTTCTAGCCTCAGCTGTTCTGTATGAATTTGTGTGAAATCTGTTCCTATGTTTGTTCCCACTGCTGCTTCACAGTGCTTTTCATCTAGTTTCTAGTTCTTTTTCTCTCCTACCTATCTACTAAGCACTGAGATTACAGGTTTGCAGGAAGAGTCAATGGGAACTAGGTTCTTATTTAAGTGATATTGAAAGAATTATCTCCTGTCTTTAAAATACAAGCTCTCAGTGTCTTGTGATTACTACATCAGTAAACAATAACAGTAATTCTTCCTGGCAAGAGCAAACAAACCATAATGTTGGCTTCTATCTATTTTCTAAGCTTTTCTGGCACAACAGTAATTTCTAACATCCAAGCACTCAGGCATTAGTAAAACTGTCAGCACCTTGTTAAACTTAGGGCTTTTGCCATTATATTCATTTATTTGCATATCTGTGGTGTTTTTGCCAATAAGAGCAGTCTAAATTGCTGCAGTTTTAGATGAAGAGTCCTTAGGCCTGATTCCTATTTCTTTTAACTTAAACATAAAATTCTTCTGAATAACTAAGGCCTGGCCTGAGTTGCTTGGTGCTAGAACTTACAGAAGGGAATAAAATGTCTTGAAAATTGTTGCAGACTAGGTTCAACAGCATTAACCTTCTCTTTAAATTTAAAGAGGAAAACACATAGGGTGGTAAAAATCTTGGACTGAGAGGAAGTCTTACAGTTCTTCTTCATCCAGTTGTACAGTGGTAAAACCAAAACATAAAGATGTTAGAAAGGTCAACTAGCCTTTCTCATACTCCCCACTTCATCTCTTACATGCTAGTCATTTTTACCTACTGCAATTTGAAGCTCTAACTGCAGCACAGCAACTCTTGAGACATGCCCAAGGGCCACGGTTTCATACTGTATAATCAAGAACGGAGATGTATTTCAAATTTTACTAGAATCCTAATTCCATAAAATAAGGTGGAGGTGTTTACTTAGAAACTACAGCAAGGGAGCAAGAGACAATAATAAATTTTATACACAGGTAATCAGAAAAAATATATGCTCACTGCTCACTTACTATCTTAATTCTTGCTTGGACTCACTTCTGTTTGGACTCTTCCCTCATCCAACTGATTATAATACTGTCAGCAATGAAACCACTGAGCTAAATTTTCCTTGTAAACCGTAAAACTCAAAAGATACTCCAGCTATTTCTCATATGAAGGTCCAATTCTTGTGTTTTCAGCATCTAATTTTTATATACCCTTTCAGAAGCATTAGTTAAGACTATCAGTAGTAAAATAGGTATGATAACTTCTGTCACACTATTCTCTAGCTCTTGGAAGTCAAAGCTTTAATCAAACTTCTTAACATATGTCTTTTTACCTCCTAGTGATATTATAGTCATAAATAAGAGGAAGGATTTTAAAGATGTAGAAAGTTTTATGCGTGAATCTCAATTGTATTCTTAAGTCTCCTGAACTGGAGAACATAGCACTTCACTTTTATATGTATCAATCTAATGAAAGATGAAAGATATTTCCCCTAGTGCAAATAAAGATCAAAATAAAATGACTATAGTTCATCAAAATCAGTGTACCCTATGCAGAATAAGACAATTAAGTTTACTCTATAGTGTGAAAGGATCTTTACCTTATGACACTTATGACAAATTATAAGTTACTACAACCTCTACCTCCAGTTTAAAATCTCAGCTTTCTGTTACCTGATTTGTTATGAAAAATTAGATGAGAATAGGATGTGCTGTATTTGGCATGGAAACCTAAGTGTAAAATAATATAACATATAATAATACATATTACAGTACTAAAAAAAAAAAAAAAAAAAAAAAAAGTCAACCATTTTGAAACAAAATAGAAACTATTTTTCAAGTATATATTTGACGGACATAGATAGCATCTGACATATTTTACTTTTATGTCAGTAAACTCAGAAAGGAAAAATGATAACCTTATATAAAAGCACAGAGACAATCTCTTGAGAACTGCTTTCCCATGGATTAATATTTTTCTTTAATCACATAATGGAAGTATTAGCAGGTCTACATACACAGGATCATTTTCTGTACAAAAAAGGGCTTTATAAAAACAAACAAAACCCCACCATGTAGGCCAGATCTAAACATAATGGCCTCATTTTTACGTATCCTGAGCATTTGCTTCTTTCTTTGAAATCAGCTGGTGTCAACATTTATAGAAATTATACCTGTTCACGCCTAATTTTTAGGCATACATGTGAGAACACTAGCTTTTGTATTTTCCAGTAACAGAAGGCAGGCTGAACTTCTAAATTTTTTTTTTTTTTTAATTCTGGCAGCTGCAATCAGCATACAAAACGGCATTTGTACACTTGAGCACAGATACAGGCAGACAAGGCATCATTTGTGAATGCTGGCTTTATTTGTCAGATATTTATTTACTAAGAGATATGATCCAAGGCAAAGAAAGTCAGAGTAGAATAATGTGTTGATACTTACATTTAAAGTTGACACTTTATTCTTCTTTTAGCTCAGAGCCATGTTGCCAGAGCAAGACAAAGGCCTCAAATGTATTCAGGCATACATTGTGTATTTTTCAATAGCAGAACTGGGAAAGTTCACAGGACTAACATTTTCCACTTCTTTATTTGGGGTATCTTCAGGAACTAAGATTAAAAAATGATATTTTCTGAAAAACAATGTTTTATAGGATTGATACGGAAGTAAAGAATGACTATTGCTGGAAGAAAAAGAGCGCGCAAATTCAGAAATTCCCCATAAAATTTAAGTTGGGGAGCAGTTAGTTAGGGGAGCTGTAAACGTAGTGTTTTAAACTGATGAGAAACACAATTTTTACAGTATAAAAAAAAGATATCTAGTATAGGATACAGTACTGTAAAAGATTTCTCAGTATACAACTCAAAAATCAGTTTCTTCTAACATGAGGTTGTACTTATACATAAATGTAGGGCAAATAAGTGTGAAGAGGATATTTTTTGTTTTTGTTTTCCTATCTTCCTCCTTTCTTGCTAAAAGACCATATGCTCCCTATGATTCTTTCAGTTTTTGAGTTTTTTTCAAATTTGTTTGCAATTTGTTTGTGTGGTACCTATTACAGGATATGTTAATGATATTCAGTTGTGACCAGACATTTATTACGTATGATATGTTTCTGTGCCCCAGGTAGATTAGAATCATATTCATCATGCAGTTTAGTGACTATTATGCTTACAATTATGAGTGCAATATTAATTTTCCTCAGTATTCTGGGAGTTTTGCTTACAGCATTCATGTAACTAATCTTCTTCATAAGAATATATGTGGCAAATGTTATGCAGAAATACATCAGTTGAAACTTTCTAAGCAGATTTGCTAAGATGTTTGCATGGAAAATGAAACATGTAAAGAACAAATATTCTGCCGATTATTTTCAGCTTTGCTAATTAACTGGTAATGATTTATATGATGTTTTTGTATGACTTTCTATGCCAAGAGCTATCATCACACACTGATCACTTGCCAAAGTAGTAATAAAAAGTTTGAATTCACTTATGTTCATATTGGCCTCTTTTTCAAAATTCTTGATGAAATCTAAACAGAATGAAATCAGAGCACGCTACTGGTTAAGGGCTCTTATGTTGAAGCTACTTCTATTGCTTGTACTTATACTGGATAAAGAAATATCTTCTATAAAAATCAGTTCAGACTAAACTGAGGTCTTCAGGAAAGAACTAGCTCCTCTAACTCACAACAAACATGGTATCACTTAGAAAGTATTAAGGGAATAAAATATGTTGAGAAGGTGTAATTTCGTAGGGCACCAAAATTTTTCAGCCTGTCTCAGGCAAAGAAAAGTCAATTCAATAACAAATAAAAAAAATCTGTCTTAGAGAAGGAAAAATCTTTCTACTGAATTTATCCGTAAGGCAGAGGTGACTATTTCATTTTCATAACTGTTCTATCACATTATCTGAAAATTTTAAAAATTCTACCATACACCCAACTACCCTTAATCAGAGTACTGAAGCAAGACATATTCCTGAAGACAACAATACCCATGCATACACAATTATCTCATTTCTAAAAAGGCTAATTTAGAATATTTAAGGTATCTTAATAAATGAAATTAAAATCACTCATTAAAAAAAATCATTCATTAAAATGAAATGCACAAAAAGTAACCTGTTAGTATGGTAAAGTTCTGGAGCCAAAATAGCTTAACTTATGTCACAGCATGTGTCATTCCTGGAAATGATGGCCGTAATAAATTGTCATGTTTATAACTTATCATTGCAAGAGATGTCAACTCATCAAATAGAAAAAAGTAGAGGCTTTCAAAAAAACACTGAAGAGGTAGTGGTGCTTCTTTCTTTTAGGTTTTAATGCTAGCTTCACCACCTCACTTTATGTTGAATCTAAGTTTTCTTTTCTAAAATATAGTAACAATCCATGGTGAATGCAGTGGAATTTGGTATAAGTGTATAACAACATTGTTCTAAAACTAATATATTGCCTTTTTATGAAATCTAGTAGAAAGTTTTATAAATGCATGCATATGTCAAGAAAATCTATCATTTTATCTAACATCCATACGGATTTAGATCCTGCTATCTAAATTCAGATAATGCATTGCAACATATTCTGCAAACGAGCTATCAGTGCTGTTCAATACCAACAAAAAAATAGCAGGACTATTCAGTAAACTGAATTATGTAAATCCAAATATAAATTATACTTACAGGATCAAATTCTGAGCACACATTTTTATGGCTTCTTTTGTTTTTCAGTGCTCACATTTTTCAAATCTTCACTCATGCATTCTTGATCAGGCATGCTAAAGTAAAGATAACAGTAAACTAGGGGCTAAAAGAGATTTGGGTGGTTGTTTTTATTTTTTATTTTTCCCAGCATGTACTACCTTAATACGAGCTATTACTAGTACTCCTAGGCTCACCCATTAAAAAAGTTGTTGGAAATAGCTTGACATTTATGCATTTCCTTTTGACATTATCAGGGTTAATTAAATGATAACCTCCCCATTCGTGGAACATATGAGAGGCAATAATGTCACCTGGGCTCATAACCACAGAAGCTGCACAAGGCAATGTTTACTGCTATGTGAAATGCTCCAGTACCTATTATGCAAGTAATTTAAAAAGAGAAAGAAAACAGGAAAATCAGTCTTTAAATCACATCACAGCGGACTACAGAATGAGAGGATAAGCAATACATCTTTATAGGTGTCTTCAAGAGGATCATAATTTCAGAGAGCACAGTGCAATAGCTAGTGTCAAAGGCCAAGTTAAACAGGGCCATGCTCGAAAGAGAGGCATTTGTCATGTAAGTAATCCTGCTGAACTTAGTGAGAGTACCTACATAAAGAATAATGAAGTTATTCCTAATTCCATTTGCAGCATTCTTTATATTCAGGAGTGAATATGCTTCAAGTATGAAGCTTCAAAAGAAGGAAGCACTAAGGTAAGGTAAGGAAGTTAAGAGCTTATTTAATCACTTAAGTAGTTGGATCTTGAGGAATGATTTGTTAGTGTAACAGCTACGTTGCACAGTGTCATGTGATGTGATGACCAAAGAAAAAACAGGAATTTGCATCACCAAGTTCCTGCTCTGATCCCTGTTAAAAACAAAATCAAAGACCCTATAGTGTGATTTAAATGCTTTATCACAGATAAGTGATAAGTTGTAATTGTAGTGCTTTAAGAAGAATTAACAGAGAGGGCAAATGAAGTAGTGAGAAGTACTGAAGAGAGATAATACAAAATGATAGAGGTATTATTAAATACGATTTTGGAAAAAAAATGTGAAAGTTTGATGAAAATCAGCAAGGGAAAATACAGCTGTAAAGAGGAACATTTTGTGAGGGAGCAGTGGTAGCTGGGAGTTGAAGTGTGAAATCAAGTGTCCTTTCACAGCTTTAGCTGGTGCTTTCTTAAATAATTGGGAAGTTGCTACAATCTGCAACTGAAGGAACTAAACATACACAAGTTGAAAGTGTGGACAAAATGAGAACCACATTTTTAACACAGAAGACATCATACAAATGTCAGGAATGCCTAAGGGAGTCAAGGATCTCCCAAAATACATGCATGATTAAGTTTTTAGATCCCTGTACCTCAGCTTTCTCTTGTAAGATAGAGTACTGTGAACTTTCTGTTCATGAATATTATTGAATAACCTTCAAAGAAGTAAATCTTTCCATTTTCAGGGAAAGGCTGAAACGATATGTAAGGCAGGAGAAGATTCCTCAGAGGACTCCTAAGACTCTAGACCCATCTGCCTCATCAACAGGGCAAAGACAAGTTTTTGTAAGAGAATTCTATCCATAATGTACCACTGATGAAGAGCTTAACATGTGAAGGAAATTGGATGTAAAAATATAATTAAGGATTACTTGTAAGTACTGTGAAACAACAAAAATGATCTAAGGTGTCCTGGGTAGCTTTGCTGTTGACATTTATAATGAAAATAAAGACTATAAATCCAAGTACACAGTTTGCTTGCACTTCCCCCCTCCACACATAATTTATAAATTGGGGTTTTTTTTGTTGTTTTTTAATTAGTCTGCTATGTTACCGATTTTACTGATATTAGCAACCAATGAGAAAATCCTTGCTTTACTTTAGTAAAGAAAAACTTAACAGATGTGTTAATGTATTGCTTCTAGGAGCCGTAAAAGCAAATTAGTACTTTTAATTTTCTTGCTGTTATGCAGAAACATGGTGGGCAATCTTTAATGGGTTTTGGTTTGCCTTGTTACCCTGAAGTCTAGTAGCTTTCTAAACTTTACTTGTACCCCAGTAGATTGTATTTTAAAGGAGATTTCTCTATTTTTCATCCAATCAAGAGAGAAAAACAAACAAAACAAACAGAAAAAATCCCATGTTACTTGAAAATATTCAGATATCATGTCAGTGAGTGACTTGGGAATGGAATGTCCGTAGTCACATTTTATAGAAGTTTTCACTGCCTCTCTGACTCTTTTAGGTCTCAAATTTCTCAAGTTTTTATTGAAGATTTCATAAGCACATTCTTACCTACTATCCATGTACCTAACTTATATAATAAGTAAATCATAATAGAGACTCACTCAGTATCTCTAGTTTTCTTATATTAAACATATTTCTTAAAAACAAACTTGTAGATGATGTAATTTGTACCATTTTTTGCAGACCAGTACTCCTCAGGTACTGGCTTTCAAATGTTCTTAACATATATCAAATTGTTTCCTTTCAGGTCAGTTTCCTCTTCACCTCTGCTCCATGCCCCAAATGAATAAATAAATACTCCAGGCAGTTATTTTCCCATTGCATAAGACATAAATGCAAGAAATCACCCAGCTCTGTCTAAAGAGGAATTAAATACTTAAGGACAAAGTCCTGACTCTTTTAAGTGCACTTAAAGAAAAAGTCCCTCAAATCCTCTACATATAAGGAATTACACAAGCTTTGTTGTTCTGAAGAGTACTCAGTCTAGTTGTACTACGCTGAGAAACTGCAGAAAATGAGAGCCAATGAAATTACCAAATGGAGATTTGTTTCTTTCATGATTTTCCAGTGTTTATATACAGGTTCTTTGCAATTGTTATCCTTATAGAGATCTCCCCATTTTGCCTTTTCCTCATAAGAGTTCCCTACACAACACTTTAGAATATTATATAAACCATGCAGCTTATATCTAGGATGGGGAAAAAAAAAAAAAAAAAAAAAAAAAAGAAAAAAAAAGAAAGAAAGAAAAAGAAAAGCAAGGAGGGAAGAAAGGGGGAGAGGGGATAAATCAGGCAGAAATGTAATAATTATGGAGTAAGCACGACACTTATCCTGACCACCACACTTCATGGAAAGACAATCCAGGTGGGATGCTCCCCAGCACTCCTTTCAGGAAGAGCAGCAGGAGATAACTCCCAGCAGGCTGAATTGGAATGATGGCTGGAAGGAGACCAAAAAGCTACCATCTGTCAGGAAGAAAACATCCAATACTGGAATGAGCTCATGGTGAGCAGAGAGAGGTGGGGCCATGATCCTAAATGTCTCAGGATAGTTCTAGAATCGTGAAGTATATTAAATATTCCTCTCAGAATTAAAATTCTGAGCTGTGCTTTCATGGCTATGGCTACATTTCCAAATAATCTAAAACAGCAGCAGATCAACATATTAAAGCAGGTAGTGCTGAAGCTCCCACCTTTGTGCAGTTAGCGTTTTTGTAGTGAATTAGACTTTGCCTGGTCCTCTGAACAAAAAGTGCTCACCATGTGTGTGGCTGGAAGCTGTCAAGTCAATTTTTCAGTTTCTTATGTGTTCTTTTGGGGGTGGATCACATTGGCACATGCCTGGAGTGAAGTTTCTGGCTTACTTTCCTCCAAAAGGAATCTAGTTTTCCTTCTGGTAAGGAAAAGAGAATAATGATATCTGCCTCAAAACCGCATTAGTTTTTCAAATCCTGCCAACCCAGAGCAGCTGGTAATTCCACTGAGTAGGGAAAAATTGAAATAGTAGGGCATGAAATAATGCAGAGGTTTAATGGAAGAGATTAAATGCAATGAAGGCAGAGGAAAGAAGCTAATGCAACAAAGTTTAAAGAGCTGTAGAAGATGGCATTATCAGAAAACAAGCTAGGAAGACTGTTTTTGCTATAGCATACTGGACAAGATAGAGCTCACCTGTACTCATGACTGTGTGACACTTACATACTTACCTAAAATGGTTGAGAAATGAGAGACTGGAGAACTGTCATAGCAATCAAATCGAAAGGCTTGTTCCCTTGTCCTCTACCAACTCCAACCACTTATGTGAATGCCTTCTAACCCATTTCCCATTAAGATATGCCCAGTGAGGATAAACAGTTTAAGTTTTAAACTGTATATAATTTCTAACATTAATATTTTCATCAATATGTGTGAGGGAGGCAGTTATGAAAGCAGCAGACTGGGAGATCTGAATGGGTGGCAATCTTTAGCAAAGATGCTACTGGCAAACAGCTGGATACAGGCTGAGAAAGGCACCCTACAGCAGTGGGAATAAGGTACACGAAGTTACCCCAAGCATTAAGTTTATCACAAATACTAAAGCTCACTGAGTTCATGTTCCTTTAGAACAAATTTTCACAGCTGTACCTTTTGATCCTTTATTCTCAGTACCCTATCAGATTTTTCATGTCTCTAAATAATTAAGCAGTCACTGCCAATTACATATTTTTCAAGTTATCCACCACAAAACCAAACAATACAGAGATCCATAAAATTTTTAATAGTTATCTATCTTTCTGTGATATTAAGAGTTTCTTGAGCATTTTAGTGCTTACCTAACTACAACAAAATTACACACATCCTAATAGAAAAAAAATATATATATTCTACAGAAAGAGGACAGTGGATTTTGTATCACACACTGCTATCACTGTGTCCTTTTCAAGCCCTCTGCTTCTTGAATAATCTAGTAAAAATATAAATAATGAACATTAGAGAAACAAGATTCACTTTTATTCCTTTCTACATTTTTTTTTCTTTCTCCATATTCATTATATTTTCTGTCATTGTCCTCCTTCCTCATCCCATGTAATTGTTTAACCATTTCCTGGAGAAATATTTAATTCATGGCTTGATTATGTCTCTTACAGATTTCAGTTCAGTCAACCTGAGCTTTCACTTTCTCATGACACACTACAATACAGTTTCAAATCTCTTCTCCAATTAATTTGCAGAAGTGGCATCTGTAAAATACAGTTTGGACTTCTTATGTTCCAAGGTCAGACTTATTGCTGATGAACAAAGAAAAGGCCTCCCACTTGCAAGCTGCAATCTGCTCTTTCATTCAAATTCCACTTCAGACCTCCGTTCAAAATGATCTGGTTACAGAAATGAGACCCAAAACTTTAAAGCTTGAGGGAAAATATATATAATGGCTGACTGCTTCATTAAAAATAACTCAAAAAATCCCTAAACCCTAAAGAGATTTATCTTCAACTGTACAAAAATGGCTACCTATCCTCCGACTGACACTACACAAGAAGAAAGTATAGATGTTTTTTCCTGAGTTTCCAGCAGAAACAAATGGAGTAACAAATAAATAACTATGAATTATTATATTTCCTGTTGTCAAAACTTACTCAACTTGCAATATCACTTTATTCTCTGAACAAAATTTGTATATAAATTCTTTTCTCCTTTGTGGAAAAATTCTAATACAATATAAATACTACATAAATCTTGGAAAGACACACAAAATGAGGTAGCACTGAAGAGTGTTTTCATACATTATAAAATTTGTTTCTCTTCTTTGTTTTGTTTCATGAACTGGAGGCATTTCACCATAAAACAGAATAATGAAAGGTCATTTGCCAGCAACTAGAAAAAAAAAAAAAAAAAAAAAACACTGAATTTTGTTTCTAGCATCTAGTAGAATTCTAGCATATAGTAAAAATGCTCTACAAAAATGCTAAGAAAGATGTTGAACTATTTCATAATAAACAAAGTAGGAAAATGGAAATGCTATTAATGTGCAGCTAGATTTGTCAAATACTGTACAAAAGTAAACTGAATGGCCTTTTTAGAAAATTATGAGCTCACTTTTTCATTTAAACCAGTTCCAACTTCCTTTACCTCAGCTGAATTACATTAGGGAAAACTGAGGACAACTGAAGCAGCATTTTATGTTATCATCTTCAGGAACAAAGTCTGTTCCTCATTCCCTGACTTACCTAAAAATAAAAAAATAATATTATAAAAATATTTATTCCATCTATCTAGCTCAGAAGTGTATACCAGTAGAGAATACACCCCACCATCTTCATTGCAAAACTTAAAGGGAAAATACGCATAGATACCTACAGCTTGGCCTCTTTGAAGTAAAAAACCCTGAATTATGTCATCTACCTTCTGTTTGAAACTAATGCTTGAAGGTATCAAAATGAATTAAGGAACTGGCTGGATAAGTGTATGTTCCTATGTATAGTATTTCGCATGACTCATTACTAGTTGTTTCTACTTTTAGTTCTACCAAAGTCCTAAAATACATAACCAACAAGTGTCACCTCCTTGTCCAGAACAGCTACCAGTAATGCTATAAGCTTAGATTCACAAAAGTCTTTTGGATAATCCCACAGATTTCCGCAGCAATGGGCTATTAAGTTTCTTTTATTCATAGATAGAGGCCCTGCTGATGACACACTCTGACCTTGAGTCATAAAGAATTTTAAAGTCTCACTCTTACGAAATCAAGATATAGGTCTTAAAGGTCAGTGCATCCTTAGCAGGGCCTCTCCTTATTTATTGTAGGATTTACTTTATTTGTATTATTATAATCCAAAATAAGTAAATCTAAATTTAACAGTATATTTAAGATTATGAAAGGCAAACTGCTGGACTGACACTTCCCAGAGTTCTGATTATAAAAATACCTATGGAAATTTTATCACTGTGAGGGAAGAATTACCGTTAATAGCAATTAGGTCATGAATATGAAAGTGATTATTCCAGTTCACTTAACCTTTTAGAAGCATTAGCTTGGCTCTTGGTAATTCCTGGCTGTGTCTTTCTAGACACTGGGAAAATAATGTAGTATGGGAAAACACAGCCTACTAGAAGGCTAATAATCCCATCTGTTTCAGCCAGGTCTGACAGAATGGAAACAACCACAGAGGAGTATCTTCGTGGTGTGAAAACAGTAACAATTATTGTTTGTAATCATTTATTTTTAAATTCTCATTGACACATGTACCAGTGCTATGAAGCACAACATTTTTAGCAGCCCTTGTGATTGCAGGTATATTTAGCTACCATTTGGAATAAAATGAAATAAAAACAGTAATAGACTGTAATTAGTTCTTTTTTTTTTCTTTTTGAATCAAAAATATAGAAGAGACTTAAGTAAAAAGTATTTAGAAATTTCCATTAATTTGCCTTGTTTCAAGAATAAAGGAGGTAAAAATCTGTTCTGCTACCATCATTTAAGTAAGGCCTCTTCTACAACAATTATCAAACACTCATGCTAGGAAATCTCTTTCCTTCACTCTCCAGTCAAACTGCTAAGGCACTAATATTCAGAAAATAAATAGTTTTACAGAACATTAGGAAGAACTATGTATTCCACTGATGATATACAGACTAACAAGGAATGAGAACTGATGCCTTTCTGTATTTTATAAGAAATTATAGGGAATTTTAAAATCACCCTTCTCTCAAAAAATCAAACTAATATTAAACTAAGTTCTTCAAAGCTTTACCTATTTAATACTTTCTTAGGGTTTCTTTAAAACTACACCTAGGAACAATGCAGGGTTACACTTTTTTTTGGAATAAGTTATCCTCATTCAGATAGCAAAAAAACAGTGTTGACAGTCCTTTAATTTTCAGAATCTTCAAAGGACATATGAGTCCCAGTTGTTTGTCTTTACAATTCTTTTTTGTAACCACTGCAGCTGCACTTTTTCCTCTTTTTTTGTTTTTCTTTGAATATAGTGAAAAGAACAGTCATAAAGTTATCTAGGATCCTAGTTTAGGACCTGCATCCTTAAGAAGCAGTAAAATTTGGAGAAGTGAATTAAAAACTGAAATTAGCTGTAGTTCCTAATTGTCTCTGCCAGTTAATCCTGTGGCAGTCTTGGCTGAGGTACTTCTTCCACCTTTCTGCCTCAAGTTTCTACTTATGTAAAACATATATAACATTTTCCTACTCATTTTTGGGACATAGAATGCTTATGCTGTGATGCCTACACAGTGCTCTGAATATGCAGTATGCTATGTAAATTAAATTTATTTTTAGATTCTCGAAAAACTTCAGTAGTTAGAATATTTTAAACATAACTGAATTAAAAGAGCTTCCAAGTGATGGATTCATCAGCTGAACCTGTCACTTATGAAGCCATACTACTGTAGATTTAGAAAGTGAAACAGACTATTAAGGAACCCACTGTACTCAAAGTAAATGACTGGGAATTTCTCTATTGACTTCAGATGGGAAAAGGGCCATGGTATTCTTGAACTCCTTCAGATTTGAAAGCCATTGTTTTAACCACTGACTTATCTAGACATGATGTTTGTACAGCATTTCCCTAACATGTTGGTTAGAAAAATGAATGTATGAATTTCAGAAATGTTTATTAAATCATATCTGAATAAAATTTGCATATATTTTAATACAAATAAGTTTAAACATTTCTAGGACATTAACATTTGGCTCAAAGAAAAGGTCTGAAGGTCTCTTTAGGTTAAAGACAACGGGTTGCTTAATAGGCTCAAACCAAGTGTATCTGATTATTAAAAAAGTTATTTGACGATTAGGTTCTACCACTTGGTTCAACCAAAAGCAACCTATTCCTGTGAAATACCCAGTGCAGGACAGAAGAATCATCAAAATGGCATCCTCCCTGAAATCATTAGAGTATTGATAATACTGAGTAATACAGCACACTAGTGAATAAAGCAGTAAATCAGGATAGAAGAAAACTAGAATTTATCCTCAGATTTGCCATGGGCCTTGTTTAGGGAATCTTCATTTCACTTTACAATGGTGTTATTTTTTTTTTCCTCCATCATTATAACAGGACTATTTATACTTATCTCCATTAAAAAAATAATGGCAAAATAAACATTGTTTTAGGAACCAAAGTATACAAAATACTTAAAAAATAAAAGCATACTTTCGTCATGCTTAAAAAAGGGACATTTGCAGATTATATTTCTGTTTATTATTTGGTTTTCCCTAGAGGACAGGAAAAGACGACTAATAAAAACAGACTTTGTTCTTATAGGCAATTAATACCATACTACTTTCTCAAATATTATCAAACTTCTCATCACAGGGAGGGAAAAGAAGGCAAGGGAAATGGTGAGAAAGGAAACTTACTGAATGAATTATGAGTATCGGCACTGTATTATACCTACATACACAGGTTAAGGGTAGCCTGCAAAGAGCTGCTGGGTAGCACAATTATTTTTGAAAATAAAATTGGAAGAGATCAGTAGAATCTTGCACATTCTTCCACAGAAGGAAAAGAAGAATTTACAAGGCCTGTATCAAAAAAAGAATTTCAAGTTCTCACACAGGAAACTTCACAAATATAAATTAAATCTACTGTGAAGTAAGAAAAGATTGTATTATCACTGGGAGATTTCCTTGTTGTAGCCTTTAGAAGTCAGTGCTGTCTGGCAAAAAAATTTCAAATCGAAAACAAAGCTCAGAAGAATCTTATTTAAGTGCGGAAAGCATTCACTTTTGTTTTTTTTCAGTTTGTAACTCTTCCATTAAGAAATGTGCTTATGAACCACAGGGAAATTAGTTTATTTGCAGATGATTTCCTGACACTTCTTTCTGGAATAAAATACCATCTTGATGAATTATGCCAAAAATAATTAAAAAATCTCACCTGCATTTGAAAATTTTCTGTGTCTCTTCTTCTCTTTTCAGTAAGTGTCAATACCTGGTCAATGATGGTACCACCATCCTGACCCCTTCGCTATTTGCAGAAAAAGTATGTCGCTCTAAGCAAACTTCCTTGCTGTTTCTTACCTGTGTCTCACAAGCAAAATATGTTATAGGATGACTCACATGCACAGTATTAAATATTCATACAAGGGTTTCAAGGAATAGGCTTGTGACTGCAGAAAAAATTAGGGTAAGGTCTGTCTACTTGTGCAGAACATCAGCATGCTTAATGAGTTACGAAAGAAAAAAGAGCAGCGCGGTTCTACTTACTGTTATTTAGATGTTTCCTTAAAAAAAAATATTGTCTTTTGAAGTCTCATGCAGAATAAAGGTAATGCTTCTTAAAATAAAATCCCAAACTGTGAGCTATTTTCTTTTCAAATCAATTAATATTTTGTCTTTTACTGCTTAAAAAATCTTTCTTACAAAAATCTTCTCATTACCCAACAAAACAAGTAAGCAAATAAAAGCACGGTTTTTTTTTATAATGGACTTTTTTACTTTCCCATTATATTGTCCTAACAACTAAAAGCAAAGTTCAGACCTTGTAAAAACTATCATAAGCTATCACAAGGCAGTTTTTGTTGCAATCTGAAACCTTATTCTTTCCAGCATACTGGTGCATTCTTTGTAAATGTATATACTGAATATTGTCTCAGGTAAAGGAAGCAGAGTGTTAAATATTGTATTGGTCAATTGAAGTTCATAGTACTTTATGACAATATAAAGTCACATTCAAAAGCTTGAAAACTTTTCATATTTAATACATTTGTAAAGGAGGACATTAATAATCACCATACAGGGTTTCTGAATAAGAAATTGTCAGTTAAAGGCTATTCCTGCATTTAGGGTATATTTTTTTTTCCTTCCTCTGTTCTAAGAAAACAGAATATAATAGTCAGTTTTCCATAATTACTACTGGTCAATATGAATATACTAACTGTACAATTTGTCTTAATTTCCTGAGGCTCCTTTTTAATTTGTTTTATCTTCTTCCTCCTTTGCTTCAAATAGGTAGGAAAAAAAATCTAATTATATAGTAGTATTCTGTCCACATCTACATATTTTAAAGGTCAGATTTCCCACAGAAAAGGTACATAAGCAGCACAGAAAATGAAGATCCAAGCCAGCACTTAAAAATTAAAAATAAATAAATAAAAATAAAAATAAATAAAAGTATGAAAATGAAGATCAATTTCACAATTTTATCTTTAAGATCTCCAAAATTTACACACAGGAGAAGTCAGGTATGTCTCAATTTATTGAGACAAGCTTTGGAAAAAGTTTATGTCACCTGCTCTTTCCTACATTCAGTGTTGACTTTTACAGAGAACAGCAGGTAAGAAAAGTATGACCTTTAGGATAACATACAAAGAAGCAGTATTTTGGAGGTTTATTTTTGGAGGTTTTATTTTTATAAGAAGTTTATTTGGAGTTTATTTTTGGAGGTTTCTGAATCCTTTGGGAATCCACTAGGATAGTTGCATGTTGGTTTCAAAATTCAGAAAAATATTTCTGTTTATCTGTTTGTATCTGCCATGTCTGCGCTGGCCTTCATCTTCTTGCAAATCACTACAGTAGTTCATGATCAGGCTTCAAAAATGGTTGCAGCTGACCTACATCTGCTTAAAAGAATATACCAGAAGGCTGATCATTTGGTGGCACTACATGTTAAGTCATGTCCATGTATACAGTCTCCAGGGAAGCTGGCTAAACTGACAAGCCTGTCAACCTACTCAGAAGTATAAAGATCAAATACAAGAAAAGTTTTAGTTGAAGCCTGACTGTGGAAGTAGCATTTCCCCACTCTCTCTGCATGAGCACACCAAATATGCAAAATGCTTCCACTCCTTAAAATTAGGTTTTATGAAAGCTCAAAACAAATTAGCTAGATTTTCTTTTTTTCTTTTCTTTTTTTTTTTTTTTTTTTTTTTAACCGGAGTTCAGATTTTCTGTGTGAGGAATCAAAAAATAAAATTAAAAGACTCAATTTCCTGCTTGCTCACTACTTGCTCAGAGAATGGGTCCTATTCACTGGTCCTCCTTCACAGTGTGGCAACTTGCACAGTTACATCAGACTCTACGCAATCTCCCCTGGATGATGAGGACAAGTCTCCTTCTTTCCACTACCTTTGAGGCTCATCTTTAGGCCTACTTTTTCCCAGAAACAAGCCACTTGTTACCTAAGTCTCTCTCTGCAGTGCTGCAGATTGAACATAGCCAGCTGTTCTCTGGGAAGGACCAACCTCATCACCCTGCAGAAGATGCCACCCAACCTAAAGCATCAAAATTAGGAGAGTTATATAACAGAAAATATTCATTCTCTTTACCATACATTTTTCAACCACTGTACAACACACAGTATTTATACAAGCTGGAAAACAACTAAGCAATTGTAGCATCCATCACTAACTTTGGCTTAGCATTCCCTGTTGAAGGGTAATGCTTGCAATACACCTCAATAACAGACGTCTGAGGAGGTCTCTGGTTGCTCCGCGACCTTATTTCAAAAAAGGTCAGGTTTCATTAGAGACTATGAAAACGGGGAGAATGTGTTTCCATGGAGAAAGAAATGAGTCCAGATCATCCATTTACTCTGATGGAGCTGGTAAAAGTGAGGCAGCCCTCAAGGCATCATTAAAAGGAGCACCTAGACAAGGACTACAAGCCAAAGGAGGTGGAAGATGAATCCCAGTGTGTAAAGGACTGTTATTTGCTATTCTGTATAGGAAGTGGTAGCAGAATACGAAGGCTGGAGTTTTTTTTTTTTTTTTTTTTTTTTTTTTTTTGTAGTAATTTTTTATTTTTGCCTGAACATATGCAAACAGGCAGAGAGTTCTATCAGATGCTATAAGCCTTCCCATTTAACTATTCCCAGGAAAAACGGCAGAACTTAGCCCAGTATGTGTGCCAAACATATGCAGCATCTGGAATCCATGGATTTCATTAAGTAACTCTCCATTATTGCCATCTGCATGGGGGGCTGTTCTGTCACTTAGGTAATCAGTCCTGTTTTCTCTCTCACATCCTACCTGACACATATCCAAGAACTTTTGAAGCAATCACAAGCAGTAATAGGAGGAACCCATTCAGGTGCCCTTTCTGTCCACCCAGTTCCTGGCCACGCCTTCCCGCAACAAAGTTACTGTCATCTGGAGTTTGCAGAAGTATTTCCTAGCATTTATTAATGCTTAACTGCTAGGGAACAGTTTGTACAATACAGGCAGGAAACCCTATTCAGCATGCTTGGCAGGAACAGGCTCACTTATCTATACACCTTTGCCAGAGTAGAAAATTAAACATCATCTCTCCCACCCTTCCCTCCTTGTACTGATGGTGAGCAGGAGCAAGTTGCTACCAATGCAACCACGAATCAATTCATGGACTTTTTCCTCCTTCACAGCAACAGCATGAATTAAACATAAACACAAGACAAAGGGATCTACTGCCTAGTGCAGACCAGCACACTGGCTGCAAATCTGTGTTTACAGTCAGACTGCTAACTGCCTTCTGTGCCCTGAATTTTGTACTGGAGTCACGTTCATAGTATTGCTTGGGTAGATCTAAGTAGTTATGCTAGGGAACAACTAGGTCTAAAGCACTCCTGATGGAAGCCTGAGATTTTCAGCTTCGAGGCACAGCAGGGCTCTTGGTAATCCACAGAACACCAAAAAAGGAGGGCAGAGGGAGGCATGAATCACCAAACAAGCAATGCTCTTGGACAGTGAAATCAGTACTGTCACAGACATAGCAAAATTCCCCTAGCAAGACAACTCCTCAACTTAGGTGTTGCTAGAGCCAAGCTTTGAATAGGACACCAACTCAAGAGTGTCAGGTTTCACCCTGATATTAAACTTGTCCTAGGAAAAGGAGAAGACAAGCCTCTCTTGCATGTTTTAGTTTAGACTAGGAGTGCAAAGATTGCATGCTACCAGATAATGAAACAAGTTAATCAGGTTCCAACTAGCTAAGCTAGAGAGTAAGTATTCACAGTACATGTCCTAAGCTAGTCCACAAGCCAGAGTGCTCCTTCTACTAATTTAGAATAGTAAACTATGTTTTCAGTGGGATATTTCAAAATCTGTGTTTTGTCAGATTGTCAAGCTCATGAAGGAGTTAAATAGCAGCTTCTGTGGAGGCCTGACTCTATGAATGTATAAACATCAAAGTAAGAGATCTCAGTTGCGGGCTTCCTGACTGATACATAGCTGTCTGATGTGGCTAATCTCTAGAGTTATGACAAATAGATAGAGTCCCTGTTGCTGCCTGAGAGTCCGTATCACCTCTTCTCAGAGATACGAGAGTGTCTGCTTCCCTCTCCTTCAGTCACTGCAGTTTTCTCACTTTTGCAGATGTCAATAGCCTGTGTTGGTAATATAGGACTAGCAGTAGCCCTTCACTGCTGGTTTCAGCCATGATGCAGCTACTGGCAGAAAATCCCACTAGTTCTTCAGAGACAGTTACTCTGTACTTATGTCACCCTTGACCCTAGAGCTACCGTAAAGGCTTGACTGTCATAAAACTTGACCACAGCCTGAAATGCCTGGAAGTCCTTGGGATTTCCCTCTTAATACTCCTTGTTTCATGTTAACAAATAAAAAATTCTCTCTTTCAACTGTTAAGGCCTCAATTTTCCAAGGACCTTATAATCCTTAAGATTGCAAGGAATTTGACTATGTTATTGAAGAAATAGTCCTAGTCCTTCTTCTGAAACTCTCCAAGAGTCCTAGTTTCATTTAGAATAGACAGATATGACCTAAAAGCTCAATTTAAAATATCTTCAAGTATAGTTCAAGTATTGTCCTATAATCAGCATGCAAAGCTTTCTCATGCTAGATCAATCATACAGTAAATATGAACCTCACAATCAGATCCAGAGCTCCTCAGAATCATTGACTTAGTTATCACAGGAGAAAGTCTCAGGCTTACTGTTGGCTGCTAGGAGCCAGCCATATTGGCTGTGATCAGTAAAGTGTAAAATGCTCTTACTATACCTAAAAAGTATTTATGAAGTTTGGAGGGTGAGGGTGGATGGCGAATGAGAGGATTCCAAATGACCAAAGCTGGAATTAAAAATCTCAGAATAATGCCTAGACCTTCTATATGTAAAAGCAACCAATGAAATTTATACTGAAGAAGCCAACGATCATATCCTTGTATCTGATACTGATGTTATAAAACCTACATAGGTAGAAAAGTATCCAAATGATTCACTGAAATAAAAGATGGGCTGACAAAAAAGTGTTAAAACAACTAGTGCTTGCTTGCCCTCTTCTGATACATTATCTTGTGAAATGCTAAGATAGATGATCATCTTCCCAATGGCCACCTGGAGCACTCCTAAGTCCAGTATAAGCAGACTCTGTAAACAGGAGTTTTATAGAAAATTTTAGGAATAAAAAAATTAGCCAATCATTTGAAGACTAGATTTGCAATATAATTGACTGGAAATGCTTCAAAAATTTAATGCATTTACAGTAAGCAATATATCAAATTCAACACAATACTTGCCTCTACTTATATAGAGGATCTTTAAATGTTACTGAGTCAATTTTATTTGCAGCTTGAACAACAAAATCCAGAATTTGTTTCTTTCCCTTCATACCCTTCGTCTGTGTTTATACAAGACGAATAATATAAGAATATAAGAATATACAAGCATGGAAAAGTTTAGAATGCTTCCATATTCTACTGAGTTATCATTAATAAAGAATACTCCTATATGTAGTTTTTAAATCACTACATTTACAGATCTTTTCACATTTGATCAAGACCTACTGAAGAGTAGGGGAAAGGTCCCAGTTAAGACAAAAATTTTACAGTCAAATTGACCCATTTTAGAAGATGTATTGCACTAAGCATTTAAATTGACCTGAATATAACACAGCTAGTCCAAACTAATAGAAGTTTTAGTCTTTCGTGCCATGGTGAATATAGCTGGAAAACTTCTGTAATAGCTCAGTTAACACAGATAATCAAAATAAAATGAAGACTGTTTAGGAACCTGTTTAGGAGCAACCAATGGGACAATACAATTTCCGTAATTGATCGAAGACAAAAAAAATTGCAAAATACTATGAGGCATCTTTGGCTTCCCAACCCAAATAACCAGATACTTGTTTACATCATAGTTAACTTCCAACAATCTGCTGTAAGATCCCCAAGGCAGAAATTTAATGTATTTTTCTCTAAACATACTGCTATGCCATAAGTCCTCTGACATCACGAACATACAAAGAGCCCAGAAAATAAAGGTCAGATACAAAATGTACAGGGTAAAGCTGGAGAGCACCAAATAAAAACAACAAAACCCAACACTGTTTATCACTGCAGGAGAAAATGAAATCCTCTCCGAAGCAGGAAATATCTTCCTCTTCTCCAGGTTATTGCAATTAGTAAGGATGTGAAAGCACAGCTTCCTTAACACTGCAAATATATTAGTTTTAAATCTTCAGTGTTGTCCTCAGGAACTAACAATGAGCAAGTCTTCTACTAAAAAAATCTCTTAAGCAATCTGCTAGTGTTCTGTACTATCTATAAACTGTACACGCTTTAAGCAGCAGCATATGTTCTGATAACCGCAAGCTATTGGAAATCTATATTTAAAAATGAATACTTGCAGAAACAACATAAAACTTTCCATAGTTTGGGCAATTTAACTTTAAACTACATACTGACAATGATCACAAATTTCTCTGTGTACTTTTTGCAGTGCTTAAGTTCATGCTAAAACTACTTAGAATTTGAAATACTTGAACTTTTACAAACTTAAAGGAAAACCCCTCCTGGACCAATATTAGCCTGACTGAAATTGGCACTGCTGTATAGACAGTCAATATAATTGCTATTCTGATTTTCAGCATTCAGTTCAGGAAGTGTTTTTTACTCTAGCACAAAATAGCTAAAAAATATTTTTTTCCTAGACTGTGCTCTGAAGTACCATTGAAAATATTTTTTACCTCCAGAGATTTCAAGAGAAAAAAGTTTATGAAAAAGTTAGGTATCTTTTCAGACAAAGTTCCTCACTGTGTTTATCTTTAAAAGCACTTTAAAAACACATTTATACATGCTATTGTATATAAAATACAGTATGAATATTTTTATGGTAAACCTACACTGTTGTGCCATAGAACTGCATAGACATATATTGCAAGTATGTTTCCATGTTAATTTTCTATTAAAAAAAATAGTAATCACAATATATGCTGTATTACATACTTCCAAATAAATTCCCTACCAAGTAACCACAGCAGAAATACAACAGCTCTATTTAAAGTGAGGTTATAGGGCTTCAGATGAAAAGCAGCTTTTTTTCAAGTACAGACAGAATACCAAGCCAGTCCTGCTGGGTTGTTCTTGTTTCCTCTCTCCCATGTATAGACAGAATCACTTTATCTACTAATATTACTTAATAACAACTATCAGTTGTTTTTACTAGACAGAAGGAGGAAACTTGATATTCCTGAAGACATACAGGCACCATTTTTATGTAAATCATCTAAAGTAAGCAGAAAGGGAAAAAAAGCTAGTAGAGAGCAATGTGAGAAGAGATACAAAATAGTACCAGGCTTGAGTTCCTACTGAGCCACTTACACTATATTCCTGTCTCCACGATCACCTCCTCCCCTGCAGGCATAGCTAGTACATGAGAAAAGGAGAAACCTTAACAGGCAGACACACAAACATGAGATACTTTCCAACTCAGTAATAACAAAGTTTCAGAATACTATGAGTTAAACTACCAGTTAAGTGAATCAAATATTTCCATGGGATCGCTTAGTAGTATAGAATCAGAAACGATGCTCATAAGTCAACAGTAATAATGGAGATTGCTCAGGAAAAAGATACAGTTACTGTTTTATTCTGCAGGCTCTATGATACGATGGGTCCAGATGTCTCTTCTATCTGAGACTCTATTATTTACCCACCACAGAAGATGCTGTTTCTGTCTTTGAGATGATTACAGCATGAAAATATTTATCCTATCTTAACTTTTCGCAGCATATGCATTGAAAAAAAATGTTTGTTTGGTGAGTTAAAATTCTTTTCAGCTATAACTCCCATTAACCTACATACTATACTACTTGAGTAAAATCGACAGTTACATAGCTGTTGTTCCACTATTGCAGAATTCTCTGAAACATCAGATTTATATAAGAAATAAGCAAATAGATGGCAAATGATCTTTCTCTTAAATTATTTAATCACTGAAATTCATGTTTGATACTGACTTTATACAGCTTAAAGCACTACTTTCATATGTTCTTGTCTCAGAAGCTGCAAACTGATAACTTTCCCCTTGGCTTACATCTAAGTGGATCAAGATGCCTCTAAGTGGATCAAAATAGCCAGAAATGTCTGAGCACTGCCTCAGTTCTGAGCAAAGGTTAATCATCCAGCTGTATAAACAGCATTACCAAGAACCATTTTTAAGGACAACTTGATTAAATATCTATTATTCTGAAGGCAGATGAAAAGTACTTTTTAGTGGATATCCAACCGTATTAACTAGAAAATATCAGGTATAGAGACTCTGCATTATTTTCTCCAACTTTTCTCCAGCAATACTTTGTCCAGAATTTAGAATTATATTGGGCCCACCTGTTTATGTTCATTCCTGGTAAAACTTTTGCACATTTTCTTATTCTCTGAAATGGAAAGCTTTCTGATGTTTGAATGACAAAGTTAATCTTGACAATCCATCTGCATAATCAGCTAATGAAGAATTTCTATGCTTGATAACAAGTGTAGGCAGATAACAGAAGAGCGCACCTCCACATTTTTTTGATAGCTAGAAACAGAATAACCAAGAGAGCTCCAAAGATAGGATACAAGAGGAAGATCTGCCAGAAACATGAAATTTCATCCCTGTAATTACTGACGGAACTTACACACTCTGAAAATAATGGTTATGCTCCCATTCAATTTTGAATAGTAGCTTTCTGCTTTGCTTAGTGTCCTTGAAGCAAAGGTAATTGTTTTTTTCCCTCTCCTGTGAGCATTATGTGGCATATGACTGCTCTAACCTCATGGGGCAAGTGCATCACACACTAATTGTATTGGCAAATCAGAATCAAATTGTTTTAAATACATCCAAGGCTTCATCTATTTCAAAAGCTCTGTCACTTCTCTGTCCAAACCTTGACCTAAAATATCATGTAAATGATTCAAATATAGCAGTCTGATAATGAATTAAGTTTATACAGCATTTTAGTAATCTCAGAAAAAGGGAAGATGCACATTTTCAGGACCTGTTATGACTTCTTTGATAGGGACAATTGCTATTTCACTGAGCTATCTCACAAGTCTTGTTTCATGGCCATATATTGTAAGAGATCACATTCTTTCTGAAGATAATTCTGAGTGTGTTTTATTTTATAGCTTTTTTTTATGGGTAATGCTACAATTGCTATTTTTTTTTTCTCCCCACTTCTATTGTGTTTGTAATATACTGGAGTGGAGGTAGGAGGGGAAGAAAATCATTTTCTGCTCTCCTTGACCTTCTACACATGCAACTAATGGCTTTTAAATTCTGACATATAAATGAAAAGACTTCATGGGAAAAAAATCATTTTTCTGATTTGATGAGATGAGGGAGCAACTCTCACTTGTAAAGGTATCTTGCTACAGAAATCTATGCTGTAAGAACACATCAGTAAAAAAGAACAACATTGATGAGTACTGCATTGCTATAGTTTTGAACACAAAACCAACCTTCGGGTTAAGCGTAGAATATATATAGATATTACTGTTGAAAGTGAAAGCAAAGTAACAGTGTAGTGAGTGAGATTCTGTAAATTACATAGTTGTACATTAAAAATCCACAATAATCTATTTTAAATTTATATTTTAAGTTTGTTCTTAAACACTAATCAGGTGCTGGGTACAGCTTATAACTCTCAATAACAGATTAAATCTGCTAAATATTAAGTGGAGCTCCAGTAACATGTTGTGCATATTCTGATCCTATTACCTTGAGCAAGCGACTGGACTGCTCAGCACCAAAATAATTCAGATCCTAGGTAGAGAGCACACACTCCCCGTAAGGGCAAAATATAGATTATATGATACAGATTATATAATGTTCAGAGGTAACTGAACTAAATCTGAATAAAAGGACAGCATGGGCTTTCAAGTATGGCATAGGCAAAATTTTTCAAGACAAATCAAATTAGTACTGAGACATACATCTCTCCACAAAAATATATATAAAGGGTTTTTTGTCCACGAGAAAAGTGAAATTTTCTATATTAATTGTATCCAAGATATCTTGAATTGTCGTATATATGAAAAAAATATATGAAGAACCTGAATCTTTGGCCAGTATGATCTACCTCAATTAGACAGTTATACTGTAGTGAATACAACACATTATCATTTTGGTTTAGTAGTACTTTATGCACACTTCTACCAATGCATCTAACTGCACACACAGCAAGCTACAGTGATGGAGAATTTTCATTTTGGCCTGCGTTTCTATTAGGCCGTGAATTTTTTGCAGCCTAATTCTTCCATACCACATCAAAATTAAATACTCTCTAATTTTGAGATCTTACATTTTTCTCATTAAAGCTGCATGTGAAACGTAAGTTACTAATGAACAATGTACAAGTTATTTCTATGACTAGGACTGTTCTTGTTACCTGTAGCAGTGCCACTGAACAGTGGGAAAATGAGTAGTGAGATAGATCACTGAAGTCATCTACCTGAACAGGAACAAAAATCCTTTGATTATACTCTCCGGAGGATGTCACAAAACTTTAATCAAGTCAAGCCTCCCTCCAAGCATAAAAAGGAAAATCATTTCTCTATTAAGAATCTCTGAATATTTCCAACGTCTTTGGTCATATAACTTAATGCTTAAGTATCTATGACTTATTTCAGAACAAATGTAGAGCTGATAAAGGAATACTTGAAAGATAAGTCTCTCTAATGAAAGATAGATACCTGTACCTACTGTATTACATGATTTAATTATAGATGATGTACAACAGAGACTGTATCACTAGAACAGTAATAGAATGTCAATTAGAAATCAAAGTTGTTTTGAACTCTTGAGGGCAGAAATAGAACAAAAGTAGCCTACCACACTTAAAAAAAAACAAAATAAAATAAAATAAATCAGAAGCTTCCAAATAGTCTACTCTTCAAATAAGTCATGGACCCTTGACAAAACTTGCAGTGCAAAAATTTAAGTTACATGAAGTGTCAAAATTTGATGTTTGCGGGGGGGGGGATAGTTTGTCAAAAATGGTTTGTGTCAGAGAGCAAGTCAGGGAATTTTCAATGTTCAGAGGTACCTGAACTAAATCTGAATAAAAGGACAGCATGGGCTTTTAAGTATGGCATAGGCAAAAAATTTCAAGGCTAATCAGGTATTTTCACTGTGTTGTGCTATGCAGGTACATTCTGCTATACAGATATATTCTCAGTTGAATACTTAGTTGAAAGATAGCGGTTACAAAATACTTGTACATCGATTCTTTTTCCAGATCATCTGCAAACTACCTGTGTAACATTAAGCAAACAATTAGCTTTGCAAGCCTTAGTTTCTTTGTGAAAGGATTTCAAGGTTACTGAGGAAGTCACTTTAGAGGGAGGCTAAAGCAAAGAACTGAAGAATGGCTAGATGCCTCCCAGCACCAGCCTACTCACTGCAATGGTGAGTGTAGATTTTAGGTAGACTACCTGATAACAGTATCTTCTCTGGTGCCAATATCCAGCTACACCTCCCTTTCTTCAGTCCAAGAATATCTAGTCTAATTGAAGTTCTCATCTTCTGAGAAATAAATGAATTTAGGAAAGCAAACTGAAGTATCCAGTGTGTTTATTCACTTACTTCTATGTGGGAACATAACCACAGGGCCATACAAGGACGGCATTATGTTTTAATTTTTCTCTGACATAGGTTTTCCCCGAGCTTATTACACACAGCCTATTTGCCATACAGACACAGAGAAATAGAAGCACTTGCTATCACCTTCACTACAAGTGCTAGCCAAGCAACTGCAAGTGCTAGCGCCTGTCAGACACCGACACATTGCTTCTGGCCTGGCTGATTTCTTCCGAAAGCGACCCTCCCTGCCACAGCTTCCTAAGACTTTTGTAAGGGAGGGACTGCATCTATCCTTCCTTGCAGGTGCGTCAGCCAAGTCTTTTCATCATGGTTTCATGGTTTATGCCAACCCTGCACCCTGCCTCCACTCTTTGCATCTGAACAGTCTCGCTGAGATTAAAAGGGCAGCTCTCACATACAGGAGTGTTAATGTTTTGAAGGATCAGAATTTTGTTTTCAGTACTTAGGTACATTCCATATAAGACAACTGAGAAATGAACTCGGACCTCCCCTCTGCCACACGTTACCAGGAACCAGTCTGTCCTGTTATGTTTGGTTCCAGAAATAATGTCTAAAGGAGTTACATGGCTGCATATTTGTTCTCTTTGAAGTTCTGCATTAACATTCCTGAATACTCACAGACTCAATACTATTCGTTGAGAAACACATAAGTTTAATTAGAATTTTTGCCATGACTCAAGAACTTTATGTGAAAGAAATTACATAGCCTAATAAGTTGTGTATATTTATAGACTACCTCTCAGATGCAGTTACCAAGTTGCCAACAACCATCATTTTTTTCTTCTTATTCAGCCCAATTTAAATTAAAGTATTGACAGAAACAATTTCTGCCAGGAAAGTGGAAAAGTTAATAGGGGATGATATTGAATCTGTTTTCCTGCATTTATTTTTGCTGTCTAATCCACATCTTATATTCAGCAAAATGCTACTGAGGCCAAATAAGAAAAATAAACCAAAACAAAATGCCAGATTTTTTTCAGATGTTTTTCTCTACTCCTGTGTATGCAGAATAAAGCTAGAGGTAGAGTTTGAAATGCTGAGTAGTATATTTTTTTGCAATAAATTTCAAGTGTGTTGCACTGCCTGCAGGGAACATAAAAGCATTAAGATGTACTTATACTGAAAAAAAGAGTGATTTTAGCAGGGTTGAGAAAGAAATCCATCATGATATACATACTATACCAAATGACGCTTTGTTCACTGGACCAAACTTCCATAAAAGTACATTCAAGACAGCTGACATTTGACTCAGTGCCATTCCTTGTTGGTCAAAGTGGTATCATCACCAGTCCTATGAAAAACAAAAGAAATGCTCAGAAAACAGCTATTACTAAAGATAAACAAAAACTGTTGCTATAGGAAACAGCAGAACAGCCTAGAGCAGCAACATGTTAGATAGTATTTCCCTTGTTAGTATACGCAGTCGCCTTTACTACTTGGAAAATACAACCAACAGCTAACAAATCCTTTTCCCCCAACCCACTTTAAAAACATGTATTTATACTTGTACCACAGCACTTGGAAAAACATGAAATGCCATGTTTTTAACCATATGAACAATGCTGAGTTTCTTAAAACTGTGACTATCTAAAATTGGGTTAGCTACCTCAATACCAAATCACTCTTTCAATAAACTTGTGTTTTTCCTCACACAGTAGTGTCAGAAGTGTTACTTGATTTAAAAAAATCTACCTCTATATTTATTAGTTTACTTGACTTCTGGTGAATTTAGCTGTGAATAGAAAAAAAAAAGAAAGTGCTTCTTTACTAGAAGTTTTCAAGCTTTCCATTCAACAACAAAGAAAATGTAATCTTCTACTTTATAGGTCAAATTGTAGTGAAGTAAATACTTACACAGATAAAAGTTGTGCAAGTAACATCAGCTGCATGATAAAAAGAACAGAAGGGTAAAATGAAAGGAAGGGGAAATGAAAAAAAAAAAGATGTCAACAAGAAATGAAGTAAGATACAGTATTTTCTGTGAAGTTATTCTTATTAGTGGCTTTTCTTGACTTGCCTCTCTCATTTTTACAAGAGCTAGCATGGTATAGTTTCTACACAAAATAAACAGGGCATCTTCCCTTTGTCTAAGAAAATAATAGAAACAATTTTGATAGCTTTCTAATAGCCAAAAAAGTAAAACCTTACACAGCTGTACATATCTTGGAAGTCACCTCTTGTTGCTGTTAGTATTCCACTTGGAAATTTCCCACTGGATGCAAGGTGATAAGGAGAAGAGCCATTTTTCAATTCTTTGTTTGATTTATAGTATTTTCAGTGGAAATACTGCAATCTGTATTTTAGCTAGAATAGCTTATTTCAGAAACTTGTATATCCAAGATCTGTTACAGAATTAAACAATATTGAACACCACAGTTTAAACATTGCTGTAATTTTGTGGGCAAAAATTACATGCCTCTATTAAATTGTTTCCACAGTTTTGTATTTACACAGTATTTATTTCCTAGCTATTTGAGGCAGCTCCTAATGTTGTGCACATTAACTTCGGTCCATTTTATCAGTGGACTAAAACCACTCTACATGAGCTGAAGAAGTGACCATCACTGATGGCAAAAAATTTGGTCGTAATTGCTTGTGGGAACAAAAATGAAAAGACTAAGTAAAGGAACATGGTTTCAAAATGATGAATTACATAGAAAAATAAAGTGATATAGGCAAAGCTTTCAACTGAGATTAAAAGATGTAGGAAGGCAATTCAGAATATTAAGAACACTGCTAGCTGAAAGGCAAATATAAATCTTCCACCCCATAATCTATTACACTATTTCACATTTGTTTTTTACTGTAAATCTGTAGAAAAAGGAAACAAAAGAAAATATCAACATTTATGAAATTGAAATCTCTAGAAAACTTTGATTGGGATATACATATAAAAGCTTTCTACATCAGCCTTTTCTTTCTTTTTTTTTTTTTTTTTTTTTTTTTTTTGGTATGAATTAACCTTTTTACCATTTCTGATTTGAAATCAAGATTTTAATTTGCTGATGCCAAAATGTCCCATGATGCACAATATCTTCTCCCACTACTGAAAAATCATTACGTGTCTTAAGAAGTTTATTTCAGACTTGGAATACCTCCAGCAGAGGAGTTCCTTCAGAAAAGAATGTTGAGTACTTTCAACAATTCCCTAATAATTTAACCTGTATGTATTTTAACTTAAAATATGAGATCTCTATTAGAAGATTGACTCAGAAGTTCTGAAATATTTTATTTCTGACCATAAGTAGGCATATACGAAGTTTAACGTAAAGCTAACCCCAGGCATAAGAATTCATTTTGATTTTCCAAAGAGAAAATCCAATGAATCCATCTAATAAAGAACATTATAAACTTAGGGAAATTTTGGTTTATAATCTAAAAATGTTATGTCAAAAGACTCTCATGTGAAAAGGCTACAGCTAAATGAATGGAGGGGTGAGCAGGTTCAGTGCTATAGTCAGTGAAGGTGTCCCTGCACCAAAGAGCATGATTTTCTTCTCCCTCTCCTTGTACTTCTTCTCTCTCATGTGTCTGCTCCAGGAAGTGCGTGACCACATGCTAGTTAGATCAGCTTGCTGATCAGACTGAGGACTAAATCTATTCTGCATAATTTACAGTCAGATCAATTACACAGTGTAACTCACCCAACAGCTGCACAACTGCTAGACCAGACTAAGAGAATTACTAGGAATGCGGTAAACACGGAAATGGGACCATCTCGTTCATTAGGTGTAAACCAATGGTAAAACTCAGGCACGGAAGAGCAGGGCAAAAATTCTACAAATGGCATTGTATGAAAAAGAATGAAAGGACTGTGATTCTAATTTAGGATTGCAGTTGTAATTTAGACATCTCCTGAGTTATTTTAGATATTCCAGTCATAATAAAATTATTGCCACAGTTTTAAATGGATCTGCATCCTTAGTTTGGTGTTTCTTTCCTCCACTTTGGAGTTTGCTCCTTTCTCCTACTACCAATGGTGTTCTACAAAACAACTCTCCTTTTTACTTTAAACAAAGCTGCTATTTGGGAAGTAGTAGTTGCTATGGAGTAACTGTATTTATAAAAGATGAAAGATGTATACTTTCAAAATTTAAATGAAAGATGTAACTCTAACTTCAACAACAACAACAACAACAACAAAGTTTGAATCCCCAAATTTGAGAAATACTGAAACATTAAACATATTTAATAAACAAAATTAACAGAAAAATATGAGATAAATATTGTTGAGGTCCATCTGCCAGCATTAACAAACTGGCATTTGCTTTTAAATTGTAACTTAAAAGTGTTACAACAGGTGGTCCTCCTTCAGCTATGACAATTCTAATAAGGTTTAATTAAAAGACACTGCTGTGCTTTTTTGGTTAGAATGCAGCAAATGGTTTTCTTAGTCTGCAATGGCATAAACGCTATCGCTCTATAGCTTCTTCCCAGATACTGCTGACCTTCACCATGAAAGTGCCTTCCATGTCAAACCAACTACTTTAGCCTAGCTATTCCAAGACATCTAAACCATGTATAAAATATTCCACAGGAGAAGTGTTTTGAAAAATAACTACCTCAAAAAGAGGTTGCCTAGTGCAATTTTTACAGCAGCTCATGGGGTTTACATACTTGTCGAAAAACACTGCAAGCTCAGAGATGTCTGCACGAAGGTTTGAGCTGACATCTGACAATCTGACGGCTATATGGGTGAAACTGAGTAAGAACAGCACCACACATGGAACAATGAAAAACAAAGCACGTATTAGTTTTGTATTTACTTACAGTAGTTTCCAGGATTTTTCTTTTGCTAAGCTAAGACTGTCAATTCAAACAACTGATTTTAGGGCATGCTCTCACAGGAATGCCCTTCAACTTACTTTGTCATGGTTCAGCAAGTAACATCATCAGTAACAGCATTTCACCAGGAATGAGCAAACGAGTGAAAGAAGGAAAGAGTCTTCTGAGCTTTTTGCTTAAGGTAGCAATAGCAGCTGGAGCCAAATAAAAACCGAATCTCGTATTTCCTCATACCTACTCCTTCTCTTGCCCCAAACACACCCACTACACAAGAGAAATAACTGAAGAGCACAGATCAAGCTGCGAAATCTCTACCCTCTTTTTGCCCTCTTCTGATTAAAAAACAACAGCAAGGAATAATGAAATACATAAAACAGGATAAGCAGTGGTTTTTGCACATGTATTAAATCAGTTTTACAGTTGCACAAACCTCATAAGACAGAATTTGGCCTTAGTTGTCTTAGCCTAGTGAGTCTTTGCAGTAGATGCAGCAGACCTGCATTATTCTCATAAAAAAGATTTCAGATCATCAGCAATCTATCGAAACTAGACTTCTTTTTTGAACTATAGCTAAAATTGTCATAGAAGTTATTGAATCTGTAGGTCCAGACTATTAGAGCCTCATCAGACCTTAAAACCTCAGAACTTTGATGCAGACTTATCAATTTCAAATGTTAAATATTGATCTTCAGCTAGCTGAATATCTCTTCTAACTCCACAGTTTCTAAAATGTATACATTTACATTAATAATTACATTGCAATGTAGACTGACTTTATAAAACCCTCTGCTGCTGCTGTATAGTTACTACAGTGGTCCTTCCACCTTATGAGTAGCAATACTAGGTTTCTGACAGATGGCTTTGAATATAAGTAACTAGCGGATTTCATATATCTCAGGCTGGGATTTGATTTTATATTCCTAAATCAGGCAAACTGTATGTTAAAGTCAGGATATAAGTTCATGAATATTAATCATAGAATCATAGAATCAATAAGGTTGGAAGAGACCTCTGGAGATCATCTAGTCCAACCTCCCTGCTAAGCAGGGTCACCTAGAGCATGGTAGACAGGGTTGTATCCAGGTGGGCTTTGAATATCTCCAGAGAAGAAGACTCCACAACCTCTCTGGGCAACCTGCTCCAGTGCTCTGTCACTCTCACAGGGAAGAAATTCCCCCTCAAGGTCAGGCGGAACTTCCTGTGCTTCAACTTCTGCCCATTGCCTCTTGTCCTGTCACACGGGACACCTGAAAAGAGTTTGTCCCCATCCCCTTGACACCCTCCCTTCAGGTACTTATACACATTGATAAAATCCACCCTCAGGCTTCTCTTCCCCAGGCTGAAGAGGCCCAGCTCTTGCAGCCGTTCCTCACAGGGCAGGTGTTCCAGCCCTCTGATCATCTTCGTAGCCCTACGTTGGACTCTCTCTAGTAGCTCCATGTCTCTCTCGTACTGGGGAGCCCAGAACTGGACACAACACTCGAAATGAGGCCTCCCCAGGGCTGAGTAGAAGAGCAGGATCACCTCCCTCCACCTGCTGGCAACAGTCTTCCTAATGCACCCCAGGAGACCATTGGCCTTCTTGGCCACAAGGGCACACTGCTGGCTCAGGGTCAATCTGTCATCCAGCAGCACTCCTAGATCCTTCTCTGCAGAGATGCTCTCCAGCAGGTCAGCCCCCAGCTTGTACCGGTGCCTAGGGTTATTTTCTCCCTAGGTGCAGGACTCTGCAGTTGCCCTTGTTGAACCTCATGAGGTTCCTCTCTGCCCAGCTCTCCAACCTGTCCAGGTCTCTCTGAATGGCAGCACAGCCCTTGGTGTGTCAGCCACTCCTGCCAGCTTGGTATCATCAGCAAACTTGCTGAAGAGGCACTCCATCCCCTCATCCAGGTCATTGATGAGAAAGTTGAACGGGATGGAACCCAGTACCGAGCCTCATGTAAGTAGGCTGTACTTCAGTTTATTTTTCAAAATAATGGTAATATGTGAATACATCAAAAGGAAAATCACTTTGCACTAGTCTCTTTGCTATTTTCCTTTTTTTTAGGTTAGTTCTAATTTGATTGCCATTTAATAGCCTTTTATATTATCCACCATAGAAAGGCTATATATGATTGACTTTTCTTACTCTCTTTAATATGCTACTTTCTTACACAGTGTTGAAGAAACATCTTCAATTTTAGCCAATCTAAATTGTCTCTCCCAAATTAACATTGTTGCAAAACACTTTCAGAGAAAAGTGAGGAGCAGGGTACAGATTCTGGCTCCATAAGCATCTCTGCAAATCATCTCTGCAAATCAAGAAGTTCTTCTCCACCCCAGAAGAGGAGCTACAGCTGCTATAGTGACTACTGTGAGATAAGACTTAGCTCTGTTATTCCACAGCCCAAAGGAAAAACTCCTTCCCTTCTGCAGTACTTCATCAGGCAAATTCACCTGTGCACAGTAAGTAGCAAACCCATTTCATCCCTTTCATCCCATTTTCGATTCCTATTTAAATCAGAGGGAGTTAGAAGCCTAAATACATTTGCATATCTGGGATTACATCCAAAATTTGATAAAGTGACTCACTGGAGACCTTCTACAAATCACCTTGCAAGTTTTAAAGTAAGTGTAATTCTAATATCTGTAAAATATTTGAATACATACCCTTCCAATACTGAATTAGCAAGACATTTTTAAAAAGATATTTAAAAAAGAAAACATAACAATTTAATACTCCAGCAAATTCTTCCGTTTCATGTTAATAAATTAATTTGCAGTGGTTAATAATACAAATAGTTGTTTCTGATATTTTCTTCAGATCACATTAAAAAATAACAAATGCAGTACAACACTGCATGTTCACATTGCAGTTTTACATCAGTTTAATTTACAATTCAATCAGCATGAGTCACACCAGAGGCTGCACTAAGCATAGCCTTTCTGGATTCATTAGAGTGGCTGCTCATTCAACAATAAGGCTTCACTTGCCAGTAGTCATTCTCTCCAAATCCTCGCAAGCCTGCTGAGGATGCAGCTCTGCTAATAAGCTGCACTGGGGCCTTGTGCTTACAGCTATGCCCTTTATTGTACATTATTCACCTCAAGCACTGCCAAGCTGTTTAATGTTTAAGTGAATAGTTGAGTAAATGACATTTTCATACTATACATATCAGTACCCCAGACAGGAGAAGCAAGTACATATCATGTATATCCTAAGAGGGTATAATACAATTTTCTGTACAGCTGCTTGTAGATCCTTTATCTCCACCTTGATTTTCCCTTTTCAGTGTAAAAGAAGATCCAGCTCATATCCTGAGGATATCATAATCTCCTCAGTTATGTTTGGGATTCTGTCAAGCCCTCTGCTCTATACAACTTCACCAGGTACTATCATTTAATTACAGTATTATCCCTGAATTAAACATCATATTGAAAGCATAGGTGGGGGGAAAAAAAGGGAAAAAAAAATGCCAACTGACAAAAAGACAAATCGTTATCTTTTTCACTATAACTGTATTGGGGAAATAAGAAAATAAAACTGAATCTCATTGTTTTTCAAGATTTGGGGAGATCGTGGATGGCCTCTCCTCCATAAGGATGCCCAACTGGAAGGCATACTCATACGTCCAGTCCAAAGCTTGCCTATGATAGCAAAAACTAGAGATACTACTTTTTCAATTGTAGCTATAAAACATGTCAGTTTGGGTCCTTTAAAATATCTACTGCTTGGCTTTTCTCCTTAGAAAAAAATATAGTATTTCTTGAATAACAAAGGGGAATAGGACAACCAGTCATCATTGTATGTGTTGTTGCAGTGATGTCCCTTCCTTCCCCAGACGGGTGATGACAGTGTGCCAGGATCAGGCATTAATCCAATTTTTTAGGGGGATCTGCCTGCACCTTTTTCAGGGATAACTGAAAGCCCTCAGAGAGGCTTTAAATACTTAACAGCATTTACTACTAGACAAAAACCAGAAAAGGGTAATGTTTTCAACAGGGAAATACTCAGCTGTAGAGAGTAAGACAGATTTGCACAAGTCTTATCTGTTCTATCAACGTAGTGTTAGCCTTCTCCTTAAGTCTCTGAGTATAGTAACATTCAGCCTCCTCCTCAGTAGCAAGAAACTCGTTACAGCTCCTTCCAGGAAACATTGTTTTGTTACTTGTAAATCTCATCTGGTTCCTCCTCTTCTAGCTTTCTCAGGCTTTTTGTACGGCAGGGAATCGTTCCCTGGTTGCCACAGGGGCCATTCTGAACGTAATGCTCAGTTGCCATCAGAGAGATAAGCTTCTCCTCTCCCTGAAAAGATTTCCGAGTTCTACCTGACTCACATTTTAAGGGACAAGAAAGTAAAATGAGCAAATTCTTCCCTGCTGTTAAACCAGAGCCTTGTAACAAAACACAATATACAGGAACAAACAGACTAGACACCAGTTACAGACAGAGAGGGCACTGGGAGGAGTGGCCATTTAGACCCTTTGGATGAACCCTTCTAAATCTCTGATTATGCACTTGTGATCCTGCTACAGAATCTGCATAACCAAGCTTACAGCTGGTTTTGCAGAGATCTACTTAAGGAAAAAAAAATGCAATATACAATCGCAAAATCTTTCCAGAATAATCAGTAGGAATGTTAGGTCCATAAACTAAGCACACAGCACTTCTGAAAACCTAACTATCTGAAGATTGATGCAGTAGCTACATTAAAGATACTTAGTTAGATGACAGAATCAAGAGTCTTAGATTTGCAAGACTGACTTCTTGCTCACACTGGATGTAGATCCATGGGATCCTTTAAGTTTTTATTGTAACCAAATACTTCTTTCAAAAAAAGACGTACTGCTGATCAAAAGTCTTTCATGGTAAGTGACAATCCTATCTTCTCATCAGCCATTTCAAATCTCAGTTCCCTTTGAGGTATACATCTACTATACTTCCATGATGAAACAGCTTCATACTGTAATTATGCTTCTGTCTGCCAGATTAAAGAGGGTGTCTCACATCAGAAATCACCTTCACATTTATGTACTTGTAAACCATAGTAACCTTATGCTAAACTTTCTCTTTAATAAACTAGGTTAAGAGCCATTCTTATAGCAAGATATTCCTTTAGACCTCATCAGTTTTACAGTTTCTTTGCTATTTTCAACTTTTAGAGTTTAACATATGGCTTTTAGAAGCTGGTAAAATGCTTGTGTGAGAAACTAGGCTGTTACCAGTATATGCAGATGTTAGGAACTATTGATACCCTGCTTAGTAAAGAAAGGTTTTAATCCCAGATACAACACATCATTGGAAGATTAAGTTCAAGTGGTTATTCATTATGATTCTTTTCAGCATCATTACTTCCTATTATACAACTTCTCACAATGTAATTATTACACATACTTCCTTTTCTTATAGCAAGTCTTTGAATTTTGCTGAATTTCTATCACTTTGTGTCACTGCATTTTAAGTCATATGGAAACTTTACTATGAATGCTTTCCCATTTTATTTCCAGGCTACCGATAAAGGTATTAAACTGTCCTGAGCTAAAAACAACTTTCTTTTGGTTGACAGTTCCCCATTTAACTTGACTTACGATATCTGAAAGTCAGAATGTTTCTAAACCTTTCTATATGTGTTATATTGATTTTGCATAGAATTTGGAATGAAAGAAAACAGAGAGGATGAAGAATTAAAATATAGGATATGATATCAAATACCTTCCAGCAAAAAGGAAATCAGAAAGAAACAATTTTTGACTAGTGAAGTTGAACTTACATTAAGTTACTTTTAAATCTTGAAACATACAGTACATTTGATGGGATTCTAGGCAAGCACTTAAGCTGACATTCATCATGAATTTGTTCCTTCCTTATTTGCTTTTCTATGCATTGTCACATAAATTTCATTTCGTCATAAATATAAGCTGTCTACTTCATCAGCCCCTTTACTATACTAAAATATTTGCATATATATATTTTTAATTATCCTAAATGTCTATACTATTCCAAAGGACCTATAATAATAAAGGTTTGTCAAAATCTAAATAGAAAGCTTTGAAATATATATACACACACATATATATAGGATAGGGATATTTCTCTATATGTATATAATTACTATTTTCTATTTAAAATTTTCTATTTAAATCCCTTCCATAATACTGTGGTTCTGTACTACTTTTGCCTTGTAGCATTTTTACCATTTTTATTGCTGGTAACCATTTTTTAAAATATTTTTTCCTCTACCCATATTTAGAATAGTGAAGCTGTGAATTGCAAATGTATTTTGGTTTAAATGCAGCTGCATATCTATTGTAGCAATTTTCTGTTAAAAACAAAATGAGCCCAATTTATTAACGCTTCACACTTTTATTATACATTGCTTTGCATGATGGACAAAAAAATAAATCTTCATATATTCCTAACATATTTCTATCTGTTAACAGTTCAGGGAAAACTTCTTGATGTCTTTTGTACTGTTTTTGTTCTTTATTTAGCAGCACCTTTACCGTTTCCTCCTAAACTTCTTTCTTGCATCAGGATGGTAGATGAGTTTTTTAAGGGGGTTTAACAGAGCTGATATCCATTGCTGCCAGTAAATTAATTTGTGTATGCTCCAACAGAGCACATCAATAATCTATGTTACTTTACCCTTAGACTTGTCGTCACGCAGCATGTACCCAACCTTTGTTTACATTAGTCAGAGTTTCTATATAATTATAACTTTGACAACATTCTTGGCTGAATATTAATTTGGATGTCCATCATCAGTTTCCTCTATTTGAAAACAGAAAACAATCAAAACACGAGATTATTGTACTGAAAGGCCAGCAATAAATTTTTCCTCAGCCGATGTACAATATGCTTCTTTGATTCAATTAATTCTACATGGTACTTCTCACAACAGAAAATGATACTTGGTTTTAATTTTCACCTTAGATAGAAACCAAGAGAGAGTATTCCTTTCACCCACACAAGAAACAAATTTCACATAAAGCAATGGATAAAGCTGGATAACATGTATATATTCACACACAAATAAAAATAACATCAAGTGCAAACATATATTTTAGAAGAGTGAAAAACAATGTCATATTTCTCTCTGTCAGTATACAGTTAACATACAGAAAGAACAAGAGTCATTTCTGTCATGCTTCTAAGTAATTGACAGTCTTTGGTATTAAAATAAACAAATACATAGATCTCTGCTTCACTCACTCACTCACTTTTTAGAATGACTGAAAGGTATGCCAGCTGAAATAATTTACATATTTCACCTCAAAGGGTCAAAACTGAACTAGCATGATGTTTAATTTTATACGATCAACAGAATATACGCAGTAATAATATGAGAAACATAAAATTGCAGTGACGTTCTGCATAAGAACTGACATAGGTGAATGATTTACTGATCATGATTAATGAGCCTCTCAATCTCTATATGAAAAGGAAGGAAAAAAAAATCACTGACGTTGACAAAACGCATTACTGCTAGTAAAGCAATACTCCATGCCACAGGAGACAGTTTTCACACTTCCCAGTTAAGCCTGGCAGCCTTGCTCACATTTTGTGATGGACACAGCAGGGACACACAGTCAGCATTGCTGTCTAATATTAAGTTGCAGGAGCTATAAAAGGACCAGGACAGATCAGAGTAAGATAGAAGCAATCACTAAGAAGTCTTACAGAAAGACATGACCCTAAAGGTGACAGATGTCTTTCCTACTAGAGTACAATCTTCTCCAAAAAGCCTTGTCCACATGGGATTGATTTAGCAGACGTATGTTGGGATGAAGTACAACCTGTTCCTTTTCTACAGTGCGTTTGGATAGCTCTATAAACTTTGCTGATTTATACCAGTAGCTAATACCTACACTGCATTTTCTTGCAGTTGTGTCTGGCACTTTTGAGAGGATTGTAAGGCATTTATGTAGAGCATGTAGCTTTCCAGGAGACCCACAATTTTCTTGTGTATTCACATAAAGCTAGCTAACATCTATCCTCTTTTGTGACCTGGTAAACATGAATATTGCTCTTTCTGTAACTTTCTTAAAGCTGTATCTTTCTTCGAGGACTCTATGGGTTGTATAGTAGGTATTACACAATAATTCCTTTTTAAAAAAAGTGCAGCAGTATAAGGCATTACTACTATTTGTAATTAGTAAATATATCCCATTTCTAAGCATCTGTGAGTATGTCTATGTGCATATGTATATATAGGATATATATCCTGAGTCAGTCTTTCAAAGGCAAAATCTCTCTGTAGAGTTACTATGTATCTTCCATTATTTGGTTGTATTTTTTTCTTAATCTATTAAAAAAAAAAAAAAAAAAAAAAGGAACATGAAAGTATTCTGCTCAAATCCATAGAAAATAAGATGACAAACAGAGCTCTCTTACTCAATATTTCTGTCATAGAATGTAATGATATAAAATTGCAATGCTGCAGACACTATTATTTAGTATTCATATCATGGAAGCAATAAAAGTCTCACAATTTGAGAACTATTTGAGTGAGCAAGTTTTTGTAATTAATCTTTCCTGCCTGATTGCATTTCAGTTCCACACCTTACATTTTCAGTCATCAAGAGGCAGTACGCAGAACTTCTACTTACGAACCAAGTACAATCATAACATGGTTATGATATAGACTCAAATCTAGATTATATTGTCATAAGCTGTTAAAATTATAAAATGTTTACAATTCTCAGTCAACTCTTGCTACACAAGAATGAGTATTTATTATTTGATTTTCTATGACAGCTGAAAAATGTAGTTATATAAAAGTGTGAAAAAAATAGGAGGTTTAAGGGGAAAAGATTAGCTTAAACCACACAACTCAAGCAGAACTCAACAGAGCAGTGTAGAATATAGAGTAGAAGACAATCCTGTAGATGGGAATGGAATGGACAAAGTAGTCTTACATATCGAGTTCTCTAATTATCTAGTTAGGTAATATTAAGTATATTTTTCTTGTGGTTAGATTTTATCTGACAGATAGTCTTTACTGAGTGAGTAACTAAAAAGCATTCCTGACAGGGTAAGACCATAAACTTCTATCATCAGTGACTTTTTAAGAAAATGATTAATCAACAGTGGATTTAGAAAAAAAAAACAGGTGTGTCCAGTACAGAATTAGCATTCACCAAATACTTCATAATTGACAATGCTTGAGTTATTGAAACTAAAGACTGCTTCATTAGAACAGTTCGTGCAAGCATTGGAAAAATAATGCTGTAGCTGAGCAGATTCATTTCAACTTAGTTCTTGTCTTCAGTAGAATACAAACTCCACTACCTCTGCTTGTTACATTTTCTATATATGTATATACACATGCACATACATATATACACATTTATATGTACACAATAAACACAGTCCACACTTTCTGTCCTAGAATATAATCCTACATTCCCTTCTGAGCAAACTGACTGCTTTAAATGCTACCTTTCCACAATCACTTAGCTATAGTTTACAAACCCAACAACCTCCTATATTCACTCATTCTATCCTACACATCAGAAATTTTCTGATGAGAAATGTTAAAGCATTTACTGTTGCTTTATAAAAAGAAACCAGAGAACTAGATCTATGTGTAGCCTTCCCTTTGTACTGTCTGTTCTCTCAAGCTGTGCTTGAATATTCTTTGAAATGCATCCAGCATGTCTCAAATCTGAAAAGTCATTAGCAGATGCTTAGTACCTATTTAAGTCTAAATTACATGTTCAGAAAACATCTCCTATAACATTTGAAAAATCCACTATTGTCAGCTTCCTTGATTTTATCCTACATAATAGTTAATGCTTTTTTCTTTTCTTTTTTTTTTTTCTTTTTTTTTCTTTTAGTAAAGCTATAGCTCCTGGAGTCATGTTGTTATATGAAAATCTTTATTTCTACTAGGCAATAGAGTAGAAAAATATATTTTTAGTTCTTACTGACATCAAGGAAAACTTGAAATTTAAGAGATATTTATCTGAGTAATAAATCTCTATTTTTGAATGTTCGAGATTAACAATACATAGTTTTCAAGCTTTAACTCACAATTTTAGCTTCTATCTATAACATGTGAGAACTCTTAAAAACAATGCAACAGATAAGCTGAAAATCACCAGTTATCAACCATTTTGGTAGCTGTTTAAGAAGTATTAAACAGGTATTTTGTTCAATGTATGTCAAGCAAAACAAACAAAAAACGCAAAACAAAACCAGGTGTATTTCATTTTAGGCCTGTCTCTCTACTAAGATGTTCATTCTTATGCTGCTAATAGTTAATACGAAGTCATCCTGAAATAGCAGTAATGAAGGTAAAAAGGAGAACTTACTGATTTTTCTAGGAATTGAAAATAGCTGGGTAGTACTGTCTGTGTATAACAGATCGCAAATTCTAGTATTTTTGATGACCTCTGCCTTGTACCAGTAAACCAAGCAAGAGTTTTAGGTAAGAGGCGAACCTGTAGTGCAGTAGTGAGTGCACACCATGGAGAGCTTATGCAAAGATCCAGGAGTTGCATGTCTCTCCAAAAAGATTGTAAAGATGATTTTTAAGGTTATAGTTTTTGAAGACATGTTATTGGTGAAATACTAAGACTGGAGAAAAAGGCTGGTTTTAAGGATTGCCACAAACCACATATCCTGGTATTTTAGTACAGCAAAATTGAATCTCAGTTTACTTCTAGATTTGCCAATAAAATTAACTTTATGATATGCAGGACTATGGCCTAGAATCTGAAGCTCAAAACAGTATGAGATTAATGTATTTGTCATTGGTATTCAAGATCTGAATGTTGCTGTTTGAGCCCACTGCTAAAGTGGAAAATGAGAAATAAGGCAACAATTTTCTTAACTACTGTACAGCTGAAACAATCTTATTCTCTCACAAAAATAGGAAAAAGAGCAAGAAGAAAGGCAAACATGCATTGTACTTTGTTACAAAAGTAGCTAGGAAAGCCTAAAAACAGAATCTTGTTTTTCTAATCTGAAACATTCCTGTCTACCTGAAGTATTTCTTGGCAATGAACACCTGTGTATTTTTTAAAGAGAAGTTTCAATATTAGTACAACTGATATTCCTGAATTTGATTCTAATCTCATTTCCTTCAACAGTGAAATTTATGTAAGTAGTACAACCGACTGTCGTGTTACAGACAGTGATAAAAATGGCATTTCAGATTTTAAAGTGAACAGTGAGGAAAAAGATAAGACAGAAGAATCCCAAGCACCTAAATCATTTGCTGTGATTCTTATTATTACTCTATTTACTTATTGTAAAAGAAGACAACAAAACCAAAAAGAGAATCATAAAACTGAAATGCTTGTTTTTGTCTTTTGCACTACATAAAAAACATCACTAGGTATTTGTAACAGTCAGTCTTGAAGATCAAAGAAATAAGTTCATATACAATTGAATTTAATGACAAAACATACTTTGAGAGTAGTACGATCAGACCTTGAACACTGAAATTTTTATTCTGAGAAAGGCATCTGACTATAAACTGTGTTCACACTAAGCAGCTATAAAGATGACTGTATGACTCAGATGAAGCTTATACTTTTGCTGATACCAAATAATTTCCTTTGGTAATTGTGTTAAAATATATTTACAACTGATTGCATTCAGAGTGCTTTTAATTGACTTTGACATGTTTTAAGTATGGAAAGCAAATGTACTGAACTGTGAGGTTGTTTTATGCACTGAAATTTGATAGTAACTTATTCTTTCATTCTTTGCCTCAAGTGCAATATACTTAATTGGTTCCTACCCACTGAATTGCAATCATGGTTTATAGCTAAGCTAGCAGCCTAGCAGCCTTTAAAGGTTTGATCCAACTTCATTTGTAACTTTCAGAATACACCATTATGTCAGTGAATACTATGAGAACACAAGTGTGTCCTTACATTTTTACCATTTTAATGCTACAGTAAGACATAACAATCTCCTTTCACTGCAGGGTTCATTAAAACCCTGCTGGTAAATGATCTGTCATAGACCTCTGGGTTGTCTTGCTAAACACAAGCTTCAACACTATTTTTTGAGGGCTGTTGCTTTACAGAGTCCAAAACGTTCAAAGCCTAGGGGGGAGGGGAAGGCAGGGAGAGGAGCTTTAATGTCATAGTCTTCCAGAGTGAAACATCAGATCTCTGCATTTATGTCTTTTATTTCCTAGAGCTTTGGTTTGATAATCTTGTCATTTCCTCGTTTTGTTTTATATGATAATAATAAAAAAAAATGTTTCTTGGGGTGAACGGAACAGATGACAACTGTCACGAACAGATAAATCTATAAACTAACTGAATATATTTTAGTTTGATAAGCACTATAAATTACACAGTCACTTCATGACTGATATTCATATGCTTTCTTCTTTTTGATATACTGATTTATTCTTTTCTACGGTCCAGTAAAAAAAAAAATTCATTTTTAAAATTACAGAAAAACTGTTACAGGCATTTAGAGTAGCTTATTAAGCAGTATCTTGTTTGTTGAAAGATTTACTGCTGTTTGGAAAAGCTCTTGAGATGTTAAGGCTCTTAAGAATCTATATTTGGTTATTCTGTTAGACAATCAAATCTGTACACTCCTCATTAAAGTCCACAGGACTTCAGTTAATGTTGAAATGTATTCCCAAATCAGCATCTTAATGTTCCATTTTTGATGCATTTACTAAGGACAAAAAATGCAAATAATAAATCTTACCAGCGACACACTGTCCCTTAACTCCTCCTAAAGAAACTTTAGCTAAGGTTGCAAAGATTAAGTTTGTAGTCATCATACTTAACTGTTCTTGCGCAAGTGCAAACAAGCTCCTTTATTTTATCCTAACAGTTAGCACTTCAGTAAGTTCTTTCGGAAGACTGCATTTCCTTATACTTCTGAACGAGTTTGCTACTAGTTATGTCAGATACATCTCCCAGCTAACCAGCAGGACAATATAATGTTTCCACGCAGGAAGACAAGAGCTGAGCCTCTTAGCATCTCCCAGGCAAATAGCGTAGAAAGATTGGAGAAGACTGATGACAATAGCTGCGTGCTCTGCTAATGGAGCTGCACCTTCCTTCATGACTGCTGCTTTGCTAAATTAACACATTCAACTTTTTTTTTTTTTAATCTCCCATTTCAAAATAGTATTTCCTAGTATATGGAAAATCATCATCTTTCATTTAAAATCCTAAAAGGGAGGAGAAGAGGCATTCCACTATGTCTATTTCTTTTTTGATGACTCTGTGCCAGGATTCTTGCTGCTTCGTCAATACCAGTCAATATTCAGTTTAAAAGAACTACCTAGAGCCTCTCTTTTTCATGCTGTATATGCAGCCTGGGTGTTACGCTCCTGAAAGCCTTTAACTGCTTGAACCTCATGTATCAATACCCCTCTAAATCCCGGTTCAAAAGTTACATACATAATAGCTTCAACTGTTAATTGAGTTACACTATGTCCTGGTTCTGACTGCTGCCCTGATTACACTGTTTTCCTCTAGCTCCACCCACAGTACTGAGCCTACTGTAAAACCCAAAATCTAGATCTCTCTTCCATTTAGATAAAATATATTGGAAAACTTTTGTTAAAAATTATCTGGATTCAAACGAGAACAGATTTTGTCTCTGAATATTTTAGCTATCATGGAAATGTAGCAAATGTTTCCCATTGTATGAAAACAAAAGATCACCTTAAACAAATACAGCTGACATTATCTGCCATTGCTATGGTCCAGTATTTTTTTCCCCTCAAATGGAAGACTGGAATATATGGTGTTTATTTTTGTTTTAATTGCAATATAATTTCAGATTGTGATAGAGAAGAACATACTGTCCATTAGCAGAAGTGTCATAGTTAAGATCTGTAATTTTTAAAATCTACAGTCTCCTCCCAAAATCTCTCACATGTTTATACATGTACAGATTCTTCCATTTAAATTTATGCAAGGTGAATCACTGTAGGTAAACACTCTAACATTTGATTTTTGCAAACAACATTAATAAACCAGAAAACATTTTTATCTTTTCAATTGAAATACTATAGAATTACTCAAACCTATTATTCCCTTCAGTTAAATCCCTGAGTTTTAACACTTTGTATAACAGAATTAACAAAAACTTCAACTTGCTCAAACAGGATGTTTACATAGAAATATATGACCGTGTCACTTAATTCTATCAACTGCATTTTCTCTCTTTTCAACTAATAATCTCTGTGCCCAAAATAATGTGTTCAGGGAAGATTCTAGAAGAAATTATCTGAAAGGTATTTTTATATGTCACATATGATAATTTTAAGTTTTAGAGACTGGCTCAAATATTCACAGCAAACCAGCATCTAAATATTCTGTGTTACAGAAACAGCTCATAGGCATGGAGGCAACATACCCCTCCAGTAATTTCCTGACAGGGAAATCCTCTGCGTAGTGTGGAGGAATCCCAGCCAAACATAGAATCAGCAAAGATAATTTCTTCCTCTCCTGAGGCCTAGAAACAGAGATTGAAAGGCAGAGAAATGTAACGTTGGTAAAAGATGGAAAGCTTGCCGTGCAGCTGATGGATGTAATAGTTTCCATCTGTCTCAAGCTAGAACAGCAGGCAAATGACCCTACTCAGTACAGGAGTCACGTCAGAGATCAAGGAGCAGCAGCTGATATCCTGACAGTGACTCTGCTCAGAAACTAAATACTGAAGTGTCCCTCTCCCAGGCAAACACCTACTGGTGTAAGAGGAACATTCCTTATTATGTTGAAGAGACAAAGAATATGCATCTCAAATACGTCTACAGAAAGAAACTTTGAGAGAAATGTAACCTAGGTTTGGATTGAAAAGGCAGGTAAAGAAAAAAAAAAAGTGTGACAGGTCAAACCACTAGTAACTTCTTAAAAAAGCTTTTTTATTATGAACAAATACAGTTTCCTCCATACATTTTGTAGCTGCAATTTCACACAGAAGGAGAGACAGTAAAAAAGAAACTCAGAGAAAAAAAACATTGAATAATCTAAAAAGAATTACCCTTAAACTGGGAAGGTCTTACCTTTGGGGTAAGTGAATTTTAATATTCATATGGTGTCCAGATGGAATGAGCAAACACATATCAGAAACTAAACGGTGAAGGACTTTGATGTGTGTGTAAGTTTGTAGAGTACAGGATAAAATGCCTGAGTGAAGTTGCATGTCAGATCTTCTAAATGCTCTGCAGAAGATTCTGCAAGCACAGTAGAGTGAAGAAAGATGCATGTGCTAACAAGGAAGAGTGACGTAAAAAAAAGTAAAGTTTTGCTTAACACAGGTTGTCAGCCTATGAACCAATTCAGAGCTCAGGCCCTGACCTGTTTCAGCTCAGGCCCTGACCTGTTTCAAAGGTAGAGGTGAAAGCTGATGCAGTATGTTAAAACCCTGGAACATTAAAGGAAGATAAGGTAACACACACACACACACACACACACACACACACACACACACACACACACACACACACGGTCTTAAGATCATGAACACAAGAAGGCTGTTTGCTATAGCTTATGTCTTGTTAGTCTCTTTTCCTATTATAGCTTTTCTCTGTTAAACTCTTGAGATGTTAGATGAACAAACTTCTGTTCCTTTAAACCAAAGTTTTTATCACTTTGTGTATTCTTCCTAAGGTTGTCCAGCTCTTTTTATTAGATTCACTGAGTAGCAAAAAATGCTTCATTGTCATAAATGTCTGACATTGTGTGGTTTTCAAAATAGCCCAATAAAAAATAATTTTTTTTCTTTCTCCAGAGATGATAAAGCAAAACTAATTCCAACAAATCATTGGAAATTACGTGATGTTCTTTCACAGTAAATTCTTAATTCTGCATGATCGCCCTCTAAACAAAACATCATTATATATATAACACTCCCCCCAAAATACACTCTTACTGATGAGCATATTTAATGAGAACAAAAACAATTACTTCAACAAGTGTTTCTTAAAGAGGTACTGAAAGATTGAAAATGTTTGATGGGGATGCTTCAGGCTGTCATCTCTCACAGCCACCTGTTTGTCCCTTCTTGATCAGATCATTACAGCTTAAAGGAATGTTTTAGACTATGCTGGAAAAAAAATTTAAAAAGTTTAGCCAAGGCAGTAACTAAGTTTGTACTACTAAGAATTAATACTCAATGCATGTTAATGGTACTAATTTTTTTTTTGCAATCCTTATTATCACTACAAACTCCATATAGATTTACCTATAAAAGAGGATTTCCATTCTCTGAGCTGAAAAAGTAAAACAATTCAATAATTCAAAAGAACTGAATTTATGAAATAACGCAGACATGACAAATATGAACCAATACAATTTTAAATATACACTTGACTTCCACTAAAAATCAAAAGAATACTGGGAAAAATAAAATTTTTATAAAACTTATCTCTGAGACTTTATAAGGTATGATTTAGTTGAAGGACAACTCCCTATACGCCAGATCTTGCGGGATTAAGTATTTAAACCTAATTGCAAGACAAATCCTTGCAGGATACTAAAGCCCTATAGGAACAGAGAAAGGTTTACAAATAGAAATCCCACAGTACACAGTTGCTTCATATAAGTCTGGCTGACACTAATTATTCAGTAGACTAGCTGACTGGAAAAATCTCTTCCTTTGAAACTGCAGATTCACTGTAAAATAAAAATGTGAAAGCTAGACCTAATACAGTTAAATATTTGTTTAGCAGGAGATACTATGCATGACAAATCAAGCATCCACCCTGAATTCATTTTGAAGACCTAGAAAAGATCCTTTTTTCAGTTTCTTTCTTGTCTTCAAATATGGTGAGGGAAGAGCGAAGCACAACCAGATTTTGTCTCGTTGATTTTATTGTACTCTAAGGGTTACAATTACCTGAAGCAACCTTTGCTTTCATTTAACATCCATCAGTAACTTTTTAAAAAAAAAAAAAAAAAAAAAAAAAAAAAAAGAGAAATTCATACAAAAATGTAACTGCTGTGACTATGCTAACTTAAACTGATCAGAATCTGGTTCTTAATCTCGACAGATACCTCTTTCAAGAATGAAAGCAGCCTGTTTAGGGTTCCCTTTCTTATTCCTGAACTAACAGATGCAGATTCCTGCATCTGTCAAAGAGCAGGTCTGGAGATAGAAAATAAACAGATGAACTGAAGTGCTAAAACCAGTGAATGCTATTAAAAGGCTATTGCTGACTACTATTTCAGAACATAACAGAAAGCTTCAAAATTTCTCAGATACCAGGAAGTTCTAGAGAAAAATGACACTGAAATACATATTACAGCTCATAGTATTTTGGCCTGTTTATTTTATAAGATGTTTACAGTACATCAAGCGTGTTTGAAGCACAGTTGTTCAGATCCTCTTGAATTTCTTTTGAGGGAAAATTATAGTCAAATACTTTTCATGTAATAAAGATTTTAGATCTTAGAAAATCCTCTAGACAGAGAGGACAAATACTCTACTTTCAAAGAGCATACAGACATTTTTACTTTTACTGGAAAACAAACAGTTCTTCTCTTCCCTAATTCCAAGTAGATAAGGTCAGATCCACAAATAGCGAACTGCTATTACAAACTGAAAAAATAATCTCAGATATCAAGGATTATATGATCTAAATTGATTACAAATACAAAGGTGCCAACTTAATCTGTGACGAAAAAAGACATCCTTTTCACGTGGATAAATTAGTATAAGTGAGTAGGATCGGCCAGTGCTGAATGATGTATCAGAAAAAAATGAAAAATTCAATACTTACTAATATTTGAATATAAGATAAAGGATGAATTCATAACACACTACTTTGATGATTTTTCAAAAGAAAGATAAAGAATATTTTTATCATCACAACTTCAATACTTTCTTCCTTCAAGAATACAAATAAAGAAAATGTTGCCCTAAAATTGCTGAAGCAAAGCTCTATGGCTTAGTAGGTCTGAAACCCACTCATTGTTTTAGCACTGCTGAAGTGTTACAGTTTCTTGTTACTCATTGTGCACAGAGAGCTATTAAGAGTTAGCACATACTACATTAGAAATAGATAACTAGGTCTGAAAATTACTTTCTTGACTATCATTTCAAATCTTGAGCACAACTAAAACCAAATGTGTAAAGTTAAAATCCTGCATGAAGTTGGAGCAAGGCTAAACCTCACAAATAGGCAGCAATTTCAGCATAAGTATGATATGGGTAATTATTTGAGCTATTATTTATGAGCAAATTGGAATATTGGTGATACTAATCCTAGGAATACATGTTCAGAATATATAATGCAGATTAATGAAGCATATTACCACCATATTTTCCTCTTAACACATTCCTTGGCTGGACATTCCATGTACTCTGTAGAAAATACCTTACAAATTAACCACGAACCATAGCCTCCTCCCTCAGTGGAAAACAGAAGTGAGATAAAAACTTGATAGCTTCATATTTAGTGCCTTTTAAGGTAAAAATAAATATATAAATCCAGGACAGACAAAGCATCAGATTTAAAATCTGAGCTTAGCCGGAAGCCTCAGTGCAACAGCAATTCAAAGTCAGCTGAGCATGCATGCAACAGCACTGCTAAAACACCTTCAGGTAATTGTGTTAATTGGAAACAAGGATCTGGAATGTGGAGGAAGCTCAGATGCCATCCAAAGAAATTATACAAAGATGATATTGGATGGAAGTAAAATGAAAAAGATAGTATTTCTGAAGTAGCTTGGGTTTCTTTAATGGAGGGATTCATACATGAAGAGTGAGTATATCACACCACATTATCCAAAAAGTACCTTCTTGTAGTGCTATGATCTGCCTTTCACCACAGCACCACCTCATTTCTTTCAGTGGCTGGAATTTTTATTATACATTTTGAATGGAGAACTGCTGCTGCCTTTAACTACTAGTGAACAGTGGGTTCCTGCAAAATGTTTGTAAGTGTACGCACACTTACACTGTCATCTGAAATGGAAGTACAGTATCAACCCCTTCTGTTCTGTAGGTATACCCTAAGAACGAGTGCTAGTCTGGTATTCCAAGGCAGATTGCTATAGAACAGATCTACATATAGACCTTTTCCAACCAATGTATTCTGTGCATATGCAAATAAGCAACAGACGTTCTTTGGAATATAACACACATGAAGTACAGATGTACCCAGCTACTGTTTCCAGAATTTACATTAAAAATAGATTATTACTCTATTTTTGTATCATGCATGAAAGTGACTGTCAAAGTAAACAATGAATACATTCTAGTTATGAGACATTTTTCTTGTTTTGTGCATCTCACTGAACATGAAGACTACACTAAAAGGAAAGTAATCTCATTTATACCAGCTACCTGCAGGACTTCATATGCTCACCTTAATCAGGATAGATTCTTTAAAAGATTGGCATACAGCAATATATAACTCTTAAAAACAAAACATGAATGCCTAATTTTTAAAAAAGGAAAAAGATGAAGTACTACAGTATTTTTTTCATTAAAGTCTTCACCATCTTTTGGGGGGAAAAAAATGAAGACTTGCAGCACTTGTGGCAATCCTTGCCATGGGAAGGCTGTGGATAAAGGTTTATATTGGTTCCAGAGGAGACCACACAAGTATTTGGAAGAAATGTCAGGCTTACAGAGTCCACGGAACATTTTTGTAAAGGTTAGTGTCATTTACCCCCTGCCCTACACCTCGAGGTCTGAAGCATCACCAGGACATGTAACTGAAAGATTACGTATCTTTGTTAGCAATTCAGATATTTTGTCCTGGAATTCTGTTGGGATTCCTGAGTGAATGTCATCCACTCTTGGTGGCCAGGTAGTGTTAAGTGTCACTGTCTGGTGAGTCTCTCTCCTAAAAGGCTTCTGGTGTGGTAAGCTCCCCAGCTTTTCACGGTGAACCAGCATGCAAAGAACTTATTTACCTTTTCTGCAGTATCATCATCTTTTCCAGGTACTTCTTTCACATTGGCTACCCACAGATCTTAGAGATTATGGGGAGCTTCTTGTTCCTCGTGTCTCAGGAATTTAGTACAAGTTTTGATTCCTTAAGTTAGATTTTCATCAAATTCTTTGTTGGCCTAATTATTTTTTCTCTTTTATCCGTTAGAATTCAAAATCCTTTTCTCTGTTCAAATACAACTTCAGCTTTTTAAAAAATTCTTCTTACTACTAATAACCATTCCCTTTGCTGTTTATGCATGCCAACCTCCTTTTACACTTTCTTGAGCATTTCATAACACATTGTATGAACTGGCATTGTGTTACCACTATGGTCTTCCTCAGTAGTCTATGCACTGCCTGTAAGGATTTAATTCTCTGAACCATTTGTGCCCTTTAGCTTCCTTTTAACAAGCATCCTCATTTTCACCTAGTTCTTGTTATTAAAGTTTAGCAGTGAATTCTTTGACTCTTGATTCTCCTGTAGGGATGCTGAATTTAAGTACTTTATGGTTGCTGTTTAGAGATGGTGCCTTCCTGGTGAGATTTTGAACCAGATCCTGCACATTACTGAGCCAAATAAAGGGTTGCTTTTCTTCTCGTGGGTCTGGTACTCAGCTATTATATTAAAAAAAAAGCACAGATAAAATCTAAAAATGTTATCTCTGTTTCATGTTGTGATATGTCCCCACAGTAACTGAGATCACCTATTTATTTCTTATCCTCTCTGACCTCTCTCAGCATACAGCAGACAGTATCAGTCAGTATGAACCTTCTGGTTGGTTGGGGGGCAGTACAGACAGATTAATATATTCTTCCTGCTTAGGTCTGTTAATTCACACAATCACAGAATCGCAGAATGATTGAGGTTGGAAGGGACCTTTGGAGATCACCTAGTCCAAACCCCCTGGTCAAGCAGGGTCACCTAGAGCACAGAGCACATTGGACAGGATCATGCCCAGGTGGGTTTTGAGTATCTCCAGAGAAGGAGAAATTTTAATTTATGAAGATTCTGCTATTTGAAGCAGTTAATTTATTAGTTTGGTTTAAGTCCAAGAACTATTACAAATATAATACTACTTTACCACCAGTATGGTTTAAACTACCATTCCTATATATTTTGTAGCTTGATTTTTATACTGTTCTCCTATACCATTTTCCTTCCACCAAGCTTCTAGTATCAGCATTGTCTTCATTTTGGGCCAAACAAAACAGCTCTCTTACCCCGGTTCTTAAGCTTCTAGCATTTGTGTAAAAGCAGGTGTATCACACTTCTTGTCTTGAAAATCTTTTAAAATGAGATTTATTCTTCATTTGTCTATTTGATTTTTCTTTTTTCTATCTTCTGACCTATCCTTCACACAAAGATGAAGAACTAGCATTTCTTTCCCCTTTGGGACATCCTCCCCAACTGTGTGTTTTCTGTCTGTGCAATCCTCTGTGTATGAGTTTACACACAATTCCTTACACAGTCTTCTTGGATGCTGGAAATCCCCAACTTCTCATGGTTCTGAGATCTTCCTCTTTATACTAACTTTCCAGCCAAGCATTGAAACTCTACTTCTGCTACTCTCTCTGATGCTGTTTAGAACTCTGGCTCATTTCAGAGAATATTACCATTAAAGCCTAGATAATTTAAATAGTGATAACTTACACTGAAGTAGATGCCAAATAGCTTGTCAGCTTTATATATGTCCAGGCCTCACCAATTGCACTGATTAATTCTATATTGACTACAGTGGGAGCTTAGACACATTAAAAGGTAGACATCTACATATAGACACCTACACATAGATGTTTTAATCTTGAGCTGAATCTAATCTTCAGTATCTTTCAACTTCATTCTGAAAACTCTTTTTAACCACAATGAGTAGCTCTCCAAGCAAGGAACAATCTATGCCTTTCTCCAACTTCAAGAGGGGCCATATGACTTTTTTCTGGGGGGAATATAACACCAATTTAGAGCAAGCAGTGAAACTGATATGATACTGCATGCCATGTTTATAAAATTCTGGAGATTTTACATATATAAAAGGTAAGAAAAAGGTCTTGTAAATACATTCACCTCGTTTTGGTGGGCTTTGCAAATTTCAGCTAAGAAAGACATGAAGAAGCAGACTATAACAAAAGTAATGAAGCACAGGAGGTACACTGTAATTTACTAAAGGAGCCTACTTCTTGGTCAAAACCAGGAGCAAGGCATACTTTTTCCTGCAAAAATTAGAAATGGGAATTAACCTTTAGCAAACAAACGAGAAACTTTTATTCAGATTTAAAATAACTTCTGTGTTGACATCAAGAACAGTGCATATTCATTCTATGTATAAGATTTATCCTTTATATCAACATGTTAGGCCAAAGCATTCCGATATTATAATTGCAGATGTTTTCCACAGACACATAGGAAGAAGACTGGCATATTATGGTAAATATTGAATTACACTAAGAACGCACTGAGGTGTAAATTTTCAGATGACAACATCTATTTTAAAGATTGGCAGAGAGGAAGGACAAAGAGAAGGTTTTTACAGTGATCAGAAGTATGTTACAACAAAGAATAGACCACAGGTGAAACAATATGTTAAGCAGAATATGAAAATAAAATGCTTTCACTTTTAGTAATTTTTTGCCCCATTGAATTGCAAGAGACTCAAGTTCCAGTCCTCAACACCCCACTAAATTGCAGTAACTCTGTTTACCATAACTGAAAGAGAAGAAAAATGTTATTTATTTGCTTTGGTGGAACCAAACAGAATCTGCAGGGAAAAGCATAATCCAATGACTAGTACTCTTCTGGAGATCATTTACTTTCTTAGCTAATCCTGATTCAATAGAAGGGAAAAAGAAAAGTTATTATTATATGATTGTACCTTTTCTGCATGATTTACCTTTTGTAGTTTTCTAAGCCTTTTCTTTTGAATGGTTCTTGTAATGTAGTTATTAGTAACTGATCTTCCAAACTTTTCCTGATGAATTCTGAATTTAAGTCTGACTCAGATCTCAAATAAATCTGTATCAGATATACCATAAACTTCAATGGGTTTTGGAGAGGGCCACTAATGAATGTCTAAAGTCTCAAAATTGTTACATAAAAAGTGTAATTACAGACACCTACCAATAATACATATAAATGCACATTTTTTTAATGTATTTCATGTCAACTAACAGTTTTAAAGGTAAGAGAAGAATGGAACTGTACACTATGGACAGAATCCTCATAAATCTTCAAAGAAGAGTACAATTTTAAATTTCTGTCTAAAAAAAGTCTTGTGAAAAAGTCATTCTTTTTTTGGTATGACTTATGAAGAAGAGAATATTCTAAATAAATAATATGATACCTCAGATGAAGGAAGGGATTTTGTATTACCTAATGCAGACAGGTTAATACACTCCCAACAATCTTTCCAGTCCTACATTTTCTGGAATCCAAATCTTTGTCCTAACGCAGGCTCACACGAACTATGCAAGAATTAATCTGAGTTGGAACACAAGACTCCACTCTCCAGAGGTCAGCCTGGGTCAAAACTTTCAAGAAATGCTAAAATGCATTTGCATCTTCAGTAAAATGTTAAAATGTTTAAATGAATGTTTAAATAATGTTCAAAATATTTTAATGAAAGTTGTTACCTTCATTAAGGTAGTAAAATCTCTGTGCATCATCTGTGTCTACAGAGGCCTAAAAAAGAGCTTAAATGGGACATCACTCATTTATTGCCTACCTCATCATATAACCCTTTTCTACCTGAAAAGATAACAGACAAACAAATGTGGAAAGAACTCTACCCCACTGCCACATCCTTAGTGCTGCTTGATTGTCCACTGAAAGTCATGATCCACAGGTTACAGGACACGGTAACCTGAATTCCTGTGAAGACTATAGAATTAACTGTTCATTGTCAACAGAAAATAAGTTTTTCAAAGGTCATCTTATTTCTGGATTCAGTTAAAACCTTTCTTAATTGCTTATGAAAAGGCTTCATCAGAAAGACTGACTCTATTTGGATGTAATCAGCAAGAGCAAGAATCTAGCTCTGAATGAAAACCACAACTGAGAAAATGCTTATTCTCCAGAGGTGATCTGGCAAAGTGTAAGCCATCCTGGCTCAGTTGTATGAGTAAGCTAGTTGACTGCAGTAGAAACAGAACAAAAAAATTCAACTCTTTTTCTTAATGTAGATAGGTAATATTGCTATTGTATTCTATCCCCCACCCCCCAAAAAAAAATCAAATACAACCAAAGAACGGAGGATGAGAATTCAACAGGAAGTATCTTAGTTTTTTTTTTTTTTTTTTTTTTTTTTTTTTTTTTCAAGCTGCTCTGTGGGATCTTACATTTGCAAATCTTTCTTGCCAGCTTTGAGGTTTTTTTCTTTTCTTTTCTTTTCTTTTCTTTTCTTTTCTTTTCTTTTCTTTTCTTTTCTTTTTTCTTTTCTTTTCTTTTCTTTTTTCCTTTCTTTTCTTTTCTTTTCTTTTTTCCTTTCTTTTCTTTTCTTTTCTTTTCTTTTCTTTTCTTTTCTTTTCTTTTCTTTTCTTTTCTTTTCTTTTTTCCTTTCTTTTCTTTTCTTTTCTTTTCTTTTCTTTTTTCCTTTCTTTTCTTTTCTTTTCTTTTCTTTTCTTTTTTTTTCTTTTTTCTTTTCTTTTCTTTTCTTTTCTTTTCTTTTCTTTTCTTTTCTTTTCTTTTCTTTTCTTTTCTTTTCTTTTCTTTTCTTTTCTTTTCTTTTCTTTTCTTTTTTTTTTTCCCCCCTATAGATTCACTCTTCAAAGTGATTCTAATATGCAGGCTCATGGTGAAACATAAGCCTGTTAGGAGGAGAGAAATCTGTTGGTGAGTTTAAGGCACAACACTTGGTGGTTCTAAACCAGCAGGGAAAGGAGTTTGCTCTGGGTCTCTTAACAAACGCTACATTATGCTTTTTCAAACAATCCATTTCCTTCCATATTCATTCAGCCTTCTTTTCCAGTAGTTCGTAAGTACTCTTATTTTCTTAGCCAACGTATACACTCTACAGAGTACATTTTACCTTGGAAAAGATACTAAAGTAAGTAATCAAAATCACTATTTGTCCACTTTGATATGGAAGTAGCTCATGGAATTTTACTCTTGGCTTGAATTACTGATTTCTTGCTTAGATTAACCAACTTGTCTATAATCACTAGTAAAACTAATACACTATAATTAGAGAAAAAGTAATGGAGATTGTCTAATCAAAAAATTATGCTGCTCAGCTTGAAAGATATTAAAGTAATGTGTTTCTCACCTAACAGGTGACAAAAGAGATAATTTATAATAATATATTTCTCATTTTCATTTGTTTCATTATGTAAAGAAGAGTTATTTTCACATTCTCCTCATGTATGTGAAAAGAATAAATTATTTTCTGTTTAATCAGAATTTATCCAGGTAATCTGGAACTGCAGCATAGAATAGCAAGCCTTCCAGTAAGAACTATCTTATTCTGAAACACCATTTTCTAATAAAAGGCTTGTGGTTTCCTATGTTCAGTCCACATACACATGTCCATCCTATGTCCATCATCCACAGAAAGTGTGATTTCTTTTTTCTTCTTGTTGATTTGCTCTAGTATGTTAGCTTCTTGATACACTGTTTCATCTTGATTGTAAGAGCAAGGTGCCACCATTGGTAAAAAAAAGCATATAGCAAAAAGTGTTTATATGATAACTGGCACAATGTAGCTCTAGTTCTTACTGGTGCTCTTTGACATACATTGATCCTTTTTTTCCTATTTACAGTCACTGATTGATCCTGATCCTGTCTACCAGGCGAACTACATATTTCAATAGTGTTGCACAGTTATAAGTGTTTGTTTAATTTATATAAGTACTATATCCATGAGATATAAAATTGTAATACCTATACCTGTGCTTGTATTTAGCATCCTTTACATATTTCGTAGAAATATTCAAATATTGGTTGGTTCCTTAAAATATCTGAAACTCACAGATTTTGCTAAAGATTTCAAAATTAAAATTGATATTTCTAAAAGCAAATAGTTCTCATCATAGTACAGATGGTAAAACATTGCATTAGTTTTTAAAAGGGAATTTATATGCAAAACTTGTAACAATGGAGAAGAATTCACTTCCTTGATAAATGAGTTTATGGATGGAAAACATGGATATGAAAGAAAGGGTAAAACGTTCTAAAAATTTAAAATAATTACTCTTCTTCAGATAGGCTTCAATAGCATATTTTTATGTATTTTTATCATTCATTTATGCTTTCATATTTTTAGGACTTAGTCCATTTTCCTGTTTTTTGACTGTCTTCCACATTGCTGAAACATTTTCAAATGGAAAGGAATGAACAAGAGCTGTGGAACTAATGGAGTAACAGAAAAGAAAAATCTGTTTAATTTCTAAATTATGTTGCATATGAGTACATACAGAAAAAAAATTCTCCCCCAAATCATCCTCATAGGTAAACTCAGGAAGTGCACAATAGATGAGTGAACAGCAAGGTAGACTGAGAACTGGCTGAGAGGTAGATCTCAGAGGGTTGGGCTCAGTGGCACAGTCCAGTTGGAGGCCTGTAGCTAGTGGTGTCCCCCAGGAGGCAGTACTGCATCCAATCTTGTTCAACTTATTCATCAGTGACATGGACACATGGACGAAGGGACAGAGTGCCTCCTCAGCAAGTTTGCTCATGATACCAAGCTGGGAGGAGTGGCTGACACACCCAAGGGCTGTGCTGCCATTCAGAGAGACCTGGACAGGCTGGGGAGTTGGGCGGAGAGGAACCTCATGAGGTTCAACAAGGGCAACTGCAGGGTCCTGCACCTTAGAGGAATAACCAAAGGCACCAATACAGGCTTCGGGCTGACTTACTGGAAAGCATCTCTGCAGAGAAAGACCTGGGAGTGCTGGTGGATGACAAATTGGCCATGAGCCAGCAATGTGCCCTTGTGGCCAACAAGGCCAACGGAAGGCCTGGGAAGTGTACTGCCAGCAGGTCACGCGAGGTGGTCCTGCCCCTCTACTCAGCCCTCATGAGGCCTCAGCTCGAGTCCCGCATCCAGTTCTGAGCTGCCCATAGAAGAGAGACATAGCACTACTGGAGGGAGTCCAGCACATGGCTATGAAGATGATTAGGGGACTGGAGCATCTCTCTTATGAGGAATGGCTGCGAGAGCTGGGCCTCTTTAGCCTGGAGAAGAGAAGACTCAGAGCAGATCTTATCAATGTATATAAATCCTGCAAGGTAGGGTCTCAGGTGGATGAGGCCAGACTACTTTCAGTGGTGCCCAGCAGTAGGACAAGACGCAATGGGCACAAACTGAAACACAAGAAGAGCCACCTGCATATGAGGAAAAAAAATCTTTACTGTGAGGGTGACAGAGCACTGGAAGAGGTTGCCCAGAGAGGCTGTAGAGTCTCCTTCTCTGGAGATATCCAAAACCCGTCTATACACAATTCTGCGCAAGATGCTCCAGGTGACCCTGGCTGAGGCTGAGCAGTGGGTTGGACTAGATGATCTCCAGAGGTCCCTTCCAACCTCAACCATTCTGTGACTCTGTAAAAATTCTCCCTAAGATTTCAAGCAGATTGAACGTTTTAAAGAGGCTTTTTTTTTCCCACCAACCAGCTCCAACAGTATATTTTTTACAACAATCAATTGTTCTTTTCCTTTTTGAGTTTATCTAAATATTTAAGAGTTCCATTAGCTGGAATTCATAACTGAGACAACTTTACTCACCCCTCTCATGAAAAATACTGTTTACTGTAGCTTAACCTGAATAGGGCTGAATTCAGTTTACTTCTAAGAAATGCATAAGTCCCTGACCAAACAAGCACGGCACAAATGGTGCATGGTGCATCCTAATAATAATACATAAATATATTAATAATATGTGGTATAATTAGGCAGTTTTTATAGTAAACCAAATTATAGTGTTATAGTCTTTATTTTTTTTTATTTTCATAAGGTGACATTAAATTTATAATTAAAATATGAAAGCAGTTAATTAGAAAATAAAAAATTAATTATCTTCAAAGAATTTACCCTGAGATCATGTACCAAGCTACCGGTAACAACAACTCATTACTTTGTATCTTTAATTAGCATCTCTATACATAGCTTGGATTTATTTATTTTGCACACTTACAGAACAATGTAGAGTGATAGTATAATGTACACGTGTTATGCTACATTTGAAAAAACAGAGGCTTCATTCAGCCTGGATCAGATCTGCTCTTTTACATCAAAAAAAAAAAAAAAAAAAAAAAAAAAACCCCAAAATACCAGTGGTTAACACCAATACTACACAAACATTCAAGGCCAAATACACATGCACACACAAATCAAGGCACAGAATGACGTCCAAATAGTAAGAGACATGAAGATTAACAAGTCAATGTTCAGTAATAGCATCAGGACATTGACTAAGAGCAGTAGTATTTCTTTGCTTTGTGGACCAGTAAAACTAGCAACAGTGAGCCTGAGAAGGGCTTAAGTGCTGAATGCTTTCTTTGCAATGCAAGTTTTCATCAGTTTTAAATAAAAAAGGTCAATCTGAATCAGATGGTTAATACAATTAGTATCAGACAAAAAAGGCATTAACACAGTATTAGAGACAAAGGATAAGATCTCAACTTTGAATAGTAAAAGGAGGGTCAGAGATTATTTATGAAAACTTCCAATTTATTCAAGTACATTCTAACTTGCTTATTCTTCATTCTTTATTCTTATCCCACTGAAGTTGCATTTATTGTGATAGGCATCTGAACATTTTGCGCAAGCAATCAATTAAAGAAAAAAAAAGATTATCTACTGGACCTGACAAATCCTGTTCTATGATATGTTCAGATGCAGATATATTTGCAGCAATCTTAGATTTGCTAACAGTTATCTTTAATAGTACATTGTATTGAAAGACAAGTTAAACAAGTTAAAAATAAACTGGGGACTTCAAGAGAAAAAATAGCAGAATTATAAATCAGTTAACTTACCTTCAGCTCTCAGAAAAATGCTGAAGCAAATCAAACCATTTGCATGTATCTGCAAGAAAACAATAATCATGGATTGAAAAGAACAAGTTGTGTACTTTTTTTTTTTTTTTTTTTTTTGCTTTTCTCTGTACTGTGGTATCATGCATTATGAACAGCCTAGAAATAATAGCTGAAATACCTGGGATACAGTAGAACTTTGATATTCCTTTGCATTGTTTTCCTAAATAACCTAGGAAAACTGTCTCTAGACTAATTTACTATGAAGTGGGTACAGAGGTGATTGTATAGGGTGAAATTACTTACTGTTCACTGTCCAAACAAAAAGATATGTAGAACGGGTTCTACTGGCACCTGACTTGTGCCTACCACTAATGTTTTTAATAATGACCTGAATTAAATAAATAGAAATTAGGTTTAGAAAGTTTGCAACCAAAATTGAACTCAGTGGTATTTCAAGGCTAGATCTGAATTTGCCATGTCAGATATTGTCAGTGGATATACATACTTTTACAGGACGTAAGTAAGGAATAGTTTTTCGAAAAAGGATCTGTCATGACGGATATGAGATAGATATGAATCAACAACGCCATGCTATTTTTAAAAAAGAAAAAGTATATTGGAATATATAAATAGGAAATACAGAAAGTAATCAGATCATAGCTTTGGTTGGAGTACTGTTACTCATTTTGTACACTGCAGTTCAAGAAATTGGCAATCTAGTAAGAGCAGAGGAAAAAAGATAAACAGAGGTCTAGAAATTAGGACCTATGAGGAAGGACTGAAAAAATACTTCATTTCTTTGTCTAAAGAGAAGAAGATTGGCATTAGGGATACTATAGCTGTTCTCAGATGCATAAAAGGCATCCAAAGCAAATATAGATAATAAAACTGTAATGGGCTTCAGGTGAAAGGAGAAGGATATGTGTTAGAAATAACACTGTGATAAAGTTGAAATAGGTTATCCAAGGAGTCACCATCATTTAAGGTCTTCCAAGAGAACATCTGTTAGCAAGATTAAATATAATTAATCATTTCTTGAGGTAGTCAGAACAATGTAGATGACTTCTTATGGTCTCTTTAGAGTAGTTTGATTCTATGATAATGGCAAATCTGGATAAAATTCACAATGATAGTATAAGTATAGTATCAATACCACTGCCTGAGCCACAGAGCCTCTCCTCTGTAATTTCTATCAAAGATTCTTTCCCTTGCAATTTTCTTTTCCAGTTATTTCATGTAAAGCTACCTGCATGAAAAAAGCTACTGTCATGAACTAGGTAGCTTGGAAAGTATTTAAAAACAAAATAATAGAATCATCAAAAGTAAAAAGGTAACTAGGCAAGCATCAGGCAGGAAGAGTTGTATTACAATTTTAGTAACTGTAATATGAGCAAGAATAAAATCTAATAACATGAATTTACTTGACATATTGTACCTATGTATCAGGTTAGTATATTAAGGGCAGACACAAGCTTGCCCTGAACTTTATGCAGGATAAACAGAAGATGTATGTAAGAATGATCCTAACCTGGAACTAACAAAATCTTCCCCTCAGGGACCTCCATCTCCACCAAGTCAGGTGCCACTATACATGAACCATTATACCAGCAGCTTCAGTGCCATCAAGCTTGAAAAAAAGCTTCTGAGAACTTAGAAAAGACAGCTGGAATGCAGCTCTGAGAGTATGAGTCACAGCTTTTGAACGGGAGAAGCCTACACCTGAGTGGCTCAGCATGCAAATGATGTGGCACACAGGCTTCCATTTCTTGGTTTCTTGATGTATCATTGCACAGAGGGATAGGCAGAAGGAAAGTAACAAACACCACCACCTTCATGCACTAGAAGTCATTTCCTTCAAGTAAATAATTTTGTATATTGTGATCAAATGTATTCTTTTTCTATTTAAAAACAACTATCCACGTAAAAATAACACATGAGATTAAACCAATCACCAAAAGAAACCAAACATGTTTCCCACTATATATCCCTAAGCCAAAGCCTGAAGCGATCAATAAGCTTAAATATACACATTTGGCAGTGGAGAGCTATGGCAAGTCAAAAAAGAAAAAAATCCAAAGACACAGCAGCTAAGAGCACCCTGCAGTGAGTTTTCAGTAACAAGACAGACAGGTCTGGTCACTCTGTGTTCAGAGTGGCCCACCTGACGGCAAATGCCATAATGGTGAAGGAGAAAAATACCTGCTGGCTAAAGAAAGAGGAGTGAAGTTGTTTAACATTTTTAAACTGTTAATCAAAACCACTCAACAGCTTTTACAGCTTTTGGAGGACAGACACAGTGGACTTCTTTAGCTTGCTTGTCATTTAGCTTTCTGCCAGCAGTATCTAGAGGACCAAAGGCACTTCCACTAACAGTGTACTGCAAGCTGGAGATGAGGCAGTGAGATTTGTATCAGAAAAAAACTAATCACACATACTTAGGTTGAAAGGTTCTTTCAACTGAAATTTCAATGTAACCATATTAAAAGAAAAGCTACAGCTTTAACTGCTGTCAAAATGTGAAAACTGCAACAAAACAGGGTTAAGTAAAAATCTAATGTATATGAATATTATTCTGGTATATCCGTGGCCACTTTTACTGGGGATAATAAGCTAGTCTATGTCACAAAGTATAATAAAAAGTGCTCTTCCCTCTGCTACATCTCTTATTATGCAGTTACCAAAATGCTACTATCTCAACAGTATGATCTTGTTGTAATTAATGGATAATACATAACGTACTATTTCAAAGTAATTGATCACAAAAATTGTATTCTATCTAGAGCCATGATTCACTGAGTGAAATAATATTACATGTGAAGAATAATATTATTTTCCCTTTATCAAATTAGCAAAGATAACTGTCTACTCATGACCAGAGAGGGATTTTGTTTTGGAGCCACACCGAAAATAAATTGAATCAATCACGCTGGAGAGACTAAAGCGTAACATTACTTTAAATTTTAATTTCTACAATTTTCTATTGCACACAGTATCAAAATTGTCTCTATTTCAAGTCCATAAACTGGAAAAAAGGGGGTCTGATCCCCTTTTAAAATAAAGTCGCTACTCTTACAATGCAATATAAAGTGCCCTGTGTGCAACCAAGAATCTGGCTGCTATCTATCAAAGATCGATTTGCAGAAACACAGCTGCAATTTCCAGGTGATGATGAATAAAACATCATACTTTTTCTCTCTGATGTGCACTAACTTGCTGAAAGTGTGTTTCTGAAATTACAAAATATTTGAAAAAAAGGAAGAAACTACATAGACTGAAAGAATCAAAAATGTTTATTTTTTCCTAATAAATTAAAATTGTATCCTATAGAATTGAAGAGCTGTGCTTGTGGACAGATCTTGGTTTTATCTGATCACAGAGCAAAAAAAGACTTGTGAAAACTTGATGTTTACAAGAAGCCAGGAACAGAGCAGGACATCTGTAGAGGACAACTCAGGTTGGAGGAAGATTCTAAGCACAAGAGAAAATATCCATAGGGTGTCCCTTGGGTTTTACATATAGCCCTTCTTTGTATCCAGTTTCTGAACTTTATGATCATGGTCATCACATTCAAAAAGAAAAAAAAAAAGATTTCCAAAAGTTTTGGTAAAAGCATTCCCCTTTGAAAATCTCAGTTCCTATTGAAAGTTTTCGTTTTTATAGAAGGAACACTGAACAAGAGTTTATCCATTCATGAAGACTACCCTTCCACCTGGTGGAGAGGAATTTTTTCCTTCTGATTTTTAACCACTTTAACAGCTGCTGCTAGTTAAATACTCCCTCCTCAAACATTTATTTTCTTGGATACCAATGCTGAAACATTTCTATGAAATGGTTAGGTAAGAAAGCACTTTTGAGGCTCCACAACCATGTCCCCAGCACATATATTCTCATTCTCAGTCTCACTCTCTCACTAAATACATAGGCCACATACATCTCAATACATATGTATGTTTTGAAGAGTCTGCTGAGACACTTACAACCTAATGATCAAAAAAATGCTTTTAATGTTTAGAAAGTTATAAAATAACCTTATTATCATCAAAGAGTTTGCAATCATTATGAACATTTAACAGTTAACAGAAGATGCTTTTACTTGTTAGAAGAGAGATTATCTTAAATTTGTCTCTAAATATAAGTAAGTTGAGAAAATCAATGCTGGGACAAAATTAAGACGAAAATATTTCCATTTTGGAGCATATTATGTTTTATGCCTTCAAACATTCTTAGTGTATCTTAAATGTAAGCAGTATGTGCAAACAACACTAAAAACTTACTGCCATGTTAGATAAAATTCTATGATCATTTAATTCAGTCCTCTCAAGGAAATGAATCTGTTGATAACCTGACCATAATTTCTTTTAATAACAAAAACCTTAATTTAAATCCTAAAGCATAATCTCTTTCAAAAATGCAGTTAATTACAGTAGCTTGGAATACCCCAATAGTAAAAAATTGAAGGACTTGTTCATATTTTGTTTCAACAGCTTCTTGTAGACCAGAGTTCTACAGTCTAATTGAACAATGGGCTGAGGAAGTATATTTTCAACCAGTTTTGTATTTAAATCTTTTAATTATTTTGAACTTCTTTTTGTCTCAGATGTATGGAAAAGAATGTTCTTTATTTACCTTCATTATGTAAGTGCTTGGAAATTCCCATATATTTTGCATGTAGCAGAACACCAGATGCTGTGAAAGAGCATAGATAGAGGAATGTCTAGGGAAAAAAAAATGCAACAATTCACAGTAAGGCAAACTAGGCCTGCTTCCCAACAAGGATAAGGATTTGGCATTATTTTTGTTTTGAACGGTCCCTCAGATTTTCTCAATCTAAGCAGTTGCTAAGAGTGAACCATCTAATTGCTGGTTAAATAAACTACTTTTTTTCATTATTCCCTTTGTTTTGCAGTGTGACTTCCACTGGAATTCAGCCATATAATATTTAAATATAAGTTCATAAATCAATGCAAATCCACAAGTGAATCTCAGCATAGAAATGCTGGTGTCATGTACCTTTTAGATCAACGACAACGGAAATCTAGTAACTCAACAACTGAGAAATTATTTTTTGATCGTCTAATAGCTTCACAAAATAACTTCTCAGATCATGTAACTTCAATAGTGAAACAAGAATTCCATCAAATATTAAGCTCTGAAATAGCAATTTTGACCTATGTATATCAGAATATTATATGTATATTTTATATATATATATAGTATGTATGTATATTTGTATTTATACCATATATGTACTTTATATATATATGTATGTTTTATATATATTATATATATATATTGCTATGTATATTAGCAATTCCTATAAAGTGAAACATACACATACTTTTTATATAAAGAAAGTTTACTAATTCTGTTTATGCATGATACGAAGCAAAAATTCTAGCCTGACAGTCTGGAACTAACGGTGGTAAAAACTCACTAACATGAGATCACATTCTGCTTGGGATCTTACACTTACACTTACAGTTAGAATAATGAAAAATATACAATTCTAGAATACTTGTAAAAGCAATTAAAATTTACTAAGCAAAGAACGTTATCTAGCCCAAACTTATAGATAAAAGAAGTAGATACTGCACAGACATTTTGCTAACAAATCCAAAACAATGTGAGAGAAACTGATGTCAGAGATGAAACAGACCTCCAAATTCAAATGTGTAAGCAGTACATGGAGCTGTGCATGCTGGGCCAATCAAAAAGAGCTGAGCTAAAGTCTAGTGTTTGCAGAAAAGACTATCCAATACAAGAACCATCAACCAAAAGGGTTGTAAACCTCAGTAAATGTAAATGTATTGTAAATGTATACAATACAAAAAAGATGGCAATAGCATTATTGCAGAAGAAAAAGACACCACTTGTTAAGCTCTGGACACATGGTAACTTCGCATTAAGGACAGGCACTGATGAAGATTCTTCGGCTGTTTTCCTGACAATTTGTTGAACAAAGATCCTAGCTTTAGAGCTATCAGGAAAGTAGTATCAAGTCCATTTCATTCAGTTTCTATGGCCTAACATTAATGTCCACATTTTCGTTATCACATTTTTTATACGTTTGTCATTACAAAGGACAATTTAGCAAATAGTTCAAGAGTAGAAAATATGTATCCTCGGATCAACTATAAAGATTGCAGAAATGCATAATTTTAGTAGACAAACTTATGCTTTAATCAAAGCAAACTTTGCTTAAGTTTAATGACATGAACATGTTCTTGCAAAAATGTCTAACTAAATTGACAATACATGTTTTAAAGGGTACTACAAATGGTTCTTTGAAATCACAAATCCTACACTGCTTCCAATAGAGCCCTAATTATATGAGTAACATTTTCTTCTTGTTGACTTGTCTAGGCCACAGAACAGAATATTAGTAATACAGAAGTTCTGATTAAGCTCATCCAGTACTAAGCTATTTAGCAGCTATGCACCTCACGTTCATTATATCCTAGTATCAAATACATTGACATAAAATAGCCATTTTTGACTGAACTTAATACTGATGCATTTGAGCTTTCAATTAAATTGAACTTAATTTAACAAGTATTGTGCTGCACTGTGGGATACTTGTATGTAGGCAGTTATGTAACTTTGTTTTTTATATTACATTTTTATTGACATAGCCCTGTTATTTACTCCTGGTAATGAATCAGTATAGGCCGTAAAATATATGAGTTTTGGCTGAACATAGATCTGAAGTATCAGAAACTGATGTTAATTGGTGCTGCCACAGAAAGTGGCAGCCTTTTATTCTGTAATTTACACCTGTACTGGTAGAATTTAATTTTTACTTTTATGCTGTGTATACAATGGCCATTTATTTCTGAAGAGTTCTGTAAGTGAGAAAGTTGCATATAAATTCCTAAGCAGTAATTTGGCTGTTATAATGGCTCTATTCTTGTCCTCCAGTTCAGGAGAACACTAGCGTAGGTTTACATTCATGGCAATTTCAAGAGAGCTTATAGTAAACAGTTTAAGTTTAAATGTGCATATGACCTTCATTTACAATCAATGAGGTAGAAGCCTATGTTTCAGTGCTTTCCTGAATAGGAATCATTTTCTAAATTGATACCTTTAATTTCCAAGAATGGATAACTATCAATTTCAGAGGCAGAAGAAATAAGCATCTCTCTTACTTGAAGGAAAATACCTTTAGAATCAAAACTTGAGCATTATATTACATTGAGTACTTACTGAATTAAAGAATTCAAATGTTCCATCTTGGAGCAAAAAAAAATCCATCTATTGATTAGTTTAACTCTTTTAGATGTGTTACTGTAGTTTTGAGAGTTATAAAGAAAATGTGAAAAAAATCTACAAATATAAATAGTGAATTGTAACATACAGGCCATTATAGACTTAAGTACATACAGATAAAACATACTACAAGCCTGTGAAGTATTTTTCTCCTAGTATGTTTCCCATGTAATGAACAGACAGCCACAGACATTGTGTACATACCATAGAAAAAGAAAATAAGCAGAATCAGAGCTAATCTTACCCATCTACAACAGGAAATAGGAGATTGTTAAATGGTGAGACTCAGATTTTCTGAAAAGCATGCTTTTCCAGTTTTATTTACAGGCCTAGTCAACATACCAATTTCATTATCTGTGAGAATTAGGCTGACTATATATGGAGAAAGGAAATGCGGAAAACACACATTTTGATATCTAAAGCCTAGCAGGTAAAAACGCTGCCTTCCTTCCTCCTCCCCTCCATTGATCCTGTTTCTCAAAATTCTGAAGATCTTTTCTGTTAAAGTTACTACATCATTGATCACAGTTTGCAACAGAAACTAAATGGACCCTGTAAATAGAATGACTGACACTGTAATTCACAAAAATTAAAATAAAAAATAATCCAGATCTTTAAATTACTTTCAGTAATACTCCATTTATTTAGACTGGCTTTAATTCTGTAAGTGTATGTAAATATGTATTCTTGTGTCTGCATATGCAAACAGTGAATCACTTACAGTATAAGTAGGGATAGCTACTCATTATATAGAAATGATTCAAACTCCTTTATAGTTTTGAGACAAATGACTTCAAACTTTACATTGTATCTAAAATGAAGAGCAAGCACCAGAGAAAGGCTCTCTTGAAAAATGAAATGTCTGAATAAGCAATCTATTTCTATCAGTTTTCTCCTGAAAGTGATTTAATGCGCAAATGACAACCAATTTTCACAATGAAAATGAAACATTTATTGTGTAAATACTTACACAGTCCTTTATCCTCTTACCGTGTAGAAAACAAAACCAATCCCTAGAGCTCATATATATTGTGTACTAGATGCATCAAAATAAGGGCTCTCTGAATAGCTAGTCAGAAATAGGTGTAAGAAAGAGTATTACGGTAGTAATACACAGTGCCAGATCAAAGGGAATATCAAACCAACTGACTAAAGTATCTTTTTAATAAATATTCCATTAAAGTGAGAAATTTTGTTTCATCTAATAGAAGAATTTTTATTGAATGGAGGGATCCCTATGTATTTCTTTTCTGTATTGGTAAATAATAGTCCTCTGTGCGAGTACTTAGTAAACCAAAGTAACTTACCAACAATGGAGATGGTTTCGGTCCCTCAGTTACACAAACATCATTTCCTCCCTGCCCACTCCCCTCTCCCACCCTTGGTGGACAGCTATTATTTCCTTGTTAGCTTCATTCGTACATGTTTTTGGTATGAATCATGAAAGATGGGAATGAATAATATTAGGGGATATCTTTCAGGTTCAGCCACTGGAATATCATATAATCTGAACTAGATGGCTTACCAAATACTTACCAACAATACCTTTAAGTTCTTTATTTATCCTGCATTACATTAAATAAAGCATATTATTCCTCTTCAACTGCATTATGACGCTTCACGTATAAATTCTCTCCATTCTTAGTTCAGCATTGATTGAAATTACTATAATATGGCTACCCTTGTTACCATCATGGAGTACTTTGTGAGAGTCAGTCAGTTTGGGTCCTACCAGACGCTAGTTCTTCAGATATGGCACCACTCCAGAAAAGAGCAGCTTTTAAAATTTGACAAGTTTTAATGAAACTACTACTGATTTATATTGATTTTAAAAAAGCACTTGATTACACTTTTTAATGGATATGCATTTTTTTTCTCTTGAAACTGGAGAGAATGCTAACCTCTCCTGTGTCTTCAACAAAACATATGATCAATCATTAAATCTTATATGAGAAAGTATCTGGATAATTGTAGACTTCCTATATGAATGAACAATGGTATACCACCAACCAAATCAATGAGAATAATAAAAAGTGTTATCTTGAGAAGTTTTGTTTTAAATGAGAAGGGAACTAATGATGAGAATATCTCAGCCAGAACTCTGCAGGATATTGAAGTCTGTAAAATTAAGATGTTTAATGAGCAAGATACGTATCAATAAATCATGATGTTGATAAAGGAATTACTACATGTAGGACAAATCAAAAAAGCACACACAATATTCAGTTTGGATCTCCTAGTAATGCCCTAACCTTTGACATATATGCTTACTTTGCAAAATAAAAATTCCTTCTTTTTTTTCAGTTTCTCAATGATTTCTCAGTTACTTTGTACTTCATTCACTTAGCAAATATTTTTCCCTTTCCCTTCTTCTACTCTATTGTTCATACTATTTATTAAAAATTGATCTTTTTGTTCAAAACTTCCTCAAATTTGGTATTTTTAACAGCTTACTAAAACACTTTGCCCTCCTGGCCAAATCCCTTTTTTCTAGCGTATGATTCTTTTAAGTATCTGTCAATCTCTTCAGCAATAAATAGAGCCCAACCCTGTAACATGTTTTGCTGAGCATTCCATCTTCGTCCCAATCAGTATTTGTTTTTCGAAGAAATCTGGCTGTTATCAAAGTCTTCACTTTTACAGGAAGAACTAAGCCTCAAATTATATAACTGTTCTCATTACCTTCAAATATACAAAGACAGTATAGCTTTCCATGAAATAGTAAGTGAAGAAGCCAAGTGGTATTTCTCTACAAAGTCTGGCAGCATGAAAAATATTTGCTGCCAAATTCCACAAAAACAAATTACATGAATAAAAACAAAAACCTGTTAATTTCCAGGCTACTTAAACTTCTGATAGCTTTAAATTATCAAGACATTTGCAAGGTTTCCACAGGAGACACTCATATACCTGCTATAATTAAGATTTTTAACAAAGAAGCAAAATTAAGCAAAACATCTAAACATGCTAGCCAAGTAACACACAAACAGAAGCAAATTCATCTGCATAATACCACAAATGGGAACATGAATAGAACACTTCAGTATTTACCTGATTGATAGTAATTCACTACTGGCATTAAATTCACTCACATGGGTTGATTCACCACTTCCCTTTGGTTTTGGATTTGTGTAAACAACCAGTTACATAATACTAACATTCTTTCATTGCACAACAACGCACTCCTGCATTGCACCTAATGCAAGTATAGCAAACATCTACTTCTCTTTATTCCTTTTTGCTTGTTATCCACTGCTTTCATTTTTTTCCTATAACATGGGAATATTGTGGATCTTATTCATTTTTTCCGCTGCTTTCCATTCTGCAGTTTTGTTTTTCTAGCCTAGTTTCTTCAATTAATTTTACTGTCATTCTTCTCTTTTCTCAAATCCTCTGTTTTCTTTTATTCTCTTTCTTCTTCCAGTAAACTTTTTCCATGTTCATATGCTTGTTTCACTTCCCTTACTTAAGACCCTTTCTTCTCTGTCCCCTAGCATATTTATTTTTAGTATTTTTCACAAGTTTAAATACTTTTCAGTAAGTACAGGCATCTTCATATCTTACCACAAGACCTACTGCTATAGTCACATATTAAGACTAGTACAAATTGTGCTATTGTCATGTATGCTTTTTTCTGTAGAGAGGGAGAAAAAACAATTATCACTTGTTCTGCTTACTACTTGCAACACATGCAAATACATATACAAATACAGAATTAATCCTATAGCAAGTTCTCTGCATAGGAAATCTCCTAATGAGAAATCACATTTTTGCACAATTCAGTATGGTGCAATAAGCAGCTGGTTATCTTGGAATCAGTTGAGCACATGCAACTTTTCTGCAGAACGGCACTGCAGCTAAGACTAGGAGTTTCCAAAGAGAGAAAAGATTCCTCAGTTGGAGGATGGTAGAGAAGCGGGAAGTTTCACCCAATTTTAGGTTAAATTCTTTCATCTGTTGATCAGTATTTTCTGATTATAGTAAACAAATACTACACTGAAATAGCAATTAATCATATTAATCATAGTGGGGATCTGTTTTAAACAACTAAATCAATTTACGCCATAATGTAAGAATTTCTGTTTTGTTTCATGAGACTTATCTGTCCAGCCAGAGAAGTGGCTCATATCAGTCTAATACTAATGCATATGTAATTGAAAAAAGCTATATACACCTCAGGCTATTTTTACCTTAGCAGGCAGTGTACTTCAACAGAAGCAGAACCATGAAGACAAACAGTCAGAGCTAGGGTCTGATACTCACACTGTACTAATTTTCATAGATTTATTTCAGGCTAGCTCTTATTTTGTTACATGGGCTGAGCACCCATTAGCAACCAGAAAACATTAAGCATACTCTGGAAGCACATCTGGTTTAATTTAATTTGAACAGAATCCAGAAGATGCAGTCTAAGGCTGATCCACAATGTGAAACAAATCCTGCTAAGTAGAAGCAATCAGAATTGTGTCCAGGGACATGTCCAGACTGGATAAAACCCATTGTAACCTCATCTGACCTCACAGCATATTGCTTTGAGCAGGAGGTTGTATCCAAAGTCTCTCCTGATCTGAATTTTCCAAGGAACCTCAGCATCTTCTGATCTGATCTGTACGGAAGCACTAGTCTGCTCAGGAGTCATTTATTAGCATTTTTAATTCACAGCTTAATGACTCCCATATTGTAAGGCATCACTGTGCTTTGTTCCTATTTGTATATACAAAGAGTGGGGCTAATAAATGTAGGAGTTTAGAAGTGGTGGAACAAAAGAACTAAGGCAAAAGTTTCTGGTAAATGGCACCATCTTCTGAAGGTAACACAAACCTTGTTACAATTTAAAAACATGATCCATAAAAATCATGTCTGCTAGGCTGGGCCTTAGATCAGCAGCTGGACAAGTGTGTTATCACGATCAAAAGACCATACTAAATACGTCCTGAGTGTGTGTGTGTGTCTCTGTGTGTGTACATAATATATATTAACACTGGATAAACTAATAATTAAAAATTGTACAAGGAAAGTGTATTGATGGATTAGTGCAAACAGTATTAAAAATAAGAAACAGTCAAGTAAGATACAAATAAAAAACTGAGTTTTTTTTCTACAAAAATAAATGCTATCTAGTACTTGCAGTCAGCTGATAGCAAGGCTCTGTCCATGTGAGCTCTTACAGAAAAACTTAATAGTTATCCAATTCATGTATTCGTTCTCTCTCATGGCAGGGTTAGATTTGTTTTGTTACAAGATTGAAATGAAGTAAATTAGGGAGATACTTCCTGCATCTTTCCCTGCATAGTTCAATACCAGATAGTTCATTCTAAGCACATCATAGTCCAGAAAAATAACAAATATAACTGATTTTCTTCTCTGCCTTATTAAAAACTGATTTTTTTCTGTTTTCTTGATTGTCTGCAGAACAGTAACTAAAAAGTCAGATTTCTCATTAAGTTAGATGAAACATGAGCCACATTTTTCAGATAAAAATATGTATGTGTGTGTGTCTGTACTTAGACAAATATACTTATTTTTGCAGGACTATATTTAGCTTTGCCTCACGAAAGAACTTTCAGGCTATTACTGGCAGGTATCTAACTTGTACTATTTTTTTTTTCTTTTTTTAATGAGAGCAGAAAATTTTACAAGTATTATCCCAGTCAAATGACAAAATCAAAATCCAGATGCTGGAAACAACTATACTGAGTTAAATATTAGTATCATGTTGAGCAGTACCTTTTATAGTCAATATTTATTTTCTTCCTCAATAAGCTCTAAAAGTTGTTTGCAGCAGATGGCATGCGTTGAGCGATGCTGACAACAGTATTAGCAAATGAACTTTTGTTGCCCGTATAAGATAAAGGAGCAGCATAATTATAAGAATAGAGGAGCTCCTTTAGGATGAATGACCTCTCAATTTCTGTGGAAGTTGTGAAGGTGCGGAGAACCCTTGGAAGGGGCATATCGGGCACACCAGCAATGGCAACAGGTGGCTAGGTATCAGGCACCTAGCGAATTTGGTGGCCCAGTCTCGGGACTATACACTGCATGATTTTAACCGCTGCACCAGCCTGCCCGACCATCCTCTTGGACTGTGATATCCTCTCTAGGACAGGGAAGTCATGTAATTCACAAAACTGTAGATTGAAGGTTTTTTTGCTATCCAAGTCCATTTACTCTCCGCGCCGTTATATGGTCTTAAAGTGTGACATCATTTCAATGATAGAGTCATTTCTTTATTTCCATGTCTGACTGACAGGAAGAAATCATCAGTAAGACCATTTACCAAAAGTTACTATTCAACATTATCTGAGATCTCTTTTGCAATTTCCTCATAGAATGTGAGAAATCTACAGAATATTCCAAGATGTTTGGACCATGCTCTCTGAAAATACAGAAGTTTATTATATTCTATCGTCATTGCTGAGTAAGCAAAAATGGTCTAGAGAAACTGGCGTTCTCAGCAAAAAGACAGTGAAATACTGTGCAGTTCCTTAACAAAAACAGTTAAATGGAGACATGGGCTATCACTCTTGCACTTTTCTTCACTCAGTAGCCTTCACAAAGGCTAGTCTAAATCATTTAAACATCTTCTTGTCTGTTATTGCTGTTTTTCTAAAGTTATAAATGCCTTCTAGAAATTAGTCTAAGGTTAGTTTTCATGTTGTCCCAATAACTGAGAAAGATGTCCACGTGTCATAGCCTTCAGGATCTAAAGCATATAGAGGATCCTAAAGAAGATACGGACTGCTCAATTTTTTGGCTCACTTCTGCTATGAATAATTTGGACATCTGCACACCAAGCATTCTTACTTATATTCTTGCTTCTTTTTTTTCCTGGTTATTGGCTTTATACTAGACTCCATAATATAACAGTATTCACGCTCCTTTTCCATTTCATCACTATTCACAGAGTTTTTAGATCAACTCTTCTATAGGAGAAGTGTAGATATGCTTAGTCTGTTAGGAAACACTATCTCTCCTCATTTGTGACAGTCCTTTCTGCCTATGTATTTTCAACTAACACTCCAGCCATCTGAGTTATCACATATATTTTTATCTCACACTAATTACATCAATGCACAACAAGATTTCTGGTTTATGCCTTCATTTTTAAAAACTAATTTTATAGATATTCACAAAGCTTTGTGAATCCATTGCTTTTTATCTTCTGTCTTCTGACCAGTAGTGCTGACAGCATCATTAGTAATCTAATAGATAAAAAGCAGAAATAAATGCGAGTGGGGAATATTTAAAAAACATCTTGGAACCAAACTTTTGGAAGCAGCATCTCTGCCATGGTATCAGATCTTGTCAGATGATAACTCGTTACTACTCTTAGAGGTAACCATCTGTTTGCCCTGTTCATTTCGTCCTGGCTGATAAAGCCATGAATCTCAAATCTGGAGAAGTTTGGTAAGTATGTGGCTTTTCCTCTTCCACTAGCAAAGTCTGCATTTACCTTACTGTCAGAATAGGAAATTTGCTCTCAATCTCAACAAGTGACCACTGACAGTGGTGTTGTAGAGATAAGTCTAACTCCAAAGACCACTAACAATTCCATCCTTTGGGGGCAAACAGTTCTTCTGTTATCGATGCTGATATTCCTTGTCCCTGGAAATCTCCTCATAAGAATATTTTTGCCTCCTGCCTCCAGTTTTCCAAAGTGGTTTCTCAGCGGTTTTATGGGCTCCCACATAAAATGATGTGAAAGAAAGAAAGGGTGAAAGAAAGACAGGGGAATGTGGCCCTCACAAATCCAGCTTTGACTCAGACTGAGTTATCCATAGTCAACACACTCATTTGTGCATGTCTGAAACAGGTGAACTCTGAGGAAGTTCTGGCAGGAGAGTTGGCCTACATGATTCAGGGCATACTCATTCTTGTTCTACAAAAATCTGTTCACTTATTTCCTTTTCACTAACTCCTGAAGGCCACTAGACTGTACAGCTCTAAAACTTTTGGCTCAGCTGAACTTACCTCCCTCCCTCTTTAGAACGCAGCCGAAAGTCAAAAACCAGGAGAAGCAATTCCAAGAGAAGGTAACACATTTCAACTCATTACTAGCTTCCCCACAGATATGAGAAGTAAACTTGCACAAGTATCAGATACAGACACAATTATCATTAAAAAGGTAAAAATCACTGGCTGCAGACAAAATGAAAATTTAGTGACACAGAAATTTGAAGCCTTTCCTTCATGTGTTACCGGATTTGCATTTAATTGCAAAAATAAAACTATACAGATAGCTATGGGAAAATATAAATAATTTGATTTTTTAAGTTATATTTGAGAACTAATATAACTAATATAACTATTATTTGAGAATTAATATATTAAGTTATATATTTGAGAATAAAATTTGAAATTTCAGCATCAAAAACATGTCTGTCATTTAGGCATCACATACAGTAAAACCAGTGAAATACAAGAAACTCCAGGAGGCTACCAGATCAATACAGTGCATAGTAATTATGTTGAAGAGTTTTTCAAAACACTCAAGGCAGCTTTGTATTCCTGCTAAGCAGAGAAACTGAACCAGGTAAACAAATCAACTAATTCACAGGATCCTTGATGAGACAGAGCTCTTTGAAGATTGGAAAGTAACTACTGTATTATTTTCTCAATAATCATTTGTTAAAAATCGACACTGGTCTGCTTCTGCGTGTGTCTCCTAGAATAAATGCCACAATCACACGAGATATGATGAGTTTGCAGATTTTTTTCATGTTATACAGACATGTTTCTCCTTCACATTAGGATTTCACATCTTCACATTTATTATAAAATAATAAGAAAGGAAGAGTAACACTTACTACACCTAGTGTCATGAAGGAAAAAATAAACCACTCTACACAATACATTTTGGGGTATTCCCAACAAGTGAAGAAAGATGAAGATTATATGGCTAAACAATAAGATCCATTAGACAGCTTTTTCTGCTCATAAAAACTCTTCCCTAAGACAATTAATTGAGGATAATTTACATAAATAAAATCAAACTGAAAGAAAAAAGAATATGACTTATCAACAGGACTACTGGTGGTTAATTTCTAAATTCTAAAGAGAGTTTCCATCCTGTATCTGAATGCTTTCTCCACCTCTCCAGCAGGAAATTAAATAAAACAATGTAACCTCAGCTCTCAGAAAAAAACTTTCAAAATGTGCACCACGATGTCTCTCTGTCCTTTCCTATCAGACACCTTCTGCTGCAATGAAAGCATCCTGTAAGCACCGATAAGCCTAACAATTACAGCGCTCCTCATGGTAAGAGATTTACCTTACCTTGCAAGACCGAGCTACCCAAGTTTCACAGATCCTGCAAGCACTTCAGGTTCTTTCCTGTGGAAAGTTAATCCTGCTCATATTATCATTTGGAAACAAAGTGCTTTTAGGTAATGGAGATTTGTATGCAGAACATTTGTAATTTCAAAACCTTTCTTCTCTAATCTTTTAGCTCAGATTATTTGAAGTTGTTTTGTTTTAGGAAGCTGGCTGATTAATTTGAATTATTTTGGATACAGATTCCTGAAAGAACGAACCAGTAAAGAATTGCATACAACCTGTTAGGTCAGTGAAGATGATAAATGGATTATTGCGGCTTTGCAAATACTATGACTGGATATATCTCCATACTTACAGATGCAAAAATAAAGCCTGACAATTGAGCGAAAAATCGAAAAGAAGAAACCAATCCTGTAACTGTGACCCTTTCTTTGAGTTAAATGTACAGGTTCATGATTACATTGCTCATGATCATGATGACCCAGTAACTGACCCCCTGTGGTTAGCAGCATCCCCGAAGGGTCAGTACTGCATCCAATCTTGTTCAACTTATTCATCAGTGACATGGACACATGGACGAAGGGACAGAGTGCCTCCTCAGCAAGTTTGCTCATGATACCAAGCTGGGAGGAGTGGCTGACACACCCAAGGGCTGTGCTGCCATTCAGAGAGACCTGGACAGGCTGGGGAGTTGGGCGGAGAGGAACCTCATGAGGTTCAACAAGGGCAACTGCAGGGTCCTGCACCTTAGAGGAATAACCAAAGGCACCAATACAGGCTTCGGGCTGACTTACTGGAAAGCATCTCTGCAGAGAAAGACCTGGGAGTGCTGGTGGATGACAAATTGGCCATGAGCCAGCAATGTGCCCTTGTGGCCAACAAGGCCAACGGAAGGCCTGGGAAGTGTACTGCCAGCAGGTCACGCGAGGTGATCCTGCCCCTCTACTCAGCCCTCATGAGGCCTCAGCTCGAGTCCCGCATCCAGTTCTGAGCTGCCCATAGAAGAGAGACATAGCACTACTGGAGGGAGTCCAGCACATGGCTATGAAGATGATTAGGGGACTGGAGCATCTCTCTTATGAGGAACGGCTGCGAGAGCTGGGCCTCTTTAGCCTGGAGAAGAGAAGACTCAGAGCAGATCTTATCAATGTATATAAATCCTGCAAGGTAGGGTCTCAGGTGGATGAGGCCAGACTACTTTCAGTGGTGCCCAGCAGTAGGACAAGACGCAATGGGCACAAACTGAAACACAAGAAGAGCCACCTGCATATGAGGAAAAAAAATCTTTACTGTGAGGGTGACAGAGCACTGGAAGAGGTTGCCCAGAGAGGCTGTGGAGTCTCCTCTGGAGATATCCAAAACCCGTCTATACACAATTCTGCGCAAGATGCTCCAGGTGACCCTGGCTGAGGTTGAGCAGTGGGTTGGACTAGATGATCTCCAGAGGTCCCTTCCAATCTCAACCATTCTGTGATCTGCTGTGCCTTACTAAAATGAACGTGGCATCATCTGAGCTTCTCAGATTAGACTAGGAAAATATTATCACTCACAAATCCAGAAATGGAATTCTACCTTGTAAGCCATACTTTCCACATCTTAACAATTAAAGCAATGGCCAGTACTCCTTAGTAGCAATGGTATTAGGGATTTGGGTTAGTTACATTGCTGTTTCGAAATCTGTCTTGTATTTCAGAAACATCAGTAAACTAATTTTGTTACAATATGTAGTCACAGAAAACAAGATGCTTTTTTCTGCTTTGCTCCCTAACAGCAGGATCAGCACTAGGCATTGCTGCATTGTCCAGAACACTTGCACTGAAATTTTCCGGTTCTCTCAATAGAGAAAGAATTCTGGGCAAAATTGTCCCAAGAAACATGTACAGAGAGTGGAAAGAAAACAACTTTTCTGTTGGTATCTCCTCAACAGCAAGAATGCTGAAGGTGAGTCTGATATGAATGATATTTACTGGTAGTAAGATTTACTTTAAAATACTAGTATTATATGCAATGAGTGGAAATACAAATAGAATCCATGGGATAGTTGTATATGTGCATACAACACATATATATACAAAAATATATATGTATTTCTAAAACTTAACAATCTAAGTAAACAGTATGTTAAATAAAGAGAAAGGAAGTACTATTGCTATTTTAGATATATGAGCTTTCAAATTGCTCAAGTTCATATAGCATATTCAAGGCCATCATTTCATTTTAGCAGAAGAAAATGATGGTAGTCTCATGATAGGAGGTATTACCATATTTCCTATTACCACAATGTTTTGGTATTCAAAATTCATTTAATCTCAAATTTTAGCCAATTTTCCTGCAAACTTTATGTCTGTCTTGTCAGTTTCCACACTGATTACTTTAAAATCTCCTGGCCAACTCAAACAAATTCGGTAAAAGGAAAGGAGTCTTAAGTAAGCTAAAGCTTGCTGCACAATATACAGCCCATAGATATATCCATAGTCCTGGAACTGTTTGATACTCTGTCTCAGTACCTGAAGACCATGTTATTGCATTAGCTAGGGATATGGTGAGGATTAACAGCTATTGAGGTATGGGTGAGAAATTCAGAGTATTAAGTTCATGCAGAAAACACAAAGCCACAGAACTCCAGGGTTCATTACTTCTGGCTGTTTACTGAATTACTTGTAAAAGACATTTATCTTTAAACACTGGTATACATGAAGATACTTAACTCTTTAAAGAAATCTTGTTTTCTTTTTATTATTGCTTTTCTGATTTTTTTTCTATTGACATGACGTATTAAAAATGCATTTACATGGTTCTAGAAGGACAATTAAACTACAGTGACCCATGACCCTGACAGTATAACCTCATATTGAGTATAATCCAAAATAAATTTGAAGTATCCTGGACAGTGTCTTTAACCAATCCACCATACTCCAAAGGAGTTAAATAATTGTCCAATGTTATCCAGTTTAGATATTTAATATGATTTTGACCAATTGTGTAAAGGGATAGATGGGAAACTTCAGTAAGTATTTTTCTACTACAGAATCTGAAGACCCTAATTTTTGGTTTAAGTCATACTGATAACATTTTAACAAGCATCATTACTAATAAAACTCTTTTCATAAGAGTCAATAAGTACTCATTAGAGAAATGTAAACTTCAAAGTAATTCTTTCCACTTAGCTTCTTTCCACTTTCATCTTTAATGCTCTCCTTACTATTACCAAATAGAAATCACCATCTTCTATTGTGAACAGGAAAGAAGCTTAATTGAAGTTTACTGACAGTTTTTGATTAAAATGTCTCTCCAAACATTCCTTTTTAATTTTTTTTTAAAGTCCCTCCATATATGAATTAAATTTCTAATATTCTGTCAGTATCTTTGCGTATTTACAGTTTTAGCAAGTCAATATGCTTGTATTAATATATCTCTACTTAAATATATCACTAATTCTACAGCTCTTTTGGAAATACATGACCTCTAATCCCCAAATCATTTTATTAATACAAATAATTTGTGTAGTCATTTGTCAGCAAAACGAAGAACAAAAGAAAGAAGAACTAAAGAAACAGAATAATAATCTGTGAAAAAAGAACTATTTCTGAGGATCAAAGATTCATTTTTCTTGAAGCATCCTTCTTAGGAGTTTGTACTCACTTCAAATTAGACAACTATCTCTTCAGTTGCTCATAGGTCAATGAGCCAAGAGAAAGAAGACAGTATCACAGAATCTCTTTTGATCCCTTGTCCACCTTCCTGTCACCTACGTACATGAACAAAAAAAAAACCAAAAAAAAAAAAAAAACAAACAAACAAAAAAAAACATTTGTTTACACTGAAATACTGCTGATATTCTCAGGGAACTCATAAATGAACCTTCACTTTTTCAGGCTACAGCCATTTTTTTATTCTTGCATCAACAGTTGAAAGAGAAAAGTTTAGCTTTGGAAAGCCAGCTGTTTGAGAATAACCTGGAAAGTATCTTCAAAAACTGGCATTTCCAAATAATGCTCTCTCCCCAACCCCCAAAAGAAAGAAAAAGAAAAGAAAAGAGAAAAAAAAAAAAAAAAAAAAAAAAAAAGAAGAAGAAGAAGAAAGAGAAAAGAAAGTCTTCAGTCCACAAACAAGCCAAATCTTTTTGACATTACCTTTAACAGGAAGAGCTGTAACTTTCGTACTTCAATGAATTGCTTTTCCAATTTGAAAAACAATTTGTGCAGCTGGTACCCCCCAGAAAGACAAAGCTGGTGGAAAAATCTGATCATTACTGGTAATTCTTGTCCAGCTTACTGATCTAGTGCAAATCAGGCTCATGGCTGATTCAGGAAATCACAGAGCCCGATTATTTCTGCATGCATAAGCCCCAGCTTGTGTCTCAATATACATGTACAAACATTAATTCCAAACAAGTAGGATGCACGTGTTTTGAAAACCTGATGTTCATAAACTGTTTCCTGAAGCAAAATATTATACCCGACGTAAAACAATTAACAAAATCTTAATTTCATATTGATCAAAATTCAGTATGAATGAGTTTCCATTACATTGAACAATACATAGCAGAGAGAAAATTTTAATACAGTAGTAGGTGTACCATTAACTTCTGTTGTAAAAAAATACATATATTCTCAAAAGTCAGTGTAGTTTATAATATAATAAATTTTTCAGACTGGCTTTTATCTTTCCCCATATTCTGTTTTCCTAAATTTAAGAATTACAATAGTAACATTGTGAATTTATGTAGTACATCTCTTGAAACTAATGAATATTTGTATCAAACCAACTGTATTTGCATAAGAGAAAATATGAATGGAAATCTTTCAAAGCACTTTACATACTCAGTCCATTAGTATATTGCATGTTCCTTCTTATAGTCAGAAAGAAAATTCATGCATCACAACTATGAAGTAGAAATTCTTATTTCATCTCAATCAACAGTTTCATGTTCTTCATTTTCAGTCTCACCACTACAGTTTGTTTAGCCAGCGTAGGAATTTAATTATGTATTCCAGAGAATACTGTATTTTCCAGTACTAACTAAATACAAGTCTTAGTTGCTACTACCTTCAATACTGTATAGCTGTATAAACCTTGTGAAATTAATGTAACAGTCTAGCAAATCAGAGTAGCAACATTTTCCACCTATTTTGCACATCTTTGCACACATTTAAATGATTATAAAGGTACTGAGCTGTGAAGAATCTGGTTATTAGTCTTTAAAAATCAATATTTTTATCAATAAAAATTAATATGTAATCATCACTTCTGAGGATATCTAAGTCATCTCATCTACCAGAGATGTGTGAATACTTAATGTGCAATAGGAAGAAGTGAAGCATCTATAATTAAGGAAAAGGTCAACGCTGTAAGAAATCTAAATTCTCTTCAGTCTCTGGGACAAGAATTAAAGGACAGAAAACATAGAGGAAGTTTCAAATCCAAGACATCATAACTGATTAACTTATGGTAGGTATTGTAGTGACTACTAATGAGTTCAGAATGATAAGGAGTGCAGAATATGAAGAACAGTTTGCATAGGGCTTCAGATGGGTAGGGCCTAGACACAAGTGGCTACAGCTTCACTGATTTCAGTATTATGACACTTCACTGGTATTGGGGGGAAATTCAAGAGAAGTGATTTTCAGTCATCAATAATGAGTTTCCATGTCTTTGTATTTCAGTCAGTGGTTATTAGTACAGAGACAGATGAGCCTGCAATATGTGCAAGTACTCAGTTTTAATCTGTAGCTCCTGAAAATTAAACTGCAAACCTCCAAGTCACCTTTTCCCTTGAAATAACCCGCAAAAAATATTTTAAAATATTCTCTTTCTCTTTTCATTTCTTTTCTTTCTTTTTTTTTTTTTTTTTTAACTGCAACAACCTGAAGCTCTTGGTGGATGATAGTATGATAATAATGGCAGCACACAGGCATTGTACTTCATACCCATGCAGGGAATAAAATAAAAGGTTTGGTAAAGGACTTCAAATAAATAATAAATGGGGCATCTCTTGGATGCCATCATCAAATAGGAAATGATCCAATTTTGCAGATGGGCAAACCTCATGCATTTTTTGATGAGAGGACAAAAACCATCTAGTAAAACTTTCTATAAGGAAGCTCACTCAGCAAGTTCCTTCTTCTCAACCATAAACCCTTCCTATGAAATAGGCAAGAGGCAGAAATGAGTGTGTAAATCCCTATTTGCATTTTATCTAATGATTGTTTAATTTCAAATGAACAATCAGACCCTGAAAAATGAACAAATAGTCCCAGAAGCAAGTCTCAGAACTTCCTAAATACCTTGATCATTGTAGTACAGACATCTTCTCTCTGGCTCAGTGATCTCTAGAATAATGCAACTGTAATAAGAAGCATCAGATACTTGACTAGCCTGATTAAGACAGTCTCTTGGAGGTTAGATATGCAGGTTGAACCTTCCAATATAAAGAAAGTATTTAATTAAGATCTTTAATTTCCTGGACAGAAAACCTAACTACTGACCATCTAGACTAAGAGGACAGCAATATTTTTTAAGAGAATAAAATGGCACTTCTGTTCTTCAAAAGGGTACAAGCAACCATAAAATACAAGTACACAAACAGTAGAGCTTCCTAGTTATTGAATTCATATAGATGTTTCCTAGTAGCCCCAGAATAGGAATTCTTTTCAAATATACTTATGGTTTCAGTGTTTCTAGCTAGACAGTCAACTTCTACTCTCTATCAAATACTGAGAGAATAGGTACTATATTCAGGACTACTAATTTCACTTCCAAATTGCCAAGTCTTAGTGAGTCTAGTTGTAAGTAACCTGCCCACATTTGACACAGAAGAGGACAAAGCACTAAATCCCAGGCTACAATCTGTTACCTTGCCCCCCCCCCCTTTTTTTCTGTAAATCTCATTTTGTAGTAACTAGAAAGTCCCATTCAAAACTCAGTGAGACATTTCTTTAATTTATACAGTCTTACTATAAATCTACATAACATAGGCATTAATACTATCTTTAATAAGAATTTTTAATGAATAAAGTTTTTTTTTTCCCCACAATCTTAATGCAGAATCACACAGGGATATTGTTTAAATTGAATTTATCATCTTTAGTTTTGTATGCCTATGGCTATGCGGCTAGATTAGTACACTCTTGAACTTCTTCAAAATTTCAACATGTCTTCCATCCAGATTTAAAACCTGTAACTTTGCATTTAAATCCTGGACCTTGAGCTCTATGAATACTGCATTTGTTGTGGTCTATATTACCTAATGCCCCCAAAAATTTAGGGCTCAATTTTTATGCAAAAATATCCTCTAGTTGTGCTGTATTCATGGGAAAATCAATCCAGAGACCAAATGTATGTAAACAAACTAGTCTATCAAGGCTAGCAAATGACCACTGCAACTTTATCAATATTATCTGCCAATACTGCTTCCAGAAATTTCCTTTCCAGTCTGCCAACAGATTTAGAACAAAACAGACAAGATCTTCTTTCTCGTTGTTTAGGAGAAAAACTCCATGAAGTGAAAAATGAAAAGGTTACTCATTTATAAAATGTTCATTATGTGAACAGACCCAAAGGTCTCCGATGATGAATAGCTCATTATTTGATCTCATTACCCTGGCATGTACATCCACTGAGTATGACTGGAAACTGAGAACTTCCTGCCCACAAGCAGACAGACTGTGTGGTGAAGATATAGCACATGCTCCAATAAATGTACATTATCAAGGACCTCTAAGAATGCAGTATGAAAAATAGGTTGAGTCAAAACCCACAAAACTAATTCCTTGAAATGACAGTGAAGAACAATAGACAAATTCTCTTTACTTAGCCAAAATAGTGTGTACTGACTGGGCTTTTATATACATGTGTATGAAGACATGTATATACATGTGTATGAAATTGTGCACATTCATTAGATTGGAAGTTGTTGTTAGTCCTATAAAAATTACCTGTCATGTAAACAGGCTCATCATGATGAACAGAATGATGGAAATGCAAATTTAACATGTCTGAAGGTATAAACCAAGCTCCAAGCTGTATAGTATCTCCCAAAATACACAGCCTAATTGTAAGCTTTCATATTTTGATTTCATAAGGTCAGTGTATATTTTGCAATATGTTTCAGCACTTCAGACTGCAAAAAGCAGACACATTCATCCTTCAACTCTGTTCTAAGAGATTATATGAAGGCACTTCCTTGGAGTTTTTTTTTTTTTTTTTTTTTTTTTTTTTTTTAATATCATGGGATTCCTCCTGATGTTCTACTCTGCACAAATTTCTTCCTTAGCTTCTTCTTAACAGATGACTCCTACCATGTTCCTCAAGTCTCTGTATTTACACTGCTACAAGACTGTTGTTCCTGTGCACTGCCACTCCAGAATCCATGCAGCAATCAGCAAGCCTAAATTTATGCTTATGTGTATCACAGGGATGGATCCCTTTATTTAGCAAGCCTCATGGAAAAAACAAAGAAAAAAAAAGTAGTGTATTTTTTCCTTTATATGAATAGTGGCACTAAAACTCATTAAGTGAAGAACTAGGACATGACATCAACCATTATCAGGAAGTAGTTAGCTTAACTATGTGAAATGAACATCATCAATTAAATCTTTGTACCCAGAAACACAGAAAGAGGTTCTAGTTATTTCAAGGTTGCACACACATATACATGTACATACTAAATAATGAAGAAATAATAAGCAAGATTCAGCAAAAAGACAACTGAGGCTACCATTTTGATATGGCAGCAAACAGTAAACATTTTCCGCTTAGCCTCGTTTGAATTGCAGTAAAAGGCTCTAATGATAATTACCATTTTTTTTTTCTATTTCTAGCAAAATGACACTGAATTCCTGTTCTTGCAGAAAACTGGCATGTCACAAATGTGGAATTATCTTTCAGTTACATAATGGTCTATTTTCCAATGATGTAAAAATATGGTAATTATCACTAAACATCTATTCATTAAATGAAAAATGTTTCTTCATTGTAAGTTAAAAATGAAAAAAAACTATACGTCATTAGCTTCACTTAGTTGCCAAGCTTTTTATTAATAAATGGCCTTATAACAAAACAATCTCTGATACCATGCCATTCCATCCTACTTCTGCGTTCTAATTAGTATCAGAAAAATAGAGTAAGGCACCCTGACTGTATTAAAATATAGCTATTTCTGCTCCTCTGATTCCAGCTCATGATGAAGTCTGCCTCTCTTGTCTTTTCTTATCCCAATCACCCTGTCCATGCTTTGGAGAGTAGAACACTATCAAATTTGACATTGCTGCAGGCCCCTTAACAGAGCAGAACATCAGCGAGAAAATGATTGTGTATGGTCTCTGAATTGAATATATTCCTACAGGCTCAGCTCTGAAGTGAAATTATGATGTTTAACTCACTCTCTTCACCAACTAAAATACAAAAGCCGTTCTGAGTAGCTGGAGGGCTAGCTGAGAGCTCCACTTGGCAAGCACCAGGGTATGCTTGCATACTCCAATGTGTCAGGATTACTGACAATATAAACATAAGTTTTAATAATAGAATTATTGTTTATAGGAGAGAGGCCAGTGATTTCTTTCATGGGATAAAATTCACAAATATTATCAACTTATAACGCAGTTCAATTGAACCTCTGAAGGGAAAAAAAAAATTCTCTTTTTCACGAAGCTTGGCTAAATACAAAGAAGCCTTTGACACGTGTTTACTGAATTTTTCTTCTTAGTTCTTCTGATTTTTTTCAGCTGAAGTGATTTTTCTTTTTCCTTTTTAAAATGTCTGCTCATGCATCCAGGAAGAAATAATAAGTAAGTTAAAGAGAAGATTAAAATACTTATCAGCTTTTCACAAAACATTGTAAAAGAAGTTTTAGCTACACAATATGACTGACCTTTGTAAATGTCTCAGGACAATACTCCAACACTTGCTCTCTTTTCCACTCCTTTTATTCCACCTCTTCGCAGCTTCTCAGCAGGAACTTCTGGTTCAGTCATGAATTTAAAGAAGTGGTAAAGCACATGAAATACTTTACAGAAAAGCTGCCATTATGGACCAAGAGGAAGATACAGTTCCTGAAATGGAAATGGGAACATGTTAATGCTTAAATTCAAGAACCTCTACCTTCGATGTCTTTACTTGTTTACAACAGTCAGGATAGTACTGACAGGATTAGTCGTTATTTAATGTGTCTAGAACTTAAGATAAAAATCCTCAAACCAGCAGAAGAATAAAATATTATAGTCTAGAGTATGTATGTTTGAGAGATCAACTGGCTGCAGATCTCCTTTACCAACATGTCCATCAGAAAAGAATTGAAAATTTTATCCACCTCAGCTTTATCTACTACCCATTCTCTGCCTCTTTAATTAAATAGCACAATAATCAAACTGTGCTCTTAAACCAGAATAATGTATTTCTTCATTGAGCTTTTCAGTAGTGCTTACCACCACAGTATATGTGTGTTACAAAAAAAAGTGTGAATTTATTCTGAGGATTTCTGAAGGAAAGGACATTGACAGTATCCCCTTTTCACAGACCAGCACCCAAGTGTGGAGACACTACAAGAGAAATACAGGCATGGGATGCACAGAGTGCAACAGGCAAAACAATCTCGACTCGGGTAATTTTATGCCATTTACTGCCAATTAATACAAACTTTTGATCACCGATTCTGATATTGAGAAAAGGAAACAATTCAACGCTTGGGCAACATCTTTCTTCTTCCTTCCCCAAGCTCAGCTTCCGGCAGACACCTCCGCTTCCCCACTTCTTGTCCCCATTCCCCTGGCTTTTCCCATTACACTCAGTCCACCCCTATCCCCTCATAAGGCCATGGGTGAGGCAGGAGGTTGGGGGCTCTGGCGCCACATTTTACTTCTGCTGTGCCATGCGCCTCACTCATTTACCTCACCTCCAACGTGGGTCACCCACCGCAGTCTCTCAGGGGGTGTGCAGGGTCCTGCCCTTTCCTAAACACGTGGGGGCAGAGGCGCCCAGCGCTCCCCGGACTAGCCGCGCTCCCCCCACCCCCGCTAGGGTGGGCTGGGAGCTGGCTGCGACCAGCTGGAACTGGCTGGAACCGGCTGCCACGGGCCGGGTGGTTCGCGGGCTCCAGCACCCTGGGAAGAAGAGCGGTGCCTCCTCCAGCACACCCGCACGACCCTCCTGCTCTCGCCCAGCGAGGCCCCAGCCCCCCCAGCCCAGTTCAGACCAGCACCGCGGACCCGGGTGACTGGTCCCTCCGGCTGGGTGCCCGACAGCTGCGGACAGAGGTCCTCCCGCCCACCCGAGGGGCTGCTGTCTGTCAAAACAGTTGGAAGTACTGACTGATCCCAAATGCAGAAGTGTTCGCACAATTAATTATTCCAGAAGCAAGGAAAGTTAATAATGTTCAACGACCGTATATGGGACAGCCGCTAATAAGTATGGACATAATGCTGCTAAGCAAACAGTACTTTACATTAAAACCTTCTTGCAGTATTAGAATATATTTTCTAAAACAGCAAATACACAGCTGTGAATATATGCCAAAGATTAAAAATAATCCAAAATTTACAAAGTTACCTTCCAAATTAAGGCAGCCCCTTCCTGTAGCTCTACCTTTCAGCTCCAAAGGGCTTAGACCTAGTAGCAAGCTACCATGGCGTAACATGTCACCTTGCGCCAGCTGATCCAGGTAACACGTACAGAGCCTTCAACAGCAAGTGTGGATCAATCTTCTACATCCAGTCGCGTCGTAGTCGTTGTGGACAAAAGGAGGCACACAAAATTGCCATGGATTAGTTGACTGATGAAACTAGTTACTTTCTGGTTATGTGGCTCTGTGTTTGATCCTTTGGTTGTCGGGAAAATGAAGTCCGCTGTTTTTCTCCTTCCAGTTATGTAAGATTACAATGTAGTGTTTAATTAGAAACTCATTTTTGATTCCTCTGTGAATACTCATGGCAAAATAATACAAATTTCAATCATATTACAGTCTGTTTATTATTTGGAAGGCACTACACAGAATCTGTAGAAGATACTTATTCAAAATACAGTAAGTACTATCCTCACATAACATTCGGCTATTAAAATATAATAGCAAAGAGTAAAACTAAAGAACTTTGTATTAATGCAGATTTTCAGCTGCCATAATCATCCCTGTTACAGTCCTTTATTACATTCTTTTTCGCCTGAAATTTCTCCACAAAAGAGTATCTTCCTCAAAGATAAAACATCTGAAATTATATTACAGCAAAATTCACCTCTTAATAGATATCATAAAAAGCAGTAATTTCCTTTGCATTTGGATGGAGTTAAAATATGAGAGTTCATTCAAAGCTTACAGAAGTCCATCAAAAATCTGCCTGAGACTTCATCAGAGAGTGTACTTTGGATCCGGACTGTGGAGCCTGGCAGTATGTCAGGTAAGAGGCAGAAGACAACAATAAATCTTTTAACAATAAATCTATATTGCTCAGTAGAGAAATAACTCTGTGAAAAAAACTTCAGTTATCACTTAGAACTGGCAACTAATTGTCTGCAGACTGTCTGCCCATTTATTGCTAGTACCGACAAGGCTGATGTACTGCATTTAGAATTTGCTCGCTGCTGAGAAGAGGATTCAGTCCCTTACTTCCTTGCCTAATGTATTGAAGACCCATACATCACAATTTGTGTTGCGTTCTTTCAAAGGACAAGCAAATATTCTCAATATATCAGAGTTTCTACAGAGTGATTTGAGGCTTGCTCTGCTTTCTTGGGATTAAGCTTTCTGTGTTTGTGAGCTCCCAGAGTTGACATGGGGACCCAATGAAATGGATAGTCACAAATATCCAACTTCTTTCTACTAAACCAACCATGCCATATGGTAGTGTTCATGACATAGTAACAAATTCTAGGTCGGTGACTGCTTAATAAGGACTGTATCTTGCTTGAAGGGGTTGATTTTCCTATATCCAGCACTGATTCTAGTATTGCTTTCTCCACTTTTTTGATTGAACGATTCAGCAGAAAGAAAAACATTTTAAAGACCATGTTTCATTCATTCCTTTTCTGATCACATGAGTTTTTAAGTATATACACCAACTATCTTTAGTCTGTGGTTTCTGGCAGATAAGGAATTGCATGCATAGCATTGACCAAAGTTAACAAAAGTATCATTACATTCCTCAGTAAAAGAAATGAACCTGTTGCAGAAAGAGAAAACCAAAATGTAGTAGATTAACCAAAATGTAGATTATGAAGTGTTTGGTGTGCTGGAAACATTTTCACTAACTCATTTAGGAAAGTGGTTGATGATTTCTAAAGTATATTTTTCTTCAAAATTATAGAATTTCATCCTAAGTAGGTTAAAAATGAATAAATTTAGACTATCCAGGGAGACAACTGTGCTGGAAGCATTCTGCCAAGCGGGCTGGAAGGAAATGAAGAAAAAATACTTTTCATCTTATGTCTTCTTGAAGTTGTACAAGAAATGACATGGCACACACAGAGTCTAGAGAAAGAGCTTGTATATTGCTAGCAGGATTCATAAAAATGCATATTTGAATAATAATGCTTTGAATTTCACAATCTTTGCTTCCAATTTTCTATGTATAATACATTTCGCCCAATAAATATATCTATTTGGAAAATTCACTTAACTGGAATGTCTCCAAGAGAACCAATTCAACCTCATGATTGTGAATGGCAGCAAATTTTTAGCTGGGACAAAATTAACATAAATGTTGCTTATGAGAAGTGCACTTGCCCTGTGACAAGTGATTAAGTGGTGCTTAATTTGATACTGAATAGAAGTGAAACTCTTATGTCTGATCTAATGATAAAGTTGCCAAGTTAAAAAGGGGAGGGAGTAGAAGGAATACAGATGAAATGCAATGAATCTATCCATTTCCATACATCCTTTCTAGAGAAATACTCGTATCTCTTTTCAGAACCTTGAAATAAGTATGAACAAACAAAAATCAAAACCTTTTTAAAACTCTAAAAACAATTTCAGTACCATATTGAGGTGAGATGCCTTTTATTTTGGAAATAGTATGTGTATCGAAGTCAGGAAGATTAGAGTGAGCTATAAAACCATCAGTTTTAAACAAGGCTATTTTAACACTATGATTCAAGGAAAGGAGAAAGTCCATGAACAAAACAAACTTTTAATAAAATTACACTCCTAATGCAGGAAGGAGTCCTTGCCTGTAAAGAAGTGAATTTCTCCAAGGGACAGATAATTTCAAGTTTCATTAACTGAATCCAGTTAACAGAAGAAGGAAAAAATTGCTGACATCCTTTGGGGTTTTTCTCCTTTTCTGTTATCTGAAAAAAAGAATCCTAATACTTACAAGCTTTGTCCAGGTCTGGAGTAACCTCACTGATCTCTAACAAAGCACACAAAAGGAAAACCCATTCAAAAGATCAGCGCCATCTTTTTCATACAATGGGATGCAGAAGATACATCCATATTTTTAGATCGTAATAAATTCAATGTAATATTATGCACCTCACAATCAGAAAATGCCTCCCTCCCACCAAAGGTCAATAAAATAAACACAGCTGAAATACCAAAACTTCAGGATGCCACAAGGAGAAAGGAGGAACAGTCAAGGACATTGTCAATGCCCCAAAAAGACAACAGAAATGAAAGAAGGAGCAGAATTCCTTCTAGGACCCAGATTTCTCAATTGCACTCCAGCAAAACTTCTCAAGTGCTCTTCAGAGCACTCAGGTGTCTAGCACCACTAGATTGAGAAATTTCTCAGTTTGAGTTTGTGCATTACTACAGTGCACAGTTATCTCATTTTGAGTTAGCCAATATTTAGCTTTCCAGAGGACAAAGAAAAAAGAACAGAAACAAAAACACTAAAGCAACAAAAAGCTAAATTATGTATGTGCAATAATATATTTCTATATATACAACCTAAAGCAGAAGGGACAACTGGCCTAGTAGGAGTAAGTTACAGTGACACAAACATCCTACATTCAAGTCCCCGTACAACAACTACTTAAATGTTTCCTGAGTGTGATGTACTGGATGAGATCACAGATTTTTCTGCCTCTAAGTTGTCTGCTACAAGGACAGAAAACTTCTGCCTATCAACTATCTGTAATTTAGAAGTATTATTTAACTAAAAAGTCATAGTTATGTGCTTTAGATATGCCTTCAGTTGAAATATTAGTGCACTTGCATGTTTGTATGACAATGTGTGCATATTTATGTGTATGTGCAGTCACTCACTCCAGTAATCCTCCCTTTTCAACCTTATTACAATGTTTTCAAAGTTGAAGAATTATTTAGCAACACAATTCTTATGGAAATTAGTGAGGTTCATGAACCTATAGGGAACACTAAAACTGGTTTACTAGGGAATACATAAATAAAATATAGTAATTAATAATGTCTACCCACACACTTCAAGTTATTTCAGTTGAAATTGTGAGCTTTTTGGTTTATTTTAAGGTTTGGGGTATTTCAAATACAATAACATGATAAGCACTGAGATTTTTTTTTTTTGCCTTGGTCCTTTGCATTACAATCAGAATTGAATACTTTGTTCTTTCTTTGAACTACCCATCTCTGCTCTAAATCATAGAACAAAAGCTGCTTTAGTCTTTCATTTCTAGCTAGTAACAAACACTTCCAAGAATAAATAAAAACTAAGAAACAGCAAGAATGATGACATTTTCTCCTTTTTGCCTCAAGAAAGGACATCCTACTTTGTTAGATAAGGTCTGAGAAACTGAACTAATAAACATTTTGCAAACAAATGATACCGTACAGAGATATAGCCAATCACATTGTATTTGAATGTTCAATAGCACTGAATCACTTGGGTTTTGAGAAATTTTTGTTTGCATCTTATTCATCTTATTTCTGATGATCAATCTGGATCATTTCAAATGCAACATTTAAAGTTTGTCACTTTTTCAGAAAACTTGAGAAGATTTTTTAAATACATAGATTTGATTCAAACTATTTTTTCTTTAAGAATGGAAACATTACCTATGTTTTTTGCTAAACAAGTCACTTCAAAGTTTATTATTTGTTTCTGTTTTTCCCATTTACATTTCCAGTACGGAGATGTATAGCTCATCAGTTTAGTGACATGATGGGTTTATTTCTAACAAATTCCTAATAAAGGAAAAAAAAAAAATCCTGCATTTAAACAGAATACCCCAGACCCAGTTACCATACTCATTGCACTGAGCTAAACAAATACCAATTCAAGTATCAAGGCTATACATCTACACACTTAAAGGACTAAGATTCTTTAAAAGGTGACCTTAAGCTTAGGAGTTAAAACCACCAGCTCTAGTTGCTCATCTTAACTAAAACAGAAGATTTGTAAATGTAGTGAAAAGACCACAAAATATATAACTCTTTAGACGAACTTTAGTTATACTCTAGATATGTTTACCCTTTTTGTCTTCTGTAAGGAAAGCATACAATAGGGGACAATTATATCTCATCCAATTTACGTTTCTCCCATGTGGGAATAAACAAAAATAATAAAGAATAATACAACTAGTAATAAATGTTACCTATGTTTCTTAGCACATCAGAAAGTTTTTCAGGGGTAAGCAATCCAAATGGCTGTCTAAAAACCTAAAACACAGAAAACAGGACGAATGAAGTCACACTTGTCCACAGTTTATGAAGTTGCTGAAGATCTGGAGAGGGTACAGAAAAGAGACTTAAAAATGATTTCAGATATCGGGAAAATGCCAATGAGGTAAGCTGAATGGTATCTATGAGAAAATTAAACCAACATCTAACTATAGTATATTAGTATGATCACAGAAGAAAATATTGATTTTTTTTTGTTGTTAATTGACATAGGTAATGACTGAAAAAAGGCTAAATGGAAAATTACCTGGAAAAAGGAAATTGCTGACTAAAGGCAAACATATGCAAAAGTTTGAAAAAAGATGCACTTCCTTTTCATTTATATGGCCAAGCAACTATTTAAACAAGGTATCAGTGAATATGAAGGCTTCCGCATCCTGAAGTTTTCAGATAAAGAATAGATGCTTTTTAAAAAGGATTTATCTAATTTACTGCAAGCTATGGGGCTTAATATTACAGGTGATGCTAACCAGGCACTCAGACAAATGATCTAACTGTCCCCTAGAGTCTTAAAATACATGAGTCTATAGGCCTTACCTGTCATCCTTTCAGTCACCATTGTGTCACCTTGCTTCTCTAAGACACACAAAAGAAAACAATCCTTGAACTGTAAATTCAGGGAAACAAATTCTCTTCAGCTCTTATGAAAGTACTAGATTGATGTATTGTGTACACTCTCAGTTTATTTTCTTAAGAATGCTGCACATCTATTTTTTGAAAAAAAATCTTTTTTGCCATAGAGCACATGCTATGCTGAAATATTAATAGCATATGTCCATGAATGTGGACATACTAATACATATAATGGATTCTTTAACATTTTAAATTTTAACATTTAACATTTTAAATTCAGTAACTGCAATTTATAATATAGATTAAATCCTGTAGTGCAGAACATTTAATTTCTTTACAAATATATAGGCTAATAATATGAATTTAAGCTTTCAACTACTATCCACGGTATATTATGCAGGGGTACATTTTGTGTTGCTTTCATGTCCTTGACTTTCTCTGTTTTTTTTTTTACCCTATGATTTATGTAGCAGCTTTGCCAGAAGAGGTACTGTATTCTATTGCATTCTTAGCCTCATTATTAGTAATGGATTCATTTTCAGTTTCATCACTAAAAACAGTTCATTATCTGCAAAGACAAAATTATCTTCATATACATTCTTAAGTAATTGATTCCCTCTATTTATATGCTGAAGAGAAAGCTCACTCACTCAAATGGGGAATTAAAACCCTTCTTCTTCTCCTCTCCCTTTCTTCCATACAACAGTGGCATAAAAGAACTGCTATTTCCACAGATAATATAAAAATATTCAGTGATAAAACCAGCTTAGTTGCTCCCCAATTATGTGGAGAAGAGAGTTTTTTAAAGATACAGTTTGACTAAACAAAATGGATACCATCTTCCATCCTAAAAGAACTCTTATGAAACGTCACTGGAAATAAATATTCTGTTTATTAGTACTTCTAAGTGTTAATATTTATCATTATCATTCTTTCTTTTTTCATGAACCTTCTCTAAGAATACTTGATCTTTTAGCAGCACAGAATACAATTAAAGATTAACAGTAGTATTACTATTTACAGAGTAAACTTGAGATCTCCTTATCTTACTGAAGAAGGGGAGGAGAAACTGCAAGTTGAAGTACCCCAAGCATTTTCAATAAAGCAGAAGGTATTATCTTCTTTCAGATTTTAATTTTGATTTATTTAATTAATATCTGGAGTGGAGAAATGGGCATACAAATTGATTTTGTTTTATGTTCATTTTTAGGCCCACAGATGATACAGTTTATTCTACATCAATTTGCTTTTTAAGTAATTTACCTCTGAGTATTTCTGAATGTGTATCACTTCATATATATTTCTTCATTGAATTTATAATCATAACAAAATATAATAAAATATCTGTATCTCTACATAGGTAGCATAGTTAGAAAGCAGCTAGGCCTAAGAAAATTCTTCTCTCAGTTGATCTGGACACTCATATGAACCCAAGGAAATGTCCTTTCCATTAAAAGTAGGAAATATTTTTACTTTCATTATTAAATCTACTCAGTAAAATTCATTTTTCATTTTCTGCATTTCTCAAATAAGTGGTCTGCATGATCTTTCAATGAATACTTTCATTCTGTGATCCAAAAACCAAGCAAAACTGATTTTTTTTTTCTTTTCCCCTCAAACTTGTGTGGACCTAATTATTGCATGAAACCACAATATTATTTTACAGAACAGAAAAAGTCAAGGACAACATTTAGACTCTACTGTGGCAGCAAGATACTAAAGTAATGTACTACAACTTGTTTCTCAGCACTACTATGTTTAGCTGATTATCACGACTATCTCAAAGTACAGAACAGATGAATTTAGAAATAAATCCAGAAAGCCTTCGCTCCAGATTGCTCAGACCATGCGGCCTTTTGGAACACACCATAAATTCCTCATCCTTTCCTTTTAAAAAAAAAAATCCCATTAAAGGAAGGAAATGCAGGAAGGTCTCCTTTTGCAAGCAGTGGAATGCAAATTGCCATTGGCAAGACGTCAAGTCTTGGTTCAGTAAGATGATGAACTGTAATACAAGTAAACCCCTAGAAACTTACTTACAATACACGTACATTGTCCTATTCTAATTTTATTGCTCATATGTTTATAGCTAAACTTATTCTTAAATCTTTTCATTGGATTAGAATCACAGTGATCAAAACCTTGAAAGTTCAAGCTCTAAAAGCCTCTGTACATTCAAGATGGAAGGACATGTTCTCATATGAAAACTACTGACATATGTAGCTACCTTGCCCCTTATTCCTGTATTTCCAGCATTTCAGGAATACGATACCTTTCCATTGAGCGTGAATGCCATGTAAGTCAACACAGAAGCTCAGCTGAAATTCGACTGGTATTTCATGAGAGGAAAAGTACACAGAAAGAATACACAGGAATAGCTAGTGAGAATGGTTTGATTTGAGGAAAGGTAAAAGGTATTTTGGCAAGAACAGATACTGTACAGAAGGAATAGAGAAGAAACATATTCACATTGTTTTAAACAGGAAAGTTTTCAGCCCCTAATTATTTGGTTCAATTTGCCCAATTGCTAGACAATTCTACAAGGGAAGGCCTCACAGACAAGTAATAAGATGTATTATTCACTGCTAGGAATTGAAACTCATTCCCTCCTGGTAAAAGCTTATGTTCAGCTTAGATCCTCAGCAGTAGCTCTTGGTGCAGTATTGGTCATGTATTATCTGGGCTCAGTCATGCACCACACAACATTTAGTATCTTAGGAGAAATTTGTATCATTATGCTCTGAAATAACTCTCAGATGACCATTCCAATTCCTCACCTATTCCATACACCTGTCAATTTAGTTCCATTATGCCTCTTTGTCTAGTTATGTTAAAACACTAGAAAAGTGAATTATTTCAAATTCATAAAAAGAATAAGACCACATTATGTAAATATTTTTCTGTATCAATGAGCAGCTTGCAAACACATTTTCCTGTAGGAATTGTTAATATATTTTTTAAAGTACCTTGAATAATTTTCATCATCAGTTATGGAAGTTCACATTTAGTATGAAGGCAATATGAGATACAGAATAATCTGAGGTAATTTCAATACTAAAGAAGTATCAGTTACAATCACAAGCAGCTTGCTTGTGATTGCTGTTTTAAAACAATCACTGTCAGAATGTTCTTTTATTTTCTTCTGAGGAAGCAAGGCTTTTGAAGATGCCTAGTTACAATCAGTAGTTCCAATTATACTGAAGTAATTAGCATTTTTGTAATCCATAATATTTGAGTCACTCTTTTAAAAGAGAAAAGCACACACCTAGCTTTTCAGAAAGTAAACTCAGATGTTTTTCTCCAAGATAAAGAAATGCCTAAATACTACTTGAATAAATTGCTTGCAAAAAGCAAGAAATTAGAACGTATTGACTCAATCTCACTATGCATTACCATATAAAGAAATTATTTAAAAATAGTAAAAAACATATAAATGAGAGTTTTTTTCCCCTCCTTTTGTAAAACACAGGCCATGTACTTTTCAAAATCAGTACAACACAGGGAGGTGGCTGAGACTTCTGAAGAAAATAGAGTGAAAAGGAGACTTAGGAACATAAAGAAGAAAACAAAATTTACAGGAATGAGATAGAGATAGAAAGCTATGTAACAGTGGAAGACAAGAACAAAGTCTGTGCAAGTAGAAACTAGGAATGCTAGAAAGGAAGACAGATTGGGAAAGAAGGAAAGGCAGAACAAGCAAAAGCATGAGAACAAAAATACTTAGTGCTTGGAAGCTTTTGGTATATAATCCTAAATCCCTTTCTCCATATTTGTGAAGTTACCTGTAACTTCCTTCAACTCTCCCTCCTTAAGTAAGTTTGTAGTTTCTGTGCTATTAGGAGAACATAGTTACAGTTAGAAAAATGAAACAACGGGGGGTGTGAATTGTCCCATAATGGAATTTAATCTAACAGTTTTCACTATCTCTAACTTTTTACTTAGCTGTTTCAGAATTTTCATTTTTTCCCCCTTTCAAAATGTCAACAGAGCATCTTTATGAACAGTATATATTCTTCTTTCAAACAGTATTTGTGCTCCTGTGTGTCTTCAGTATTTACATACAGTGCTCCAAAATATCTGTTAAATCAAGCAGCAAAGACAAATGTAACGTAAGCTATGACCAGAACATGACTGAGGGATACTAAAATTTATGATGATGATTTGTGAAGACGGGGTAGTCAAAATAAGTCAAAATAAAAGCATGGGAGAGTATAGAAGAGCGAGCAAGAAACCGGCGTAAATTGAAAAGGAATACAAGAAAAAGGAAAGCAGCAAAGATGTAAAATGTTAAGATTTAACTATTGTATTATTGAAAGGATTGATAAAATGTCATTCTGAATCACTAAAAATTTACCTACATCAAATTAAATGCTAGGGGAAGTAACAACCACCCCAACAGGGATAGAACAAATTTATACCACATAAATTGAGAATCAGGTCTCACAGCTGAATTCCTGCAAGACAAGTTGATGCCTAGTGTTAGAACAGGATTAATTTAATTCCTCTACAGCTCAAAGTATTTATTTGTTTTCCCAAGGAAAGGTGCATCTCAGACATACCTTTGTCCAAGGACAAAAAAAGATTAAGAATTGATTATCTGAAGTTCAAATGTATAAAACAGAATATTCAGTCATTTTAATTTTGTATGGAAGTCTGGAATTGGAAGAATTATCAGCAGCTGATACTCTTAAAATAATTTTTGCTTTAATTAAGAAATGTAAGGACTGTTCTTAAAAACAGAGGTGTTGCTTCAGTGCAGTGACTAGTTCAGGATTGTCGTCTTCTTTTTTTAAGAAATACAAGTTTCTAAAAATGCGAGGGAAGCTTGTTAGTCCATCAACAATCATTTTGGCAAGATACACTGCATCTTTAACAAGCATGAAAAACAACATCCTTTCACTTGTCAGACCTTTAGCCTTTCTCTTATTCATACAGCTATTGATTTAGCACTAAACAATTAGGATAATGCATACATAAAAAATGCAAAAGAATTTCCCATATATATTTGATATTAATAATAAAAATATTATTATATATTGAATTAATAATAAAAAGAAATAAAATTCTATTAACAGCAAATATTTGCTGAAAGCACCAAAGTAATTAAAAATGATCCTGGCTAATACAATACTGATGAGAATACTTCATTACTGCAAAATGAACAGTAGACTTTTGCTGAAGACAATGGCCCAAGTTATCTTTATTATTCATACATGTGACATAACTGAATATTGAGCAATTATCTCAATTATTCTAAAGAGTTTAGGAATCAAAAGATTAATCCCAATTCTCTTGAAGTGCTTCAAACAGTTGTATATACTTAAAGGCATTTAAGGAAACTTTAAAAATTAGACAGGAAAAAAAGAAAAAAACTTCTGATCTCAACAGACATGATTTTATACCTGGTAATTCCTATTAGAGGAATTAGAAAAGTTTTTTTTTTTTTTTTTTTTTCCTTCATTTCATTCTGCCTATGATTAATTTACTACTTTTTTGTTAAAAAATAATCAAATAATAAAAATGTAGTGCAGGCTTTTATTTCATAAACTTGGAATTATAGTTAAGTCACAGAATGCATGATAAAAATAATTAAGTTTTATAAGTTTGTATGTATATATTAAAAACATATGAGCTTTTCCTAATATTGGTGAGAAGTATTTAACAGGCATATTACTGTCAAAGTAAATAAAAATTTACATGTTCACGAGTTTCAATAAAAATGTTAAATTCACCAAATTCTAATTGGATTTACCATAATTATGATTATAAATCATTTCTCAGGAGTAGAATTTCATGATAAAAATCTTGTTTTAAAGCAATTTTTACATAATCTACCATTTTGTCCTGTATGATCAAAAGAAGAAAATTGATTTCTTAAATCATGTTAAATATTTTAAGTATAGATATTCATAAATTTCCAAGACTGAAAAGTTGTACTAAAATTCTTCAAAAAATTAATCAGTTCCAGTACCCTCTAAGCCTACACACTGAAACACCACTTATAAATAATGTCAGCATCCAAATATTTTATTAAATGTCTTGATCAGATATACAAAAGAAGCCATCTATAGAAGTCAGGCTAATTACTGTTCTTGTGCTATTTCAGCTCAAGCCTAAGCATTTTGTTTGATTCATCTAGTGCTTTGTAAGAGAGTGTTTCACGAATTATCATACATTAATCTTTTCTAGATTAATCTCCCTTTGTTTCGTAACAGAAATTAACTATTTTTATCCCACTGTTCTTGATGGGAGTCATATCCACAGTTCCATACTCTCAAGAGACGTTCATTATGAGAGCATAGTCTGAAATTAAAAAAAAAAAAAAGAAGTGCAAGAGGAAAAAAAAAATGCCCACTAGTCTAAACTGCAAGCAAATGCTGAGAAAAAATAATAGCGACAGTTCTTTTGTATTCATATTATATATATATGTATATATATATAAAAGAATAAATATATATGTGTGTGTTTATGTATAAATATATATACATATATTTTTCCCTCATATACCATGAAGGAACTTGCGAATATGCTAGACTATCATGCCGCATTGACTGACACCAATCCTCACTCCTACTAGTGTAATTTGTTATCTAAAATCACATTCAATTTACTGAGGTGTTAAATATTGATAAAGTGGAGGACATAAAATGGAGGAAAATGATTTTTTATCATTTTATCCAGCAACTACGCAATACTGTGGGTATCAAAAAAGGCAAAATAATTTCCTTTGTAAAAGAGAATTCCTCACTTTTTCCTATTTATGTCCTCATTGTAATATTAGTACTCATTAGTACTTAATTAGTACTCATCTCGAGTACTGTGGCCAGTGCTGGGCTCCCTAGTACAAGAGAGACATGGAGCTACTGGAGAGAGTCCGGCGTAGGGCTACGAAGATGATCTGAGGGCTGGAGCACCTGCCCTGTGAGGAACGGCTGTGAGAGCTGGGCCTCTTCAGCCTGGGGAAGAGAAGACTGAGGGGGGATCTTATCAATGTGTACAAGTCCCTGAAGGGAGGGTGTCAAGGGGATGAGGACAAACTCTTTTCAGTTGTCCCGTGTGACAGGACAAGAGGCAATGGGCAGAAATTGAAGCACAGGAAGTTCCTCCTGACCGTGAGGGGGAATTTCTTCCCTGTGAGAGTGACGGAGCACTGGACCAGGTTGCCCAGAGAGGTTGTGGAGTCTCCTTCTCTGGAGATCTTCAAGGCCCGTCTGGATGCAGCCCTCTCTAACATGCTTTAGGTGACCCTGTTGAGCAGGGAGGTTGAACTAGATGATCTCCAGAGGTCCCCAACCTTTCTGATTCTGTGATTCTGTAATATATGACTATTATGATTAACAATAAAATGAGCTGTCATAAGCTATTTGTAGGATTTTAAAAAGAATAAGAGGAAAAATAAAATTTGGGAAGCATAATTAAAAGTTAAAATTTTAATGGAAAAAAACATCCTTGAAGTCTGTATTTAATCCCTGCTGAAATAATTGGCTGCCTTAAAAAAAATAATTAACAACAACAAATCAAAAAAACACAACCTGGAAATCAGAACTAAAAGCTAAAATCCCCAAAAAATCAAGTTTCAAGTATAAATGTGATTAAAAGATTTTTAATAAAAAAATGCTATCTTCAAACAAGGCTTGCTATAGCGACTTACATAGTGAAAGAAAAATAAACATAGAAGTACCTAAATTAATGTAGAAGTATCTAAATTAATATCTAATTAATTGCATAAATTAAGTTACAAGATCAAATCCAATACAAGATCAAAAGGGTACATTTACCTCCCTCAGGCCTCTGCTGAAAAGCACAGCATGGTATTTTTGGTATCTGAAGCATTTAAGTACCTGAAGGGTGGGTGTCAAGAGGATGAGGCTAAACTCTTTTCACTTGTCCCATGCAAATGGATAGGAGGCAATGGGCAGAAATTGAAGCGCAAGAAGTTCTACCTGACCGTGAGGGGGAATTTCTTCCCTGTGAGAGTGACAGAGCACTGGACCAGGTTGCCCAGAGAGGCTGTGGAGTCTCCTTCTCTGGAGCTCTTCAAGACCTGCCTCGATGCAACCCTGTCTAACAAGCTCTAGGTGACCCTGCTGAGCAGGGAGGTTGGACTAGATGATCTCCAGAGGTCCCTCCCAACCTTATCTATTCTGTGATTCTGAGGTATTTCTGTTGGCTGCAGTTCAGAGCCCTCCTGAGTGAAGTGCTCACGTGTGTCCAGGCAAGCAGTCACCTACCATTGTGGGGGCAGCAGGAAGAGAAAGGCTGGCATCCCTGTTAACACCTGTAATGTTTGCAAGTCACCTCTTCCTCGCCACATAATTTTTATGAAATGAAGGGCTAGGCACTTAAACCAATCTTTACATAAGGTTTTCTTTCACTGTGTACATACCCATGTAGAGTACTGGAAACTGATGCTAAGGAATTGCGTATCATTTCAGACACAAATGAAGGCAATGGAATTTAAATCTAAAATAGAATGAGAACTAGATGTAGAATTTAGAGCTTAAATTTAGATCTATTAAGTCCACAGAAAATACAATCCTGGTCCTAAGGACATTTATTGAAAACAAGTGTGGAGCAAATAGAATTATGATAATAGCATATGGGGATTATTGTCCCCCCCCCCCCCAAAAAAAAAAAAAAAAAAAAAAAAGAACTGAGGATCACAAACTGGAAATTAGAATAGCATTGCAATTGAAAAATTAGACAGTGAAGCAAGTCAGACTGGGCCTGTGCTCTTCTAAGCTCTAATGAGGTCTAAAGTTAGACTGAGGTCCATATCTAACATTTAATTGTTTGGGCTTCATCTCTGAAATTATTTTTAACCAAAACATTTATTGTAATAAAAAGAGGTAAGAATCAGAATTGAATTAAAAACAAAAGGTTCAATTTAGCTATGAAAGTATTGAACACAGCACAAATTTGCATGCCATGTAATACCTCGGAAACAAGTGGAGTGCATAATAAACATGAACTAATTTTGTATAGCTTAAAATGAATATTTGTAAACATGTTTAAAATTGACATTTGTTTTTATGTATTTGAAACAGAATAGCTACATTTGTGCAGTATTCTACTCAATGTAATCAATCTTCCTGCACAGATACCGCTAACTCAGTATTTCTATGCCAAACTCATTGGATTTAAAGCAATATCTTTATATATTACATATTGGTTTAATCAAAAGTTTGTTACTTCTTTCTAATGGAATAGCATTACCTTTATATTTGATGTTAGGTTTAAAGAATGCACAGTATATTTCTTGTTATCTCCTTATGACTTCTACTTTCCTCTTAAGGAGGCTACTTCACTTCCTTCTTTTCCCCCCTTTCTTTCTCTTTCTCTGGTCATTTCCTCTATCCCCTTTCTCTCTTTCTTTCTCTCTCTTCTTTTCCTCATTACTTGGCTCCCAAATGTTCAGTTTGTTCTTTCATCTCTCTTTTTTCCCCATTCCTGTTCAGCTTCATCAGTTTCAGTGGACGTATCCACTCGGAGTTTCCTATTGCATTCGCATCTTCTTTCACTAGCTAGGGTCTTCCAGCAAATGGGTAAGCTAGATTTACAGATGTGGAAAGCATAAAGTTTCAAAGGCTAAAGGCAAATGATAAGGAGATGTTTGAGATTTAGTGGCTTTGCATGTACAAAATTTCAGCAGAGAAATCAGTTTTCAATTTGATATGCACAACACACAACCTTGATCAAAGAAACTTATTAGCAAGTCTCCTTCAGAAAGTTTCAGCAACTATGGAACAATTTCTCTTTTTAACCTGAAGATGTAAAAAGCAAAGCTAGTTTTCTCCCTAATGAGGACAGGAGCTGTTGGATTAAACGATTAATTTACTACTTAAGCCTCATTGACATTTCCTCACTACACATCTTGACAACCTTCTCTGTAAACTTAACATACCTTCACAAGTTCCCCCTAGAGACCAGCCTTATCATGATGGGAAGCAAGAAGAGAATATCAACAACAGAAGAATTACACTAAAATCTCCACTACATACAGCAAGAAGCCTAGCTACAGCCCAAGCCAATCTGGTCAGCAGCGCCTCAACACTTCAAAACAAAGCACTGAAATATGATACTCCTGAGCCTTTTCTTGTTAATTATGGGTCTTAATGCCTTTTGCAGTCACTCAGAAAAACAAACCTATAATTTATAATGTTAAATGTTTTCCCTGTCTCATTTTTCTTAGGACTTGTCTACAGGAGAAAAGCAAAAGAGATTGCAAAAGTCAAAAAAAAAAAAAAAAAAAAGAATTAAATAAAAAATTTGGTAAAGACACTCTAGGTTATTGTTCTCTGTGTATCTCCTTCTTCTTCCCTTAGTCCAACTTGCTGTTGACATAAGCCTTTTATAAAAATGATTGACATAATCTGTACAAAATACAGCATGAGAGTTATCAACTATTTATACCTGGGATTCAACCCATTCCTTCAGACACTGTAATATAACAGCAGTTATTAAAACAGGGGTAACACAATCTAACTTGCACTATTTGTAAACAGCACTCAGCAGCCTTTATTCTGATTGTTTATGAAAATCAAGGCTTGTAAAGCAAGCATACAGCTAAGCATCTTTTCAATTAAAAGCAAATATCTACTATCTGATTCTTATTACAGTCAAAAATCGCATTTAGGTGTGAAAGCCACTGTACAAAGAGTTTATTTGAAATAAGCAATGCAAATATAAAGCAAAGAGAAATATAGAGAAATTAAGAAAAACAAGAAATGAGATGGCAATAAAAATGTTAAAGTCATCACGTTTCAAAACAATTTCAATTTTAAGAGAACAAATTTTAAAAAAAGAAAATGGAAGATTTGAGGAAAATAATCCAGGTAAGATGGAAGTAGAAAGCTGCTATGCAGTAAAACTGAAATGAAGAAACATTTACCGTTCCTTTATCTTTTTACTTTGCTAACTATGTTCAAAATCCTTAGATTGATACTACAAGTTTTATTTTTCTCTGTGGCATACACCAAACTAGTCTGAAAGGCTGATGTTTAATCTGAACAATAAAATAGGAAAAAAAAATAAGCAAGGCATGCAATCTACTTCCTTCTATTTTCCCATTTTACCTTTACTTTTTGCTAATTGATCTGTCTTAGTGAGTTCTTTTAGCCACTTTAGAATGTGCAACATCTGGAGTATTGTATCCAGCCACATTAAAAATATGTAACGTATGGAACCTGTTATATCTTTTTCAAGCATGTGTAGGTGTAAAGCAGATATATATAAATGTGTATCACATACCTGAGGGCTGAAAAATTTTATTTCAGTTTTAGTAAGTCAACATTCCTAGTTCCTACAAGAGAAATGAGAAATTGCAGCTTCAGAAAATTGCAGGTGTTTAAACCTTACCACTAAAGTCAGTAGCAAAACTCCTACTGAGGTCACTATGACCAAGAATTAATCTAAGACAGCAATTAAAATATAATTATTTTTAAACCAAAAAAATAGAAAAGGCTCGCAGATGTTGCTATAGTACTGTACTTAGTGGAAGACTCTGCAGTAAGGACTCTTAATCAGGATTTTCTAACCTAAATAAAATTAAAATTCCTAAGGTTCAAGAGAACACATACTACAATCCATATGTCAAGGCACAGGTTTGTTTAATAACACAAACATGAGATCTGGCAACATTTACCGTAATTAGCCAAATATCGGATACCTCACCAGCTCCTTTTTTTTTTTTTTTTTTTTAAGATAACTTCTGACTACAGCTCAACTAAATCCAAAGTTTTTGCCTTGTTTTCCTTAGTTATTAGTCTTTTTGAATAACAGGGCACAAGCATCTATCTCTTTCAGCTATACAGTGGCTGATGCTGTTTGATAATTTTGCTAACTGTATGATTAAGCATAAGCTGAAGCATTGCAATAGTAAACTCATGCAACAGCAAAAAGAAGATTTGCTATTTTGCTATTTATTTCACATCTTAATAAAAAAAAAAACATGTATACTGCTTTTATATTTTATGTAGCTGCAAACTTTCTGAAAAAAGATTTAGGTATCTACATTTTACTATCTTAAGACAAATATTTACTCATGTGAGACTAAGGTTTACGAGTTCAGTGTTCCTCAAAAAAGTGACAATTAGTATTTGATGTATTATGTAATAGTATAACAACATCACGGCATATATTGCTCAGAATGCAAATTATTAAACAAATTGTTCCAATTTTTTTTAATAATGCTAATAAAAATAATTGGTTATATGATGAAATCCTCCAAAAATAGTAAGTAAGGTTAGCAATACAATGGCTAATAAAGGAGCCATATAACATTATAGATATGGTACAGCACCATGGACAAATCCAGTCAATTGTCAGCTACCAGATCTTGATTGTCTCCAAAGCATCCGATCGAAGCTGTCTGATGAAACATTTTCCTAATGCATATCCTTTATTTGAACTGAATATTGAAAGTTCAGATTTGGAGAGCTTTTCAAACAGTGCACTTCAAGAGATATCTATAGTTGTTACATTAAAAGAGAACCCTGAGTACCACACTGTCACTTAATACAGTCCTTGTCAAAGCAAGAGAACAAGACAACCATCCTTTATTCCAAATACATAGGCAAGATCACGCACTTGCAATGTTGCTTTTCTTTAGCTGCACCACAGCACACAACCGATAGTCATTGCAGTTCTGTGCTGTAAGAATGGAGACTTGTGAATCTAATCTTCTTGCAATTCACTTCCAAGTCCAATTCTGCGCTATCTCATTAAGAGTTTGTATAGTTTGGATGAACTATATACGGAAATGACTAGTCTGATTATTAATTTGACTGATAGTACCCGACAGCTTTTTGGAAAAGAAGTGAATTCCACCTGTTTGAGTGGACTTGCCAGCCCAGTTTAGTATGCAGTCCTAAAGTTCATACAAGCACAAAGCACCTCAAAGATTAAACAGCCTATTCTTACTAAAATCTAATCTTGTGAATTGTCATCATATTCTTCATCAAATGGGTAAGGTATTGAAACTGTAGTCCATAAAACATTGCAGGGATGCTTCTGCTATTATAGTTCTCTATACAGTATAGAGCACTATAGTGTAGTAGATTGACCTTTTCAGTATTTCAGGATTTGTTTTAACTGTGTTTCCATCCAATGCCTATTTTTTACTAAAAGGGGAGTGTAAAAGAAGGTAAGGAGAAAAGAAATGCTCAAATGACCAAAATTCAGACTAGTCAAAAGGTTGAAGTGTGCAATCAGATGGACAGAGTACATTTGTCATGGACATGATATATAAGGTATGCCTTAACAAACTGTTTTTGCAAATCCGCAGAGCTGGGAAGTGGTGGAGACAGCAAGTCTTGCACAGGCAAGACAGTGCTGCCTCCTGCATTAACTCCCCCATTCTGACTAAGATTAAGGGCACATGCGCACATAAACATCATGCTGCGGTTATGGCAACAGAGGGGACAAGACGACCACCAGGACCCTCTACGCCCACCAGACCCATTTAGAGAAATTTTTGAATGATGCAGTATGCATGCTCAATGAAACTCCACCTAATGGGAGGACCTCAGAAAACAAGAAGCTATAAAAGGCACAAGACAAGGCAGGTCACTGTCGGCCCAGCATCCAGGAACCTCGAGTCAGGGACAACACAGGACAAGACATCGCTGGAACCTGACTAAAAGAACTATTAGAAAGCATAAATAAACCAATACATTCAGATAAAGATGGACTGGCTACCTTGATGTCAGTGGTGCTCATAAAAAAACAACAGATCTAAACAAATCAAAAAAACACACCCTCATCTGGGGCAAAGTCAAGAGAGAATAAAGAAAGGTAAGGAAATTAATAGAAAATAATAGAATTCCATAGAGAATATACTGGAAGAATACATTTCTGATTTAGATTTTTTTTTAATTAAAAACAAAAAAGCTTGGTTGATAAGACATATGTTGGAATAATAGACTTATATATGAGTCATTGAACCTGGTTGGACAGATGTATACATCTGACAAAAAAGAAAAAAGAATCAATATTATATATTTTACAGTGAGTATTTTTAAACTACAAAAAAATGGTAACTGAACTTTATAAGGGGGTGTGTGTACATATATATATATATGTGTGTGTACACACAGTGTATTTTGGTATCCAAATTTCTCAGGGATTTGATGTGTGCAATCCCATATCTATCAGGAATGGTGAAGTTTGTGAAAAAATCAAGAATCAAGAACTCCTTAAAGAGGTAACTTCTTGCCTGCTTAGTAATGCAAGCTTGTTTGATTTTAAATATAGCCAAACGCAGAATTAAAAACATTAGAAGAATTTTTATAGCTTATGTTCATAATTTAACCCTGCAAACCTGATGATTTTATCTTGCAACATAGCCAACAAAGAGAAGTCATAATCATCTGTTCCACAGGAGTTCTTACAGTAATACTCTATATAGACTGTCAAGGAAATATTGCTCAAAAATTGTAAAGAAGAATAGTATCTCTTCTTTTAACATCCAAGACCACCATATTAGACTACCATGTCCAGTTCTGATTCTGATTTAAAAAATTGTGTTGAAAACCTGGGAAAATATCAGAAAAGTTCTAAAATGCTGCTTTGTGATCCAGAAACATGGCTTAGTAAGACTATGCTCAAGGCTGAGAGGTCATCTGATTACAGTCTACAGACACCTACAATGCATAGAATTTTTTAATAACATATATAATTATGTCACAGATAACCTTTTTTTCATAACAATTTCAAATGAAGTGCATAACTGAGAAAAAAAGGAAACTCTATAGAGCTACATCTAGATTTTGCTCCTGATCACTTGTGACTTTAAACAGAATACATTTGCAAAATTCTACTTCAAAACTTGCTTCCCTTCTATAGGAATAACCTCTGATTTTTTTTTTAACTTTTAAAAGAGCAGTTAGTATATAAAAAAAAGTGCACATCAAAACTAAAGAAGGTTAAAAAGTCACTAAAACTGCAAATCTCAATAATAATTAAAGAAAATTTCTGTATTTCTAGTACAATTCTTCAAGAGGAAATTAGACACTGAAGTAACATCTGTGTAGGCAGGAATTCAATAGTGTAATTGGTCCTAGCTTGAAGAAAAGAATAAATAGAAACAAAAAGGAAGAAGCAAATGCAAAAGAGGCAGGATTGCGGGTAAAGCGGATTGCTCAGAAAGATCTAAAAGGTTAATAGAAGTGATTTGACCTTTAATATAAATACATATAATTACTAATGTCAACTTTCTAGTCCACTAATTTGATGATCCTGCTACTCTGGTGGTTCTCTTCAGATTCAACTACTCTTTACCTTGTCTTTTCAATATGCTACTGCTTTCTCCCCTCCAATTTCTTCTCTGCAGAGCCTTTCATTAAGAGGTATCCTTTCTCTTCTCTAAACCAGGACTGATAGCACCTTACTGACAAATCTGCCAGCTGCTGTGCCTTCCTTATGAAGGCTTTTGCTCAAAGTTCATATTTGCTACTCTCGTAAGGTCACATCCACATTGATTCCCTCTACTATGCACTCGGCTAGAGCAAGAGAACTGAATAGAGTTATACTAACATACCTTTGTGGTTCCCATTTACCTTTCATATTTGCTTTCCTTAGAGCAAAAACACCCACATGTAAGAAAGCTCCTTCTTGATGCAACTCAAATTATAGAATCACAGAATAGTTGAGATTGGAAGGGACCTCTGGAAATTGTCTAGTCAGACCACCTGCTCCGAGAAGGATCAGAAAGAGAGCATTCCTCAGGCAGAACCTTTTGCTGCTACTGTTCTTCCAAATGCCTTTCTTATTGCGCTTCACATCTCTCGCCAGATTCAACTCCAGATGGGCTTTGGCTTTCTTAAGCCTCATCCCTGCACACTCAAAGTTTCTATGTTCCTCTTCTTCACTTGATCCTTCTTCTACCATTTGCATGCTTCCTTTACATGTCCAGGTTTACTAAGGAGCCCCTTCTTCATCCATACAAGCTTCCTGCTGCCTTTGCTTGATTTTCTTCTCATCAGGATGGACCTTTCTTGAGCTTGAAGGAGGTGATTTTTGAAAATCAACCAGCTCTCCTGGATCCCTCTTCTCTCTAGGGTCATAACCCATGAAATTCTTCCAAGCAGATCTCTAAATTGGACAAAATCCATTCTCTTGGAATATAGGGTTGTGATTGTTCTTTTCACCCTTCCCCTCATTTTCCTGGCCTGTCCTTCCTAAAGACTTGGGATTCATCCATTGCTGTACTTCAGTCATGTTACTGTAGCCTTGCAACTGCACACAGACCTTAATCCTCTTTGCTCTCCAAGCTTTTACATTACTGTATAGATACTTCAGAGAGGCACCCAGTCATGCTGATTTCCCAGAGAAAGTGAGCTTTCCACATAATGCTGTCCTTTAGGCACTTCTTCACTTATATGCATACATTTAAGGTGAGCCACATCCAGCCTTTCTTTTTGTTGATTATGAGGTTTCGTCTACAGCACCCCTCATCTTTTGCAAGCAGAACCACTCCACCACTTTCTCACTCAATGTGGGTCTTCCTTTGCTGTCATTCCTTGCTTGCTTCCTTGTAAGATCTCCTTACTAGGCTGGTCAGCTTGTTGGCAAAGATGCTTTTGCCCATTTAGTTTCATGGATCCCATTCCTTCTAAGTCCTTGATCCTAAGAGATGTTCCCCATCATCATAGACCTCCTGATGCCAATACCAGTGGCCCCTTCTTCCATTTAAAACAAGCTTCATGAAATTATTTACAAAGTTCTGAACTTTGTCTGTATAAGTTAGTAAAACAAACTAAATGCATACACTTCATCTTTTGTCATCCATTGTTGTTTCTGTATATTTTATATACAAGTTCTTGTACTCTAATGATCATAACAACAAGTAGGCAGACATAAGCTATAAAAGCTATGAACCTATCATTCCCATGAAAATTTCTTTACACTTCTGCTGCCAATGGAACAAAATGCCTTCACAAGCCCACGTACAGGAGTCATTTGAAAATTTACTTTCTCTTCCTTTTCATAATTCCTTTATCAGAGCATATAGACTGATTCATATGTCCATTGGCTTAAAACACATTTGAATGGTTTTTGTTTTGTTTTGTTTTGTATTGTATTTTATTTTGGTGTAAACAAAGCTTACTTATTCTTAAAGTCATCTTTGGTCCCCTTTTTTTCCTCTGCTTGCTTCTTCTTCCACCTCCCACATTCCAAAAAAATAGAATATATTATATACTTTAATACAAATTATAACTTTCCAATTTTTATTAAAGCATATAATATACACATATATACGTATTTATAAATATAACATGTATAATATATGTATAAGGTGGTACTGATCGCTTTTCTGAATAAAACAACCATATATTGGAACAGAAAATATTGGCCAAGCCAAGTCATAAGATATAAATTGCAGTTCTACATTATGCCATGTATGCAGTCAGCGTATTTATTGCCATTGAGTTTTAAAAGTACATTGCATTCTCCAATATTGAAAGGAATATAATTTTTTATTCAGTAACTGCTTACATGGTTTTGGAAACTTGGCAAATAATCTAACAACAAACTGACATTATATGTTGCTCCTCTTTTTAAAAAGTTGGACTCTGTTATGATGCCTTTAGAGTGCATTGCAAGTTGCACACTGATTTGATTCAATTCCAAAAGTAATTAGTGAATAAATGTATGAAAGAAAAAAAAATCATCATCGAGGCCATGAAAATCTTATCAGATGGTTGTTTGATTGTACGCTAGGATGAACAATCTTCTTTTAGAGTGAGCTGGTCAAAAACCTGGAAGGCTATTTTTATCTCTTTTATACTCCCTCTGGAGGAAATAGTTATACAATAGATCTAATTGAATCATCCTTGTAAATGGCATTGAGAAAAGTCAGCAGATTTGTCAAGACCTCATCAACTTAAGTTAGAGATGCGATAATGATGTTAAAACAATGTTTTATACCTCTAGTCAGCAGAGTAGTTATTAGACTCTGATGAGAAGGGCATCTTCCCACAGACAAATGTCCATACAGGGATGGGAGAATATAAAATGCGAAACAAGTAACTTTTTAATTCTGTTTTCCTGTGTATCATGTATAGAGTAAAATAAAATAGGAGAGAAGAATAGCCAACAATGGTAAGAGAGGGAGAAATACTCATCACCAAATACAGTGGGTCGCCATTAAAATGTCATTTGACAACCATTTGCACACAGTAGTCTGTAAAATATCTCAAGTTCCATTTATAGTGGATGAATGATATCTATTTTAATGGCTGTGAAATAATCATAGGGATTTTAATGCTTTCTGCTTTATTATGGGTTAGCAATTATTTCTACAGTAATCAAATTATTTGTTAAAATATTTATGCTTTTCTGATTCTTTCTTCAGAACAACCTTTATGAAGTGTCCTGGACTTTTGGGGGGAAATGTAAGCTCTCTGCTTAGTCAAAAAATGGTTACAGTGGGGTGAAAAAGATTTCCTTCAAAACAGGAAAACATTTTCATCATCTTTTTTACTGCTTCAAGGAAGCAACTTGAATGAGACTGGAACTAATGTGTTCCTCATTCCATGGTGGAGGCTCGTAATTAAAACAGAACATACTCTTAAAGCTTCAGAGGCATTGCTGTTCAGAAGACTGCTGTCCTCTACAGGGTTACATTTTAAGTTCTCTATTTTACAGCCATGGATTGATAATTTATCAATAGTTCCAATACTTATGGCCTGGTCAGTATATAAAGCACATATAATACAGTGCATGAATATATTCAGAGCTGTCAAAAAGATGAACTAGTTTAAATTTTAGAAAGTAAGAAAGAGGATCAAATAAGGTTTTCATTATGCCTGTGTACAGCTTCTATAATGTAAAAAAAATCCAATAATATTTCAAAACCGTCAGTTGTAAAAATTAACTTAAGCAGCTGATTTTGGAATATGCATAAACAGAGATTTCAGCTCTTCTCACAAGAGTGGAAATAACTTACTTTTTTCAGTAAAACATAGGAGAGTTTTTGCAAACGCCACTACATTCCTGTTGAAACTTGGAAATCATTATTTAGTGAGTGTTCCTGAATTGGTATAAATATTTTAATTGAAAAATAAGCCATTTCTGCTCTCATAAAGATACAAATAAATGCATGATCTGCAACAATACAATGAAGTCACCAAGTATTTAACAATACTTGCATGTTTAGCTCTATGTTTTTTGTCCTCTGAAATCCCCACAATCAAGATTTGCCATTTTGTATTATTATAGAGACAACATATTTCAACCTAGAGATTGCTTATAAAATGAGGCTATTTTTATGTTCTATATATTTATAAGCTAAACTAAAAAGTCCCCTGTATCAAATACAGACTTGAGCCTTGGCATACAAGATATTGTATTAGTTCTGTGCCATTCCACGACTTTCCAAACAAGTTGGAAGAATCCTCCTGTTGACAGAAGCAGGATTTAAATCTATAATCCATTTGCAAAGAAGCATGACCATAGTGGAAAACCATAACAAAATATCTTAGCATACAAAAATAGATTTTAAAATCAAAAATAATATTTAGAATGTGACATGAGTGGTACATGTGAATATATGAGCATGTACAAACTTATGTGTATTTATTAAGATGAAAATGTGAAGAAAATCAGCTCTTTTGTGAAATTAGATTTTGGTATTTTTTGAAAAAGGAAGTATACACAAAGTGTAACTTGAGAATGACAGTGAGGAGTGTTAAAGTAAGAATATTTAAAGCATATAAAATACAGTCCAGTCTTTGATTTCATGGGTGGATGAGATTTTTAGGTGTTAAAAACTTCTGATGACTTTTCTATGACTCTGCTCCTACGTGCATAATTTATGGAAAGATGAGTTAAATATCAAATGCTTTAGTTAAAGTAAGTGTGGAAACCTAATCCCGTGACAAACAGAATTAGCTAATACATCTGAATTCTGGTGCTTGAGCTGGTAAGTCAATGTTGTGAGATAAAAAGTATTTCCACATTTATGTCATGTGTAGCTATGCTTTTACTCAACTACATTGCTGCTTACCCATAATGTGCTCTTCTATTTCATCCAGTGGTGAAGACAATTAGTAATTTGTCTTGCCCTTTGATCATAACATCTTTCTCAATTCCCTGAAAGGTATCAGCCAATAAAATTATTTCCTGCTTTCTCAAAATGAGGGCTTTCCCTGTTCATGGATTTTATGATTATTGTTAAATAAACTATGAACGATAGTAAATCTGCAGTGTTATTTCTCATAAAGCATCATGAATCTCATGTTACCTTCCCTTCTGGAAGGTTGTGTTTGTTTCTAAGTAAATAAAGAAGATAACAAACATTCCATTGCCTTCTTTCCGCTTTGGAAAACCTTATAGGAAATAGTTCTCTTACTTCCATAGGACACTAGATGTTCCACATCAGGATAAAAATAAAGACTTCAAAGTTTTAAGCAGGAAAAAAAAGAAACATTATCTTCTCTCTGTGCTTAGTAGTCAGTGATTAAGAATGCTTGATAGAGGAAGAAGCCTAGGCATCCTACTACAAAGAATATATCCAAATCCCTGTGTAGTTTGGCTACCTAGGGATGGGTCTATTTCAATGTTTTCTCTAGGAATTGTTCCACTTCGAATTAGTAATTGAAGCAGGAGTTTTTGCATGTTTCATATCAACACCCCAAACTTACTAATTACTCTTTCAGTTCCCAGGCTGAAGATATTACATTTTGTATAAACATTCTAATTAGATCCACAAGAATAACCACATTCTAGTTCCCCTCCAACCCTTATTATCTTTCCATGGGACCCTCCCCCAAATCCCTTCCAAAAGCTGACACAGGGATGCAACTGAAGAGGGTGTTAGGGAAAGTTTTCCCTTACACCAATCAGGCAGAGCAGTTCACCACAATGTCAGTCATCTGCCCTTTGGATACCTCAAACATTCTAGAGTCTGTAACACAGAGACTGTGTATTGGGGAGGGAGAAGGAGCTTTTTTATTTGTATTTTATAGATAGTTTATGTGGCATGCATCCATAGTAGCTGGGCTAAGATTAAGAGAGGTCTTTCAGCAACATAAACAGTCAATTTATGGAAGAAAAAAAAAAGAAACATGGGAACATCAATGTTGTCTAAACAGGATTGTCTGATGAGACTTCAGAACTTCCCACTTCAAACATTTAGAAAATCTCCTTGCTTCTATGTTTGTGTACAGACTAAATTGTGATTATACTCCCACTGAAGTCAGTTGCAAAATTCCCATCATTTTCAAGGATTTCCATTTAGTTATGTAGATCACTCTGGCCCTGGTTCAGGAAAACAGTCACAGGCACTTAACTTCTTCCCTTAATATGCCAATAATGAAACACATGCTTAAAATTAAGGGCTAGGTATCAATCATATTCTTAATTATTGTGCTAGAACAAAGACTATTTTCTTTACAAAACGGGATGATTACCACACTTTTTAAATTATGTCTCATATTGACTAAAATCTATATAGACTGTAATGTGTATCAGTTTAAAATGTATATATTTATTTAAATTGTTTCCAATATTGACGCTATTACAGCTGTTTGCTTATTTCAGTGGGCAAAGTATTCCCTTTATTGAAAAAGTATCACAAAAGAGAGCCTTTAGAATAGTTTATAGGTTTTTGACTGCCTAATGAATAACTGGTTTCACTGGGTTTGTTTTTATTGCCAAGTATCCTGAATTCATTAAACCTTAAACCCTCCTTTGTTAGAACCGAGTTTCATATAAATTTTCATAAGCATGACATAGGTCACACAAATAACTGGAAAGAAGAATTTGTTCCCAGTGACAGAATCTAATATTTTTAATCTGTAATTCTCCAGCTAGGAGATCTCAGCTTCATGTGATATAATTAAAAGAACAAAAACAACTAAGAAAATGAGGGAGTTATATTTTCAATACTTTCAGGACTAAAATCAAATAATCTAAATCAAGGTTATATTTGGAAATACATTAAGTCACATTCATGAATCTGATTCATATCCCTTTGACCCCAATTTTACATTTTGACTCCAAATGGCTTTAAAAGACAAGCATAAGCACTATTAGGTTCAAACTGTCACCTCTGACACTGCCAGAAAAAAATATCAAATTAAATATGTCGACTAGACACCCAAAAGCTACATATTCAAACATATAGCTACTTGCTTATTAAAAGAACAAAATTTCAGAAACAGATGAGGGGGAGGGGAAAAATTACACTTGAAATACTTGCCTTAGCTAATGGGTCCTCATAAACTGCTGTCCCTCTCATCTTGTAAAACCCTGTGAAAGTAGCAAAGATTCAGAAGAAAGCATCAAGGATTATTAAAGATATGGAAGTGTTTTCACATAGGAAACAATTAAGACAAACTCTTTAGCAGAGGAAAAGACGGTTGTTGGAAGATATAACAGAGACCTACAAAACCATGAATGGTAAAGGGAGTACCTAAGAATTGCTCATTCATTGTTCATTCATTCCAAGATAAGAAATCAGCTGCATCCCAAAAGTTAAGAAAAGGCAGGTTCAAATCAGTAAGAAGGAAATGATTCTTAAGATAGTATCTAATCAAGGCTATACAGAGTAAGGGGTAAGTAGACAAGTTCATAAAACAAATTTGTACCTTGGACTATTAAGTACAAAGACACAGTCCCTGGGCTAATGGATTCTCATACAACATAACTGTTTAAAATGGAGAATATCCTAGGAAAGTTTTATTATATCGTTACACAGTTCCCCTATCCCATCTGTAGCGTATTACTCTCAGACAACACAAACTTACCTACTGACCTACTAGTCTGACCTATTATCACTGATTTTCCGTTTGCACACAGTGCACACTCACATCTTGGACTTACCAAAATTATTTTTCTCTGGAGACTATGTACATATGCACACACACATATATATATACACACATATAAACACGTGTGTGTTTGTGCGCATGTGTATGCAAAGTCAGCAAAGGAAACGAAAAACATACATAGAAATACGGAATAGCTAGAACAGCAGAAATAGCTGATGATGATGTACCATGGACTTCAAATACATATTTTTCCATTTAGTGACCATAAGTCAGAAGTTCAGTCCCTTAATATACAGAAGGGTGTAGTCCCTGCAGAGTAGAAACACCAGCAAACATCAACTTTATTATATTTTATAGATAGCAAATGTCCACATCTGAGCTAACCATCATAGCCTTATTTAATTATTTCAGGGAGGTCTAAGGACCTAATTCATTTTATATGTCTACTTTAGTTTGAGAGAAGTTAAGACTTTTCATGCTGTAAAAAAGCCTATTTTTTTTTTTCCTTTCATTAGAAGTATTGAGTTGGCTAGCTCCGCTGCATGAAAGAATCCAGGAAGACTGTACTTTGGGAAAATTCTGCAATCCTCAAACAAGAGAAAATACACAGAATAATGAATAAAGAGATAAATCTTATCCCTGTCCAGTCTGGTAGGATTTATCTCCAAAATTTTGTCAGGTTTCCCTGAATTGCATAACACATGGCACCAACACAGGAAAATGTTACATGTCAGTCAAGAATGTGAGCAAACCCTTTCTCAGGCTAGGTATATTCTCTATACTTTGACAGCTGTTAATTATCTCACTTTTTTGTCTTTAATCTTGAGTAAATTTGATACTGTAATAAGTAGCTCACCTTTCTTATCCATAGACAGTTTCTGAGCAAAGTTCTGAGGAACTTTACTTTTTTTCATATGAATTTATATTATGCTACAACAAGTTGCATCTTCACACCACAAATGTCTTTTTTTTTTTTTTTTTTTTTTTTTTTTTTTACAGACTAATGGCATATAATTAAGGAAAAATATAATGAAAGAATCAATAACGTGCCAGGAGTTTTCTTTCATGCACGTTAGGGATAGCCAGTTTTTTCCCCCCTTTTACAAATGATACCCTCAGTATACATAGGCATATACTGTATGCGTAGAAGTCAAAATTACTATCTTGCCACAGTATCTTCTACCGAACATCTGGCAATCTTTTTCTGAAAGCAGGAAAAGCACATATAATTTTTTTTCCTTCTTCTTCTTGAATATGCACTGAAATTTCTGTAAAATGAGTTTACAGACTAATTCATTGGAATAGTAGTTCTGTAAACTACTGATATTTTGAACATCACACTCAGAATACAGTCTCCTTTCTACAAGCTGCTATCTTCTTCCTAAGAAATTCAGTTATTCAGTGTTTTCAGTTACATTTGCAGTTATTCTTTAACCTATCGGAACTTGATTTCTTGACATTTTGTTACAAAAAAAGAGAGTAATAGTATCAAGAATAAAGATTTGCTCTCCCAGTAATTCCCTTTCTTTCAATGCATATAGACATGTTTCACAATAAAAAAATCTTGAATTTTCTTTATTTTTCTAGAGGCTCACTTTCCCCTCTCACTGCACATTGTGACATAGATAGCAATGTTGTAATCTAGGAGAGGTGAAATTAGAATATATCATTCCCATCTTCTCTGCTCCCTTTAATTTACTTAAGAAATTTCTATCAAAAAGTCTAAATTTACTAGAATGTCAGTTATAAAGTATTTTCTATATAGTCTTCTTACCATTATATAGTGGTATATATTATATGTGATGAATTCTTCAGATGGAATGATGCACACAACATTTTAAAGGATGGGTGGACTAAAGTATCAAAGAGCCTTCAGACACAAAAAAGCAGTAGTAGGAAATAGAAACAAACACTCACTGTAGAAACTGGCTTTGAAAAGTATCACTTTTCTTCTGTTTTCATTATATTTAGCTGGTTTTAATCAAGAGATTATGAATTACTTTTTACCATATCTTACTCTCAAACTTGCACTTGCCTGTTTTTCTACACCAACGTGAAGCAACAACTCATTAAAGAAGGCCATGTGAAATGCAGTATCCAAATGAAGGCAATGCTCAATGCTGCCACTACAGCTTTTGTCTTGTTTGTTCCACTGAATCAATTTTATCCTTGTACCAGACAAGAAAATTGTACTCTGCACTTTTGCATTTTGTCCTCCTTCCGTCCCCATCAGACAGGGGGCTAAAGCGCCCAAAGTTGTGTCCCTTCCTGGGAGCATGTTGTGCCCTTGCTGGAAACTGGACTACAGTTCTTCACAACTCCACAAAACGTTTACCCAGAGTTGCAGCCTCTTGACAGTCTGCACCAAATTCAGTCCCCCAACCCAGGAGAACATTTCATTTAATCATAAGGGGTGCTGAATTTCTTGAGCCCTTTGCTGAACTTGGTTATTTCAGCTTTCAACTATAATAATGTGCAACATGACATAGAACCTACCTTTTCAGAGGAGTATAGCTCAATAGTTGTCACATGCTGTTTTCACTTCTTAAAACATTCAAAGTAGGCAGCTCCACTTGACATTCCTGCTTTTCCTTCCTTTCTCCTCCATTTTTCCAAAAAGAACTCAAAACTGAAATAGCAGCACCAAACTTTCTAGAATAGCAAAGAAGTAACTTATTTATCATTTTTTTTAATCTGGACATCTAAATATTGTTACTTTTACCTTATTTGTTGCCACAATGCTTCTAAAAATAATAATTAGGCCTGTCAAATATTAACCTCCTAAAACTTGCTGTGTTTATTTTTAAAAAGCGGGTAGAGAATATAAATACCAAAAAAGAATACAGCATTACCTATGACACTTTTCACTGGAAAAGAACTCCTACTCCCTTCAGGGAGCATTGGATGACTCAAGTCAAAATGTGTGCATGTTCGTCAGGTAGGACAAATGTGTTCATCCAAGGAAAGTAAAAATAGACTGCAGTCAACATTGGAAAAACTCAGAGGCACAAGACACTGAAGACCAGAGGAGTGAAGTGAAGGAGTGGGGGCATCTGTCATCTTCAGCAGTGCTGCAGTTCTTTACAACTATGTAGAATTAACTTCTGATTATAAGTACAATTTTGTAATTTTTCTCTCTTTTCGGTAGAATAACATTAAAAAAAAAAAAAAAAAAAAAGAAAGAAATAGCTCCAGCACTTTTGTTAAGGTAGCAGGCAGCACAAGTAGCATTGATTTCAAGCAGAACATGGCCATATTAATTGACCTTGGTAATACTGGAAAGGCATTAAACCAAATCTTAAACATGTATTGGAATTGCTGTTTGTTTTCCTTGTATTTTTTTTGTTGTTTTATTTGAGCATATACACATAAGAAGAGGGTTCCTGTAGCATTCAAACAGATCATTTTGGTCCACAGTTTCTCCAGATATTCCACTAAATTTTAAAAGCTGCTGCTTCTTTCCTTTCTCTCTCAATGGCATTGACATCTCATCTCTGTCAGCAGAGTCTAGAGAAGCCGTATCTAGACTGAACAGTTACAATTTACCTTTGAGCAGAAGGTCATTCCTGTTTTGGGTATGTGGCAGTTACAACTACATGATTTTCAGTTTCACTATATAACAATATTATGAAACAATAATTTCATGGTAGCAGTTTTCTACTTAACAATAGCATTTTATTATTTACTTTTAATTTTGTTTGTAATAGGTTCATAGAACTTCAAAAATGTGGATGTTGAGAACTTCACTCAATATTACTTCAAAAGATCACTAACAAATTAAATAAAATAGGATAAATTTTGAATGTAACAGTTTCATTTTTCCTCTGAAAGAAAAGGAAATATAGTAAGGTACAGAAAGAAAAAGAAATATAGTAAGGCATAGTACCTTTCAGGTACTGTAAGTTGGTACATCACCAACTAACATTCACTTCAGTGCTGGATTAATTGACAGAAAAATAGGAAGTTAAGATAATAATAATAGGTTAAACTTAAGCTTTGTAAAAAATCCTTTGAAGTAACCATGCAAAATACTCATCCTTCAACTGAAACAAAAATTTCTACTGCAACGATAATAATGAATAATTTTAATCAGCTCTCTTCACAAGGACACTGCAACAATCAGTGTGAAGAGTGCACGTTAAAATGCAGTCTCTCAACACGGAATGAAGCGATGGAGAGACTAAATATTTAGAAAAAAGAAAAACAAAACAAAAACCTAACAAATTCTTCTTCCTGAAAAAAGCCATTTGCTTACAAACAAATTCTGCTTTAACCTTAACATTATTTGACAGACTATTCTTACTCTAATTGGGCTTAACGTGTTCTGGTAACCACTTCAGAAGTAACATTTGCACATAGTATCAAAAAACTAATTAAGACCTATTCTCTAAAGTAGGCTTTGAACCATATGCTGACATACAACCCCTTCCTCCCTCTCCCCAGGAAATGCTCTGAAGCACTACCATGAACCTATTTATGTTCAAAATATTAACAAACAACAGTTAGGCAGCTCAATAAGTGGCTTATTTCATCCTTTTCTAGAAATAATTACATGTAGAAAAGGAAGTGACTTAAATTGAATTTTCTGGAAGTTGTTCAATCTTTAGATCTGCCTTAAAGGATTACCATTACTGGAGAAACCATGCTATTTGAACTTCCTAATTTTGCTATGTTTCCAACAGGAAAACATGATTTCTGCTGTAGAACTTATTTCTGGATTAAAAAGAAAAGAATAAGAAAATATGTATCAGTTGTTAATGAGACAGAAACGTACCTGGTGTGCATACATTTACTAACACACCATTCCTGACAATGAAGCTATTTTGTAAGCAACATAAAATGAATAAAGCTGTAACAAGCTGCACACTGCCAGACTGCAGCTATGACTCCAGATGTATGATCTCATTGTATCCTATGATCAGAGCTTTCAGCTCCTCTTGGGACCACGATGTATTGCCTGCACAATACATGGGGCAGATATTAGCCACTGAAAGACATTTGAAAGAAGATTCAGATTTCTTAATACCATGGCAAGAAGCAGCTAATTAGTCACCACGCACTGAACACAAGCTAAAGCTAACGTAGATCATTTGACATTCCAAAACCTAGGTGGTAAAAATAGTGTTGATTTTACTTTTTGGAGCATGAGTATCTTGAAAATGTATTCAGACTTTGTTGAAACCTCTTATCTGAGCCAGTAATTGATGCCTTCATTTTTCTTTTCTAATTTATAGTAAGAATCGTTTTCTATTTTCTTTTTTTCTCATGTTGGGCATGTAGAGTAACATCTTTTGTGTTCCTGTTCTATTGGGTATTTGATGCAATTGTAAGTGAGACTACTCTTTTGTTATTGGTAACTACAGCTTACCATTTTTTCTAATCTGAACACTGAGATGTAAAATCAGTTTCCTCTGATGTTTTTACTTCAAGAAAAAGGAGAAAGCATGAGCTGTGCACTTGTCTACGTGCATATATGAAATAGAAGGCAATCGTATCTGTGGACAATTTAGAGAGGTTCATTCTTTGAGTGGTTTAGGAACAAATACTTTTTTGTGATTTTTTGTTAATGAATTTTACCACCTTCTCTTTCAAACCTTTACTTATGTAGTGATAAGGCAAATGAATACCCAAGCATGTCACAGCATTGTTAAGCAAGTTTCAGGACATTTACAGCCTAGGAGCAGTCTATCTGTTCCTGGCTGGTAAATTTCCTGAAATACATTTCAAAATTCTATGGTGTTTATTTCAGCTATGTTGACCCTGAAAGGCAACAAATGCAGTATGACACCAATGTATAAAAATGTCTGCACCACCTATGTTCAAAATACACAGACATGCTAAAGGCAATACTTGTAATTTCTCTTTTGCCATATCAGACTTCAGAAGCTTTTGACAGAGAGGTAACAGAAAGCAAACGACAAGTCAGTACTGGGTGCTGTCAGATAAAAAATAATCTATATCTATTTCCTGGTACATCAGAATTTGACTGCAGCTCAACTGAATACCAATTAGACTCCACTAATAGTCATTGAAGAGTCTATTACTCTTTCTAGGAAGCCATTAATGTAGTTCTCAATTAACCTGAAATACATGGGAATTTTCTTTCACATAATGGATAAAATTAAAAATTAGCTAGACTCAATTACACTTTACAGCTGCAACATTATGGAAATTTCCTTTTCTCCGTTCTTAGTAAACAAATCATGTGAACAGCTAATGACTGCCACTGCAATCACTGTGTCAAACCAGTGCTCACACCACTTTGCCAAGGAGGTGCTCCAGGTCAGCCACAGTTTGCAGCTCTCTCTTTCAGTAGCATTATTGCTCTATCATCATACCAGATTGAGAGTTACTGGTGGAGAGGTGTTGGTGCAGGACAGAAAAGAGGTGATAAGAATTTTATTTGAACCACTATCCAATCCTCCTGCTGCATGCTGTCAATTCACATGTCCCCAGGTAAGACAGCAGGTACTCTCAGTCTCCTCAAGCCCATCACCAGATGCAGCGAGCTGGACCGGAACTGTGACAGTGTGAGCTTCTTTCAGAGGCAAATTTAGAGAATACACATTTTCTGCTACCAGCACCAAAACTGGAAACCATTCCTATAAGAATATCAGAATTAACAGCAGAAGGATGAGAAAAATTGAGAGAGGAAAAAAAAGCTCACAAACTTCCAAACACTGTTACATGTTTTAAATTATTTCTCAAGCTAACATTGATGTCTTACAATACACAAGTCTTCCCTTCTGCCTAAAAAGAGATTTTGTTTTTTTTTTTTTAATAATAAAAAACTAAAAAATCACTTTCTTGAAATTTATTGGAGTTCTTAGATCACTTCCCGAATCACATATTGATATGTATTATGGCCTTGTCAGTCAACAAACCAGTGGAATCCATCTACTGCATGTCAAAAATATGGAAAAGAAGTAGTGCACAACTCAGTTCTCATGCACATTTAGGAGTAGGTAATCCAGAGGTAATCTCTGTAAATCAGAAAACACACACACTTGCATATGTTTAATTATACAGTGTGAAAGTGACAGGAGAAAACTGGATGTCATGTGCTAAGCTAGACAGCTAATGAAAATGGATTATATGCCTCTTTCCTTCGGTCAAGAAGAAATCTAGATATTTTTAAACATTGGAGTGAAAAATAATGCTCCTCCTGGCATAAACAGAAACCTTCAAATCTGCTCCTGCACGGGGAAAACTTAAGCATGTGAAACACAGCCTCCATAAACATCTCATTCTCTCCTTCAAATTAACCATGAAACACTTACATTACCATCTTATTCCAATTAAATAAGATGCTCTTATTCATGACAGTTAAATACACTGCTCCATCAAAGTGAAATAGTGATGTTTCCTTGATTTCAGGATGAAGAAACATCTTTGTCTTGATCAACTGTTTTTCTCTTTAATACTTCCTTCAGGGATTTAACAATTTCTATAGCCAATAAGTATTTTAAAAGTTTAGATATTCAGCCTAAGAACAGTAAATATGCCAGAGAACAAATAATTTTCTGTTCACTCTGCAAACTCCACAGAAAGAAGAACATTTTTCAGCCAAGGCTGTTAAGCTGTTATACAACTTCCTCTTAAAAAACTGAACTGAAAACCTAAAAATGAAAATGTCTTTGTTGTTCTTGGACAGATTTATACAAAAGCTACTGAGTCAAATGGTTTTAATATATATACATTTATAATGAATAATTTCACCTGAACTACTTACAGCTCAAGCTATGAGATAGAACTATATTACGAAATTCATTTCAGCTTTAGCACTAAAATAAGCAAATCTGGCAATGCTTTAGAAATGTATAGTATATTTACATGGCAGAAGACAGAAACAGTATTTGACTACAACTACCTTAGTCTGTAATAGAAGCCTAGATAGATAGACTAGACAGAATGCAACAAATATTTCAAAATTTTCGAAGGCTGAAGCATTTTGACTGATACTGTCTTCCTCTTGTACTGCCACTGATATTCTTTATTTTGCAGTAAACAACTCAGAATATGCATATTTATATGAAAAACTTCCCTGAATACCTATGAGCACACAAAAGTAGTAGAAAGTTATTTTGTTCTCTCTCTCCTTTGAAGATATAATTACAATTTCTAAAAATAAAATAAAATAAAATAAAATAATTAAAAAAATAGAACAAAGCATCCTCTCCTTCCAGTTTCATTCTGCCCTGATAGAGAGCCCTTAAATTATACCATGCTGTCAAATTAAATTAAGACATGGTATCCTCCACTCGTACACTTCATCCTGTTGAGTGTTAATAGCAATGTTTCTTTTCAAAGAGAAAACAGAACAACAAAGCTCAATGGAGAACTTCTAATAGCCAAATCCATGGACTGAAATTCAAGTAAAATCCTTTACCACAGCAGAGTATCAATGAAGAGAGGAAATGGAGCCCCTGGTGATTTTTGTTAATGTTATATTATGGCAAATGACTGCTGATTTTGTTTGGTTTCACTGTACCAAGACATTTTTTCAGTCCACTTTTTCTCCCAAAGGGCAAGGGTAAGTCTCCTTTCCTTTGGTCTCAGGTTCTGTGGTTGTGTGAAGGGCTTTATTTGAAACTAGATGCCAAGTTTCTTTTGTCTCCTGAAGAGTCATCTCCAATTGTCTAGTCTCCATATTAATTTCAGTGAACTTGAAGGCAAGCATTTCTGTAACACTGATTATACCATGTGGCAGAAAACTATATGGCCCACTATGGGAAGGGCACACAAGTAGAAATTTGTGAAAAAACTAATTGCACTGAGGTTCATGGCTCTTGCAATTATTTCTTCCTCCCTCAGGGAAGGAGCTTCATTCACATACAAGCTCAGCATTCCTTAGCAGTTTCAGATCATTTTTTTGAAGTATGTTAAAACCTCAGCTTTCTTAATGGAGTTTCTCAAGAATGTCAATAGTAACTGTAGTTGTACTTCCATAGCTGCTGATGCCAAAAGGGACCAACACTACGCTGTCTAAGACTGATCACAGTTTTTGCGTAGCACAGACTACTGCTTAGTGTGGAACATGCTTCACATTCACCTTCTATTCAGTTACAGAGATCTCATCCCTTCCCATTTATTTATGTGGCAGCTACAGTGTACAGGAATCACTAACATTAGGAAATTATTTAGTGAGCTTTCAAAATAATCTTATTCAGGGGAGGTCAGACTGTGTCAGCAATAAGCACTTTTGATGGTAGTACCCCTTAAGGTGAGTAACAGCATCACATAATCCATCCTCAGAAGACTTCAAGCCAATGCAGGGTAATAGCATCAGAAAAATTGGAACAGCCTAGTAAGAAGACATATCCTATACTGTTAGCAATAGAAAATATTTCTTGGAACTAATTGTAAGGAGAAAAACAAATGCAGTTCTTTTGTATTGAAACACGAGAATGAAGACACAACTCAGTCAACAACAAAAAAAACCCAAATCCCCATCAAATAAACTTTCAGTGGAGAGCAGATATGAATCTGTTCCGTGCAAATTCATTTCTCTTCCCTCTTCTTCATAAGCTCATGCTTTCAAACCTTTAGCATTTTGGTTTCCTGTGTTTAGAGTTCCTTCAGTTTAATAATACATGATAATACATAATAAAACAAAGCAAAGACAAACAGAAAATAAACCTCTGATAAAGAGGTAAAGAAAGAAATATAAATATTTTAAATAAAAACCTAGGTAAACCTACTTAAACACATTGCAGAGGAATAGTTCTGTTATTTCAGATATGATATAAATCAAAATATCCAAACAATATATTCCTTTGTCATAGAATTTACTATATATTTCATCAGACCTCTGTGTTAAAATTAAGGCAGAGCTTTGTTTTTTGAACAAATTCAAAACAGTCTGATACTATGAACCAATATACCACAAGTTAATTTATGAGTTAAAATTGCTTTAATTTTCTAAGTGCAAAAATACAGCATTCCTATTAATGAGCCACAGGCTACATGAGCCTGTGATTTTAGTTAGCTTTCCAACAAGTATTTCTTCTTTACCACAATGTATCACACTTTAAGTACTACTCCTATTCTTCAGCCATAGATCAATATTCCACCTACAGAAAAGCTTTTGACTAGCAGTGTTTTCACTTTCTCTCCAAACATCTCTTTGCTACCCTCTCTCCATTGGAAGAACCCCCACACCTACCCCTCCTCAGTTGTTCAAGTAAGGAGTTAATGCCAAGTATTCTGAGACACAAACAATAAAAATAGTTAAGTTAGTTTACACAAGCAGCTTGAGTCATTTTGGTTGATTTTCTCTGCAGCAGAGAAGAGAGAACTCACGCAACTCACCCCCCAAAAAACGTGGAAAAAGTAATCTTCAGCTGATGAAAAGAAATGAGCAACCAGAGAGAGAAATGAAAAGAAAATAAGATCTGCCTGTAGCCTCAGTGTCAGCAGACAGTAAAAGTCTAAGTATGCTTAGTGACTAAGATCAATACTAGTTTCCACAGCTGACCTCCTTTTAGCATGGACTTGCCATTTACCATCTGAGTGACTGCAGACATGAACGCAGTTTGATCTCTGCAGGTAGAAGAGTCATTTGACTACAGCGACTGTCCTTTTATTTAGCTGTTCTTAATGTGATAACCCGACCTGCAGACCAAAGATGAAGCACATTAATGTTCCAAAAACCCTACAGCATTGCTGCTCGCATGATCTCTTATGCAATTAAATGAATTATCTTAGCTTTTGCGAGCATAATATTCACACTCCGGTAAGGCTAGAAATCCACACAACAGAAAAAGAAATAGGCTAACTAGTCAGGTTTCTTAACATCCTCTGCAATTTGTTCATAAGAAAAGATGCAGCTGTGAGGAGCCACTGAATCCTCCTATCAAGCAACAGGGGTTTAGGCTCGACAGGCTGAATTAGTTGCCCAGAATTTCTTTCTTTATAAGTACTATCTTAAAATTATTTCCTATTTGATAAAATTCTGTGAGGACTCACATATGTCTACAAATTTCAAGATAAACTTCTGTGAGGACTCACATATCTCTACAAATTTCAACAGATACTCTGAACCAGAATTAATACAGACTACCTTTTGTCCTTTAAAAAGAAGAATCTAGAATCACATCTTCTTCCTAGAGGGCTTCATATAGATACTGCATTATAAGCGTACATTTCACCTAAAAAAACAACAACAAAAAAAAATCTCAAAAAACAAAAAATCTATCAAATCCCAGAAACTATGTGATAAACTATGAATGGTAAAGTGAACATTTTTTACACCTTCAGAACCGCCTGAGGTGTTTTTAAAAAGTCTAAAGTCAACACTGAACACAATGAAAATTAGACACTGAAACTTGTCTAAAATTGATGAGATAAAATTCTCTCTCCAGGTTAAAAGGAAAAAAAAAAAAAGAAAAAGAAAAGTTCTGAGTAAGGACAAAATAGCAGCAAAAAGCTACGTGCATTCTCTGTGCAACTGCCTTTTCCACTGACCTTGTATTTGCCATAGTGAACAGCTGGAGAGAGGGCATGGCCTTAGGCAAAACAACTGGGTCCCTCCATTTTAATGTAAGCAATATATCCCCACACTAATGGAAATTATTTCCATTTTGATACACCAAACTTCCATTTTAATGTACTTAACAACAAGCTCACTAAAATCCTGAAACATGTAACGTTTCCTAAGTTTTATACCAAAATAATCTTAAAAACAATTCAAAAATAAAAACAATTCTCAAAATTTCTGAGGCTTGCTGCTGAAAAAAAATCTTGAATACTGCATTGAGATGCTGTAAGGATATAATGGGATAAATAAACATAGCACAGCATCTACCACAGTAAACTCACAGTTTAAACCCACTACTAAAAAATAAGAGTGAGAATACAGTCAACATATGGAGATTCAAAACAGCCATCATGCCTTAGAAGACAAATCTTTACCTTAGTATGGAAGCTCTATGAACCACTTATACACAGTATAAGCTGTCAGTATAGAATTTAATCAATTTACAGAGCACTGAGCAAGATCTTCTCCCTACAGTGCAGATGACAAATGGATAAGACATTCTTGTACATAAATATCAAGATTTATTTTAATGTGCTAACAGTCTAAGATATAAAGCAACTGAGATATCTTGTGGAAAGCAATGATAGGTTTCAAAGTATTTCCAAATGTTCAAACAAAATACCATTTTAACTGAGTACATAATGCAACTTTTATTTAGGAAAAAAGTTACTTGATATATATTTTCTTGAGAGACACAAATAGCTTCTTAAGAGTGTGACTTTGAAAGTAATTATAAAAGTGCCAGTTTCAATACTAACTACAGTCAGAGCTAGCAAGTATGTCTGAAGGTTCAAGCAACCCTTCATACATCCCGAAAATACCTTTGAGCTCTGAAACCACAAATGAAGAGGGGTTGAGCAGAATGAGTCTTGAGACATTATGCCAGTGCTAAATGGCACATCTGGAGGATATCAGGGCGCAGGATAAGCAATTTCTTATTAAAAGCACATCAATTAGAACAGGCTATTTGAAGAAAAAAGTGCCATTGTGATTGTCTCTCATCCAGTACATGTAATACCTCCTCTGCTACTGTCAGAATTAATACAGCACTCCCTCCCCTTCAGGATCATAGATGTAATCCAACTGTATGTACCAACATCGTCTCCCTGGTTCTCAGAGAAGACTGCTAGAATTTAGATGAAATAGGATAAATCTCACAGCTATTTACCTTATAGGCTGCAAAACAGTCTTGGAGTTTATTCCTATGACCACCACTCCAAACAGCTATGAAAGATGCAGCAACATTTTGTTCCACCACTGGAAAAAAATGTGAATTAACATCTAATCATATTGACCCCTCCTACAGGCTGACATAATGGACAAAGTGAATGTCTGAAGAAGGCTGAATCTGATAAGCTAGCAGTTGGAAGACAGGGGAGGAGGATGAGAAAGATTAGAATAAAAAATACATTTTAACACTGAAAGTCAATAGAGAAAAGTTATTATGGAATTCAGTATCCTTATTAAAAGTATTTTTTGTTAAAATGACAACACTTTGGGATACACTTCTAAGACACATTTATAGGTAAATTTATATTAAGGCATATCTTCTTAAGGCATATATTTGTTTTGAAACAAAACCAGCATGCCAAACAACTTCCAAGAATCAAAATCTTCTCAGTTATCAACACATGCATTATATTTCATATTTTTTCCCTCCACATTATATATGACAGTAACCTAACAGAATAGAATAGCTCATTTTCTTCTTAGTCAACACTAATCTTACACAATGTAATAAAAAAGTGCCCAATGAAAATTAATTAAAAAAAAATACTGCATAGCAGTAATAGACAGTTAACTCTGTCACTCCCTCACTCACACTGAAGAAAAATATCTGTAACTGTGTGGATTATAGTGAATCATTTTCAAATTTTAACTTGATCTATCAGAGAGAAGTACTTTCCAAGGCAAGTTTATGTAGTATGAAGCAACAACCGAACTGAGCTCTCTGCTTTTCTTATGGATGCTCCAGCATGATAGCTAGTGTTACACACAGGACAATACCACGGGATACAGTCCAGCAACTAAAAGTCTGAATTTTCAAAATGCTATTTATGATGGCTATGATCCACTTGCATAATTCCTCTATTAACCTGCAATTATGATGTAAAGTTCTTGCATAGGTAATGTGAACAGTAGGGAGTTTCACCTATAGTAAATACGACAAATATTTAGGCCTGAATATATGAAAATGGCAATCACTATTCGATTCAACACTTAATATTGAAAGTTGGAAAAGCCAGGTTGCCATATTTTTAAATCAACTATGTGCAACTTCTCATTTGCCTCTTTTATTTTCAGTTCTGTGACCAAGAAGGTGAATTACGGAAAGGAATAGAATCCAATGACATATTGAGCTTAGACATTGTAAAGATGTCTATGACTTGGCAGCGTACAATTAAAACTTCAAAAATATAACAGCACAAAAGCACATACGCTGTACGTATTTTAAATTTCTATTTTATGCCACAGTGGCTGTGTTTTGTGTTCTCAGCTGAAGAGTTAATTACAGCTCTTCTCTTACTCCACAACTGTCACCAAAGAGAACTGCAAAAGAAAATTTGGTGGTATTCATGAAGTATTAGGAGGAAGTAAATTCTCAAAAATTATGGGGAATTTGTCCAAATAGGGCAGATGGAAATACTAGCTATTTAAGTGGTAGGTTAGACTCTCCCTTTTGTCCAAGTGCACATCCCTGGTTCCTGCTGAGTTCTTACAAGAACCAAGGAGCAAGGTGCCTTGCACCACATTCATCTCTGTAACAGACTAATATTATCAAGCCTTATATGATGTTCAGAAGTCAATCATTTACCTAAAAAATCTCCATGGCTCTATTTAATTTGAAGATGCTGTGACATGATGTCACTTGCTATAACTTCTCACTTTAGAGATGAATTTTTTTTTTTTTTTTTTTTTTAAAAAAAAAAAAACCTAAGTGATTTGGGCAACTTCAAGGCATAATGATTAAAACTTAAAACCTCAGGAAAATGAAACCTCGGGAAAATGAAAGCTCACAAAGTACCTTAAACTTAATTTTTAATGCATGTAAACATGCCAAATGTTGGAAAATCTGTACTCATTTCTAACAAATTTGAATTTTATAATTAAAAAAATCAACTTCATAATCCAAACTCCCCCAATGCTGGTGCAGTATAATTCCAATGAAACTGAATTTCAAACTACATATTGCTAATGAAAGATTTGTACCTACCACTCTTCAATGATGAAATTTCAGACTTAACTAGACTGTCTACAGGATAAAATGGATATAGTCCAATGCGTAAGGCTGTAGTGGGTAAGGAGACAGAAACCCTCTTTTGTTTAATCTGAGCAACTTTCTGTACATTTGCAGACGCTTTGCATTATTTTTACAATATGAAAACCATGACAACAGACATCTCAGATATGAAATCCTATTCCCTCCATCAGATATAAAATCACTATAGAGATACTTGTAATTTTAAAAGTACTGGACACCAACTGCTTCCCTTGAAATTGCTATAATCTGTTACAGTTATAATGTCTCAGTTTGTGTCACTTAAGTGTGATACGGAAGAATTGTATATCCCAGAGCCAACGGAAACTTTTAGATGGCATATGTGACATATGAAGTTACTCAGTTTATTTGAGGAAGCAAGAGGATTTCACACTTAAGGCTGCAAATTCACCTACATTGCTAAACTTGAATTCTTCTTGCAACAAAAAAGAAAAAAAAAATACTCCATCTCCTTTATACTCTTAAGGTTATATTTCACTGACAACTAGAATAATATCAGATTTTTTTACATGAAAAGACTAACAATTTTTCAAGATTAAGAAAATTAATTAGTGTCTTTTTTAATAATATATGAGGAATCTTTTTACAGTGACACAATGAAATTGAACTACTGGATGCCAATTTTCTGGGGTTTGGGTTTTTTTAATTCATGTACAATGCTTTGATATCTCATAAACACTTCAAAAATTCGAATAGATTGCCAATCATATATACCAGAATTGAAATCAATTTCTAAGGGCTGGAACAAAGTATTTAAGAAACTAATATTGCTGGAAAATTAGGTCTTTTCTCATCACCCATTAGTGAGAGAAGAATTAACAGATGTAACATTATCAAAATCTCTTGTTTTCTAAAGGAGAAGCCCAGTATTGAGGATCACATAAAGTGTTTGTAAATAGTATTCCAGATTTTATTGCAATTAGGACATGGATAAAGAACAAACCCTAAAGAACAAACCTACCTGACAAAGACAAAAACATAAACCAACCCCTTCTTATTTCTGTTGTGTCTCACTTGATTCTTCTGTGTTTTAAAATTGTTACTTCAGGCTAGTAAGGATGAGGGTCCACTGTGGGCTCACATAAGGCGATGACCTTGAACAAAATGACTAGAACAGTAGATGAAACTCAGTGTAGTGAAGCAATACATATGGGTGAAAAAGCTATCTTATGTTCACACACAAACTGATGGGGTTCCGATCTGAGCACTAGCACTGCGGAGCTAGAGCTTAAAATTACGAGAGCTCTAAAAAAATACTGACTCAATGTTAAGAGGAGGTCAGAAAAACAAATCAAGTATTAAGAATTATTAAGAAAGGGATAGAAAACAAATTAGAGAACATCACTTTGCTAATACAGGAAGCCATCTTTTGCTTTTATTATAATAGTTTGCAGTAGTTTTATCTCAAAATAAAACATGATTGCAAAAGGTTAAGTGAAAGATAATAAGGACAAACCAAGGGTTGGAACCCCTTCTACGTGCGTAACAACTAAGTTAGGAAGACGCCTGTTCTGGAGAAGAGGAAGCTGAAGGGGTATATGGCAGAGACTTGCAAATGATGGAATATGTGGAGAGCGCACATACAGATAGACTGTTTGCCCTAATAAAAGAAATTGGCAGCATCAGATTACAGTAGTGAGAGGCAGGTTTAAAAAAAAGATTCTTCATGCAGAAGGTATTAGAACTGTGGAAGTCTTTTGAAACACTTCCATAATTTGGGAAAAAAAAAAAAAAAAAGAAAAGAAAGAAAGAGATATGAGCATCTGTACTAAGCCTGTGGTGACTTCCCTTCTAAAACAATGGAAGGATTTCAAAAATTCTTCACTCTTTATTGTCTTTCTAGCCTGAACACTGTTAGAGAAGTAGAAGACAGGTGAAAAAAAAAGGGAAAACTGCTGCCTATCACATTAAACAGGATAAAGAAAGAACAAAACAGACCTTTTGTGCAAGGAGGAGAGAGCCACTCTGCTCATTTTTATCTTTCCCTCCTTCCTCTCCATGGCCAGACTGCTGAAGGAAAATAGTTCAGCCTGTTTCTTGCTGTGGGTCTGGCCGATCCTGCTGCAGAACATGGAGAGGTGAAACAAGCAGCTAGTCATAGGGCTTTGCACAAAATCAGAGCTAATCTTGGCAGAGGGCTAGTGGGTTTTGTTTGTTTGTTTGGCTTTTAATAAGCCTATCCCACATACAAAAGGTCTTCACTAAGGTCTACATACCTTTTCTTAAAGAACGGTAAAGATGGTTATTTAATAGGATTTCTATTATGAAATTTCTTGTTTTTCCAGGACTGTGATTTCTACAGGTGAATACATAGCCGTCCCTTCATACCTGTGGAGCTTTCGTTTTTGTTTGAAGTTACCTTTTTGGTTCTGCTATTACCACTGAGTCTCTATCTTGGTTGTCTCACATACATGGAATATGGCAGCTCTTTTTCAGTATAATCAGATTCTTCATGGCATGCTAATAATCCTTTTTAGTCATCCCGGTATCAGGAGTCATTACAACTGATCCACATGAGAGTAAGCCTGACAGTTCCTTCAGAAGACAACAGTTCAAGATGTATACAAGAACCAGTGTTTTCCAAGTATCTTGTTTATTCATGTGTACAGCACATCACAGGTTATGTTTTAAGGGACTAAAATAGCACCTGTCTAACCTATCTTTAAAGATATTAGGGGGTCTGGACCTGTCACATATGCACTCATCCTAAGAAACATTAGTGGAGCTGAAAGCATCAGCACTGATCACCATCAAGTCTTAGATTTTGTTTTTTAAATAATAGCTTCAAAGTATTCCAAACATGATAAAAAGTTTTATATCTGTCTCACAGCAATTAGCTATGAAGCTATTTAAACAGTTGTTAGAAGACTTTTTCTCCACTAATTTTGTAATTATTTTAAATTATTTTAATTGTTCTGTAGCTATAAAACCATATATTATTTACAACAAAAAGAAAAAAAATGAGAAACAAAAAAGGCATAGCTAGACATAGAAAAGCAGAACAAGTCAAGAGGGAACACACAGATGAAAAGTCAAAGAGCCACACAATATTTCTACCTGTTTTGGATTGTAGCTCATCTTGTTTTATGTACTGTTCCACGTGCCAGTGAATTGTCTGCGTTCCTCCAGTGTAGAAAATTGTATTTACAGCAACACCTGTGCAGCAGTGAAAGAATGTCTCCTAATATGCATGCATTAAGAACAAAACTACATTACCAGAGACAGATGAATGAATCTTTGAATAGATTCACTGTATCACCATGCCTAGTTTGTTCTCTCTGGCAAGGACATACTTTGAATCTCACATGTTTTGCAACACACCTGTTACTTGGTGGTATCTGACGTAACAGTACATAAAGAATGAATTAACTAGTCACCTTGCTCATATGTGAGGATTGTTTTGAAGTGAAAAGAAACACACTATCAACTCTCCTCACTGTGAAGCTAATGTGCAAGCACAGTGATGGTAATTTCTGTATGTGCTACCAGTATGTATTCTATTTTGTGGGGGAGTCGTGGTATTTAAGATCACACTTGGGTATTTCACCATCAACCTCTATGTGCCTCTCACTGTGTGAAGTCCTTTCAAGCAGTAATTCCCCTGCCAGCTTGAGCAATATTACAGAAAAAAGAGTTCAGTGTTTGAGCAAATGAGGCAGCTAATAGAGACTTCACTCCTTAGTCTCCAGTTCTTAAAGAATTTTCAAGGAACTCTTGTTTCAAATCTTTCTTTATAGAGTTATGAAAAGTTTCCTATATGTATGTACATACAGGTATACAGGAGGGAGAAAAATGACTGGTGTTCAAAACAATCATTACAAGTAAGTTTCCTGTAAATATCATTTATGCCTATAAGGTCCTGTTTAGGACTCCAATTAAAAAAGATAAAAAATTAAACCAAAAGACAACATGAGTTTAAGCTCATTGTGTTTGAAATATACCTAAGTTTTCATACACAACCCTTTTGGGAATTCAGAACTGTTTTCTTTTTTTGGGTTTTTTTTTTTTTTTTTTTTTGGTGCCTGATTAAACAGATCTTTAAAGGAATATAATTATATTATACAAGCTTTGTACTGCATGATGACTTTCCTATCCTGTTTATTTTTTTCCCTTGATCTGTGTCAGCTGGGTTTTCCTGGCACTTCCCAGATTTGTCAGGTAATCTTTGCTTAAAGATTCTGCTCTTCCAGTTTGAATAGGGATTGATTATTCTAAATTATGCAGTGCTTCTACTACTGCTGAGTGATATTTTAGATCTATTGGCAAGAAATCCTGGAAGAGGGTTGTTACAGGCTATCAGACGTTCTGATGGGCTTTCAGACTCCTGATGACAGGTATCATACACATCTATCAGTTTCAAACTTTGTGGCCTGATCCTGTATTTACTATGCATCCAAAACTCCAGTGGCACAGTATTCCAGTCCCTGGAATCAGATCCTTGTGCAAAACGACTCTAATGCATTACAAATCATCAGGCTCACCACGGATTTTCAAAGAATCTGAGTCTTCTTCAGCATCTTCTGCCTGCTTGCCTGCTGAACTGCCTTGATGCCTTTTTTCAGCTTCTGCAGTTTGAAAATTGTTTTTTTTTTTCAATCCTTGCTAAGATTCTAAACTGTTCAGAGAATAAAATTATTTTTCAAAAGAAAACCCTAGTAAATGACAGAACTTGACATTGTATCATTACTGCCCTTCTGCAATCAAGAAGATAGGGCATTTGTTAATCCTATGAGGTTAGAAGATAAACTTTAAAACTAGGGAAAATTTTCAATGAATAAAAAATTGGTAACTGCATAAAAAACGTTCAAGGGGAAAAAATTTTAAATATTTTGAATACACACGCTCCAGAACAAACAATTCTCTGAACTTCACAGGTTCTGCAGCTTCAACTAGAAAGAGAAGGAACAGATAAAGCATCAAAAGACAAATGGTAAATTGGAAGCAAATGAACTTCTGACCTGTCTCCTCAACTTAGTAGATATATCAATCATAGTAATGCAATCATGGCAATTCTAACAACAATATAAAAAAGTGACACACTAGCTGAGCCAAATCTTCAAGTTCTTTCAAATATTATTTAAACATTTCATTTATATGTATTTTTGTAAGGAATACTTAAAAAATTCCAATAAGTTTTTTAAAAAATATTACTTTTTCCAGCTAATGCACAGTTCTGTCCATATTTTGACTTATTTTTTTCAGAAAATTCATTAGCTAATGTAGTGAGTGAATTCATAGTAATGACAGAAAAACATAAGGGGCTTATACAGCCCTTTCTTATGCGTATACATTTTTGTCACAGTACACTTGCCAGTAGTTTGCCTATTCCAGTTTACATGGTTCCAACCTTTACCACTTTGATGGTGGTACTCCTTTTCTTTGTCTTTCCACACCAGTTTACTAACACTTTCTATACATCTTCCTGACTTTAATTTGCCAAATAAAATGCTTTTGGAGACTTACAAGTGGAGATATAAAAAGAAAAGAAAACACAGACGGAATACTGAGGCAGAATAATCATATTTGAACAGGTGCAGAACACAGAGGTTTTCCAGACAGCTGGTTGGATTCAATCTCACTCCAGGTCTATTAAACCTTTATGCCTCCTGACTTAATGAGAATACATTTTTGTAAAGGTTGGCATCAGTGGGCCTCTACTTTTCTCTTGGATATAGTAAATTCTAAGATGAAGATTTCTTTTAATGCTGTTTGATTAAGTTCGAGCTTCTGTAAAAGTAATTCTATTTTTGTTTAACACAAAAGTAATCTAGGAAGAGAAACATGCAGTGAACAGTTCACTTTATTACCCTAACTCTGGACAGGAATTGTTGGAAGTGATAGCACATCCATAATTAAAAGACAGAAAAATGATATTGAAGCATTTGCCATGAGTGGGAATTTAAAAAAAGGCATTTATTCTTTTGGGGAGGTGCAATGCAGGGAAGTTAAAAATAATCTGCTATTAGGAATATATCTGTAGAATCCTATAGCTCACTGTCATATTATTTGGGAGCTCAAATTAATGAAAAAAATTAATCTTCCTTTCATCTGTCAATGCAAGCAAGTACTTTCCTACTATGGATGTCGGAACCGAGACATCAAATAGGCCAAGGTACCCAAGATTACAGTAACTTTATGCTAAACCAGGAACTGAGCAGAGATTGACTTCTTGTCTAACATTTACTGTCTCCCTTACAACTCTCAGAAAATAATATCCAGATTACAGTAGGTGACGGCTGAAAGAACAGATCTATTTATATTTACAGAAAGTGACATATGTACTTTCTATAGAAACACTAAGCGCTGATAATACTCATGAGATGGATATTTATGTACTTTTGATTAAATTCCAGGTTCTGTAAAAGTAATTCTATTTCTGTTTAACACAAAAGTTATCTAGGAAGAGAAACACGCAACGAACACACTTTATTACACTTACTCTGGGCAGGAATTGCTGTAACAATTGTTGTAATTGTTGGATATTTATGTACTTCTGTAGTTTGGATGAATGGTTCTTTAAATTTTTGTTAACATATCACCATTATTTACTCTAAACTTCAGATTTCTACAATAAGGTAGAAATAGTGTTCTTCTCACATCACATACAGTAACAGACCTGTAGGTCCTCACTAATCTCTACTGAAGCTTACCTAAACCTAAACCACTTTCCTCTTCGTGAATCTATTTTGTTAAGTTTTTAAAGTCAATTCCCTTCAGTATCTCCCATTCAAACTTTTAGGTGTTTTATTTTTTGAAGAAGATTTTCCACAAAGCTTCTTCACACTATGCCCACAATTTCCTGTGTATCATTAAAACTCAAATCATTACAAAGTCTGCTGCTTACTCAGCTTTCACTACAGTTCAGTAGCTGTCCAATTTAGTATTTTAAGAAGCAGCAATTTTGCAGCAGATATGATGCTCTAGATCTATTTTGGTTGAAGTAAATTTACAGAAGGTAGATGGCAAAACACTGAATATGTATACATACATACTCTACCATTCTATCCTTTCTCATATTAGAAATTGAACAAATATGATAAATTGGATGCATTTCCCTTATATATTATCATGGTTTTGTACCCTTGTGGTTGTCTGATGCCTCACATGGCATACACAATGGAGTAGTAAGAATAGCAAGTGTTGGATTTTACCAAAGTTGAAAGACAATCTTAAGAGAAAATCGCAAAATTGTAAACTTGAGGTTTCTAGCAACTTTTGTGGAAAAGAAAAAGGGGTGTTGCATTTTCTCTTTAGGAAAAGCATGTGATGCAGAAGCATTCACAAGACTTCATCCTTCCTAGCTACCATACTGCTCAAGTGAAGGTATGAGTACAGTAGATGCACAAAGGTGTTTCAGGTAAGAACTCAGCTGCTGAAGCTTACAAAAAGGCACTCATGTCTGGATTACTGAAGAAGCAGACTTCTATTACAGGAACAGCGTTAATGACCAGAGTTGCAAAGCCATAGAGAAAGACAGCAGGAAAAACTGGTGGTGATGGATCATGATGGATCTGAACAGGCTATTGGCAGTATTTGGGAGAAATGTGCTGTTTATGACTAGGTAAAGGAGTATAGAGGTTTTGTATTTTAAATAAACCTCTTAGTCTTAAACTGCTTGGAGAATATACTAATTTTGCAGCATGTGTACATTTTGCAGTCATGAAAGAACAGTATTTCCAAGTGAGAGAACACAGAAGATGCATTTTAGGACCAAATTCCCAAAGCACATGCTTTCAAAAAATGTAATCTGTGATACAAGTTAAATCCTCAAAACTTACAAAATTAAGCTCTTTTTTGAGACATTTTAATGCATTAAACTGTTTTACAATTCAATTTAAGGTGAAAGACAAATCTGCACTTACAGCATAATAATTAACTATGTCCTCAGTGCCTTAAAAATGAAACATTGGGGCAAACTGCTCTGCTACAGAGTGACAGCAAATTTGAATTCATGTGTAGACAAACACAATAGAAATGAGAATGAACAGAAATTGAAAAAAAAAACGTCTGGGTATGGAAGGCCCAGAGAAATGGGAAGAAGAAGGTTTATGAGAATGGCATGTGTCATCAGGTCACAGCATATCTACATTCAGCTTCTCAGGACACCCAACTTAGGAAAAAAAACAAAGGATGGCCTACACTCAAAATAAAACAAAGATTTAAGGCATGAAGAAGTGATGGCAGAAAGATAGGGGACCAATTTCGGCACCTTGAGATCTCCAGATAAGAAGACAAAGGATAGTGAGTAAATCCTAATATTCAGTGGTGAGACAAGATGCAGAGATGAAAGGCCTTGATCACCACCGCTCCAAAATGGTGAAGGAAAAAACAAACAAACAAACAAACAAACAAATAAAGAAAATATCAAAACCACCCACATTTTAAACCAGAACCAGCTAGCCAACAAAAGAATAACCTGTGTGGCAGTAGAAGGATTCACTAGCTGATGTTTTGTCCTCCATCTGATTGCATGAAATCCTGGGCATATTACTTCAATACAACTGTTCTTGTGCCCGAGTTTTGGCCAAACCTTCTGGACAAGTTTTATGACTATGTAGGTACGAGACCATAAGCAAAAGAAATCGGTTTTGTTTTAAAATAAAGTCACTTCCTCTCCTAGAAGATGTCAGGTTGAGAATTGCTACATTTTTCCTACAATGTCACAACAGTGTTTCCATCATAAATAGATTAACAGTGATCTGTTACAGACTACAGTGACATCAATTTATACTTTTGCAATGACATGTCTTACCTCTAACCTTTTCACTCTTTTTGTCTATTACCTTGAACCCTGTTCCACCACCTCCATTTTTTATCCATCCTGAATATTGTTTTCAAGAGTAGGACATTCACTCAGTACGTGATTGTGTCTTTTTCTTAGGGTACAGTAGGCAACCTGGAAATAGTCAGAAAAGATCTTAACATGGCATCCTCAGTCATCGGTACTCATCATCAGAGTTCTCTCTCTAATGATGTTCCATGATCACACTGATGCCAGTATATACACTCCAATGCATGTAAGAGAGTTTGTCTTATAATAAGCAATAGGGTTTATTATTGTTTCCTACAATATTAGAGCCTTCATTGCTGCAAGTAGAAAACTTGGATGTTACCACCGACTGGACAACTGACACTTGGTGTCCGGGAAGAGAGAGGTATTGTTTACTAGGTAGAAATCAGTCAGGATTTCCCATCTCCACCCTTCTATTCATTTCATTTGTTTTTTAAGGATTATATTAAGAGTGAGGTGTTAATATGCCCTCTCTCCAAGCAAAGCCATGTTTTGGAAGTGGCATCAATGTTTGTTGCTTTTTGTCATTTTTATATTTTTATTAAGTCTTCTTTTTCTCCTTTCCAGGCTGCCCCTTCAAATATCACATGATACCCTTAACACAATAACACAATAACACAGCTTTATTTATTTTATATAATATTTGTAATTTATAAATGTATTTACTTATAACATGTAGTGTATTATATATTTGTATTATTATATATTATAATTTTAATATATAAATTATGAACATATTTAGAACTTAATATTTATTATTTATTTACATTATATTTATTTTACTCATGAGACTTCTCTTTTCACAGGTCTTACAAAAAGGATAGTTTTGTCATGCACATTTCAAAAAAAAAAACCCAGTATTTTCACTTATTGGTTCAGGCAAATGAAGTGATACACAACCTTATTTAACTTATAACAGGCAAACAGAATACCAGAGTCTCAGATAGTCCTAGAAGACCATTTTAATATGGTCTGTACAAGAAATAAAGAGGTTTTATTTTTGATAGACATTTGAAGAAAAATGCTGATATTTTCATCTTAGCCTCCTCAAATGTGTGTTTATCTGTATGATAAGCAGGTTAGGCCACCCTCCTCTTTATTAACTAATTGTAAACTGATTTAGGTAAGGGATAACAACTTTTATGTACTCAGAGACCACTGTTATTTCCAGTTCAAGGTCAGTAAAAAATCTGATACAATCATGACTGCACTAAATCCACTCAAGATTTGCACTTTTTTCCCATCCAACCCAGTAAGAAAAAAAATAGACAGCATTCCATGTAAAACCACCTGGCGGGACCACTCTTTGCTCTTTGACTGCCAAGTGGAAATCCTTTGTTATAGGATTTTTTTTTCTTTTTCAGAGAGAATAAGCTGGCATTTCACTAATCCACCTGCCTTTATCTGTTTATGACCCTTACTTTTTTTGAACACCTCCCCATGACAAAAAAAAAAAAAAAAAAAAAAAAAAAAAAAAAAAAAAAAAAAAAAAAAAAAAACCCCCACAAGAATAGATACCAAACTTGTACTTGAGATCTATCATGAATGCTGGTGTTTGATTAAAACTGCTGGAGAGGTTGTTTCAGCACACAAGCATTGATAGGGGTTGCAGACAGACGTAAGGACAGGTGAAGAATTAGGTCTGTGGATATGGATTATTTCAGCAGTCAAGCAACCCTGCTCTAGACTAACAATTTTTTTCCCTGAATTTTATCTAAAAATTTAGAGTTTTAACTTGATGAATTTGGGCAAGGAACAAAGATTTGACCACCTACCAATCCATTACAACACTAAACTCTCTACTTGCCTTAGGGCCTATGTTGCTTTCAAAAGTCAAGAGCAGAACTTTCTTTTAATTGGAGAATATCTCATAATACAATGTTGAGAAGTAGCTACAGCACAGAAAGTTCCTATTTTAACATAACCAGTTTAATTTTGTTTAGCATAAAAATTTAGTTTAGAGTCATGTGTAATTACCACAGAACTGTTTTGCTTAATAGGATGGCAAAAGCATTTCATTAGCATATTCAGATTCTTTAAAAGCTTCAAATACACACCCTTAGGTAATCTTATATTTGCTAGGTCTTTCTAAGATTATGGATATTCATATGAGAATCAGATGTTTGCATAAGTGGTATTAATTCGCCATAAAATATTAAAAAGACTATTGTTTTAGTTATATTACAGTTGTTAGCTTGACTATTATGTTACAGGGCATGCTTTAGCTTTCCGGCTTTGCATTACTGCTTTCTAACAATCTGTTTTAAAAGAACGGGTGTCAAATTGTCTTTATTGTCCTCATGACAGCAACTCCTTGTAATGAATGTACATCTAACGAAACCAGAATATCTTACCCTCAGCAAAGATGAAAAGTATTACAGTACAAAGTTGTGGATCAGGAACACTTCACAGTTCATAGTCGGCTGTACTATGGGTTTACTTATACTCAAACACTGTAGAAAGATTTGGAAAGAAAGAAAGAAGTAGAAATAAAAGTATCAGTGTGACTTCAGAGAGAAAAAGTCAAGAATAAGTTTTAAAAATGAACTGTTTGGAGATAAAAAAGTGTTTGTATCAAACAAAGCATGATCTGTACATTTGCAATCTTCCTCAGGCAAGAATATCTTATTTCCCCACCTGTTTCAATGCAGAATTCTGACATTCTAAATGACTTCTGACTACCCTGGCAAGAGATGTAACAAGCCATTTAAACATGCTTAAGTATTTATAAAGCAATTGCACAGAGAAACAGAATTTAGGTCTTATCAGACACTATACATGGATATGAGGGTTTTGTGTTATGTTTGATATCCACTGCCAATATTCCATCTACAAATATCTCTCAAAGCACCAAAAACCTGACATACAACATAACAGATGCATCAGCATAACATTGGATAAATTTATTATGCACTCAGAATGGTTATTTCACTCTTGATGATTGTATTGTCACTTACTCATGCAGTTTCTGTAACGATTTAAAGAATTTCTGGCAATAAATTTTTTCACAAAGCACGACTCTTAGGTTCCAAACTAATCAGAAATTATCTTTTCATTACATCTGTCTGCAGTTACATTTGTTCCAATATCTCAAGCTATTCTTACTCTTTTGGTGCTCACTATATATAACTGAAGGCTCAAAATATTATTTTTTTTAACTCAGCATTAGTTATATATTTCAGAAAAATGATAAAAAGCCAAAGCACATGCTGGGTTTCTATTCAGGGATCTGTGTTATTACCATCTCTTTCCCTCACAACAGAATTATGAAATCTCTAAAAAATAGCATTTTTTAATTATACAAATACTTGGTTTGTTCATCTCTGAAATCCAGATTATCTCAAAATCTTCAGAACAGGCGATAAACATTTAATAAAGATTCAAAAATGGGAGAGAAATCTCCCAGCTTTATGTCATTAAGATTCACAGAAAATTGAGACTTGCACAGTAGAAAGCTACACAAAACTGGGAACCAACTAACAAGTATTACCTTGACAGCAAGGTCAAGAAATAAATTCCTCGAAAATAAATAATAAAATTTCTATACTTCTGTTAAGATTTGTTCCCAGCATTATCTGCATAACAGAAGACTTCAATACCAGGACTGGGTATGTCAGATATCAGTCACAGATTAAACAAAGCAACAGTCAATGTGGTACCACAGTCAAAACTTCAGAAGTCTGCACACACTGTTCCCAGGCAAACATCTGAAATTAGCTTAAAATTATTTATATAGAAACATTGAGAATCTCCAGGTACTAAAAGGGATATTCAGGACAGCTTTTTATGATACTGAAGTATAAAAAAGAACCAAGGCTCAAAGTGGTCAAAGTGTGTCTAGACTAGAGATTAACCTCAGCAAAACAATACAATTCAAAAAGCATCAAAAAACTTAATGATGAAAGAACGACAGCAATGACTGTCTTCTGTGGGGAAAAATATAGATAGATGAATAGATTAGATAAATGAACAAATCCCAATACAAATTTCCTCTGTAAGGTACAGAGGAAAAAAGATGTCTAAAGAAGAGCACATTAGAATTTTGTAGTGAATAATATCATAACACAGAGCAGCTGTTAAAGGGGATGGATGTATGTGTTAAAACAGTCTATGGGTTCAATAAGTTCCAAGTAAGCTGTAAGTTTACACTATGCAGTCTGCCAATGAGAAACCAGTTAAGAAGTTAGCAGAAGAGAAAAGATATCAATTCAGAGAAAACTTTCAAGATCTGTGAAACAGACACATCAGAAAAAGAAACTGTCTCTGAGAAAGAAATTAATCTTGTAGGATTAGGTGCCATAATGTCTTATAGCACAACCAAAAACACAAAAGATGCATTTAAATGATTGATTTATGAAAGCTCCAGGGAAGAACGGGTTATTAGAAATATGCTGAAAGTTTGCAATACTTCAAGCTACAAGACTTGGACCAAGAAAGTCTTCAAAACAATGATAAAGTATCATTATAATTCAAATGTTGAAGAATGGAAGTGAATCCAACTGCAACAAACCATGAAATATGTTTCTTTGGATACAAATTGTTTTGATGCCATCAGCTCAAACAGAACTAAGTGTCAGGGAGAAGCTAATGGCAGCCTGATGTTAAGACTCAGATGCTCAGGTAGTAAACAGGTTTTACAAGGAAAGTAGGTAGACAAGTAAAGGTATAAATAGGTAGAAGCAAAAATTGCTTATGATAAATTTCATACTTTTAATAAAGCATTTCTCCAGCTCTACCTCAACTCAGAATTCTTTACACTATGAATCTTGAATTCAAATATCATTTCCATCATAATATGTGATGGAGGAGTTGAAAAGCTAGAATTACTCCAGATAAATCTCAGTGCCTTTCAGAAAGCAAACTCCTCAGAAAGATTCAGTGTTAAATGGCAAGTGCTAGCACTCATGGGCAAAATCAGCAGCTTCCTTCCCTGAAGATACACAGAAAGGAGGAGTCAGGTAGTCAGAAGGTATGAGCAGGCAGGTTAGGATCAGGGAGGGAATTCTCACTGTGACAGGGAAGGCACTGGGGAGGGGGAGGAACAAAAGACTGAATGTTAAAGGTTCATTCAAGGGCTATTTGCAGAGCAACCTTTTTCCCCTCTTCCCTTTCCACTCCTAAAAGAAACAAGAAATCCCCTTGTAATGGAACAAAGTCACTTGCACTTGTTCCAAGTGGTTAGGCTATAACAAGCCTGTTTCTCTGTAGTCAACATCTTCCAGTTAGGAAGGATTCTAAGTTAAATTATATATTTTTTCCCTTCCAAACAGGGAAATACATTTTAAGGAAATGATTATAACAGGGTTTCCTTTTTGCTGCTCAAACACTCATTACTTCAGACTAATATTCAAACAAAGTTACGTATAGTGTACCAAACGTCTACAGAAAGTTATTTCTCTGTGATCCATAATTCCTACAGCAAGCTTTCCTTCTATTTCACTTTAAAATTTCCAAGGATTAACAGGCTGCATGTGTAGGGAAAAAAAAAAAAAAAAAAAAAAGCTGTGTTGTACCAGCAGTTTTTCATCATCTGATGAGCGCTGCTCTGTATGTTTTGAAACCCAGACCTCCAGCTGTTTCCTCCCTCCTTAGAACCTCTTAAAGGCCAGACAGATAGTGATCTCCACCCAAAGCTGGGAATGGCCTTCAAGTGCATTTGTATATGTCAGTTTAACTGACCTACTTTGTAACATTATTGGCCTGTAATGTATCACCTCTGTTACCTATGTAAAGAGAGAGTCTAACTGTTACAAAGATCAAGTGCCAAACACCAAGTCACAGCTGTTCACTGAACAGATGGGAAAGGTTGCTGTATTTGAATATTTCATTATTAGTGAGACAGGTCACACTGCAAGCCATAAATCATCTGTTTACAGGCACTTTATCCAATGTAAAAGACAACTTTTGATTTTCTTTCTTTTTTACACCTTGAAAGTTTGCATCAGTGACAAGGTCAGCCATCCTCATACTGAAAATATCATTAGTCTGTAAATTGTATTTCAGAGCAAACAGAGATGGCATAATGTATGATGCCTAGCTTTTGTTCAAAGACACACACTTAGATGAATCACATATTTTCTAATATTTCTCATATACTATGCAACCAGTATATATGATATGTGACAAGAACAAAAGATGCTCTTTTTTTTCAGGAAGTGGATGTTGGCATCCTTTAACACTCCAGCTAGAAGAGTTATGTGTCTCTTTAATAAAGCAATTAAGTATCTTACAGAAAACCTTTTTTTGAATTTTTAGAAACAGCTCAGTGGAACTGATTTAAGTTTTAAGACTTTTATATGAACTTAATACAGAATAAGTGAGGTTGTCAATTAGTTATAGGTATAAGATCTCTGGTACTTAGGATCTGAAGTAAGAGAAGGATAGACTGTAAGTGCTAAAGCTGGACAAAAGAACATCCAAATTTGGCTGGAGGAGGAATTTCCTTTGCACCTAGGACAGAGATTGGAAAAAGCTAAAAAGGAAGTCCACCATATATTGTGAAACAGACTTTTACTCTGGGCATCCCTTAGCATGTTTGCTATCTCTAATACTGCTTTAACCCTCACCTAGAAGGTGAAGTTAGTTACCTTACGAACTGTGTAAGTATTTTCACTACATGTGGCTTCAGCACCCTACTCCCCCAAGCTGAGCAGTTCTGCCTTCACCCATCCTAACTTACACCCACAGGAAGACTAGCAGTAGTATAATATTGTATTACATGTGGCTCACTTTCCAAGAAGTGGAAGAGCACATACTCACATACATTTTCACCATTGCCTTTGGCTAACACTGAAAAAATATATTTTTACTATTGTGATTGTAAGTTTTTGAAAGAAAAATATTAATGTCAATATACCATGGAAAACACATACACAGGAAAATTTAACATTATACTCACTAGAAAGTACGAAAAATAATGCACAAGCTGTTATCTAAGTTTCACTTATATAGCAGCAGCAGACTGCATTGCAAAGGATATGAAACAGAGAGGGATTTTAGAACAGAAAAGCTGTAAGTCAGGTACACTAAATTTAAGCAAATAAATCATTTCCTGCCATTAGCCAAAAGAGATGAGATAAATCAGCTGAACTAAATCTATCATTATAGTAATGTTTCACACTTCGATACCTGATCTATGTTTTGATTCCATTTTGTGCATCTACTCTGTATTTTCATCATACAAAAAGGGAGCATGAAAAATACTAAAAGATTACTTCTACCCTGTAGAAATCAAAAGTACTGATCTTGAAAGGAAACTAGATTCCTAAAGCAAAGGACATCTTCTCTTCTGTATGTCCAGAGATTCCATGGCATGTAAGACTGACACCAACAAACAATGTGATAGAAATGTAGTATTGACAAATTTCAGTGGAAAAAACAGGAATGGGATACAGTGAAACACAGAAATTGGAGGTTTTAAAATATGTGAATCTTCCTCTTCATAAGGAATCACAAACTTAACAAGATATACTTAGCACACTCTCTACCAAATTCTACCCTGAACCTCACTAAATTCTATGGTCCTGATGAACACTACCACAGTCTCAAAGTCAGAATTGTTTAGCCTGATTTCCAGAAACAATTTTGAACTGAAGCTGAAGTTAAGAAAATAAGAAATTAAATTTCCACAACTTTTGTTCAAATAGATAGATGACAAGGGATACTGGATTTTCAACATGCCTTGCTCTTTTGATCTTGCTAACCAATTTTTAGTCTAATATGAAATCCTTCATATTATCAAAACACTTCAGGAAGTGAATGGTAAGAACAAAGGTCAATTAAAAAGGTCATTTTAAAAATCAACCATTTTTTCTGATTCTAATATTTTGATATTTCAAAGTCATATTTCCATTTTTAAATGCATCTTTCAACAAAAATTTCTCTGTTTTTATATATTTAGTTTGCTCTGTTTGTGTGCTCTTCCTGATTCTCAAACCAGTGTTGCTCCAAAGTCTTGCACATGTGAGCATTCCCCCTTCCTGGTCTCTGAACTGCTGCACCTCTCCATGGTATCTTCTGCACCATCAGTGCAACACACACATCTGGAACATTCCTCAGCCACCTCCTATCTCCCATATACTCCCACATCCAGCATACCATCTTTAGCCATGAAGTTCACACCTCAAACTGTTCTCCTCATAATAATTTTGACCTAAAATGCTAAAGGTTACTCTAAAATAAACACAAAAAAATGGTAAAATTTGGTAAATACTTTAAAAAGTGAGCTACATTTGATATGCAATATAAAGGTGATATTTTTCTCTTTGTATTTTAATAGCTAAGGATTTCACCAAGGAAATGCATCCATTTACCAAATTGTCCCTGTAAAATATTATCTTTTATTTTATTTATTTATTTTTTTAAGCCTGACTTATGCAAAGAGTGCAATGCTTTAGTTTGGAGTCATCAGAAATCTGTTATTTCTGTTAGGAAAGTGAAAAACATCTCACCTCCTCTTTAAAGGAACTCTACTAAAAGGAGTGAACTGACAGAACAAAACGAGATTTACTGTTTGTCCTTTAGGGTACAGAGAATGTGTCATATCTGCACTGAATGCATTAGAATTGCTGACAACATGCCTCTGTTGGCTCACTGTCATATCTAGGATAAACAACATGTCTCTGTACGAGGTTTTTGACTGTTCTGGTCAAATGTCAAAATTGCTTATACTATAAACAGGAATAATTCTGAGTGAAAAATTCATAAAGCAATGCTAGAGAAGTTGTTTCTTACCTTATATATCTTATGAAACAACTGTATGCTTTTCTTATTATCCTCTTCTCTGAATAAATATTCCCTGTAATACAGACAATTAAACAGCTCCTTCAATGCCAGTGTAATTTCAATGAGCTTGTCTACTCAGATTTCCAAATAATGGCAACATTTACCTAATGAGAGAAGAGTTATCTATACCTGAGCATAGGCACCAGCGCTAAGATGTGATGGCTGCATCACTGCATTTTGCAACATGAATAATGTATCACTTAATGCCAAAATCAGAGTTGATAAAACTTGCTGTGAAAAACAAATACCCTTATAAGGGTATTTTTTTTTCTTTTGTGGTAAAAATGCACCATATATAAAATGCAGTGTAATTTATTTGCTCTCCTGACCCACAGAAGAGCAAGACAAGAGCAACTAGAGATGATTAAAATAGTGCAAGTAAGTGAATAACAAGAATATTTTTGTCTCCTACATATACAAGGTAGCTGCTTCTCCCAGCATCTATTCTTCCTACAATTTCTATGTCAAATTTGTATCTTTGATGCCAGTAGTTTTATATAAGACAGTTTGCTTTCCATATTTTACAAAAATGAAGAGTTAAATTTTGATTTGGTAATGTACTTTGAAGTGTGTATAGAGTCTTCTTAGCTTAGTGTGGTGGAAAAAGCCCAGTAAAACTTATTCTACAACCATGCACTTATTTGTCTATACAAACATTTCTGGGAAATGCTGTTGGAACTGACAAGCTCTAAAATATGGGTAAGCTTCAAACTTTGGTTACATGTAGTTAGACAAAATCCATGATCAGTTTGTCAAATTGTAATAAGTGTAAGTAAGTATGTGAATTAAACAATAGAAATACTGTCATCCTCAGTTCCCTTCTAAGGCTTTTATTTCCTTTTATCCAAATGGGGAAAGACAAATAGGCTTATGGTTCTATGCAATTTTAAAACATTTATTCTGATAACAGATAACAGCTAACAGCGAGATGAGCTGAATCAGGATGAACCCACAACAGATGTGCTTACCATGTGCTAAACCACACAATTTTTTTTCTCCCCAAAAAATCTAGTATCTAGAAAAACAGTTAAGGATATATAAAGTAAATGTAACTTGAGTTTAAAATTGAATGACTTCTCAAACAATTTTCTTAAAAAGTTTGTTTATGGAAATTTGGAAGAAAATACTCTTGGGCCAATTTTTAGCTGAAACTTCTAAGCAGAAGTCATGTGAATTAAAATAGGAGTTTTTAGCAACATCTGCTAAAATTTTATCTATGTGAATGCAATAATCAAAGCAATAAATTACAAGCCACTATTATCTACATCCTTCAGCTTCTTTCCTCTGAGTGTTGTTTGAGTCACTGTTTAGACAAAATGCTACTGACAACATTGTATCAATCAATCATCAATGAGATGAACAATATAAATATTTGCTAAACTCAATGATATTCATTGCAATGACATTCATCAGCTTAGCTCATCAATAATAGCAAGCAATCAGAATGTATGTAAATGCATATATCTTCATAATTGATTAATATGTTTCTGGCCAAGATGCCTCTCAGCAATTCCATCTCCTTTTCACTTAACCAGTAGACCCATGCTTGCTATGATTAATATCATGTTGAGTACTAAAATGGGCTCACACCATAAATACAGCATCGATATAAAGAAAGCTACATAATTTTTAAAGTTAAATCTACAAATTAAGTAGATTTAACTTCAGGATTCTTTTGGTTTTAAGAGTTTATTTCTTGCACAGATTTTCATAGACAAACAAATACACAAAAAAGCCCTTTGATATTATGCCCTAACAATAAATACAAAAGCTGGGGCCCATTGAGTGGTACATTTAATTTTCTTGAGTTTTTTTCTTTTTTGCAGATTTTTGTTTTGACACTTCCAACTTTATTTTTTTACATTTTTTTAATAAAATTCCATTTTGTCTTAATATATTGATCAATACTGATCCTGAATGACCGGTTAAGAGGATACTTTTAACTCCTGGATGGAAGAACTTCTGTACTTCATGATGTGAAAATATCATGCAAACAGCAGCCATTTTTGAACTGAAATTCCTTTGTGCTCCAATGAACAATCTGAGTTAAAAAGCGCATACAGAGCAATATCCTTCTTTACTTAACTGTGTTCCCAAGAGGAAAGGGGGAAGATGTTTATGGGTGAGGATGAAAGTAACAATCTTGTTAACAGTATTTTCAAAGAGAACACAGAGCTCCTCAAACATTGTTCTGTCAAATCCAGGATTTGCTTTATGTTTACCCTGTTCCTTTGCATTCTTTCCAGAGCATTAACTGAAAATATTTACAGAAACCATTTGTAAAACAAATAGAACTTGCACATCTTGCACGGAAAGGTGCTGCACAAAGTCAGTCCTTTCCATACTTCAAGTAGGCTTCATCTGCAATCGTAACTAACTGGAAGTTATGTGATTAGAGCACATAAAAACTCACTATAAGCACAGATTAATCAATCTTGATGAGAGCCAGAGTATATTAGCTTGAGTTCAGTTTCAAGGATTCATCCTTGAAATAACCACGCTCTTGTTTACAGGGCTGACTTGTGTAGCTGAAGAACTCTTCCATCTGTTTTGATATAGACATACCTGCAGTTTAAGTACCTCATAGTATCACATGTAACTGAATTTGTTACATAAAACTCAAGGGCCATACACACAAACACAAAACCAGTGCATTCTACTAAGACCTGCGCTATTATATATGGTTTTGTAAAACATTTTCACAGCCAGACACATTCATTTAACTGTATACTAAAGGTTACATTAAGCTGTGGATATCATGCTAAGCTGACACGTCTGATTATAGTAGGTCAATCCTTGCTGTTACTTGTTTGTAGGAAGTTAAAATTCATTTGCAATACACTAAGTGGTTAAATAACTATCATTTTGAAACACTTCAGAAGGAAGCTTAGAAATATAACCATACATATATAGAAGTGTGTCTGTGTGTATAGATAATATTTGGTCTATATAACTTCAAAAAAATGATTACAGTGTAGTGTTACATTCTCTTCTTCTAGAGTGGGTGCTAACAGAAAAATGTTATTCAAGGGTAGTAATGATTATAGTTCAAATTCACTTTCTGATACACTTGTCTTGGGAAATAATAAAACCAGTTTAGCAGGCCGTATTTTAAAGTCAGTATTCTCCTCCCTGCCTTGCTCCCATTCACTCACACTGACTTGTATCAATAAACGATACAAGAAGTTTTCATGCAAAATTATTTACTATGCATTTTCAAAAAGTATCCGAAACAAGACCTCTCGGGTTTGCAGTGGCATAGGTATGCTAACATGCTAGTATGAAATTAAAAGAAACTGCACTCTGGAGTGTCTGCTCCAATATGACTTTCTGCAAACAGACGCAAGAGGGAGGGGTATGTTTAGAACCTTTTCTGACCTTTATAAGAATGGCACAAAATACTGGTGACTATAGCTAAGAATACCCTGTAAGAACACATATTGTCTGTGTTTTAAAGCAGTGATAGAAGTGATACAGCAGGCAATTAAAGCTCTGCACAGCATATTCAACTTGCAACGGAAAATGACTGCTTGTATTCATACTGGCAAGAGACTAGTTTTTGCCACACTCTTCTGATCTGCAAACATACATGCCAATATATTTTCAGCCTAAAATATTCTTGGCAAAAGAATTTGTCTTTGCTTTACTTCAAGCAATCTCTTAAGGTCCTGGCATGTTTTTCTTTTCTACTAATAATAAGATAAGCAAAGTGCATAAATTAGAAAACAAGATGTGCTTATTTCAAGCTTTATGTACAAGATAATGAATCTGTGGCTATGCATATTTAAGCACTGTGGTCAACAATAATGGACAGTAATAGACCCCAGAACAATATAATCCAGGATGTTCTAATGAACAGGAAGGGGGGGGGGGGAGGAGGCAAGGAGGACTTATAAACTTCTGTCTCTGGCAAAAAGAGAGAATATTTAATCCATTAATCTTCCTGACTTTCAAAAGAAGCAGGTTGAGCTAAAAGACTGACTGCACTTCCCTTGGCTAGATGAGGAAAATTTGTTTGGCTGGCATCTATCTGAACCAGTCAGACTTCGTTGCATTTCCTGAGAACAAACTCATTTCTAATATGTTGATAGGCCATCTATTTCTGTTCCCTGCTCCCAGTTAGACATATGCTTAGCCAGGCTTCTCTTTGCAGCAGTCTAGTTTCCAGGAAAGCTATAGTCTGTTAATCTGACTTTTCCTACCTGAAGTGATGAAGGAAAACTCTTTGCCCCTTCCAGAATTGTAGGTTTGTGGGATTCCCGCCTCATCATGACCTCCAAAACAGAAAAAATATTTTTCTTTTGTTTTTTTCTTTAAACTCACAAAGGGAAGGTGAAAGTCCAAAGGATGGGTAAGAATCTTTTACTGATAACCAAATTGCAAGTACAGTCACAGGGCAAATTAGTTACTACAATTTGTTGAGGGAAGTGTGGCAGAATTAAACATAAATTTTCTCTATTTGAACTCATATTCAAGTTATCCGAGGACCGAATTCAACTATCTTCATAGTCAACAGAATCCAGTTCCATAGTTTACTCACAAATAAAGTGGAAAATATTCTATCTATATACAATTTTAATATTATTAAATCATATACATTAGTGAAAATCCTCTGCCAAAAATTAGGTAAGTTTCCTTTAAACATTTGCTTAGACTGTTTTAATAGTATTGGTTTCAATGCCTATTCCTAGCAAGCAACTATTAAAGAGAACAAAAAGCATAAAATAATTATAGTAATAAAAATTGTTGGCACAGAAATAACTCACCTTAACTCTAAAATTATTTTGCAGTTGAAAACTGTATCTTGATGAACATAGGACTGACATAAACCACAAACAAAAATTTTCCAAACTTCTTATAGCCTTAGCCTAAAAGCCCTGCTAAACAGCAGGGAGGAAATCTTTGCTCAACTAGAGATGGCTAAATTATTCAGAAATTTATTGAGACAGAGAAGCAGTACCTCTCTCCACTTGAATAGGGAAACCTTCACAATTTCAGAGGAGTTTCATCAAGAGGAACAGAACTGAAAGAATGGAAACAGACACAGGCAAAAGACTTTGCACTGGATTACTGAGAGGGTTGTTAGGTGATATGCATCCAAGAACTAATTATTGACTTGTGTTTCATTTTCATTCAGACCTGTGTGCTTAATTCAGCATGGGATAATAACAGGAACTCAACAGGTAGAAAATGATCACCTGAACACAACCAATGTTAAAGAAGTTTTATCATTTTCTTTATATGTGAAAGGTAACAATGTTGGACAGTAAGGGAAAAATAAATCTCTACTTACACTCTTCATATTTCCAAAGATTTGCATGCTGATCTCATTTTTGAAAGCTTCTCCCTAGAGAAAACATTAAAAGCTTATCCTTCTCAAGTACGCAATGCCACGAAACTTTCAAGAAGATTTGCCCTCTCTTTCACTTTTTCTCAGAAGACGAAAACAATTTGATCCTCACTTTCATGGTATTTTGTAGTACTATAAAGCCCTGTTAGCCAGTTGTAATGGAAACTATTATGATGCCAAACGGGGGATTATCATCCCTTGATTATGATCTGTTTAAGCAGCAGAGGTAAATGAAACCTAAAAAAGCAAATATCCTGCTTTCTCTCAAAGAACCAGTACCATTTCAAAAAGAAAACAATAAAAGCTTTTAAGATAATTATATATCCAGGTCATACATGATCTAAGTTTTCTGCAAAAAATGAAATGTTACATAAGACAACACTCTACAGGCTTTATAGGAACAGCCCAATCATTTAAAAAAGCAAGAGAGGAAATGAAGCCATCATTTTTTAAGCTAATGCATTTTGTTTATTGTAATCTGAAAGCATCTGGAGGGAGCACTTTTGCATTACAGGAAATTTATTCTAGATTTGCTAGGATTTCAAAAAGCTTTACCTTTTTTTTTATATAAATATTTAGCTCTTGACAACGATTACTGGCCTTACCTAGTGTACTCTGAGGACACAAGATTCCAATGTACATGTTACAATGCTGGTGGTTGGAAAATAAAAGGAAATATGCTGCTTGTAGTTTCTTCCAGTTATCTCCCAAATATAAACATGCAGCTGTGGTGCATACAGTCTTAAAAATAAATTATTCTTGTTTTCTTCAAAATGAAACAGAACTAAAATATTCTAACAAATGAAAGAAGCAAAAGATCATAATGTGTACCTTTGGTCAACTAAATCCTTCTCATTCTATGCTGCTTTATTTCTCTTTTAACTGTTAACCTTTCAAAGCAAGAACAGCCCCTGATATTTTGATGTAGTACTTCACAGCAAGATCTGGTCTGAAATGATATCCTCATGAAATATTACAGTATAAATAACCAGTATTATGTATGTTCACATACACACATACATATATACATATATATATATATATGTATATAGTAGCAATGTGAATGATACATATGCACAGCTACTACGAATATACATGTATATATGTATGTACATATGTATGCATGTATGTATCTACATAAATGCATACGTATCACATCACTTCTACACATATAAACAAATACATGTGAACTCACCAGCATTTACGTAGTACTTGCATCTTTTTTCTGAAGTTAACCAGCATATTTAAAAATGCCAGGAAAGAGAACTAATATAAGCTTAAGCAAGGGTGTAAACTTTCAAGTATCAAATTTCCATTCCCTGTTACTCTACTTTTGAAATGTACACAATTAGCAGCAAAGTAGATCCACACACTAATTCTCCTTCATATTGACAGACTCAGCCCTAGGATGCTCACTAACAGCATGTTTTTTGTAGCATTAATTTTACCTCATTGGTAACCAATTCAATGTTTTTGTATTTACTTGAAAAGAACCTAAAAATGTGGTTTTAAAATAGTCAGTCTGACAAAGGAATGGACAGATACAAGCTGGCCAAGTTTTCTCAATAAATAAATGTGTATATCTCTAGACCTAAACTTTAGTCACATAAGTACTCATTTCATTTGTCTAATATATAAATTCAGATATGAATTCAATGCACAAACATTTCTAGATGCTTTCAAAAAATACTGCCTATTAATAAATTTGTCAAGAAGTTTATGAAGATTAAAATTGCCAAGTATGCCACTACCAAGAAACATTTACCATAACTTGTAACAACAATACATAACCAAGAACTGAAGCATACTTCGCTCTCATTCAAACATGCATGATGGAGACAAAATACTATTTCAGGCAGAGAACAGAGCAAGAGCAATAGTGGACTAGAGGTGCATAAAAATTATACTATCTGTAGTTTTCAGTAGAGTAAGATGAGCCAAGAAATGAACAGCTGGTTTTGGTAAACAGTTTCCTAACTTTTTTTCATGGAGATTTTACGAGCGGCTGAAATACAGCCATAGGTTTCTTTTACAGATAGGTTCCTGAGTAGACGACCTGTTCCTCCAGTGTGGAGCAGCCAGCATCCAGCTCCTGCAACAGGCCCCCCTGGGGGCGGCAGGCAGAGGGGCCCAGGCAGCACCCAACCCCATCCCCATGGTGGTGCCAAACATCGCCTGGGGCTTGCGCTGCCCTGCTGCCGCCAGGGCCCTGCTTTCTCAGGGCAGTGGGATGGGCCCTCCGGCAGCCCCTGCCCACGCTGGCCCTGCCCAGGGAGCTGCCAGACTGTTCTGAAGGTAACTAACACTTTTGCATGCTAGCATCTAGGTGCTCAGCAAGATACCCGAAGTAGAAGCGTGCTTCTTCTTCTCAGTCAAGTTTGCATGTGAACATATAGCAGAAAACAGGAAGCAGAGCAGGAAAAAAATATAGCTCTACTTTCATACAGCTCTAGATACTACCTTAGTTAAAATAGCTGTAGCTACAGCTGCAAGAGAAGAGAACCTGAAGCTTAGGGCCAGTATCTATAAATCAAATCTTGAAGGAGTTATAAATTCGATGCATCTGTTTAATAGACGAAGCTACAAATATTGCTGTTCCTGAATGTCTTTTTCCCCATGCACAGTACCAGCTTCATAGGTCACCACAGCACCTCAGCAAGTAGCTCCAACTAACCATAATTACAGTCGTCACTGGGGTAATGACAAAATTGGTGCTTGGAATCTGAGCTCCGGGGACACACGGATTTCAGTGATCTGCACTTGTCAAGAGACCAAAACACTCTCTTTTGCTGTAACATCCACCACGTCTCAAACCACATGAAGTAGTCAGATTCAAACAAGAACACTATATATCCAAACAAGACACCTATCACCTCTATCCTTTTCAAAGACAGAAGAAAATATTAGTGCTCACTGGATATTAAATTCAGTCAGGAGACTATAATAGGAAATGTTAAGAAGAAGAAAATTCTTGATTTTAAGGAGTATTAATGACAGTTTTGGGATTGTTTCCATGCTCCTACACTCATTTTTTAAAGAATAGCTAACATGAGAAAAATAGTTGTCAAATACATAAATTTCTGATTCAATAGCACTGTGTAAAAGGGAAGGTATTGAATAAGGTTTCCACTTTTTACTCTTTTGCATATGTACAATTTACTTTTTGTGTAGCTGTACTCATGTTTAATAGTTGAGTATGTCTCTTTTAGACAAGCTGTGAATGAGCAATGGGAAAGGCCTTCCTATTATCCATCATTAATTTAGCTGCTCACACAATGAAGGTAATTCTTTCCTCAATCACACTGAAATAATTGATTTATACCAAGAGAATAAGCAGAAGGACATGCTGTTATTTCATCTGATAACTCTGCTTTGTAAGCCCTTCAAGATAATTGTCATCTGCTACCTGGCTTACTTAATCACAAAGTACCTCCAGAACCATTCAAACACTATCAGCATATACAGTAAGTCTAAGATCAACAGAATTTTTGCCATTTCCCGAGCTAGCCATAGCAAGAACTGGTGACCCCAACACACAGTCTAGTTGCAAAATCCACAAAAAGATTCAAAAGAAACATATAACAGAGAAGTGAGATTTTATAAACCTTTCTGAAAGTCACTTAGCCTTTTTTGAAGCCTCTTGCTTTAGTAAAGATAGCCCATACTTTAAGATATATTGCAAATCATAGCAGCTGTAGTACTGATGGAGTAACAGGACTGTTCTTAGAAAAGAATCATGGTTATAATGCTTGCACGGGTTCATAGGTTATAATAGGTTTCACAGGTTTTATAGGTTATAATGCTTTCACAGAAAGAAAAATAAAAGTTTACCTTCTATGTTGGATTCCTCTCCTCATCAAAATTAACTGACAATATTAAGTAGAAGAAATCAGGCTTACTTAAGTTTCTATTTTGCTTTTCAAGCTCACTTTCAATAAATCTATTGAACCTTTCTGATCATGATTCACGAAGCTAGGAAAAGAAAAAGACCTCTGATGAAGGCAAGCATAATCACATGAATATTTTTAGAAGTTGTATCATAAACAATACCTTGCTTGAATTAAAAATAAACCCCTAATTTAAATGCTACATCTTAAAATATATGTCCAATAGATAGTGCAGTAAGATGTTATTACATTGTAATTAAACTAGTACATACAAGTGTTTTTATTCCCACTCCAATCATTCATTAGCATAGTTTGCATCCATTATGTTTAAAACTGAACAGTCATTTCCCAGCTTCAAAGTCATACCAATGTGTTTTCAATGACTTAGTCTCTTAACTTCTTCAGATCTTTTGGATTTAATGGTTACCCATAAAATCACACCACAGTCTTGTAAACTGAAATTTTCATTAACAAATGAAGTTTTCATTAACAAAATGATGAAATACTGGGCTCATATTTGTAGGAGATGGTAAGCATGAAACGGTGAATGCTGTAATTTACTCGATTTTCTAACAAAAACTGTGTCTTGGTAATGAAAACTCTTCAATGTAATCATGCTGAAATCAATTGATAATCATGTCAAAGAAGTTTCTAAACTCAAAATAAATAAATAAATAAATAAATAAAAAAAATAGGTGGAAAAATAGATTTAGGGCCCATGACTCAAATGTTTCCAAAGCAAAAAAAAAAAAAAAAAAAAATGTATTTCCATTCCAGTAAACTACCTAAGGCAAAATACCTTGTGAGAAGCACAGAGCAAAAACCCCAAAGCCCCTCAGATTAAAGCTTAAACAAAAAAAGTAATTTTCATCTACCATTTCTTCACACAAAACAGGAAAAAAAAAAAAAAAACCCTCTACCTACAGAAAATCTTCTTGGAAACCATGTCCCCATGTCTTAAAAACAAACAAACAAAAAAAAAAAACCAACACATCTTGAGAAGTTTTCTGGAAGGCTCCCTGATCTGTCGGCACATGAATATTTTCAAGAGAGCGGTATGGCTGTCCAACAGCAGATCTTCATGATGTTTTGCGCTGATTTCCCAATTAAGTAAAAACTTTTGGAGGTCAATTTATTTTTCACCGAGTCCAGAATTTTCAACTAACCGAAGGGGAGAGTTGATAGCCCTTTCACTTGATCACTAGCAACATTTAAGTATGGTTATTTTCCCTTCTGAAAACAGGAATTTTTCCTATCTAACAGATATAGATGTCTACAATTTTTAAAAATCAAAAATGGATATACATAGCACATCATTGTGTTTTTCTACTTGGAACTGTAATTATGGATTATCATTTGCTAGCTTAAAACATGCTAAAATGAAGAGAACATAGGCTTATCAAAAAAATTTGATAAAGGATATAAATTTTAATGTTTCAGCCTTTAAAAAAAATAGTTAAGACCTTCAGATTAAATAACCAAGTTTAGTTACTAAACAACTTTTAAGAGTATTGTCTGAAAAAGTGTCATTTAATATTTTATATCCCTCCAAACAAAAACTAAAACTAAAAACTGAAAGTACTTTTTATGCCTTATAAAGTGAACATCAGTGAAGAGGTCCAATGAAAAATTTCTTTACAAATGTTCATGTCATTATATATCACAGGTTTTAGCTGCATACATAAATAAGCAGCATGCAAGTTACAAGTCGAATCCCAACATATCCTTTCTCTGAAGTAGTTCTGTAACTGTCGAGTTGTATATATACATGCACATTCAATGTCCAAAGATAAACCACAGTAAAACTTGCACTTGTAAGCAACTGCAGTCTTGCAGAACTAAAAACCAAGGTTTTCCATGAACTATAAGAATACTTGTGCGCGTAAGAAGCAAAGTTTTTGCCACTCTTCTTTTTTATCTTACACATTATAGTCTTTGGTAGGATATTATTTCACATAAAGATCTTGAAACACATACATGTATCTTCACTGAACTATGAATATGTTTTAACTACGATTACTCGACAGAATTAAGCTGAAATGCCTTTGCACACAACACCTTGAACACACAAAGCCTGACCGATTGCACTTGCAAGGTACCCTGACTGGACCAGTTTTTCCTTTGCCCTTGTCACTGAATTTTTCTAATCTTGAAACTATTGTCTAATCCCTTCCTTCTAGAGATATTCTATCAATATTGCATAATACCAAGAGTCGTAACATTATTAATATTTACAAGCCTCTGCCGGTCAAAAGCAAGTCCATTATTTCTATGAAAATGTGGTTCGGTCCTAGTTAGTATTGTACTGAAGTTGCCTCCGCAGTGAGGTAAACGGGCACGAGGCAGGAGTGGCATACACAAAAAGAGGAATGCCCAGTCTTAAAGGAGCATAACAAAGAACACAGATGGTACTATAAACCTTGCTGCCACAGTGCAGAAGGTTTGGTATGGTTTTTCTACTTTTTGTTTCTTTCATTCAGAGTATTTGTTCAAGACAGGTAGTCTTGAACTATGCTTTCTTTCTGATCAGGGTAAAGCCTTTATTTGCTAGTTTAACATCTCTGAAAATAACTTTCTACTTGACAAAGTGCGACTGCTTTGGCAAGAACACTCCTTTTCAAGAATCCACTGCCTTTACAGCTGCTCAAAAAGGTGTTCAAACTTTTGTGGGCATGTTGAAGTAATCTCAGTGAGAACTATGACTGTGATATCAAAGCTGCAGGCTTCCCTAAAATAACTGAATGGTCCAACCACTCCAAGTAATAATGGAGTAAATATTGATGTGTCTGAACTAAAAGACGGAAACAGGTAACAGCTCATAAGTATATGATAACTACATTTACTCTTTTTATTTGCAAAACTTTTGAACAAAAATAGGAACAGAACTACTCATTAACAATCACAAAAAGTAAAGTTTTAGACAATTTCTATTTTTGTTTTTGTAAAAAAAAATAGAAGCTGTGTGACCGTACAGTATTAAATGATTGATTAAAGGCAATCATTTACATTCCTTTTATATTTTCCCCTTGCATAACAGACTTTGATCAAAAATGTTACTTTTCATCTTGATAAGTTTGAATGCATTCACATTCTCAAAAAGAAAATCCATATGCATACACACATATGCTGAAAACCCAACAAAGCTGGAGGGAAAGGAGGGGGGAAGATGGTTGTCATTTGACCTGGGAATATTCCTGCTCAGATCTTGTTTCATTTTCATAGCAATCAGATAATGGGTGCTAAACCTCAGTAGACAGACCTCCTCTGAATTTATCAGAAAGTTGTTCCTGAAGCCATGCTTGTGGTTATATCAGATTACTCAACAGAATCCCAGGACTTTGGCCTTAAAATTCTAGGAGCATGCATATAATTTCTCCTGTGAGACTTCGACACAGACTATAGATTCAAGTGGTATGGGCTGCAAATGACTGAGCTCATAGGAGGATCGTGCTGTAACTCACCTTTCAGTTAATCTTCTGTCCTGGTTTCAAAAGAGAGAAAGCAAATACATTGTTTAGAAGGAAATCATTCACTTTGAAAAATCGGCATATCCACTGCTGTGCCATCATCGTAACACTGCATGACCCTTTCAAGTGAATAACACAGATGTGTTTCTTGCAAGCTTTTAAGACTGACCTTTATAGCCTCTGATCATTTTAACAGTCAGATGTATTACCTTTCCAAATGTGTCAGAAGTATCTGTAGTGCTGTGAAAACAGGGTTCAAATCCCCAGGAGGTTCTCTAGGATTTGTATCCTATATATCATTTTCATTCAAAACATGCTTTTAATGACATTTGCCTAGAGCATTACTCTCCTGACAAGTCTACAAACAAGAGCCTCATATTATTCCCTCCAGCTCATCCTCTCTCTTTCATAACAGGAAAACCTTTCAGGCCAATTACTTTCTTGCAGATATTCTAGACCCTGCTGGGTTAACAGCAAATAATCACATGCATTTCCCAAGAAACCCACCATATACATCCTGGCAATGAATTTCAGCATAATGATTTAAATAGTGAAAAAAAATCAAAAAGAAATTATGTCCCATAAAATCCTACAAGCTGATCTAGTACTAGTAAAAAAAAAAAAAAAAACAACAACAACAAAAGAAAGATATGTTGATTTGGAGGAGTACATACAAATCCATACAACTGGAAAGGCTCATAACTGACTGACCAAGTATGTCAAGTCAGTCTTGCAGATTCCACTTCCTAAGGTAATTCTTCTTCACTTATCACAAGTGGATGAGAAAAAGAGAGAGGAGAATCAGTATAAAATCCTAAACCTAGTAATATTAAGCTCAAGATTTTACATGGAACGATATGAAAAGATGAAATAGAGATATATATAGTTGTAAACTAATATAATAACTTCCAATTACAATCTAATCTGAAATGACCTAGCCATTTAAAAAGAGTTTATTTTTAACCTTTTGATTAAGCTTTTTTTTAAAAAAATAGTACTAATCACTTCCAGAGAGAAAAACTGGCCAGTTCTCCTTAGTTTGAAAGAATCTCTAGTAGTTTCAGAGTCTCGTAAGTATGCTCAACAGTAACATATCTATTTCAAAGCTTAAGATTACCTAAAATACAGTTAAACTGCTAAAGGGAAATAAACAGGATATGCTATTGGATACATCTGTAGAATAAATTTAAATTTGTTAAAATAGGAAAAGCTGTCAGCTAGGAAAATCACAAGATTCATTTATCATACAAGTTCATATATCATTCAACAACTTTATTCAAGACAAAGAAAAGGATCTTAGCTCTCGTCTCACCAGAAGTCTGAAATATGTACGTACAAATAGTAGTGAAGCAACAGATCAAAATTTGTTCTAGCTCTGATTGCATCTATGTTAGGTATAAGCGGGCAAACAAGAAAAGTTTCCAGTAAAAGATTCAAATGAAACAGAACCAATGATTTCTGTTACAAACACTAGTATACTTGCCACCTCCTAAAGGAACACAGTGTCTTTTGATCATCTCTCCATATTCACATAACTGGCCCCAACACTGTACAGTTTTACCATGTCACACCCTCTTTATTTTGAAATGTATGTTACATCAACAATGTAAAATAGCATTTTCAAAGAAATTTAATTTTTAAGTTTCCAGACTGCTACAGTCACTGAAAAATCCTAATTAGAATCGTCAAAGACAGTGTTTTTAATGGCTAGCTCCTCAACCATTGCTGTCAACTCCATGATCATCTTTACTGTTTAGTGAAACAGGGCAGAACAAAATTAGGTGAGTGAAACGTATAAATAATATGAGTTATATATTATTATGGATATATATGGCAGCATTTAAATACATGCAGATATACAGATATTTACATACCTAAAAGCTTCTAAGGCTGTGCAAAAAAATAAAAACTTAGAAATGTAAACTTCATTCTGACATATAAGTAGTCCATACTATAAAAACAATGCTACAACTCCACACTACCTTGCACCTTACAATAAAAATTACTAGCTCCACCAACATTGTCAATGGAAAGGTTTGATGTGTCCTGAAGAATGTATTATAATAGCTTTAAGGGGGGAGGAGAAGCGAAACAGACTGTGCAGAAACTTTCTCTTGTTTCCAGATTCAGATCTGATGCTGCTCTTTAGTGAAGGTACTGTCTTTTATCATACTTCTGTTCGAAAATTTGCTACTTCTTCCTCTAACGCAGCATACCTATAGAAACCAATAAAGATATTGACCCATATATTGTCCTGTTAAATAATCCCTGTTAAATAATCTAGAATAATACTGCCCACGTTTGCATGATCATATTTAGTTTGAAATCCTTTTTTGATTTTTTTTTGTAGTAGTGTATAATTACCTTTTCTTCTACTTTGTTTCTGCCTATGATGGGACATTTTCTGCCTCGTGGCAGCTCTTGTTGAAGATGCTTTTTGGCCTGATTATATCCCTTTCCACATCACTTTATATTCTCTGTTGCTTTGCACCTCATGCAGTCACTGCAGAATTCTTCCAAGTCAGCAGAGTCAGACACCATCTTGCCTGGACCTTACTTTCACTCCGCACAAATAAAGGACTACAGCGGATACAAGGTGATGAAGGATCAAACCAGTTGGGCCCAATGATCAATTATTCAATAATACTTTTTCACTGTTCTGGAAATAAAAAGGAAATTATACTTGGTTAACATATCACCGAGGAATACCCCAAGTATTAAACGGCTATCCTCAATAATGCTAAAGCTAAAAATTTTCCCACATTTCTTCAGTTTTACATCAGTGGGAAGAGGGATAAGGGCAAGCATGGCTGTAGGACTGACACATTCTGACTTACTTCAGGTTCACAGCAAATATACCCAGATTATAAATAAATAAATAAAGGATCTGCTTTCACCATGTTTCAGGTTACTATCAGATGATCAGAAGAATTTGAAGATAATAATAAAAATACATTTTTTATGCAAGACTGCTGGTTTCAGCAGCAGCAAAGAATGAGTACAGCTGGAAGTTATTTTGACAGATATCAGCTACAGGAAAAAAAAGAAGGTAAATCTGAATGACACAGAAAATACTAATATTTACAAAACTCCGTTCCAGGTCATTTCTTACTGGGCATTCACATTTAACAAAGGCTATCATTTTGAATTGCTCAGTATTCAAATTCAGTAGTTTTTTGCAATTTATGTTTACTGCACATAGTAAGGAGCACTAATGATGAGCAGTGAGCATACTGAGGCATAGCAGAATGTATTTGTGTGATATAGAGGAAGGTGGTTAAGTAGTCTTACTTAATAAGTTTAATAAATAAGCTTAGATCATTTTATGTATGATACAGTGGTATGTTCTATGAATACACACACACATACAGACTAGTTTTAATACAGTACTTTTAACATATGCAATAAATATAATTCAGAAAGTTTATTCTAAAATTGTACTTCTAATGGAGTTATCATATATAATACAGAACACTAATTAGCCCTTCAAAACAAACAAAAGGCAAAATTTCTTGGCAGACTAGATAAACTGCACTGTTTTGGAAAACAAAGGTGAAATTGGCTAAACATTTGATCACTACAAGTAAATTCATTGATATTAGTTTTCCATTTACTCCTGAAGACTGACAGCAGTCTTCAGAATGACAGCAACAACTAACTATAAATTCAATATTTTCAGCTACCATGTTTTTCACATTACGTATATATTATACAAACATTTCAAATCATAGCCAGAAAGAGGAGGAACGTTCTGCTATATTATATTGCAATTGTTTTCAGAACCATACAACTACAGAAGTGAGAACTGACAAGAGTGAGCATTGGCAAAACTCCAACAGTGTTTATTTTAAAATTCCAGTTAAAAATTGTGTTTGATCGGAATAGGCAAGGTTAAACTAGCTGAACGGAAGACATTAAAGCATGACATAATCATAAAGAAATCTTTAGGATTTAACTCAATAGATGGCAAGGAGATGAGTGGTTGCTGCAAAATTAGAGGAAAAAGAAGTTTTCATACGCATGCAGTACCCATTATGACCAGCATAATGGTACAAAAGGGTAGATTAGGTTTCCAAAATAAAAGTTGACAACCCCATGTAGCTGACCTCATGGCAATGAAACAGCAGCATTTTGAACTGCTTGAACCCATGTTGCATTCTAGCAAGCGCAGCTCAAAATGCGAAGAATCTGACGACAGGCCAGAAGTCATTCCTAATACGATGCGCTCTGCAAGATCACTGTATGAAAGTCGCTTTGAAGTGTGGAAAATGAATCTAGTGAACATAATTACATACATAAATGTGAAGATCTGCATTTGAATGCATTAAGACACCTCTGTCAAATTCTGTGTGAGCTGACAGTTTGTCTTTTAGGCCAGACAGATTCACTTCTAAAGATTCTGTACCTTACACAAAAATGTTATTCAATAAAGCTTTGAATTTTGTTTACATTGTTATCATTTTTAACAAATGAAAGTTAACAGAGGGTAGAATGTAAATATTTTCTCCTTCTAGACCTATAGAAGAAACCTGTGATAATCTGTAATAATGTTCATACGGTTCATATAAGTATGCCCCTAACATATAAGCCCTTAACAATTTCTCTGATATATTTTTTTTCCAATATCTTATTCAAGTGGCCACAAAATCCAAGAAAGAATTGTATTTGTGGGCAGCAAGACTGAGCAGTAATGTAGGTTTGCTTTTTTTTGACTTAAGAGAACATAATACACAAGACTTAAGAGAACATGACATCTAAGTGTCAACAGTAGAAACTTAAAAATCAGGTTAAAGCTTCTGTTTCAACCCATGTTGTTCATCTTCTCTGTTAAAAGAAGTTCAGCTTGAGCTAAATCTCTCCCAGGTGACAAGCATCACTTCTTTTGGAATACCTCAGACTTTAATAAGTAGAAATGAATAAGCCTATCTGTATACAAAGTTTAAACTCTGTATTAAGTCTACAGAAAAAAAATCATTAGTTTGGGGGGTAAGTGAAGTTTGAGTTTTGTGAGAAAGTAAAGAGTGAAAAGAAGAAATATTTTAGTCATATTTCTATATATGGAAAATAGTTATCTTTTTCCACCAAACACTCTGATTTGCTCCTTAGCAACAAGTACATTAAAAAGTTTCCTCCTCTACAAAAACTACAATCTACTAATTAAAATTCAAAACAGGTTTTTCTATGTCCTGCCAATTACACAGATTAATATTTTCTTTGCTGAAAAAGATTGTGGCAACTGCAGGATAACTTTGTAGTTCCCCTTTGTAACGACTTCCTATTTACATAGTCACAGAAAAGTAGGGCTGGAAGAGGCCCTAAGAATCAATTAATCCATCCATTTTCTAAAGGGATGTTTTCCTATTATTCCTGTCATTCTCGGAAGACAATTGTTTAGTCCGTTTCTTAAAAACCCTTACAACGGTGAAACGACAACCTCTTTTACAATCTATTGCAGTGCTACACTATCCCTGTGTGGGAAGCTTTCTGAATGGCAAAGCAGAATCTTTTTGACACAGTTGAAGCCCATTAGCCTTATTCTCTGTGGATATGAAGGACAGGCTACGTCTATTGCCTCTTAACGAAAATCAATGTGTTAGATGGTTGTTCTCCTCCTCTTGGGAATTAAGATTCTCTTTTTCCTCATCGTTAGTATTTCCTAGGTCTTGGATAGTTTTTCTGTTTCTGAGTCAGATGCAAGACGCCAAACCAGAGCCAGTGCTATTATAATTATGTATAAACAGGCTCCGTATCTGTTTAGATCCCTTTAGATCACTTACGTGTGATTAGGTTGGGACAGGTTTTTTCTAAATCTCTTTAGAGGTTTCAGCTAGTGCTGAACCTCTAAAGGATCAGAAATGAACTTCAGTTGGATAAACTCATAAAAAGTTGAATTTTTACATCTGCCCATCAAGGCATTAAAGTTAATGGAGTTTTCTTCTTTTCTCCCTTTTTCCTCCCCCAGTATAAACCTCAAAAAAATAAGTGATGATGCAAGAGGTATTAAAAAGAAAAAAAAGAAAAAAAACCCTATCAGATCTAAGAGATGAAATTCCCTGGTAACAAAATAATTTATTTTTCAATGCATCAGCAGAGTTAAGATAAACAATACAAGACACATTTTATAACACATTATTATTTTAAAAGATCCAGACTACAATAAATCTTTAAACCCATGTTTGTGACTTCTCTATTTACTTCTAATCATTTCATTTGTCAACATGAAAAGAAAGATATCAAGTTATTTCTTTTTTAATGGTGCTCTGTAATTCAACATTGTATGACTTCCACTGTAAATGCTAATAAAGTAGTAGAAAGCATATAAACTCACTGTGCTATTATATGGCATTGCTGAATCAGTTATACGAACTATGGAAGTAGGAGATAACGTACCAATTCTTCAATTATCTAAAAAGAGCAAAAGGTTGGAATTGTGATCTACTAGCCATTTCTTTAAAAGCTTCTTCCCGATAACCTTAATTTGTCTATAGACGATTCCAATTGAAAAAGGTCAAGAGCTCCAAGAAAAGACACAGGAAAAATGTGCACCCCGAGAGACCCTAGTGTCAGCAAAGATGATTGACCCGCCTCTCTTCTCTAATAAGTAATTTCTTTTCAAAAGTAACTTTATCATTTCAAACACTAAGTTCTAGCTTTTGCTTTCTAGAATCTGTCCAGTTCGTTCATATAGTTAAGTGTCCACTTCAACAAATTGCTAATATCACATTTTAACGCTCCACTAAAATAAAACTTCCATTTCGCCAGAGATCTTCAAATTACCAAGTGATAAGGAATGCTGCAAAAGGCATTTTCATCATCTCTTACACATCTCTAATCAAAAATTTAAATGTGAATGTGCATTTAGGGTGTTAGAAAAGTGTCAGCTTGGTCTATGTTTAACATTTTTGCTCAGTATTTTATGGCTCAGTAGGCTAAACAAGTTTTCAATTACTCTGTTTAATATCCTGCATGCACATAGAACATTCTTATAAAAAGACATATAAATCATGTTAACCATACATGTTAGAGGCAACATTACACACAAGTTTATGAAACCTATCTGTCAGCAATTGCAAATATTTGTGTACATTTCTACATTTTTTCTGCAAGTGTAAATGTTATATGTGTAGATTTTTGTGTGTATTAAAAAATCAAAGGTGACATTCCAGAGACCAGTTTGTTCCTCTCTCTATGGCAGTATAAATAGGCCAAAGATGCTATGTTTTAAATTTAGATTAATTACTTTACTTTAGATTACTTTAGATTTAGATAATGATTTAGATACAAATCCAATTCATCAAAACTCTGGGCAAGCTTCAGTTTGTCTCATTAGAAAGATAGATCGTTACATCTGAGAACTTGAACCCCACGGTTTTTCCTCATATAAACAAAATTTTGTAGCTTCAATATGATATTACATCTCTGGATTTTTTTCTATCACAGTATTTTAGTGTTTAGCTTGTTAAAAAAACTGCAGTCATTTTAAAGGAAGATGGGATTTTTTAGTAGGAAATGAGGCAGTACAATGTAATTAAGCTTTGAAATTTCAGAGTTGACATCTAAAATATAGGAGATATAAAAAGAATGCAGAAGGCAACTTTTGACTTAAAACAAAATGAAATTGAGTCCTTAGTGATTAGAATGAACCAGATGGAAACTGCTATTAGAAATCAGAAGTCTTTGTAGTTGTCAGAGTGCATAAACATGTTCTTGCTAGAGGCAGTAAGTGGCACAAACCACCTTTTGTTCATTATATTACTAAAGGACAGACAGTGAATGACAGCTCTGGCAATCTTGAATTTTCTTTGATAGAGGGAGAAAGAACAGAAGAAAATGAAGAACTTGCCACATGATAAACTTATTTATGGTTGCCCTAGTAGATAAGTGGAAAGAGCAAAATAACTGCAAGGTATTATATTCAGATGAAGGAAGATTATGATTAAAGTGAAACACATCAAGGCATTTATAAAATGGGCAGTGGGATCCCTGTAATATAAAGAATAATAGAGTCAAGTTGTCATATTTTTGCCTCCTGTGTGACTTGCTTAATATTACACCACTCACCCTTCAATACAATGCAAAGCAAAATTCTAGAGCAGCACATTTTTCAAGTGCATTGGCTTATTTTCAAAATGGATTTTTTTTTTAATGTTCTTTGCGCAAACCTTTCTAAAAGACACTCTGGTAAAAAAACAACACATACAAAACATGAAACCTCATGCTGCTTGGTAATTTTCAGCCCTCCCCCCCAAATTTAATAAACTAATACAGTCATGAAATAAAGCAGCAGGGCCACAAAGATTATTAAGGGATTAGCACATCTGTCATACGAGGGCTGTTTAGCCTGCAGAAGAGAAGATTCAGGGGATCCTGTCAGTGTATATAAATACTATTACGCTCAAAGTCTTGTGCATAAGGTGTGTGTCCTCTTTTTTTAAACAGGTACACACACACTCACACATCTGAAATGCTGACGGTTCCTTCTTCCTCACTCCAGGATCCATCTGAGGTCGTTTTTGTATTTGCTAAATTGCACTTACACCTTTTTCTTTCTTCACTGGTCTGCAGCTCTATGTTGTATCCTAAGCGGCTCCATACAGCGACTTTTGCATAGGTTAGGTACTGCTCCTTTCCCTTTGGCACTCCTAGAACCAATTTTGTTTGGCCCAGCTTCAAGTGTGCATTTCTTCAACTGATCACTGAAGAGCTGCTTACAGCCATGGGGTCTGCAGTGCTATGCCTGTGCCCCATCTTTTGTCATGCCTTGCCTGGATCCCCCTATGCTGCCGCACCCTGTGTCTCCACTTCTCACGGCGTCTGCTCTCACTCCAGGCCTGTACTGCTCCGTGCTGCATCACTGCGTTGTGAATAGCTCTTTCCATGCAGACTACCTGCTTGTTACTGCTACCCATATAAAACTGCAGCTGCACTACACACACATGAACAGAAGTAAAACAAGTTAACCTTGGTGAATTAAAGGAACTGCTGTCACAGCTAAACCATGTGAAACAACACAACAGGCGGGTCAAGCTAAATTTGAACACCGCAAAGCTGGCAAGTGTAGTCCTGAGGCCTTGCAGATTACAGGGTAACATGACGATAACACCTGATGGGAGGGAGTAAAGATGACTCTTCTTGGTGGTATTCAGTGAATGGAAAAGAGTCACTGGGCACAAACTGCAATACAGGAAATTCCCATTAAACGTTATGTTTGTGGACTCTTCATCCTTGGAGTTATTCAAAATCCAACTCGGCAGGACCTTGAACAACCTGCTACAGGTGACCCTACAGAGGTTGGATTAGACAATCTCCAGAGGTCCTTTCCTGCCTCGGCAGTTCTGTATAATTCTGCAAAAATGTGTAGGCATAGTAAAAGACTTGGAACTGAATAGTTAAAAGATCACAATTAATACAGCGCAAATGAAAAAGAATTATGCTCCAGAGGGGAAAAAAAATGCCTTGACAGATGAAAATCAGGTAAGGCTCACTGCAGCTCTCAATAAAACAATCTGCTGAGGAAATCCCTCTTTATCTCATCTACTATGAAGACCAGCAAGTAAAAGAATCATAGCCCTTCCTACCAGTTAAGTTACGCCTTCACGTTCCTACAAGACTTCTCATATTTGTACGCAGGCCCTCTGTGCATCTGGATACAGACTTGCATAACCACCTTTGAAAAAAATCTTCAGTCACTGAATGCCTCAGTCTTGCATATAGGTAGGGCATCACAAGGATGCAGTTAAGGTACTACCAACTGTAAGGATGTTCAAGAGCTATAGCTTTGGACATACAAAGCTGAAATATTTCAATGGCAGGATGACTTGCCTAAAAGCAACAAAGGTACAAATGCTGTGGTTCCCTAGCTAGTCTTCCTGTTGTACAGAACATGCTGGAATACAATCCCCAGTTACTGCCTTTCCTTTTTCAACTAAAAAGAGACAAGCGTAACATTTTTTTTTCCCAGTTACTATATTATAGAGGGAGAATGATATAATATACATTTAAAGTAATGTCATAAAAAATAATGTAATTTAATATGCTAAACATAAGAAAGCATTCATTAAGTGAAACTGGATGGATCCCAATAATATTTTATTTTGCATGTTTTCATTCTACAAAAATTCAAAATAGTTTTGTTTCAGAAACACAACAAAATAACTCATAAATACAAGCCTTTGGGTAGGACAAGAGCAAAAAGGATAATTGCTTAATTAACTTCTGTTTAATAAAGTTTACTTCTTTAGTTCTTTTCCTCCCTCCTCCCGTAAATTCATTTTCTGTCTTTAATGATTCTGAGAAACAACAAGAGCAAAAGACTATACTTTAATCAGTTCTAATTTGTTTATATACATAGAAGCTCTGTTGTGGTAAAACATACGGTAATATATAATCAGAATTTCCTAGAAAGTCTAACTTAAGAGATTCACTCCATCAACAATATAATGCAGCAGCTAAGCATCAGGTAGATGGAAGGGGAAGAAATATCTCCAGCAATATTTAGGTATCTAGTCCATACAGTCAGGAGAAAAGACTTTAAGTTACGAAGTATTTACAGCAGTTTTTGAAACCAGGTCTTCCATTTAGATTTTCAATGCAGCAGAAAACAGCGGTTTCCATGTACCAAGTTTGATATGTTTTAACCAGTAGAACTGTCATAATTAAAACATTATCAAAGTCTTTAAACCTTTAAGGTTTGGCTGAATGTTAAGAATTGAGATGTGCAACATCTGAACTTACAGCACCTTGAATCAGTCTTACTATTCTGTCCCTGTCAAATGTATTTCCTCTACCAAAGCTCAGTATCTCTGCATATAGTTATTTGTAGTTTCTTATTTTTGAGCACAGAATAGAGAAAGAATATATAAATGTCTAATGTCTCCTTTCAATAAACAGTTTCCTTCTCTTTCTGCTCCGAGAACAGCAAATTCTCAGTCTTTTCACTTATCCCCATAGGATAGATGAAACTTCTTCCAAAGAAATTTCCAGCATCTACCTTCTACCCCACGCTTGCCTCATTCCTATTTTTGTGCTACTAAAAATCTTACATCTTGCATCTGACCCCCGTCTTTCCCTTGTTTATGTTACCCTTGCTCTCAACCTCAAACACTCAGCTCCAAAATACTTTTTTTCCTCCTACCATCATTTCTACATCCTATTATTTTTTTTTCTCCTTCAACATGGGCTTCAATGAGTGGTCCAATTCCGTAGCTGTGGAGGATGTTTTCTAGGCAACAGTCCAAAGTATGCAGAAGTTGATATATATGTCTCTTCTATTTTTTATTTTCTCTCTCTCATCTCAGTCACTGATGACGCATGCGAGAAACAGATATCAAGCAATGATGGGAAACAGTGACAGCCTCCTGAAGCACTGTGCAACAATGCAATGTGCAAAACCAATAAAGAAGTCTGCCAGGAGCTGGCATAGAGTTGACATTAGACACTTAAGTTACTCCCAGTCATTTATACCAGCGTCTCCTGTGCTCAAAATTATTGGCTCTTTATTCCTCCGCCTGAAGATGAGATTGCAACAATTCCATAAGAAATTCAGTATAAATAATCACACTACAACCCATATCTCCACTCTTTTGGATTATAAGACAGTTCTAGACATTCCTTGGACACTCCTGACTTCAGCAGAAGTGAGGCTCCACAATGGATCACTATGAGGTGTATTCTCTTAAAAATATACTCTCTACCACAGATTTTAAAATATTCGTCATCATAGAAATCATACCACCTACAGCAGAATATCACTATAGTAGAAAGACCTATAACAGGATATTCAACATCAGAATGCTTTAAGTTGAACAGAATTTTTTAAAAAATACATTTTCTTGGGATGCAGGCAATTTTTCTCACTATAGACAAAGTTTACTCGGGATTTCAGACACTGAAAAAAACCTAAAGAAAATAAACAAAGTCATAAAAAAGCAAATACCAACATTTCTAAGTAAAGATTTTTGGGCAGCCAACTTTCAACAGTTGTGAATTGATTCCTGGGAAGATACCACTCCATAAACAAAAACTGTAATCCATACTTTCTTATTAAATTGTTTTATAGAACCCATGCCAATTTCAGAAGAGCTCGTGCAACATTCTGTACATCATTGTATGGAGCATTGGAATAGAGAACTTAAATCAGTGGACAGAAATATTAAAAGATACCACTTCTGGATAACTGAACAAGCTTAATCTTCTTAGTCTATAGATTCACAGTCTTTCTCACAAAGAAAATATATTCCCAAAGAAGTTTGCAAAATATAGAGTAAAAAAAATATATAAAAGAGAACACACTCCTCAGTCTAATAATGTGAAAATCATGTCCGTGTTTCAGAAGTTATTTTACAATATATATTGTCAATAAATTAAATTAAAGCCATCCTAGAAGTCTATCTTACATACTTTTGACTATGTAAAGAAAAAATAGAGATAAATCAGATAAATTCAGAATGGTTTCCACAATCAGAAGGATCATAAATGTTATGAATTATCAACTCAAAGTAATACCAATGAAAGAAAGACAAGAACATAACTTAATATGGGTGACAGATTATTGCTGTACTACCTATCACAAAATAAAGTTACAGACATAGTAAGTGAAGAAGGATGAATGTCACTGAGCATGTATCTAAAGGTAAGACTACAATTAAAAAAAAGTTTCTCGATAGTGCTTGTAAATAAACTATTTTATATTTATATAGCTATATATATAATATATGATTATATACACCATCACATATAATATATTGTAATAATATGTATAAAAATATATATTATACATATATTTATATCATATAAATTGTATTACAGAGCTATACAATACCTTTAGACCATTTATAGAAAGTAACTTATGCTCATAAGAATCATGCCAATGTCTGCCTAGTCATGTTAATGTAACCATAACAACACATCAGTTTAGTCCAAGCCAAACTCTCAAAACGTACCTCTCCCTTTAAGATCTCTTCTCTCCCTTGCAACAGAATTAGAAAACAATCTACATCTTGATTATGATCTTCCTTACATGACTGTAAGTCAGAAGGCATTAAAATTAATATATTTATTCCTGATTTATAAATATAGTTTGTGTGCATACTGGCATAGGATACTTCCAAGAGATCTGTATTTTATTCTCTTCAGGGGTAAAAATCAATTAGCCCTTTTAGCTATAAAATGCAGCTAACCTTTTCCTGTAGTTTATAATACATTTACTCCTCAGTTTTATGTTAGCTTAAGTAATTTTAAAAAATATGTTTTTTTCACCAAACCAAACTTACAACTGCGAGACATGAAATAGTCTTTCCTTTGAGGAGAGGTATGTGTCAGCCAACACAAGATAATGAATTATACTAAGAGGCTTTTATTTACATAGCTGAAAATTTCCTTACAGAAAAGAAGGGGGAAAAAAACCTTTCAATTTTTCAAAATAGCAAAGGTTCACATAACGACACAAATATATACTCTGTGCAGTGACTGCAATGTCAGTGTTCACCCAAAGGAGTAAACAGTTCAAGCATTCAGAAGCTAGAACAAGGGCTAAAGCAAACTCTGCTCTACTCCTCATTGTCCTTTCGTGACAAAACAGAGCACTCCAAATGCTGCTTTAAGATACATTTGCTGACAAGGACTCCAGCAGAGCTAAATTCGTAGATGGAAATGTGAAATGTGAGAGGTGATATGCATGTCAGCTTTCGTAAGATCATGAAGATGGCATCAGAAGCAATTTCCTTTAGTGAGCTAAAGGAAGAAGCAAAGTGAGATGAAGCTTGTTTTTTCAGGGAACACCTGAATCCCTCAATTTGCATGTCAAAAAATAATTAAAAAATGTATGTGTGTATGTGTGAGTTATTTATTCAATTAGAACCCAGAGAACTCTGACAAGCTGGAACTGACCACTGATGCATACTGCAATGGCAAAGAAGTGCCATCACAGGTCAGGGCTATAGGGAGGTAGTTCTTTGTTTAGAAGCCTTCACTGAGGCACCTGAGCATGAATTTACATCCAGGTAAACTCCTGAGCTTTGCTATTTCAGCCACCACGGAGCAGGACACCTTGGAAAGTGTAGAACACTTAAAACATCAGAAGAATGCATAGAAGGGTGCCATACTCATTTACTTGAGGCCATCTTCATTGCATTCCTATACATGCTCTGTTCTTTAATAACATTTCTCTTCTATAAAAGTACTCAGTACCTCTGGGAAGGGGTAATTTATTAACAGCAGCCAGAGTATGTATGTTAATACCAAGTTTCCGGTTGAGAGCTTGAGCTGAGATTGCTGGTTGTTTTCAGGCATATATCCATAAAATATTTTAACCTGCTCTTAACAAAAATTTGTGCCTTTCACTCATTAAAAAAGAACATGTTGTAATGCACTCTATATACATATCAGTACTACCATTATGCAGATAATCCTCTCTTTTTACATTTAGAACTGGAAAAGTAAAGGAAGCAGTTTAATTTTCTATTACACTAGAAAGTATTTTTTTACTTAACATTCACAAATCTTCCACATGAAGAATAAAATTTGTGTTTTGTCTTTTATTATAGAAAAATATAACTTTTTGGCTCCAAAATTAGCTTACAAAGAAGAGTATACTGCCTTCATTTTCCTAATTCAGTAAGAGATACTATTTTTGTATAACAGATAGCCATATTGTTATCTGCTAGCAAAAAATGCCAAGTTACAAAAATGCCAACATGCTGGTACAGTCAAGTACAACAATAAAGCTATGGTGATAAAGTCCATGTTAGAGTAATCCACGTTAGTCGCGATCACATATGTTCGGCAAGCATTCTGTTTTTGTTATTTCTACACGTTTGTGGTTCACTACCTGGGTGGAAGATGATTTGGAAAGCCAAAGTACATAGAAAGAGATATGCTGAATGCTGGGTTTGGGGAGTCGGGTTTTTTTTTTTTTTTTTTTTTTTTTTTTTTTTTTTTGGCTCTCTCAGATACAGCTGTAAAACACATCATCACATTGTGAAAGTCCATAATAAGTAATGGTAGTTGATAAAAGACTTGAAGATTTTTTAAAAAAAAATCAGAGGTCAGTTATTAACAACTAGGAAGGAAGGGGAAAGCGGAGAGTCATAGAGAGAGGGTAGTCAATAAAACACAACTTGGGTTGGGGGGCCTTAAATGGGTGCATGCAGCTGGGGATGTGCATATGAGATGTGGCTGTGGGGGACCCCCATACACCCTTCCTGGGAAACCTGCAGGCATGACTGTCTCTCTGAAATGCCTGTACACCAATGCATGCAGCATGGGGAACAAACAGGAGGAGCTGGAGGTCTGGGTGTGGTCGCAGGGCCATGAGCTCATTGCAGTCACGGAGACATGGTGGGATAGCTCTCATGACTGTAATGCTGCCATGGATGGCTATCTGCTTTTTAGGAGAGACAGGCCAGGAAGGCGAGGTGGTGGAGTTGCTCTTTATGTGAGAGAGCAACTGGAATGCATCGAGCTCTGCCTAGGCGGGGAGGAGGAGGCAGTTGAGAGCTTATGGGTGACAATCAAAGGGCAGGCTAGCATGGGGGACACTGTTGTGGGTGTCTACTACAGGCCACCTGACCAGGAAGAGAAAGTCCATGAGGCCTTCTATAGACAGCTGGAAGTAGCCTCACAATCACATGCCCTGTTTCTCATAGGAGACTTCAGCCACTCTGATATCTACTGGAAGGACAACAGAGCTACGCACAAACAGTCCAGGAGGCTCCTGCAGTGCACTGATGACAACTTCTTGTCACAAATGGTGGAGGAGCCTATGAGGAAGGGTGTCCTGCTGGACCCTGTCCTTACCAACAGAGAGGGACTGGTTGGAGATGTGAGAGTTGGGGGCAGCCTTGGCTGCAGTGATCATGGGATGGTGGAGTTCAGGATCCTGCAGGAAAGAAGTGAGGCAACAAGCAGGATTGAAACCCTGGACTTCAGGACAGCAGACTTTGGGCTCTTCAGAGACCTAATTGGAGGCATCTCATGGGTTAAGGCCCTAGAAGGAAAGGGGGTCCCGGAGAGCTGGCTAGTATTCAAGCATCATTTTCTGCAAGCTCAAGAGCAGTCCCAAGGAGAAAGAAGTCCAGCAAAGGGGGCAGGAGACTTGCATGGGTGAGCAAGGAGATCCTGCCCAAACTCAGATGGAAGAAGGAAATACACAGACTGTGGGAGAGGGGACAGGCTACAAGGGAGAATTATAGGAATGCAGTCAGAGTATATAGAGATGCTGCGAGGAAGGTTAAGGCCCAGTTGGAATTAAATCTGGCAAGGGATGTTAGATAACAGGAAGGGCTTCTTCAAATACATCACCAGCAAGAGGAAGACTGAGGAAAATGTGAGCCCACTACTAAATGAGGCGGGGGCCCTGTGACAAGGGATACAGAGAAGGCAGAATTGCTGAATGCCTTCTTTGCTTCCGTCTTCACTGCTAAGGGCAGCCCTCAGGAATCCTGGAGCCTGGATGTGAGGGAGAAAATCCAGAGAAGGGAAGACTTTCTTTTGGTTGATTAGGATAAGATAAGAGACCTTTTGGGCAAACTTGACTTCCACAAATCCATGGCCCCAGACAGGATGCACCCACAGGTACTGAGGGAGCTGGCGGAGGTTGTTGCCAGGCCGCTCTCCATCATCTTTGAAAGGTCCTGGAGAACTGGAGAGGTGCCTGAGGACTGGAAGAAAGTCAATGTCACTCCAGTCTTCAAGAAGGGTAAGGAGGACCTAGGCAACTATAGGCCAGTCAGCCTCACCTCCATCCCTGGAAAAGGGATGGAATAGCTCATTCTGGATGTCATCTGCAGACATATGGAGGAAAAGAAGGTGATCAGGAGTAGCCAGCATGGATTCACCAAGGGGAAATCATGCTGCTTTACCAATCTGACAGGCTTCTGTGATGGAATGACTGGCTGGGTAGATGAGAGGAGAGCAGTAGACATTGCGTGCCTTGATGTCAGCAAGGCTTTTGACGCTGTCTCCCATAACATCTTCCTAGACAAGCTCAGGAAGTGTGGGTTAGAGGAGTGGGCAGTGAGGTGGCTTGAGAAGTGGCTGAAAGGCAGAGCTCAGAGGGTCGTCATCAGTGGCATGGAGTCTAGTTGGAGGCCTGTGGCTAGTGGCATCCCCTAGGGCTCAGTACTGGGTCCCATCCTGTTCAACTTATTCATCAATGACCTGGATGAGGGGACAGAGTGCATCCTCAGCAATTTTGCTGATGATACCAAGCTGGCAGGAGTGGCTGGCACACCTGAGGGCTGTGCTGCCATTCAGAGAGACCTGGGCAGGCTGGAGAGCTGGGCAGAGAGGAACCTCATGAGGTTCAACAAGGGCAAGTGCAGAGTCCTGCACCTAGGGAGGAATAACCCTAGGCACCAGGACAAGCTGGGGGCTGACCTTCTGGAGAACATCTCTGCAGAGGACCTGGGAGTGCTGGTGGACAACAAGGTGACCATGAGCCAGCAATGTGCCCTTGTGGCCAAGAAGGCCAACGGTATCCTGGGGTGCATTGGGGAGAGTGCTGCCAGCAGGTCGAGGGAGGTGATCCTGCTACTTAGCCCTGGGGAGGCCTCATCTCGAATACTGTGTCCAGTTCTGGGCTCCCCAGGACAAGAGAGACATGGAGCTACTGGAGAGAGTCCTGTATAAAGATGATCCGAGGGCTGGAGCACCTGCCCTGTGAGGAACGGCTGCAAGAGCTGGGCCTGTTCAGCCTGGGGAAGAGAAGCCTGAGGGGGGATCTTATCAATGTGTGTAAATAGCTGAAGGGAGAGTGTCAAGGGGACAGGGCCAAACCCTTTTCAGTTGTCCCATGTGACAGGACAAGAGGCAATGGGCAGAAACTGAAGCACAGGAAGTTCTGCCTGCACGTGAGGGGAAATTTCTTCCCTGTGAGAGTGACAGAGCACTGGACCAGGTTGCCCAGAGAGGTTGTGGAGTCCTCTTCTCTGGAAATATTCAAAGCCCACCTGGATGCAACCCTGTCTAATATGCTCTAGGTGACTCTGCTTGAGCAGGGGGGTTGGACTAGATGATCTCCAGAAGTCCCTTCCAACCTTACTGATTCTATGATTCAATGATCACAAGACAACAAGAATATTTCTGCTCCCTAAACAATGATCAGAAGCTGACACATAGTCCATAAGTCCTGAAGAGAAGTTTCGCAGGTAGAACTACATATGTACATCCACGTTACCTTTGCCAATTTGGGTCTGACAGCCGCTAGGTGAACAAACTCAAGGCAAGAACAAAGACAAAAGAATTAATAAATGCACCCACAGGGTATCGGAAGTATTACTCTGCAATGCCTAATACAAAGAGACCTGTCAATATTTCCAGATGCATTTTCAAAATTTTAAGCCACCAAGTACTTTTAAATGAGTAGGACAAGGTTGTACAGTTTCAGACCCTTGAAAGGGTATCTAAACACACATAGACACATATACAGGGTCACTTTATACTGCAGATTAAGTCCATATTTTTAGGTGCCAAAAGGCACCTCTATTACATTGATGTATTTACAAGAGATTAATTTCACATGTAATTCATGCAATGCAAGAAAAACAATTTGCTTTGAAGTTTCAGGCAAGAACTACAGATTAAGTAAAATCTAAGATTAAAAATAAATCAGTTTTACAATAGGTATGCCTGTAGAGTTCCTCCTGACTCTGGAACCATCTTCTATTCTTTAACATGCCCAAAGAGTCAACTCCAGTCTCTCGCATTTTATTTAAATCATGGTTACCTCATGAGCAAAAAGAAGAAAGTTAAACATTCATCTGAATCACAGCACAGTGAAGATAAAAACTGGCACATACAAAGAGCGTACAATCAACGAATAGCCTGGCACTTGGTGTTTTCTTTTTTTTTGAAACATCAAAATATACTAAACAGTTAAATTCCTGGAAACAGTTTTCTGGAAATTTTAGATAGATTTGTTGATTCACTCATACTGAACACCTAGACATCTGCCAGTCCTATAGCATATCTTCACAGTTACACATGGTGCCCTTAAATATGAAAAAATAGCTTTTTTGGATAAGGCCACTTGTCAACTAGAAAGAGTAGGAAAGACTTTAAAGTAGGAGAAATTACTGTTTTCAACATCTACGTGCAAAGACAGACATGATCACTTATGAGACAATGCCAGCACAGATTCCTTTGCTAAGCAACTCAACTGCCTGCTTTAAGAAATGATGACATACCACATGCTGAATTGCAGGACAAGCAGAATGAGTTTCTTAACGGTAAATGCTTATTGTGATATGTTCATCTAATTAAAAGAATGATTACATACAATAGATTCACAAACCAGTATACACAGATACAATTCTGGACAACTAGCTTCATCATCTCTCAGTCCTTAAGGTGATGCAAGCATTTATTTTATGAGTCACATGTACATCTTATTTTTAAGCACACAAGAAAAAAATTGGTAGAAAAAAAAGAGCTAACATTTCAGCTGCTCATGACATTTCTATCTATACATTTTATTTCCTTGGTACATTGACTGAAGAAAAGTGATCTTCAATATGAAACTGGTGATCGTGGAAAACACACACAAGTGCTGGATATATCTTATGAACTGGATAGTGAGTCCAAATGACAGCTACTTCTTTCACTTGGTGTCAGACACACACCATAAAGTGGTGTTCAGAACACAGTTTTATTAACTTCTCAGTATTTCCAGTGGAAGTAAGAGGTATAACGAAGATTTTCATGTAATGAGGGATGAAGAGAAAACTAAACAGCTTTTCACAGATACAGTTGACCTCTCTAAGTTAGATATGCAAATTATTATGAAGAGATCTATACAGAGCAAAACAGAGCTCATGCCAAGGCTGAATAGAGAGAATGACTTTTTTGTATCTGTTGACTTCTAAAGCTCTTCTGGCAGCTAGGTTTTCATATTTCAAAAGCCTCTTGAAACTCACACCTCCACCAAGCTCTCTTTCAAGTGCTCTACAGATAAAACAAAAGCAATTTCTGTTTCCCAGTATATAGATTACATATTGCATACTTTAGAGCACACAATACAAGCTTTGTACGGAGCTCACCACAGCTCTATGTCAAGAATATTCTGCAATGGAGCAGCATTTGTATGACCATTTTGGTCACTTCAGCAAATAGTCAAAATACCTAGAAATGAACCTGTATTTCATTGGCCAGAATGTTTTATTACAGTTTTTCACAAGATTGTTTCCTAAATATATTGGTAATGCTAGTGACATATTATGTTTACTCACTAAAGAACTGCAGTATATGCAATTACAAAAAAAAAAAAAAAAAAAAAAGGGGGGGAGGGGGGGGAAGAAAACAATGCTTTTATCCAGATTTTAGGAATGAAGCAACTGTTTCATATCTCTTTAATTATTACCGTGACAGTTTATTACAATACTAAGGTGGCAGTGATAACACGATGTAGACTTCTAGTCTAACTATTCAAATTTAAATAAGAACAAAACAAAAGCAAATCAGATTTTAAAACTTCACTTTTCAACACTCCACGATATATTTGCTTAGACGCAATATCCTTGAATTTCAAGCTGAAGTATTATCAACGTCTTCAACAGCTTCAGTATCTTTGGATCTTTGATTCTGTTACTTTTTCAGCATGTTCATTCTAGACACTATGTAAGATACCTGTGATAGAAGAACACGATAGGAGTTTTAGTACTTATGATAGGCAGTATAGCTGCTGGACTATTTTATGTCTGACAGTAGCAGATGTTTTCACAACACTGAATTATTACCCTTTGATGGCCTTACAACTGGTGTGTCATGAATGTTACATGAAGTATTGCAGACACTCAAAAGGATCACTCAACTCCTCCACCAGTACGCCTAAAAATCTGTTTCATGATATTATGATCACAAAGCTTAAAGTTATCAATAAATCATGTCCATTAATATCAAGTATATGATCAGGCTTGTGATACTTGAACAAAAGGTGTTTGGTTTGGGGGATGATTTTTTTCTTTCTTTCTTTTTACACTGAGCTAATGGAGAGAGTGCTGTATGACGGAAAAGGAATTAACAAGGAAGGTTACCTCACAGATATATTAATGGACAGAAAGTATAATGAACAGATAGAAAGGAAAATGAATCATAATGATTCTTCTTCAGGTAGCATCTTCCAATAGAGTCTAATCGCCCATTTAATGTTAAAAGAGTTCTTATGGAATATGGTGAATCATATCTAATGAAAAGTGATGAGATTCACCTCATTAATGACCTTAGCAGGTGAAACTGATTTAAGCAGAATTGAGAGACTGATTAAATTGATTCAAATTGAGACTAGTTACATACTAATTTGGTACACATTTTCTTGCTAGTAGGAATCAAATCACTTTAAGAACTATAATGGCAACAACAACTGATTTTGATTATTCTTTGCTTATTTCTGGATACTTCTCTACGGAAATGATATTTTAAGAAGCTTTTTTATGCCACGCTATATAAAAAGGAAGACAGAATATGTTGGGGTTTATTAATAAGTAGTTTGGGGAGGTTTTTTTCAACATTTTCTTTTTCTGACATATTAAAAAAGTTTTATTTTCCTTTGTCTTCTGCATCATAGGATTGCTCAGGAATCTGAAGAACGGAGCGATGGTCAGAGATGACAAGTATTTTAACTATTTATTTTTTCTTCCAAATGCAACAGTCTTTACCAACTCACTACTTTAGTTAAATTAAAATTCAGTATATGCTTTTCTGAATTCTAGAAGTTTGAGGAAGGCTTACTTTTCATCCATATGCATCGGATTTCTGTTGTTTGGTTTTATTCAGAGTTTTTTTTTCTGACATACAAATATAGTATATAACACAGGTTCTATAGCCTTTCTAGAAGTCTTTGGGAGGCTAGGTGCATTCAAGAAACTTCCTAGTGTTGCATTAGAACTCATAAGGTACAACAATGTTTTAATCCTATTAGTTCACCAGTCAAAAAGTTTTTTGGAGAAAAAAAAAGAACAGTCTGAAACCAATTCTCTTTTATACTAAATATAAACTCCCCATCATTTCAGTTCTGCTCACATACCATAAGGACTCAAAACACAATAAACAGCACCTTTTCTCCTATAAATCATTCGGCCAAATTTCAGTAAAAATCAAAAGTCATTTGTGTGGGTTGAGTCGATACTATTATTCCTCCTTTGATGAACAGCAAAAAGCCTGTGGTTTTGTGAGATTATTTTCCCATTGGGATAGACTTAAAGTTGTAAAACATGCTGAATTTATCAATAATTTAGTTACAAAATATAAACAAATCTTGTTTTATCTTCAGACAGCTAAAAGCGCACCTAGGAAATTCCATCTGCAGAAATTCTAGCTAACATACCAGTGATTCTGGTCCTGTTGCCAAGAAACAGCTCTCTTCTGTCTCCCTTGGTGCTAATCTCTACTTTTAGCACTGCTCCTCTATTCTCATTAGTCATGCAATGCTTCTCTTAAATGTTAAAGCTCGTTGTGAACACTTTGCCAATGCATGTATCTGGCAATCTTCAAACTACGTATATTATCTGTGGCTCAGTCTGTGCATTGACTGCCCGGTTACAGCAGTTACAGCAAGCTGAAACTCAAGTGTACTAACACATATGTGGTTATATATATATATTTCTATGGCTTAAATAATTCTTTAAGAAAAGAAAATTCTTTAAAAATGCAACAATTTAGATTTCTGAAAGGAAATGCTGAAAGTATTGTAATAACTGAACTAACTCCTGCACAGCTGGAACATTGCCTTTAAGAGCACTTAATGCTGCACATGATGTGTATTAGTAAATAAACATGCTATTATTATTTCCACATCTGAAAGAATGTGTTTTTTATATTAAATAAGAGAATGGCAATAAAATCTAATTACTGTAGTAGACACTTCAGAAATGAATAGATATACTCGCCAGGTCTTGAATGTCAGTAAAGGAAATCAGTCTCAAAAAAATCTGCAGAATCAAAAATCCCAAAGAAACAGAAAAAATATGTCAAATGACTAATCAATTGACAATCTTGGGCTTAGATATTTATACTATGCTTATGCATGACTTCATTCAATAACCTAGTTAAGCAAAACATTCCACTTTCAGATAAATCTACTCTTTAAATGTATAGAGATGTACAAACCTTAACACCTGCCCTGAAGTTTTCATGACAAGCAGTAGACAATCCACAAGCTTTAGCTTCTATTTTGGAAGCTTGAGGTATGAATTCATCCTTTAATTAGAACGTGCAATGCTGCAGTTTTTAAAGAAGTTTAAGTATCTTCAATTGAAAATATTTCATAAAAAAAAATGTGCACACATTCCGCTCCTTACATGAGTACTGAAATGTAAACTGTACAAAATGAAAATCAGTGCTGCCAGTATCAATCTATATGAACCTCAATAAAACCACAAAATACTATGAAGTCTTGGAGGTTTTCAGGTCTAACTTCTAGAAAAATACCAAATATAGAGAAAAGCTTGCTAATGTAAATAATGGTGACTCAGAAACGAAGAAAATAAGTTATGGTTTGTAATCCAAGTCTTTTCAATTTTGGAGAACAATAGCAAACAATATACCCATGGTTTAGAGAAGCATTATTACGACTCCATTTATGACAATTTTGTAGAAAAGAGTATCATAATGATGATTTTTCTCACTCTTTTCCAGATCTTTTCAAAGAAAAAGTGTTACAGTTGCAAACATCCATCCATCATGATGTTTCCAGAAACAGCTTGAAAGACGATATAAAACACGTTGCCTGCCTTTATTTTGTTTAGCTTTGTAATCAGTAAGCATTGTAAATTCCAGAGTACTTTATCTCTGAGCCACACTATGTACTTTTGTTAGAATGAAAGCAGATATGGAGGGGGGATGGGTTGGTGTTTGCTCATTACCTAGTCATACCTAGACTTCTTTTCTGGAAACAGTTAAATCAGTAAACACATCAAAGACTCATAATGAAATCCTGAGAGAGAAACTTGAAGGTGAAAAAGAACAATTAACAGTTTTTGATATATTAATGAAGTAACTGAAGCTATTTAATCAGTTGCTAGGCAAACGCATTGCTAGTGCTTGTGTTTATCACAGATCATTGTTCTGGCTACCAAGTTAGCAGCATTAGCCATTATACATCATTAGCTGCCTGCCAAATCTCCCTGCTGTAGCACAACTTACAAAATCCTGAGAATATTAATTATTCATACATGTATTTGTCAAAGAATAGCTCCTCCGTATTTCTTTTGATCATCCAAATGAAGTGGATTCATCACACCCATAATGCAAAACAATCTTAGGAACAGCAAAATGGTGATCAGTGCTCTGCTGGTGACATCTGCTAGCAGAACACAAATGATAGAAAGTGCCATCCACCAGCTCCAATTCACTGGGTACAGTAATTCGAAACACAAAATAATTCAGGTTGGAGGGGAGGTCCGTAGTGCAATCTCAAAGCAGACCAGATCGATTGCTCAGGGCTTCTCTAGTCAGATCTTGAAAATCTAGGGCAGAGACTACACAGCCTCTCTTGGGCAACCTATTGCACTACTGGATAGTCCTCGAAGTGAGTTTTCCTTATATCTTGCATGAACCTCTCAAGCTTCAACTTATGCCCATTTTCTCTCATCCTCCCACTACACACCACTGTGAAGAACCCGGCTTTGTCTCGCTAACCCCCGGGCAGGTACTGGCAGGCTGCTGTTATATCCCCCAAATCCATCTCTTTTCCAGGTTGAACAAGCCCCAGTCCCTCAGCCTGTCCTCACAGGCCAAATGCTCCAGCGCCTGTCCATCTTGGGGACACTTCACCAAACTCAGTTGGTTGATGTTTTTCAACTCCAGGCGGTTTTAATACGTGGAGGAAAGGGCAGTAAAAACTGGATGCGGTCTCTAGATGTTCTCTAACAAGTATTCAGTAGAGGAGAATAATCCCTCCCCTTGATCTCCTGGTCGTGCCCCTGTGAGCACAGCCGAGGATGCTGCTGGCTGTCTCTGAAGTCAGGGTATGCTTATGGCTCGTGCTCAGCTTAGGTCTGCCATAACCCCCAAGTCCCCTCCCACTTAGCTGCTCCCCAGTCAAGCAGCTTCAGCCTGTATTCATGCATAGGGGGCTTCCTGCCCAGGGGCATGTTTTGGCTTTGGTCCTTGTTGAATTCCATGAGGTTTCTGTCAGCCAGTTCCTCCAGATTGTACAGGTCCCTCTGAATGGCAGCCCAGTCTCAAAAGTGTCAACTAGTGAGTGTCAACTGGTCCCCTCCAGTTCAGTGTTATTTTGAAACTTGGTAACAGTCTGTTGCACCATCTCCTCCAGATCATCAATAAAGACATTAAGCAGGTCAGGTCCCAACACAGACCCCTGCAGTACTCTGCTTGTCACAGATCTCCTTGCAGATTATAACCCATTAACTGCTGCTCTCCAAGTCATCAACCCAGTATTTTAGCTGTCTAGTTGTCCATGCATCCAAGGCAGTGGCTGACATCATCAAAAGCCCTTCCGAAGTTGAGATATTCTGGAGTTGAGACATTCACTGTTCCACCCCTCATCCACAAATCAAGTCATTTTATCATAGAAGGCAATCAAGTTAGGCCTGATTTAACTTTGTTGGAGAACACTGAGGTAAAGAAGGCAGCCTAATCAGTGTCTCCTGTTAACTACTAAATAACCTTTCCCATTCAACAACAGGCATATTTTTTTCTTCAGCCTCTTACTACTAATGTAGATGTTCATCATGTTGTTGTTGAAGTGACTTGCAAGTGTCAACTCTTTGGGAGCTTTGGCGTTCCTAACCTCACCTCTAAATATCCAGGCAAAGTTTCTAAATTCATTGTAATGTATCTGCTTGTATATACTCTTTTTGCAGTGGAGCTCCATCATGGGCTCCCTGCTTAGCCCAGATAGTTTCTTGATGCATCTACTTGCCATTCCGCCTGCCATTCTGTCTGCACTCTTGCACTTGAAGGAAGCTGTCCTTGAAGACCTGTCAGCTACCCTGAACTGTTTTGCCCTTCAGAGCTGTCTCCCATGGGATTCCAACTATCTAATCCCTAGTTGGACAAGGCATAGTCTAACTCATTGACATACAAGGTCTGTACTCTGCTACTCTCCTGTGGTAGGCGACACGGGGCGCTGCGGAAGATCACGGGATGTGACGTCCTGACGAGGCAGGGTTAAGACAGGAAAAGACAGTGCGAGCGCGTATATAAAGAATTATAACGACGCAATAAACGCCATTTGCCGCATCCTCCCTAGGGAGTCAGTGTGGTGTGGCCCAGGGGCGGGCGGGGTTGCGGGCTCCTGACCTCACCCTAACTCTGGGTATTGTTGCGACGGCAACAAAGTGGAGACCCCGACGTGATAGGGTGAGGGTGGTCGCCGGGGCGACGGGGGTGGCGCCAGACAGACGATGGAAGCGGTGATTAAGGTAATTCAAACGTGCGCGAAGGAATGGGGAACTTCTGTGAAGTCGAGCGCAATTTCGGCGTGTGTTGAACGCCTAATCCAGGAGGGTGCTGTGCAGCGCCCTGCTGACATTCTTATCTCATCAAATTGGCCTCGGTGCTCCGAGGTGTTAGCGGAGCGGACTATGTCCGGCCACTCGGGAAAAGACCTTAAGGCTTGGGGTGTCGTGCTTACCCTGCTTCGCCGAGCGCGGGAGGAGCAGGAGGCTTGGCAGGCAGCACGGAGCTTGCTGTATGACTCGCAGCCGCAGGGCACCCAAACGGGGGACCCCTCGAACTCGCCGGGGGTATCCAAATCGGTGACGCGAGCGGCTGACAGCTCCGATGAGGACCATTTGTCCCCATTGGAGCCGCAAGTTCTGCCGGTGCAGCCCGTGTCGGCTGCAGCGCTGCAAACACGTAATCCTACACCTCCTGGTTATCCTTGGGAGGAGTTGCGAGCCGCCCATTACACTCCGGGCGAGGGAGGATTGCCTCCTGTCCGGGAAGAGCCTGAGAGTGAGGCAGACGCCTCGCGTCCATCGGCCCCCATCGACAGGCGTCCGGTGGTGCCTGCCGACGACTGGTTACCGGGATGCTTGATTAGACAAATGTGGAGAGACACGGGGACAACGGGAGGAGAGGGAGATAGGACAGGAACTGACACAGACGCCTCGCGTCCATCGGCCCCCATCGACAGGCGTCCGGTGGTGCCTGCCGATGACTGGTTGCCGGGATGCTTGATTAAATCTAATTGGGGAGCCGAGGGAGCACCGGGGGGGGGAGAGGAGCAGGACAGAAGCTGATGCAGACATGCAGAAATTAACGGAGCAGTTGCAGCGTATGCGCGGTCCATCAGCGGCTGCGCACTCGTCTGAGCGACAAGATGTGGGCACAACGAGGGCGGGGGGTGAAGGAGAATGGAAAGAACAACAGGACGTGGGGAGAGGTGGTAGTCAAGACAACCCAGACAGTCAAGGCCACTCAGAACTTAGCTCAGACATGCGCAAGGTGCTCGAGGTGCTGCAACGATTGGAGGAAGAAGTTGGGAGGCAGAAACGTATAGTGCAGCAAGGGGGTGGGAAGCGAAGCAGTGAGACAATCCAGCTGCCCAATTGGGACCTTGTTGCTAAAGATGTGTTGCTATCTGGTTTGGCCGTCCGCCCGGGAGCAGCAGTACAGATGTTCCCTGTGACTATAACCACAGCGGGGATGGAGTGGCGGCCTTGGGATGCTAAAGTGATTACACAATTGATTAAAACAAAGGCAGAACACGGCCTGAATCACCCGCTCACGCAGGCAATGCTTGATAACCTGTTGGGTGCAGGCCCGGCCACCCCGGCGGACTGTCGTCAATTAGCGCAGATGATTTTAACACCGACTGAGAATGTCCTGTGGAAAGAGCAGTGGGCGAGTAGGCTACATCAAACGTTGATACAGGCGACGCAAGATCCACAGAGCCCCCTCAGGCACTCCACTTTGGGGCGCTTGAAAGGGTCTGATGCAGGGCTAACCGCCCAACAGCAAGCGGCCAGTCTACGGACTGCAGAATTGAACGCCACAGCGCGGGCAGCCCGTGAAGCGTTCAATGATCTGCAGCGTTATGTGAAACCCCCCGAACCATGGACACAGGTGAAGCAAGGATTAACGGAAAATTTTGCCGATTTTTGCAACCGTTTGCAGGCCTCCCTAGAATCGGCAGCAACCTTGCCGGGGGAGGCCAAGAACGCAGTTATGCTGGAGTGTATTCGTCAGCAGGGCAATGAGCAGACTAAGAGCGCACTGCTCACGGCGCCAAAAGGAGCGTCGATAGGGGCAACCATAAAGCATGTCTTGGAGCATGCCCAGAATGTGCCGTCCGGAGTAACTTTTCCTCACAAATGCATAGTGCATTTGTGCCCCACTCTAGTGTGCTAGCGGCCATGATAACGAAGATGCGGACGGCCGCTCTGCGTATGTTTGGTACCGAACCCTCCACTCTCTGGCTCCCATATAAAACCCAGTGTTGGGAGGAGCAATTATGCAACCAGGAAAAAATAGTGCTAGCTTTAGAAGGATACCCTGGGAAGATACGATGTGGGCCAACGCTCCAAGGTTGGACTCACTTGCGCATTATTCACCCATCCGCGTCAGTCCGAGTACTGACGCGACCTCAACCAGGCCTGACAGTCTTTACAGATGCCTCGTCACAAACGGGCCGAGCGGTAGTAGTATGGCAAGACAAGGGTGAATGGCAGTCTGTTTCTGTCCAAGATACCGCTCAATCAGTACAATTTTTGGAGGCAAAAGCCGTGTGCCTGGCTCTCGACTTACCGTATGAGGGCCATGTAAACATTGTCACAGATTCTATGTTTGTCTTTAAGCTCCTGGCCTCCATGGCCACGCCCGGCTGGGCGGGCACGGATATTGCCTGTATGCTTGAGCGCCATCTACAGGATCGCGGAAGTACTGTGTCCATATTACATGTAAAGAGCCATTCCAATGTCCCTGGATACTACCAAAGGGGTAACGCAGTGGCAGACCAAGCCGCGACGTGGGTGTACACCCTTCAGGACGCGCGCGCACTCCATGACCACTTTCACATAGGTGCACGTGGACTAGCCAAATCGTGCAACATTTCCATCTCAGACGCAAGAGCAGTGGTAGCCACCTGCCCATACTGTCAACATAGCCCTTTGTGGGGGGCGGGAGTTAACCCTCGAGGTCTAGAGCCTAACCAGATCTGGCAGACTGACTTTACCTGGTATGCGCCCTTTCAACCGCAAGCGTGGCTTGCCGTCACCATTGATACGGCCAGCACGTACCTTGTGGCTACCTGTCACCGTAAAGCAACCGCCAAGGCCGCACAATCTCATTGGGAAACAACAATCGCTGTCTTGGGACTTCCTGAGGTCATCAAAACAGACAATGGAGCCGCATTTGTTGCTCACAGTACCTGGGAGTGGGCCAACAAATGGGGCATCCAATTAAAACAGGGAATTCCATATAACAGCCAAGGTCAGGCCATAGTCGAACGTACCCATCAAGTTCTGAAGCAACGCTTACGGGCGCTTGGGGAGGGGGACGGATTGGGCATAGGTGGGAAGCGTGTCCCCTTACCCCTCCAGGCCAACCTTTTAGCTCGCGCACTATTTGGCCTGAATCATTTTGTGCGCGGGGAAAATCGAAATGCTCCGGTCGACAAACATTGGGCCAAAGCAGCGGTGGAAGATGGCCCTCCAGTCAGGGTTCGAGATCCTGAGTCAGGGGTCTGGGAGGATGGTTGGACCTTTATAACAGGAGGAAGAGGATACGCGGCGATCCGCAAGGGAGAGGCAATACACTGGGTACCAGTGCGGTGGATACGTCCTGATGTCCATCAATAATACTCACCTTAGTTCTCAAGTGTCTTTTGCAGGTTCCGTAAGGAGGAAATACGTTCTTGTGACCGGCTGATATCATGAGAGCAGCGTCGCGGGAAAGAGAATGATGCCGAGTTCACAAGGATTGGGAGTTGCTATGCACGCTTAGCTTTGCTTTAGGGCTTTCACACTGGCTTGAGAATTACAAGGCTGCAGCCCGCTTACAGCACTGGCATCCCTGGCCTTGCCGCATGTGTACGCAGCTTGCGGCGTACAATTAATGAGTTACGGTGTCCTCACTCTGGGTATCAACGTCTCCTGATGATTCAAGAAACAACGACTGTATTGTAGCATGGAGAGGGGGACTTGTGGTAGGCGACACGGGGCGCTGCGGAAGATCACGGGATGTGACGTCCTGACGAGGCAGGGTTAAGACAGGAAAAGACAGTGCGAGCGCGTATATAAAGAATTATAACGACGCAATAAACGCCATTTGCCGCATCCTCCCTAGGGAGTCAGTGTGGTGTGGCCCAGGGGCAGGCGGGGTTGCGGGCTCCTGACCTCACCCTAACTCTGGGTATTGTTGCGACGGCAACACTCTCCTTTCTCACTCCCCTCAGAATCTTTAGCTCCATGATTTTTTTTTTTTTTGATTGCTGCATCTCCAATCAGTTTTTCCTTCCCAGTGAAAATCACATCCAGTTATGCATTACCCATCTGGCATCTGCATCAAGAATCTATCCCCAGCACCCTCCAAAAGTCTCCACCATGTTGCCCTTCTAGTCAATGTCAAGAGGTTCAAGTCCCCCGTGAGTACCTGGGTTTGTGATTCTGAGACTTCCTCAAGTCATTTGAAATCAAGACTTGACCACTTCCTCACCCTGGTTGGTGGTAACACTCTCACCATGATGCTGCTACTCTCATCGACCTCTGCTTGGATCCTGATCTGCCAGCAACCAGTTGCTCCTCCCACAGTAAAGACCATAATTCAAGCTGCTTTTTCATATAGAGAGCAATCCTTCCCATCATCTTCCCTGCCCTTCTTGAAGAGCCTCTATCCATCTGTTGCATCTTGTTACGCAAGCTGTCCTACCACATCAGTTATTCCAACATTGTAATTTTGTTCCTTCTGCTTGTTCCCCAGGCTGCATGCATTTGTGTACACCACTTGAGGTTGGTGTCTTTTCACCTTATCAATCCTCAGATGTTTCTTGTTCCCACTACTCTGCACCCTTTGCTTTCCATTCCATCATTACTACCACACTTAACTGCTGACTGTACTCTCCCTCCTCTATTATTCCTCTCTTAAAGCACTCCTTACCAGGCTGGTCAGCCTGCTGAACAATATTCTCTTGTCCCACACGGTCAGGTGGATCCTGTCTCTTCCACAAAAGAATGGATCCTAAAAAAGCAAAAACCCCATTGAAAACACAAGGTGTACAAAAAGGTGTTGACCCACAGGATCCATTTGTTCTTCCCAAAGCCTTTTCCTGCATTAGTAGGATGGAGGAGATACCAGTAGGGTCTCCCGTGACTTTGAATCTCACTTCCAGGGCAATGCAGGCACTTTTGACACATTAGAAGTTTGTCCTTAGCAGTATCATTGATGCCCACACAGGATGGCATAGCAAAATGTGGACAAGCCTCATCAGTCCTCTGCAGCATCCCAGATCTGAGTTCCTGGGAAGCAACAGAAATGAAGGCCAGCAGATCTGTGCTTCTGTTCTCATAGGGAGTTTCCCCACTACTATCACCTGCCACTACCTCTTGGTGCTGACTAATGTTCAGGCTCACAGCTGGCTCCAATACCTGCCCAGACATGGCTGTCAGGACACTGAACCTATTCCAAAGTTGCACATCTGAAGGTGGAGCAGTGGTCCTCCTGTTGCTGGAAGTCACAAGTCCCTAGCCTTCCCATTCGCTACTCAGCTGAGTATGGTTGAGGCTGCCACTCCTTCCATGCAGTTGGGGGTTCAGTCTCATCTTCATAGGGTCTCAGTGAAGATCTGGTCAATCTTTCAGCCTCCCTCATGCTCCATGAGCTGTTCATCTACCTTCCCTTAAACTGGTAACAGCTCCTCCTCTAGTACACACCTCCTGCAGGCAAGAATACCACCTCTATACTCCCCAGCCATGACAGGAGGATCCAGGCACTCCCTGCAGTTCCAGTCTGGGGGAGCCGAACCCTCCTTCTGAGCAGAGCTGCCCTCTGGTCAAGGCCTCTGCTGCACCACTGTAATTGCTCCAGCATCCTGTGGTGCAGTAGCACCAAGGCTGAGCAGTTACACGTTGCCTTTGGCAGAGTTTCTAACACACTTTTGCTTTAAAGAGCTCAGAGCTGCTCTCCAGGCCTGGAATTTATTCAGCTGTCTTCCTTACATTAATTGAAGCAGTACTTGATGCTCCAATCCCTAATTTGGGGTCATCTCAAGACAAAAGATGAAATTTCACTGAAGTCATGGAGACTGCTGGCCTTCAGAAATTAGGATTAATATTTTAGCAAAGTACATCAGTTAAAATACCAAATAGTATGCTAACCATGCCCATCCTACTCTTGCTGCTTATAAGCATTCACCTGCCTAACTTGACATAAGTATGCATCCCAGACTTTCATCTTTTATAACTGATTAAACTGTCTGGTACCATTGCTTTTACATAAGGGTGTGGGATAGAGACCCCTACTGAGCACAAATAAATTAAAATGTGTATCACATTATGTTAGAATCTTTTTTACATTTTACCTGAGAGGGACACCTATCTCTCTAGAAGAAATAAATAATTGAAAGGGATGCATCTCAACAGGCCTGTCACAATGAAATTGGAGGGTTATTTATAGTAAAGAATAAATGACTACATGGTGTGGCAATGGCAAAATATTACTGAGAATCAGAGAAAGAAAGCATCAAGTTCTGAAGATGAAAGATAAAAATGCATAAAGAAATTTATAGTAGATAAAACACAAGAGGCCAGGAAAAAAAGTTTAGAGATTCTGAGTAAAATGATAACTGAAGGGAAAGTGCAAAGCTGACAACTAGACACAAAAGTGCTGAGGATATCAACAATACATTTTTCTCAATAGATTGCCATCTCCTACACAGCAATTTTCATGGGAAAACAATTCAGAAAGGACAATTAAACTTCCTTTTTTCTAAAAGGTTAACCTTTATCACAAGATTGTAAGCTAAATTAATCCTCTTTTTACAACAGTATCTCAATAATATAATAAACTGAGGTTTTGGATTAAAATGGAATCAAAGACTATAATGCAAAGTATGTCTTGGCCATGTTTCAAGAGGTCTCTCTTTACTGACGTTAAAGGTAAACCTAGAGGTCAGCCACATTATCTATTTGTATTATATATTGTGGTCTGCACAACTGCTATCTTTAGTGTACATAAAAGTGGTAGAACATTCTGGTGTATCACACAAAACAGCCTTCTTGTAAACTGTATGAACTCAAGGGAACAAAGATTACCATCACTGCCACATCCATCCTTCTTCTATCCGTTTACAATTTTTCAGCAGTTCATCCTTTCAGATTCTACCAGTCCATTTCAAAATGCAGCTCGCAGTTAGGACCAACCTCTCTACCTCAGTCTTCACTAACAAAACTACAAAACCTAATTCGACTTCACTATTATCCAGTATAGCCAACTGCTGTTCACTCTAAAAATGGACCAGATGTCAAGAGAAAATTAGTTTTGAAGATCTCACATGCTCTCTTCTAGCTGGGAGTTAGACCTCAGCCTGTAGGCCCCAGTAACGTTCCTAAGAACAACACATATAAGCTGGAAGGATTCAATTTTTTTCTGTCTGCTAAAAACACCCAAACTACCACACACTTCTTGCTCCATATTAATTCCCTAAAGAGGAGTAGATCTTAAAGCAAAACTGATTCTAACCACACTTTCCTGCCCTAGTTCACAAGCTCTAGTTCACAAGAGCTAAGACACTCCTCTCCTGCACAAAGTCCTCTCACTGATTCCCTGCAGTGGCACAGAAGACAAAGGATGTTGGCCACTCTAGCCCAGACTGCATTTTACTGTTTCTTCTTCAGCAGGCAATCATGTGCTGCATTTGGATGTGCCTTTTGTACCCCTAAGGTGCTGAAAGTGATCACGGTCTAATCTCTATCCTAACTTACCTTTCGGAGTCTTTTGGATTTACTTTTTTTGTCTTCTTACTGATAGAGGGGATAATCAGAACTCTAGTTTGTTCTTCCCTTTCCCACCATTATTTTATAATATAGTCAAGAGCCTGCTCTTGACTTTCACCAGCTGGAGGCAGTCCCATGCTTTTCCCCATGAGTGTTTCAGTGTTATGCGCCCACATGCTGTGATCTTGATCTGCTCCTCTAGGTGTTGTCTCCATCATCCATTCTTTTAACTCATTTCTTCCGTCACTTCCATACTCAGGTATTCTCTTCCAGTTTCCATTCAGAACAGCATTTTCCATTCTTATTACAGTTTTATTACATCGATGCAGCAATTAATTGTAGGCAACTGTAGCAGAGTAATACCCAACTGTATTTACACAACTAATAAAATGCAAGTGAACAGATTTAGAAACTATAAACAAGCAGCATCTCCCCTGTTCCCTATCTTCCCCTTTTTTGCTGAATGTTCATATGAATTTGATATAATATTCCATCATAAGAAATGCAAGTAATAATAGCTAGTAATAGACGAAGTCTGAATATATAACATAGAAACATAGACCTACAGTGCTTTAAAACATCAGAAATATATTGCCAAGTATTATGTCTGATGATACAAAGCTCATATGGGAATACAGGCAGCCCACCATTTCCCAGTCTTGTTCTATGGATAATATGAAGTCCATACACAGCAAACATGGCAGATCTCATCATACAGAAAACCAATTTGTTAAAAAAAAAAAAAAAAAGAGAGAGAGAGAGAGAAAGAGAGAGAGAGGGAGAAAGTGGAGAGAGAGAAAAGTGAGGAAATCGGACATTTGTATGTACCATTACAAAATAAAAGGCTTTCCCTATTAACAAGCAGAAAACTAGGATAAAATCTGACAGTTAAAGCTATGTTAAAATTGAGTGACAACCAGGGACTGCAGTTTCTTGATTTGCTAGGCAACATCAGCCTCCAGATACCTTTTATTTAACACCAAAGAAGTTAACACCAACAATGCCTTGGGCCTGAAACCAGCATTTGGTAAAGACACATTTCTTGAAACACTTTGTACAACTAGGCTGTGATAGAGAGCAGCTAATACAGTCTGAAGTCTCTTCCTTAAGTCTGACTTTCAGCTAGGACTAATTCCAAATCAGCAAACTCTGCGAGGATTTTGCCTATGATGATGGACTTTAACTTCATGATGAATTACAAGTCCTTAGACTTAATCAGTCCTTTCTCTGGTTGCACTTACTACAGAAGAATTTTACAAAAGCTGTTTCTAAAAACAAATATTCTTTCACCTCTAAGGTGGTGTCCACTGTCAAAAAGGAAATATGAGACTGAACATTTACCTAATGATTAGATGCTGTAGTTCTCAGTGATACGAAGGTGCTCCTGTTCTGGTTGTAACCACTTGAACTACATTTTACTGTTGCTTCTCATACTGTTGCTAGCCTTTAATCTGTAGCATCACAAAGCTGTAGCATCTGGTCTTTGCCTCTTGCACAGAGCCAACGCCAAGAACAAAATGTGGCTTATAGATATGCACCTTTTAACCTTGAACAGGTTCCGCCAGTGCAGATTGGAAGAGCCTAGTCAGAAGATGCATTTCACAGCTAGAAGTTTCTGGGAACACGGTGAAGAGGTTTCACCTGACATCTGTTTTCTGGCTACTGACTACCACAGATAGTGCTGTCACTTGGCTGTTCCTTTCATCTTGCAGGGGATTTCAGTGAGACATTAGAAATGACAGAAGGAATCAGCTGGAGCCTAGCTACATTAAGATAGAATTAGCTACATCTGTTAATAGTAGCTTTGGCACAGAGGTCTAATTTCTAGCTAGAACTTCACAAAATATAAATTGCTTGCAGATAAGTTTTCAAGAAAAAATAGCATTTAAATTCAAGGTTAAAAAGAAAAATATACATACAACTGGAAGGCAGGCTTTCTTGGACAAGTTCCTAATAATATTTCTTTACATACAAGTAAGGTAAGAGCTATAGATAACATTCATTTCTAAAAATTCAGAAGCACACCACAGAATAGGATTCAGATTCAATGTCTTTCCCTGAAACTACCTTCTTTACCATTAATAGATCCAGCATTCATCTCCACTTGAGATTCATTTTCCGAAATGTAATCCCAAAAATACTGACAGCCTCTTTCAAAAAGAGCATTTCTTTCTTTAACATTTGGAAAAATGCATGTTGAACACTCTCCCCAGAACCAGAAGACATTCAGGTTCAATCTTCTTCTCAATCTATGAGGATTCATACCTCCATCTTCTTCTTCCCTGTAGGGGGTCTTAGTTAACATCTGGCTATAGGCTTCAAGAGCTCTCCACCCTTACTCCTACATCCTTTGGATCCTGATTGCACCAGCCTATTTAATAAAAAGGAAGTTCACTGATTTCCACTGTCAAGACCTTGCACTTTCAAAAGGGGAAAAAGGCTACTTAGGCCTTCAGGAAGCTCTTCTGGTAAAAGCTCAGGAAATAAAATGCTTCTAGGGTCAGACAAAGTCTTTGAAGACGTGTTTTCACATTCAGGTGAACTCTGAAAGCTTAACTTACTTGCCTTAAATGATACAGTTTCCCATTTTTAAAATGGGCTACTTTCCTACCTCACATTGCTGGTGCAAAAATAAATACATTAAAGAGCATGAAGGGTGGCATGGCTGCAAAGCAACATGATTCATATGATTTAACTCAGATAAGGAAACAAGTCTCCCATTTGCTTTCTTGCCTCAACATCTCTGCTTCCCTTTCTCATACCTTATATCATACTGATCCAGTGTGTGCATCTCTAACTGATCACTCAGCTACACAATCAGAGCAATATTTAAAATGGCCGCACTGTCAGCCTCCTCCTTCGTAGTTCTTCTTATAATCTCAGAAGCAGATGACCTTTTCTATTCCGTCTTTTGACATTCCTGCATAGGTAAAGTGTGGTTATCTCCTCTTTCCTGCAGTTTCTATTTCAATCCTTATTTCTTTTCTCATACAGTGATAATCATTCACTCAATAAAGTATATTACAACTATTTCTTTATGTAGGAAAGATAACTTGTCTATTACAGGCTATAACTATTGGAAGTTTAATATCTTTTATGTACTAGTGTGTAAGAGCTTAAGAAGAGAAAATATTTTAAAAAGTGAAAACTAATGATAATCTATGGAAAAAAAAGATGAAATAACTTACTGGTTTTCTGAACAATCTCATCTAGAAGCTAACAAGAAGTACCTAAAGCGTCAAGTCACAGGGTAACTCCTTCAAAGTTACGAGCATTTGAAACTAATAGCCAATAATAGAAGTGCTTTCTCAACCTAACAATCATGACCGAGAGAAACTACAAGGATTGAATGCTATTTCATCACACAAAGAATGGGGAAATAGCCATTGACAACTGCCGGACTGCTCAAGTAATAAGCTGCAGCCAGTATAATAAATATCTGCATTTTGGTGAACAGAAATAATGAAGCAGCACCAAAAAAATAAAAAGAGAAAAGATTAATTTCTTTGCCCCTGAGTTATCACGGCTCCCACTTAAATGCCCTCATACAAAACCCAAACTTACACCACAAGGTGCTCAGTCTATTTATGGTCCTTTTCAGCTGTCAATTGTATCTAAGTAATGGACAATACGATGGAGCCTACAATGTATACGTACAACAACAAGCGACCTGAAATGTAACTGGTAAAGGGTGAAAAGAGCCTACAGAAAGCAGATAGTACTGCTGACCTTTTTTCCTGTAGCAATATGTTTTAACACACTACACCTGCAAGTTACTGGTAATGGATGAGAGTGCCAGTATAAGCAAGATGGATCACAGATGGACTGCCTTTATAATACTGCCAATAAACCTTACAGTATAAGACTTGTATAAAAACAACAATGCTATGGCAATATCATAGTCATAAAAATGCCTGGAAAATACTTGTTCCTCATGAGACAGGGAAAATTTCCTTTTATCCTATATTAGTTCAGCTCTTAAATCCTAGTGATATATTATAGATGACAATTATCAGGTTCTTTACTTTGAAGATAAAAATGATCAATTTTAAGCAATATTTGTAAGTAAGTTTGACATGCTAAATAGCCACCAGTGATACAAACCAAAAGTCTAAATGCATGGGATAGCTGCAAAACTATCAAGTCCTTTCAAGTCCTGAACTTGAAAAATTTAAGATGTCATACAGCTGAGATTTAAATGCATATTTCTCTCCAAAATACATAAATATCCAAACGGGTATTTATATTTGAACCTGTATTTCCTTCTTTCTGAGAATCTGCTGTGCAGATTTCACAGGTAGACAATTCCCAATGTTTTATGACAAGCAACACTACAGCAGTCATCCTAGTGTATGCAAGGGAAGATATATAGAAAAAAGTTTGACTTTTGTGGAAGAAAGAATTTATTTAAATAATATTATTTAGAATACAGTATTAAAAAAATGTACTAATTAAGATTTTAAATATACAGGCATTTCTAGAGTACTTGTTCTCTCATCATGCCTTCTTTAAATGAAACGCTTTCTTCCCTGTCAAATCAGTTTTGTTCTTGAATCACTTAAAACTCACAGATTAAAATGAGTAATAACATCTTCTTTCTTTTATTTCATATTGCATTTCAGCTCTTCCCCTCATTTGGTACTTCAGAAATCAATCATGTAGGACCCTTAAGCTAACCTCATAGCTAGTTATGAGTATTAGTGATGCTTGGTATCTCACTGTATTATAAAGAAGCATGTTGTCAGTATTCCCTTCTCATTTCTTCAGTGCTTGCAATCTATATTTCCTTTAAGCATTTCACAATGGTATGTAGAAAAACAAAAACACACAAAATACGTAACCAAAAATGAAATAACTCACATATTTCAAATAAAATGTTTTGATATTCATACTTTCCTTTTCCAATATGGCTATTATCTACCATATTCTTTACTGAATGAAATCATTTTTGTATTCCTGACAACTTCAGTCCATTTTTTTCCTCAAATGGTCAGTTTTCTCTCACTTTGCCAAATGCTGCATAATTCTAGTAAGTTTTCTGAGCCAGGAATCAAGTTCTGTTTTAATTCAAATAGGTATTTACAATAGAAGATATTTTTGAGAGAAGAATAATGGGTAATATTCTTTCTCATTTGCCATGAAGCCCTTAAATTCTTTCATGTCTAAAAAGTCCTGTCGAGACAATGAAAATGCAATTTTCTTCCTAATAATCCAGACTTAACCGCAAGTGCTAAATGCAAAGCTTGTATCAATGTATATTACATACTTTGTGATAGCTCTTTAGCTTATGAAATACCAAGAGCATAATGTACCAAAAAAAAAAAAAAAAAAAAAAGTCCTATCCTTTAAGCTATCATTTTAATGACTACCACAGTTTTAAAGGCTATGTTATCAGCAACCAAAAGAAAAAAAAAAGGCAAAAAATCATCAAAAACCTAAAACAAAATCATGCAAGATTTGTTCATCAGTTGGATTTGATGTCTAGATCAGTGGACTCTCAAATTCAGGAAAAACAAAACCTTCTTTTTCCATAATTAAATTACAATAATATAAGCATTCACTGGTGACAATTAAAGTTGAGAACCAAAGCATTTGTTACTCACCAGAAGAGAGGAGATAGACAAATACAAATATTTTAAAAACAAACATACTTTTGAGAACATATAACACAGATAAATTTAACAGACTTGATAACTGAGAGTACAGGGGAAAACAGAATATCCTTTTCTCAGCCTTAGTACTTGTAACTACATATGATCACATTAAATGTTAGTTTTTCCTTTATAAGACTATTTTCTAAAAGCAGTATTTCAAAGATGTATTTTATCTTACTTTCACAACAAACATTTGCTTTCCAAAAAAAAAAAAAAAAAAAGACAGAGAGAGAGACAGACAGGGAGAGAGGGACTACGGTATTTTCCAGGTTTAACCATTTTTGCTGGAAAAGAAATTAGGTTTTTGGTTTTGTTTTGTTAAAAAAAAAAAAAAATCTGTTGCTCTTCATTCCCTCCTCAATCTCATTCCCAGAAAGTCTGCCTCATGGAAAATGTCTGTTTCGTTACAAACATGAATGCTTTTTTAAAACTTGTATGTGTGTGTCTTACACATCACATACAGGTTCTTCATATCCTTTTTTTCCTTTTGGGGTAATATCATCCAGCTTGTTTTTCACTATTTGGGTGAAGCCTGCAGGACGTACAATGTACAAAAGCTCAGCAAGAAAAAGAGTTTATCACATGAGCTCTACCTCCATGAGCCTAACTGCTAGAAAAGAACTGACATAAGATACACAAATCTTACGAATAACCAGAAAAATGTTTTTGATCACAATATTTATTTTTGAATAGAAACTTCTTAGTAGTGAAAATCTTAAATATCTGCTAAAAATTTGTATTTTTTCCACATAATCATCCTCCTTTTATGTCCAAGGGTAAAGCTAGGTCTGCTCCATCTTGCAAGATTTAGTAGGCAGAGATTTATCATAGGAATCACCATGGAACAAAATCCTTCAAGGCAGCTTTATTATGAGAATGTAACAAATATGCAATCCTGACCTATCTAAACTGCCAGTCATCATAGCTACGACCCAATTGGTTATGTCAAAAGCAAGGGGAGAAAAATCATAACTTTAATAATACTTACTTAAACTCAATCTTATCTCTGATTTTGATAAGCATGATCAGTTTAAACTCACTAGTGTCATGATTGAGCTACAAAAAGCAAAGGATGCAACTTAACATGATTAAGAATGAGCAAGCGACTACTAAGTTCTGTCTAAAATCCGTACTTACTTTTTTTAATCCTTAAAAGCATACCCTTATTCCAAAACAGGAAGAATGCACCAAAAACAACAAGAAAAAAAAATAACTAGGTACAATTATAACATATGTGATTTCCAATTCAAAGAGAAACATACTTAGGTTTTCTTGGTAGACCACTGTTCATAGGGGAGGATAGAGGCGACTCCTATGCTAAGAACAAAGCCTGTTCTTACAGCCTAACATTGCATCTTTTGATCGCTTTCCTTTGGGGAATGATTTATCAGGAACAAGATTAAAACCCATTTGGCAACCAAGCTCAGAATAATTGTAAAATGATTTCAGAGTATAACAGGATTTATTAGAAAGCTATTTGGTAAGATTGTCTATCCTATGGTAGCTTTTTTTTTTTCTTTCTTTTTTTTCCCTCGTGCAAAGATGCTTCAATGTACGTTTTGCACCAGATAACACTATTCCCAGAACTGCAAAACTAACCACAGAAGTGAAGTAAGATCAACACTCTCAGAGCAGGGGGAGGATTTTTAGCAAAAAAAAATACACCACATTGAGAAGTCTTACACAAAACAAAGAGGTTAAAATTCACAATAGCTAAGTGGTGAAGGTAAGCAAGGATATTTTTAATTCTCCCCACCCTCTCAGTCCCCCAAACCCACAATACTATTTTTAATTCCACTATGCATTGCTAAATGTTACTTTTACTCCTGCAGAACAAACCTAGCAATGACAAAAAGCAACAGATTAGAACTGCTTATTGATTAGAGAATATCACAACTGAAAGACTGAATATTTTTGTATTTAAGTGTCTCCTAGCAATTAAAAGGGGAAAGTATTTCCTTTATTTTGCCTGGAGTTCTGTTTATTTTCCATAGACCTATAAAATTTTAATACTTAATATGTTTTTAAAAATTCATGTAAAGATAATGTTCGTCTTATTCACTGTCTGGAATCATTCCTGAATAAGTTATTAGAGCTAAGGTGAGGAGTAAGTTTTCAGTAGTAAGAGGTTGTACTTGTCTTCTTCAGTTTAAAACCAAATTTGTAAATTATAGATGAATCAATAGGAACATATTATAGCATGTTTTCTTTTTGACAATAATACTGCTAGTTCTCAACTATATGAGATATTGTTTTATCGACATTAATATAAATTTTAAATTTTGATGTGTAAATGCAATTTCTTTATCCTAGTATTGTTATACTTAAAGTCATTTAAAGGCCATTTTATTTTTTCAGCTACTACTTATCCCATGTTAATTAAGCATAAAATAACCTACCATATTCAAGGAAAAAGTGCTTCAAACGAATGCTTTCTCAGAGTTAGATCATAAGATTCCTTTAACATCTTCCTCTCATTAATATGAATATATTCAGTACTGCTTTCATGTTTCAAGGCAGAACAATATATTACTGTAGCCAAGTGTTATTAACCACACACAACTGAAAAACAAGATTTGAAACACTGTGTAGAGCTGTGCTCCATGATGAGGTGATAGAGGTGTCAACTGATTGAATGACAAAACCTAAAGTGATTCAAATGTGCCCCATCAGATAGTCCCTGAGGCTGCATAGGTAGACAAGGAGGATGAGATTCTTTCACACAACTGCTGCAGCCCTGTGAGTGGGCACCTCTAATGCAGGTACTTGCACTTTCAGAACACAAAATGTATGTCAGAAAAACCAAACTGATTTTAGGTGTAATTAAGGATATATAAATGAGGTTTCTTGAGTGCAATCATGGCAGCTGACAAAGTTACTTCTCCCAGCCTACCACCATCTGTAACCCCCCTCAAACAATCACATATAGTTGCCTCTTTAGGACTATGCCTGCATTAGAAAATAATTTGGCATAGGAGGGGAAGGCTGTAGGTACTGAGGTTCTTCATTTCTCTTTAACAGAGAAATTTTCTCTTCAACGCTCTCTAAAAACAAGTCCTCCTGGGGAGGATACCTTCATCCTTTCTCCCTTAACTGAAGGTCTCATGGTGAGAAGTATCATATTGTCCTTCCATCTGTTTTCATAGATTAAGGAGCCAGTCAGTGCCTCTGCCATCATTGCTCCTATAAAAATCTCACATACAAATGGTTTCCATTCTGGTTCGAGTAACTTCCAGGTGAAGCCATAGTACCAGCTGTCCACTTAGTACGCTCTCCCATTCTGAGTCTGAACAGCCTCCATTAAATAGAGAAGGACTGTGGCTACAACAGCCGTTCTGGAAAAACAACCCAAGTGAACTGACATCCACTCTGCTAGGTCTCCTCTTCTGTAAGAAACAAGGTGTGTGCATATACACTCAGCAAGTTTATGGAAGCTCCTGCCATTCACAGCTTTGCCCGCAGTCACCCAGAGTCCTGCACCTTGGAAACAATCTCAGGCTATTGGGACCACAGCACCACTGGGACTACTAGAAGCCCATACAAAACTTTTGGATGCAAAAGGGTCCAACTGATACCCTCTGTCACCTTACACCACATCTTCACTAGCCATGCCTCACATTTTGAAAAGCCACAGCTGTGCTCAAGCTGGTGGCTGCCACCCTACAAAGTCTCAGAACACCAGCCATCAATGGGCAACTATCCTGGAAAGGAAAGTCCACCTGGGGAAACACAATGATCAGACCATCATCTCAACTCTCTAAATTCAAGTACAAGCAGGGCATACCACCAGTATCATCCAGGCCTTTTTGCTTTGGATTTTATGCAGAGCTTGGGAGATACATGGACAATCCATGTTCTTACCCAGTGCCTGGCCCAGGAAGGACAGGATTTCACATATTCTCACTCACTGTGCTCTCACTTTATCACGGAGTTTAGCAGACCATAAAGGCGATTTATAGAGATTACCCTACCCTGCTACTGCAGCATGCATTTTAGCTTGTAATTTTCACAACACGAAAGAAATGCAACGCACTTATTCTAACCTCATAGGAATGGTTTCCTTAGTCTCCAGGGAAAGATCATATTGCACCCAGACACTTATGTCTCACTCGGAGTTTCAATAGCTTGCAGAAATGGAGGTATCTGCATGTTCTCAGCTGCCTATAAATATTTTTGCACACAGAAGTCTTCACAATTGAAAAATAAAATCAGTAAGCCAGTAGCCAAGTATTTTCTAGTGTACTTTGGAAAGCTACCCCTTATGCTAAAACAGGACAGCAGCTTCACAGAACACTTAACTGCTAACTAACCATGCCTACTTCCACTATATTTATACATTTCTTTTCTTTCTTTCTTTTCCTTGATCGACTCAGAACCTACAATACACAAATATAGCTCCAGTGCTACTGAATGCCCTCTATCTACCCTTGTTTTCTCCCAAACATTCTGGTTTCAGGAACAGCTGGTGAGCATATTAAACAAATACAATGCTTTGACTTTTTGATGATTCCTGGGATTTCCTATTTTACCCTGATCTCTTTGTGTGTGTGGCAGATTTAGGAACCTATTAAAATAAATCTTTTCCTCCCAGATTTTTTCTCCTTTACTTGCTACTTTGCAAGCAATGCCATAGTGGAATCTGCAGTTTAAAATCAGGCAAAAATCAGGAAATATGGAACTGGTATGGACTGATAATCTCTAAATTTCTAAATATAATTTAGAAATGAGATAGAAAGAGTTTGGGCAACGTGACAGTTTGATTGTCTGATCTCAATTTGCCTATTATATCTTTTTACAAAAGTGAATGAACTACAGTAACTCTTAGAAGGTAGATCGCTTCTTTGCTGGTAAACAGCTGGGTCATTGGTGGAGAAGGCTCCAGAGTGCAAACTGTGCAAAAGGGGCAGTGAGAGAGCCATAGCCAGGAGCTTGCAACGCAAACAGAGAGATGTAGTGAGAAGCAAGGAACAGTCACAGTCAGACCTCAGAATGCATGGATGGAAGTCTTCCTAGGGACCAAGAGGGACTGGACAAAGTTGCAACTCAAAAAGAAAGAAACCTAGCATGGAGTTAAAGAGCGTTCTGACTCACACAGAGTGTTCTTTATTTAAAACATGAAGCACAGTACTTTTCAACTTAATAGAACTTGCATTTTTTTAATATGGAGCTGTTTTTTTTTCCCCTTCCTTTTCCCCCCTTTTTAAGCTTTCTTTTGGGAGATAGGTATAGGGAAAATTTTTCATCAAATTCACTGCAAAGAAGGTTCCATTCCATCACTGTAGCATCCATCAGGTATCACAGTAGAGTACTTAACATGAAATAAAGACAATCTATGATCTTTGTTACACAATTTCCAGTAGAAATTGGCCTTAACGATCTCTGAACATATATGAAATTAAGATGTTGAGGAAGCAAAACCAACTACCTTGCTACTTGGGTAAGGCTGAGCTTAAAATCATATCAGTCTCTTTGATTATTTATTTCTATTATAATGTATTGAAAAAGTCTTACATTTCCTGATTTTAGTTTCTTTCCAAACCTACCAGAACCCCATTGCAAAGCAGGGTTGAATGTTCAGAAACCTACAGCAATGACTTGAGAAATGAGTACCACAAATGTACCTCATGCGTTAACTTATTTCCTTTTACAAACACATCAGTTTTCTTTCAAATGTGATCACAGAAAACTAGAAGTTCAGTTATTCTCTCAGGTATCTATGTCTGGAAATGACTGTAGAATTTTACAGAAAAAATGTGATACAAATTCTCAGAAGATCCCAAGGCAAAATGAATTTTTTGGTAACCATGCATCTCTTCCTTAGAAATAATATCAGAGTAGGTCTCCCTACGGCTGAGTATTTGTTCATGTGCCTTATGAGGAAGAACTTGGAAAACACTATGTATTGTCCAAATAGGTGACATCCTCTGTAAAAAGCTTTATTTATTCAATTGCTTCTATACCATCTAAAAAGGGAATCAAATAATGGCAGTAAGAATAACTAAAACCAAAAAGGAAAGTGTTGTAAAAATGTCAAGTTTGCTCTGATATAGGACATTGAAGGAATGTTATTTCCAGTATTTTCATTGTAAAGAAATAAAACATAATGCAAATGTTATGAGGTTACAAAATCAGTGTTGTACTTGAGTAGCCTTGGACTGCAAAGACTGATCTACTCATAAAACAAACTTCAGTAAGCTTACAAATTTGGTAGTGGATAGTTCTCTTAGCAGGTAAGACTAAGGAAAAAGTACATTTGTGAAGAGCTGTAAATTCTACAGAGAAGGAACACTGAGTGCATAAGCAGAGAAAGCAGAGAAAGTTTAGTAAGAGATCAACTTGATTATACTTGCAAATACAAGAGGGAAGCATGTAGAAAGTAAAAATTAGGACAGATTATTGAGGACAAAAATAAAGCTTATGTGTGGGAGAAAAGAAAATGAAAGGTCAAGACACAAATGAGATGCAATTAGTAAAAGGCATAAGAATGACAAGAAATCACTTTCTAAGTATAAGAGGAAGACCAAAGAAAGCATTGTTCTGCCACTAATCAAGAAAGAAAGCTATGAACAGATAACACAGAGAAGGCTGAAGCATTTAATGACTTTCTTGCATCAATCTGTACTAAAAACATCCATTAAAGAGCAGTGCCTAGCATAATTAATACCAGCAACAAAGGGGGAAGATGTCAACGTGGAATAGGAAAGACATGGGTTAGAGAGTACTTAGATAAGTTAAATCAATGTGATCTGATGAGCTTCATCCTAGGATACTGGCTAATGCAATCAAAGAACAGTTAATAATCATCTTTGCGAACTCTTGGAAGATGGCTGTGGTACCAAAAGATTGAAAACCTATACTTAAAAGGAGAGAAAAAAAAAGAAGCTTTAGAACTATGTAAGAGTTGGTTTGACTTAATTCCCCAGAATAAAATAATTTTTAAAAAATAAATGCTGTTTGTAACCAGTGTGAAACCAACAAGGGGATGAATGAGAGCTGATCTAGATTCTGCAGTAGGCAGCTGAGGCCAGCATTTGAGCATTAACACCCTGGATAGCTGAAAATGAGCCACAGCCTGCAGATATTTGGAGTGTAGGAATTCCTAAAGTGCCTGGAGGGGCAAGGTGTCACTTGTACTGAATGGTCAGTAGTATTTAGTAACATCAAACCCAGAAAAGAAAAGGCAACTCAGGACATCATGGTGGTGTTAGATGTCATCCCTCTGAGCAAACCACAGTAAAAGGGCTAAGACAGAATCACTGTCCAATGCCAATCTGACTGGGTAATTTTACTGGAAGAGAGCTTGTTCAGTGGTAAAAATGGGTCTGCCTTGGCTCTGATTCCTCTGTATGTTATTATTAATAACCTGTATGCTGGAATAAATAGGAATATAAAAATAGGAACAAATAATGGGGGAAGTACAGAACACTACACTGGAGCTGATACAACTGACTCTATTGATATAAAGTGTAAAGCAACTACAATTTGATAATGATCTCCAAAAAGCATCTGAGGTTCATAGTAGATAACTGTTTGATGATGTGTTGACATGTTTTTTTTACAATAAAGACAAACATCACATAGAATTTGATAGACTTATGGACTATTAATCGGATGAAGTTACCTTCCTACTTCATGAACACTGGGAAGACCTCATCTGGAATAGTGTATCCAGCTTTACATGTCTGGGTCTACTTTTTCTTTATAGTGAGATCTCTCCAAAAGAACAAATGGTTCTTAAATTCAGAAAAGCAAGGATTTATTAAACTATTAACTAAAATTCCTAGTTTTTTAAATACAAATAGAACAGAAATAAAAAGGATTTATATGCAATGCTGTCTCTCTCTATCTGCTGCATCCTTGCTTCCAGCCTACTCCATTACTAAGTTGCAACAAATTGCGCTCAATCCTTTGTGCTCCAACATCTCTGAAACTTGCCAGTCTGCTCCTTCTTATCAGGAGATCAGGTCCTCCTCCTCCCACAGACTCCCATATCTTTACTGTGATTTTCTCACTCCCTTCTTCTGCTTGCCATACTCTACTTGCATTTTCCAGAAGCCCGGCTTCCTGCCAGGCTCAGCTGCTTCCCAGGAAGAAAGAGGTCCCCTCTGTCTCCAGATATGTATCTGAGTTAATCCCTCTCCTGAAAGGACCATAACATACAAAATGAGAAGAACCAAATGAAATATACCCAAGATGCCATCTGCCCCACTCCTGTAAGCACTCGTAAGAAATAATCTGTTCTCAAGAAGAAAAGAAATAATAGTCTTAAATTTCAGCAAGAAAGGCTCAGGTTACAGACAAGGTAAAAACATCTGGCAATAAATACACTAAAGCACTGGAAGAGATTACTTGGAAGACTGGAGTCTCTCTCATGAAGTCATGAAGATACTTTAAAAAGAACTAGGTCTACATCTGTCAGCAATAATACCAATATGACTCACCTACAGAATATAAGGATAGGCAAGATGATCTCTCAAGACTGCATATAGTATTTTTTTTTTAGATTTATTCAAACATATTTTGATACATTATGACTTTATTAGGACATTGATTTCATTATATGTTAAAAATAGAGTGTTAATTTTGCACATTCCTGATTACAGTGGACTGAGTGATCCTGAAAGGCACACAGACTTGGAGGTGACATGAAAACATGCGAGAAGAAGCTACTTTAAAAACATTAAACTTGACTAAAAATTTGTTGAAACTTAATATTTTTGAAGGAAGTTGTGCTTTGAAGTTTTGAGTTTGCTTGATTCATATACTGACGAGTATGGACTAAAACTTATTAAATCTGATGTGACATGGAATCACTCCAGTCTGTGTAGGATATTAGGCAACCTTTAAATTCAGTGGTGAAGGTAGACAGAGATGAAGGACAGTTTAATGCTTTTCTTTGTGATAGGTATTTCCCCCCCTAAAATTAAAAGTGTATGAACAAATCCGTTCATACTGAACTAAGTTCTTAAGAACTTAAGAACTAAGATTTTATTTAAGGTTTTCATACAGTTGTGCAGCTACTGGATAATGATGTAATTGCTATATAAGAAAATCATCAAACTTCCTATCACAAGAAAGCAACAGGCTTTTTTTTATTATTATTCTTAGTCTAGAGATACAATCCTTATGTTTTTGGTTTTGTTTTATCTCCCCATGATCTTTCTTCCAGCAGACCATGTAGAGAATACAGGGTTATGAGCAGTAAGTGAAATCTGCCTCCAGCTATTTCAAGTTAGCTGTTAACATTTCTTCTAAATGATACTTCTTAATTGATCCTGAATTTATCTGTTATCATTTATAGCAGGTTCAATGCTTGAAAGCAATACTCTAAAATAACATTTTGTCATCTCCAAGTCAGTTTTGCAGCAAACTTCTGTATGATATCCAATCTTTATGTTATGTAAAGAAATAAATCACTGCCATATCCCACATAGCTCACTGGCCTTTTTTTTTCCCCCTTCCTGCAACTGAGGCATGTAGCTTCAATACATGTGCAGTGAATATTGTAAATGACACTTGTGTCATACACTTGCTTCCAATATTACCCAGAATGACATTTGTGACACTCATAAGGAAAAATAATAATAACAAAAAAAGAATGCTTATCAGATTGAAAAGCCCAGGGTACTGCTACAATGTACAGAACAAGCAACCTTATGGCCACATTTCAACTAAACCTGTACACTGTTCAGAATGAAAGTGTTTCATTCAGGATGAAATTGGATCCCATCATGTTTACATGTGCTTCAAAATCTATTCCTGTAGAGCATTAGGAAAAAAAAAAAAAAAGAAAAAAAAAAAAGGTTAAAATTCTGACTCTGCTAGTGACAGAAAGGAGCAAGTCACATCATATATGTGCATGTACGCGTGTTTGTGTGTGTTTTCTTGTCTTACCTGTTTGGAAGGAAGTTGTAAAGAAACCCTCACTTAGGTGCACAAAATAGCAGCAAGAACATAACTCATTATTGCATTTGCAGGGCCAGTCCAGAGGGGAAAAAGACCTGTCACCCACACAGGGTTGAAAGGAAGTTTTCTGAGAAGCCGTTATCAATCTGCATAATTTTTGTAAACTGGATAATTTTTTTTTGTGTGAACATGAACCTGGTCCTACAGAGCAGAGGCCCTTTTACACAACCGCCACGTAGACAGAGTTGCAGCAAGGGAAAGGAAGTTCCACAGAGCCAACTAGATGTTACACATAAATAAGCCTTCCCCAGTCTCTGAGATCCCTGAGTTCTTTCTCTTCAGCTCAGAAGTGTTTTAGAAATTAAAACCCACTTCTGCATGCTCTTCTTCAATTAGGGCTAAAATTACCTCAGGGGTTTGAAGATGAATGTGAGATCATTACAAAGATCCCTTTAAATAGGAAATAGATCAGGACACAGGAATTTAAAGAAAATGATATCTACTTTGGACTTTTACTCTGCCACTCATGTTCTTTAGAGACTGATCTTGACTAATCATTCAGTTTTAGTACTGCCAGATAAACTGGTGTTTTATGTGTCTGTATCTGTTGCACAGCTTATAATCTGTTCTGTCCCAGTACATGATTCCAGCAGAAGTTATACCTTCAATTAATAAATCAATTTATCTCACCCTTGCTTCCATAGATGGCACTGAAAAGGAGAGAAGAAGAGAGATGCTACGGAGAGCTTCTCTGAAGTAAGGTCCAGGAAATGTTTTTTTCACAGTAGGGAATGGACACTGTTGTGTTCCTTAAATCTTTCTGAAAGATGTTTTAGGACATATATTTAAACCTGTAGTAGATTTGAGACTGTGTTTTAACCCCTTCTTTCTCTTCTTGTATTACACAATCTAGAAAATATATTTTCCTGAAAAAAATACGTATCACAAACTTATGTCATTCAGATAAGAAATATCTGTCTCAGCTACCCTGCGTGATAATGATTATTATTAACAGAAGATACTAAATGCAAGCTGAATTCTCAGCAGCATTACTTCATACACATTTTAATGGACTTTCTGGATTTGTAAAGTGTGCAGGTTCTATTCCTCCATGAACTAAATTCTCATGTGGTTTTAGAGCCTACATAATCCATGGTAACATTCTCCTCTGAGAAAGAAGAAAGAGGAAGTTTCAGGGTAAATGTTTCTGGTTTACACCAATCACCACTATCCAAAACATCAGGACAATTCAAACGAGCTGTGGGTCACTCCCCCCAGTCTGCAAAGCAACAGCTCATCACACAGGGATAGAAAGTTTTAGGCCATGTCAGTTAATCTGGCATATAGCATACTGTTCCCTTCAGCCTTATCTCTTGATAAAAGAGCCTTCGGATGGACTGCAGATGGGCATGCTAAGTCATATGGCAGGGATAACATAATGTAAGATGTGTGATGTGCACAGAGCTCTTACATAACTTCAGATGAACCTCTGCATTTTAGGTCTTCACTTATATATTCAGCAGCATTTCCTCTGCCCTACTATCTTGAATAATAACACAATTAGAATTCTGGATCTTTAATGAAGAGAGAGTAATTAGGATTCACAGTTAGATACCAATTTGCAGATAAGCCCAGAGGTGAGAGAAAGGCAGCTTTGCTGTACTCTAGGAAAAGAGTACATTGCAACAGGTCCCTGTCTGTAATACTGTGAGAAACCATGGCAGGCCAGCATGGCCACAGGGAGGAGCAATGTCAAAGCTGTGTGCATTTCTTCGTCTCATCCACAAATGTGGAGGAAAAGAAAGATGAGTTCTTATAGAGGCCACCTCCTTCTGAAGAGAAGACTTATAGTAAAGAATATGAGTACAAAGCATAGGAGGAGCTCCTTCCATACCATTTAGACCATAACACTAATGTATGGCATTGACCAGTCTTTAACAAAACTAGAAACTTATCACACTCTTAACATCTACTCATTTTTATTTGGATTGGAAATTGTTCACAATTTAAAGCATACTAGAATTTTGTAACTATTTAAAGAGAATTCTAAGACACAAACAAATTATTTTCTATTATTTATAATAGTTTAATATTTTGGTTTTTTTAATAATCTTTTTCTGTTTAGATGCTGACATAGATATTTCAAAGGACCTGATCCTGAGATGGAACAGACATTTTTCTGTGTTCATTTCAACATAATTCTTTAGATCAGAGACTATTGTTCAATATAAAGTTAAGCTTGCCATTCTTAATTTTCTCTGATGATTTATGGATCAAAGCATCATTTGTTTGGATCTTTTTAAAGCCAAGAGTTGCTTTAAAGGACTTTCACAAGGGTTACTTCACGAAACTGGAAGCCTCCCAAGATGCCCGATCTTGACTAATGGCCAAGATGAAGCTGTGTCTGAATTTTCAATGACTATACAGCCTCCTCAGCATGCTTTAAGGGTCTACTCATGTAGTCTTTATGCACACAGAGTTCACACTGATTTTAAAGGAATGACACATACATAAGGAACGTAGAATTAGATCTTTTTCTAGATATACAGAAGAAAATTTCTCCTGTTCTTACGGAGTATGCCCATCAGTAAGAACAATGCATGCCTCCATTTGTAGTACAGTTTAAAAGAAACTTTTGCAAAATCACTGTTTTGGCTCAGACTGGAACACTCACTCTTGCTCCATACTAACATAAGCAAGTAAGAACAAGCAAAATTATGCCATATGGTTTGATTAGATTAATGGTAAGATTATTCTGAAGGTATCCTACAGAATCATCATTTCAGAATTTGATTGGTGAAATTACTAAAGTAAATTCCACAGAGTCCTTTTATTTTATTCCTTTATTTATTACACTCCAAATCGGTACCTGGATAAGACAAGATACCACAGGCACCTCTTTATCGCTGATTAAGCATAGTAAATGAATTATTCACTAGGAATATTTTCTCAGTCCTAACAGATGTAATGGAAATCTGTTCTTTAAGTCCTGCACTTTAGATCCTGGAACACCTTTCCCTCAATGCAAAGAAGACACCGAAATAAAGAGAATAAAGTGAGATGAAAGGAAATTAAGAACATTGGGATGGTGATTCATCATAAACACAAAGGAAAATATACTTACAAGTCTAAAGAGAATTTATGTCCATCCCTACGTGAGACTAATGAACTGAACAGTTATTAAGGGGATTAAAGTACCAGACTTGCCTGCACCTAGACAGTGGTCTCTCACCTCTTGTCCAGTCCTATTCTCTGAATAGTCTATCTCTTACTCTTTAAATAGGTACCAATACAAAGTAAAATGTGCATCATTCTTGGGTATATAGACCTCTTACATCAGAGTTGCTCTTTGTGAGTTCAAGCTTCCACACAGAAAAGGAAAGGAGGAAACAAGATGTACCTACTAAGCACAAAAAGCAAAGAAAAAAAAAAGACATAATGTGTCATTCTATAGTACAGAAGGAAATCCAAGACCAATACTGATACCTGAAATAGTAATTCCTAAACATTCTCTTTTTATAAACCAATTAACAGACTACAAATTGAATATAAGCCAAATTTTATCATGAATATCAGACAATATTGATTTTCCATTGGACTTGCAGTACTTAGTTTGGAAACTGCTTACCTAGAAACGTATCTCATTTCCAGGCAAAACAGCGTGCTGGCTGAAGAAATGAGGTTGTCTAAGCTCTGCCACATTTTTGAGAGCTGAGACTTTCTTTGTCCTACTTCTCCAGCCAAGAGTGTATAAATAAGTACATGTGTATTTGCAGAGTATGAAATTTAGTGTCCAATATAAGTGTATGAGTATGTACGTTTATCCAGGCGCCAAACTGGTTAACTCTCAACTCCGGTTACTAATTATATGAGAATACTCCTGTGTTGCATAGCTTTGGTAAGTTGTTTGCTATATAGCTATTGTGATACACAATGACATGAAGTAAACCTTTGCATCACAGGAGAAAATAATGCTAATAACCAGGAGATATTCTGATTTCTTCCAGAAGGGATCATTAAGATTAATTAATGTGTTATTATTACAGAGGAAATCATTCTCTTTGATACAGGAAGTCAGTATATATGATTTTAGCATTTCTAGAAAAATACATAGTTTCACAAGGCCCACAAGTTATATCCTTTGAAACATTCTTTTCTCACTGAAGAAAAAAAAAGCACAATAAAAATTTCAGTATTTCAGCATAGAGAGAAAATTCAGATCTGAATATAGGAGTATACAACATCTTTTGGTTATTTCCATTCTTCTGTTTCACACTTTACACCAGAGTAGCCTGGATATCATATTCTTGAATATGTTTCACTGTATAGTCTTGTAGTTCAACACAACTGTTGCTCTAACTTATAAAATGGGAGATCAAAAAGAATAATTGAATTAAGAAATGTCTTTCTTTTATAATACATGCAGGACTTAAATTATACTGAGGTGGAATTTCTCTGTATATAACCTAAGAGTTCTGATGGCAGTTATAACACTGCTTGTGTCAGTCTCAGATCATGATGTGATCCTTCTCTGTGTAAAGTTGTCTCACAGGTTCTTTCACATTTATGACCAAAGGCTGTAAACTATATTATTATGCCACTATGTCTGAAAGTACATGTTCCAAGTTTAGGTGTTTCTAGATCAAGAATTAGATGAAAATTCTCTGCATTTCTGCAACACTAGCAAAAAGAGAAGAGGTGAAGCATAAGTGAATGGCTGAGAAAGAATGTCTTGACAGAACAAGTATTTGGTGATGCTAACAGTAGGGGCCTGCACTGGGGAAGGCAAGTTTGGACATGCGGTATGCATGGAAAGAATATTAAGCAGAAGAATGTTTCTACCTACCTTTAATTCAGATTCTCAAAAAATAGTATGAAACTCCATTACCGAATAACTATACTTTCATGACTCAGGGATTCCAACCAAAGACTGGAGAATTTTGGTGTTGCAGACAATTAGTTGATTGCCAGTGCTGCCAGACGAAAAGGAGCAACACTTACAGGTGGTTTTCTGGTTTAGTAGACGAGGGATGACCTACAATGCAACGCCAAGTTTTATTCAAAGAAATATAAGCAGATTATAGGGCTGATATCATAAGTAGAATGCTGGGAATAACAACAGTCATGAAATCAGTTTTTATATATGTGACTCTACTGGCCAGTATGCACAGAATAGTGCAAGATTAACCCCTGTATTCTTGGTACATGACAGAAAGACTATGCTGTCTCATGAAACATGACTTGTCATAATTTATCTGTCTGTTTGCTTTTCATAACAGAAAAGGTATACTACAAGGATGATTTCTAGAAGATAGGTTATTTGGAACCTGGACACTGAAGGTGGCTCCTCCACGATCCAGCCTACTGACAGGTTCTGTTCAATAGGAGGTTAGAGGTGGAAAGGGACCATATCAGATGATGTTGGATGAAGACAATATTCTTCAGGTTCATATTCCTAAGAAAATCCTACATTAGCTTAGTGGTTCACAGAACAAAGATTGCACTCTTACCATAGGATGAGGAGGGAGACTGAAATTTGTTGCAGCCTTGAAGAGGAATAAAACAATTCAGGGTGTATCATGTTAACCAACCTACAGAGCCTGATAAAAATAGCCGTAGCGCTGGAAACCACTTCCACAAAAGATTCTTTCTATGATCAACCATTTAAACAATTTTAGAAACATGTATTCCTCATCTTTTTGCCAAATAATCTATGCACAAAATATTTCCTGAGGACGGCTGTTTCTAGCGTCTATGTTCATCTAGTATTAACTAGACTAGAGTTAGTAAAGTCTACCTTCCTCAAAAATCAACAGGCATTCAGTTAGTTTCATTTATGAGTCTCACAGTTGGTAATATAAACAGTTCAGTCTAAGATTTTTCCCACTGGAGCATTAAAACAGAGTACTATAGGAAAGAATAAAATCGTAAAATGCAAACCCTCAATGAGTCTTAAAGAGAAAGGTTATGTACAACACAGAATACAGTAAACACATTAACTATGTTATCCTAATATCATAGTGTAAAAAGCTCTTTGCTGATGAATCTTCATTTCTCTTTCTCCTTCCCTGATTCACATATATGTAGTTTTTATGAGTTGACTGAGGCTTTTAATTTATGGGAAAGCCTGGAGACGTGAAGAAGTACATAATACAGTTCCAAGAAAATGAGAGAAAGTCTCTGAAGAACAAGCCAGCCTTAATATATTGTACATATAAATCAAGAATAACGATATCCAAGCTCTTCATATGGGGACTAGCAATCTTAGCAGCACTGGACATGTCCTTCAGGCAATGCAAAATGCACAAATCATGACTTTTCATTAATGAAGTATTTTTTCCCAAGGCTATCATAAAAGCAAGTTTATTACATTCACTCAGTGGGAAGCAGAGAGAGGCTTTTCTGAAGTCTAATTTCTTTATAAAATTGTCTTGATAAATGTTAATTTTAAAATCTTCCAAGCTGTCTATCCTCACTGATTTTGTTTTCATAAAGGAATTCAGAGGGTTGAATTTTCCCTGAGACAATAGCTCCTTGAAGGCCTTTGGAGAGTGAATAGTGAATTTAACTGACCTCCAGAATAATCTAAATGATGAATAACCTCTAGGACACCGGGGGCAAGTGAACTTTCCCTCACTGCATGCCAGGGCTAAACTACAGTGTCAACAGCTTTGTGAAGTGAAATCTGGCTGCCATGGGCTATCTTGTAATTACTTGAAGTTCTGTACAAATAGTAGTTACAGCTACCTGCACACACCCATTAACTTTTAGCTGCTCATTTGTCTTCTTCCATCATGTTCACAGAATTCATAGCCATGTGGCAATTATGCAAAAAAAAGAAAGCTAAGAGTGTTTTAGCTCTGTTTTTGTGATTTTAATTAACAAGCAGTTTTGATAAGCAGTTTAGTGTTTTCAAATATTGGTAAACATCAGCGTTTATTTCTATCGCAATGTTATTTCAGCTCAAGTGAGCTAACTTGAATCCTGCACAAGTGTTTTCTGAACTAAATGCTGCAGAACAATGAAAACGGACTATTTTCATTCACTAGAATTTATACAAGACATTTTTACTTCAGTTTGAAGGATTGTAAAGGAAAAATGGTAAGATGAAATTTCTGAATTTTTGTCTGATTTCCAAGCAAAATTATGGCAACTGATTTTCTCATGGTTTACACACAACAAAATACATCGCATCTGCCGTTGCACAAAAATTATTTGGTCGCACCTCAAAGTTTATCTATATGTGTGAATTAAAGATTCCAGCTTAAAAAGTATAGAATTTATATTAATGTTCTGCAATACCGTATGTACTTTACCAAGTACTGGAAATCAGTCTATGTCATATTTAAAAAGTCCAAGATATCTAAGAACTAACAACCAATCACAGAACTTGCATAAGAGCAAAGTGACTCAGTGTGGGTGGTGGGAACTGTGTGTCTCTGCTGCAAGACTTCTAAGACTGTTTTCAGTGCTAATGGAATTGGGCATGGCAATTTTAAAGGGTTGAGAGATGAACACACCCTAGGTACTGGAACTGTTTAAGTTTAGTGGTTTCATAAGACATTCGTGAAGAGGTGTCAAATTCACATTTCGTTTGCCCATGTGACACAAAATCCAGTATCTTTAATCTAGGAGGTTCATGCTTCCCAAAGCCACTTTCAATTTTTGTTTAATACCAGATTAGATACTATATTTTATTTTTGTTTCCCTGGGAATGACATCTTAAATCTTTGGTTTCTTTTTATTCAGGGCTTATAATTTATTTAGAGACAACTAGAGCTATAATAGGGTATTGGACATGTAGTATATATGCATATTTATTATATTTCAGTTTTTCACACTTCTTTATTCACCCTCTCCATTACATTAAGGTCCACATCAAATAATGAAAATCCTAGAATGAACTTACAAATACCTTGAGATTTCAGGAAGGTATGACCTCAGGAATGCTTTAATGTATCTTGCTTCCTTACTGTGTCTCAATGTAATTTTGAAGTTTTTTGTGTTCTGCACTAGAAGTTTTAAGTTAGTTAAACTTAGGGGATGGTGGTGGTGTTTGGGTGCCCAGCTTATTGTGCGGTGGGCCAGGTAAAGTAAACTTCTGTGAACTCATTCAGAGCAAGGATTTTTTTGTACTACTGCTGGTAACTGAGGGGGTTGGATTCAGTGACCTAGATGGTCCTTGTCAGACTCACATTTCTAAATTTTCTCAGTTGAACAGAACTACTGCAGTGCATTTTTCAAGATAATAGCATGTGAAATGTTCTGCATATAAATTAAACAACTATCAACTACTTTAATGTAACAGTTCATAACTCTAAACATTGAGTCCAGAAACACATGTCAGTGCTAACTTGGGACATCAAAGAGCCATTACATAGAGAGTTAGAGCATGTTTTCTTCCCAGTATTTTATGTTTCCAGGTCTAGAAGCTAAATATACACACACACATATACACACTCATACAGATACACTCAGTCACACACTCATTTAAATGTTCATGGTTATACCAGGTTCTTTCTCACATTAAAACAGAATGTCTGCAGAATTAGCACCCACAGATCTCACAGTGTATCAGCACTTGGCTTCAAGTCCAGGCAAAACTTAACTTTCAAGTCCAGGCAAAACTTAACTAAGCCCAGTCAATCTGCATCTTCGTGCATTTTAATAAATAAGTCTGAGATCACTGAGTAAGACTTGTGCAGAAGATTCATTTCTTAATAAATTCAGTATGATAGCAGCAAACAAAAAGCAATGAGTTTACTTGTTTTAACAAATGTTTTATTTAACCAGGCACAAAACACCTTCCTACCAGAAACATTTAATTTTTATTTTTGTCTTAATTATATTATGACAAATGTAATCTTGAATGTCTTCCTTATATGTCTGAATCTTTCTTACTTCTTTGGGTAAACTCTGCCAGACGTTAAATTCACAAAATGCTTCAACTGATCGCAATCGTATTTTGCTAAGAATAAACTGCTTTTATTATAAAATGTTTATGCAGATTCACACAAATGCTCACTACTCAGCAAGAATTTAATCTGCTAACTTATACAAAAGTTACTTCACCCTTTCATACTCCAAATTAGTAAGAGATCTTGTAGACTGACTTAAACTCTCCCCAGCAATTTATCAGAATTCTGATGTGCCAGCCTTTGCCCTAAACATCTTTCTCATTCCTTTGTGATCAAATTCATCATCAGCTACTGCAGAGGCCCTCTTCTTTTGCCAAAGTTCTGGGCTTGCAAACACCAGCCATATATTAGATCTTTTTTCCATCTATTTTTGCTCTCTAAAAATTTTTCATACACCATGCTACCACAAGATCAGTCCAGAGCCTTTAGCAATATGAGCTTTTCCTTCTTCAGAAAGGAGGAAAAAAACTAAAAGGGGGAAGACAAGATTAAAATATGAACATATGAGTTAAAATTATATTATTATGCATAGTTTCAGATCTACTTCTTTAAAATTGTACAGGTGTTCAACTTCTGCATAGGCTAGTGCACTTTTGGGTATTTGGAATACAGCCGACAGCGTGTAGGAATAGCACAAGATGGTGCTGGAAAAAGTTGTCTGAAAGCTAGTATTTTTCAAAAGCATATGCTTTTTCCCACTTAAAAATGCCTTCCTAATAGATGACTACTTAGTGTTTTGCCATGTGGTTTCAGAATGGCTAGCTTCACGTATTCTGCACTGCCCTCATACTTTCAGCAGTAGTAAGACTGGAGGTTCATACATTAGCTTATGTAAAACCACAGTTTCCTTTTTCTTCCATGCTCCCTGCACTTTTTTACATTGCCAGAACAAATAAACTGACCTAGAAGACACAGTGCAAAAGACCACCCTGTGTGATCCATTTAATGGCTTTGTTTTTCTGAATTCTATAACCCTGTACTAATGTTCATCTCTGCATGGGTTTGCTTTAATGAATCAGATATTCTACAGGCCTGAACACAGATCTCATATTCAAGAGCTTCTGAATCCTAATTTTGGCTCTCTTACAAGCTGAAAACCCTTGAGTAGATATATTGTACCTCAGAGTTTAAAGCAGGTTTCAGGGCACATTATTCTCAAAGGAACATTATGGACACTTCTAACACATATAACCATACTACAAAGCCACATGGTGCTGTAACATTGAGTTATTGCTGCCTATAGCTTCTTAAAATCCTAGTTTTTAATTCTGCATTATACATGTTTTTCACACTTATTTAATCCATAAAAACACATCAAATACATTCCAAGTTCACTATCAGTTCATAGTTCTGACATGAACTGCGTATTTTCATTGCTTTTAATCTATGTTTGAAATTGTAAGAAGTCTTAATTATCATCTGATCATATTTAGCATTCTGGCTACATTGTGTTGCAATGTATGCTGAAATTCCTTGCCTACATCACTCTGACTCTATGGGCCACTGTTGCAAGAGGTGGTCTCATGCCTAGCTGTCTGTTTGTCTGTATTAGCAACTGTGTCATAAATCAGATTAGGAAGCTAAATTATTAATTTTGAGAAGTAGCAGTTCCCTGATCAGAGCAGCTACATGAATTGCTAATGCTTAGTCACAGAAATGGCAAAGTGACAGGCTAGTAGCAGAAGAGGAAAGGTGGGACTGTTCTTTCTGGCAAAAGCCCACATTTACATTGCAACTAAACAGATGTTTAATTTCAATTTCTGTTTCTATAGTTAGATAGTTGGACATATTCTAAAACTGACTAGACATACATTAGGGTAAATTTTCATATGTATATCTTCATATCTTATAAAATTATCTTGAAATTCAAGTGTCAGTGCCTGTTGATCTTTACATTTTTTCTGTGCATGCACTATAGGTATATGGCCTAGCACATCGAATGAAGGAATGTCACATTTACACGTGCCTTTTTCTGAGATTTCTACTATCTAATCACATCTGTACTGATGTATGTATGTCTGCTTCCATGCATATATAATTCCCTGTACTTATACAGACTATGCTTCTGTGGCATCCACTGATCATTTTATGCAAAAGCTTTAGAAGAGATTTGTTTTACTCTATCCTGTTACAACAGCTGTGCAAAGGATAAGAGCTTTATAGACTCTTTAGAGAGCTTAACAATTAAAAGCACAATCCCCATACCAACATCTTACCTTCCAAGAAAAAATAAATGAAACATTACCACTTAGTAATGGTAACACTTAAAGAAATCTGGAATTTATAAAGCATACACTTTCAAATACTTGAATCCAACCCAGTAAATAAACTAATGATTTTCAATTAATTCTAGAGGTGCCCCATGCTGTTAATTGGACCAGTTAATTTAGCACAGTGCCTGTCAGGAAAGTACCTCTTACATATGCCATTTCACATATTCAAAGAGCCATTCCTTAAGAAACTGTTTTATTTATATCACCTATCATAGCAATTCAAAAGCAATTTCCTGAAGTATTTTACTCCTGAAATTTAAAACGGTTCAAGGTAGCTGTTATCTCTTCCAAGAACAAACACTTTGCAGTAAAAAGAAAAAGAAAAGAGTACTCTGGGTTGTCAGAGTTCTTTTGTTTTGGCTTGCTTTATTTAAAGGAATTTTTAGTTATTATTGAATTAGGGAAGAGTTCGTAATAAAAGTTTACTTTTGTAAAGGGTAGTTTGAATGTCTTCTCTGTGGAAAGCTTTTTTTCTTTTTTCCCCCCCTCCAGTTTCCAATTTTCCATACAACTGCTTAATTAAGAATCTGTTGTGTTTCTTAAAAATTAGTAGTGACAGCAAGATTTTTGTCCCATCTCCTACTTTCCAAAAGCTGAAGCCAGCTAATACGGGATCTGACAGTGTCCCTAACGACACTTACACAATATTTTTTTTCCTAACTCTTTCCAGGCTGGGACACAAAATACATCACTTAACTAATTTTACACTGAACAAAGATAGTATTCAAGATGGCTTCAGAGAACAAGAAACAGCAGAAACACAGTTTTACATAGATCTGATGAGCATCAGTACTGACCATTCATGTAAATTACATGAACTATAAATATCTGAAGGCAGAGTATAAAAAAGCATTAGAAAAATGCTCCTCGAAGTTACTGATTTTAAGGAAAGTTGCCTGTAAAGATACTGGAATTCTCTAGATAAGTAACTCTTTTTTCAGTGTGGATAAGGCCCAGAAGTAACAAAAAGAAACCCCATTTTTCATGACTGTCTTCATTCCAGCTCTGAAGTTTGCATAGCTACTTTTTTTTTTTTTTTTCTACAGGTATTTCCTAATATTTGTGAGAGCAGCTAGCAAAGAGATTATTGACAATTTGCACTAACCTGGGAAGTTCTTCACCCTAAGGATATTCCAGAAAAAAATGTCATTTTAGTGTAAATGATGTCTACAATACATAACTTATTACACATTTTCAAAGCCCATTTGTTAAGCGTTGTACACAGATACATACAGATGTTATAGTATATGTCATTGCCTTACGCCATTCTTTTCTATAAAAATTCTTCTGGTCTACATAGTATTTTCATACTAGCTGGTTTTCCATTAAAAAGACAATTTCAAAATAGAAAATAAATAGAAAGTCTTTCAAAGAAAACACACAGCCTAATACCAATTTTGTCTTATATCTCTTTCACTAAGTTGCTGACTTTCCTTGGAGTACAAAGAAATTCCGTTGTATAATGAGATCTCATCTTTAAGGTTACATCAGAGTTGTAAGAAAATGACAAGAATAAAAATTGCTAAAACCTATTAACAGAACATGGCACCATGTAAAAGCCCTTGAATAACAAACATTTGAATCCTTTCCTAACTTACAATTTGCATCTTGAAAATAAGAAGAAATATTCCAATCTGGCTTTCATTGAAGCTCTAAATTCTCAATCCCAAAATAGTTGTTGTTAAACTTCAAGAATGATAATACTCTTCAGTGCTCAGTTGTTATGTTTTGAAAAGGAAGCAGTTATTTTTACTTACCCGTAAAACTCTTTTAGAGTAACTATTCTACAACCTTCACTGAACTGCTTGAAAGACCCAGTAGTTTGTCAGTAAAGAACTAGACATGCCAGCCACTGACAGCTGCAAAAGCCTCATCTCAAACTTGCCCCCAAAGTAAAAGCAGGACTATCCTTTTGGAAGCCCTGGCAACGGCTCATTCTCCTGTTCTCTGACAAGATTAGCTTTCCTCCAACTTCCTAGAAAGTAAAGTATTCATCCTAATGGCTGAACGAATGATTAACTCTATTCTGTTCCTTGATAACAGGTAAGATCATAAAGAAAGAAATATATTCATGGCATTTTGCATTATAAGTATTACAACGACCTCTTTTCTCAAAAGTACCATGTAACCAACATTGTCCCCAACCGCACCTTTTATATACAACTCAAACAGAATTTAAGCTTGACTAAGCTTTACTTTTAATAATCTTTTACTAGCATCCTCAATCTGTCTCCCAAAGTATTACTTCCTTCTGCTTCTGAACAAGCATTTCAGTTCAATCCCTATTACTTATTTCTTTGCTTCTTCTTTTTCGTCCTTGGGAACAGTTTATCTGATGCTATTTTAGTACATTTTTTTCTTCTTCCCTGTTCTCGTCACAACCCTGAATTTCAGCTGAAAAATGTATTTCCCATTTCCTACTTCCTGTTTTGAAAAAAATATTTACACATACATACTTAAATTGATCGCAAAGATTTTCTCCTCTGTGTGTCTAAGATACCATTATCAGTCTTCCACGGGATACAATTGTTGCTGTCGCAACAATACCCAGAGTTAGGGTAAGGTCAGGAGCCCGCAACCCCGCCCACCCCTGGGCCACACCACACTGACTCCCTAGGGAGGATGCGGCAAATGGCGTTTATTGCGTTGTTACAATTCCTTATATACGCGCTCGCACTGTCTTTTCCTGTCTTAGCCCTGCCTCGTCATGACGTCACATCACGTGATCTTCCGCAACGCCCCGTTTCGCCTACCACAAGTCCCCCTCTCCATGCTACAATACAGTCGCTGTTTCTTGAATCATCATGAGACGTTGATACCCAGAGTGAGGACGCCGTAACTCATTAATTGTGTGCCGCAAGCTGCGTACACACGCGGCAAGGCCAGGGATGCCAATGCTGTAAGCGGGCTGCAGCCTTGTAATTCTCAAGCCAGGGTGAAAGCCCCAAAGCAAAGCTAAGCGTGCATAGCAACTCCCAATCCTTGTGAACTCGGCATCATTCTCTTTCCCGCGACGCTGTTCTCGTGATATCAGCAGGTCACAAGAACGTATTTCCTCCTCACGGAACCTGCAAAAGACACATGAGAACTAAGGTGAGTATTATTGATGGACATCAGGACGTATCCACCGCACTGGTACCCAGTGTATTGCCTCTCCCTTGCGGATCGCCGCGTATCCTCTTCCTCCTGTTATAAAGGTCCAACCATCCTCCCAGACCCCTGACTCAGGATCTCGAACCCTGACTGGAGGGCCGTCTTCCACCGCTGCTTTGGCCCAATGTTTGTTGACCGGAGCATTTCAATTTTCCCCGCGCACAAAATGATTCAGGCCAAATAGTGCGCGAGCTAAAAGGTTGGCCTGGAGGGGTAAGGGGACACGCTTCCCACCTATGCCCAATCCGTCCCCCTCCCCAAGCGCCCGTAAGCGTTGCTTCAGAACTTGATGGGTACGTTCGACTATGGCCTGACCTTGGCTGTTATATGGAATTCCCTGTTTTAATTGGATGCCCCATTTGTTGGCCCACTCCCGGGTACTGTGAGCAACAAATGCGGCTCCATTGTCTGTTTTGATGACCTCAGGAAGTCCCAAGACAGCGATTGTTGTTTCCCAATGAGATTGTGCGGCCTTGGCGGTTGCTTTACGGTGACAGGTAGCCACAAGGTACGTGCTGGCCGTATCAATGGTGACGGCAAGCCACGCTTGCGGTTGAAAGGGCACATACCAGGTAAAGTCAGTCTGCCAGATCTGGTTAGGCTCTAGACCTCGAGGGTTAACTCCCGCCCCCCACAAAGGGCTATGTTGACAGTATGGGCAGGTGGCTACCACTGCTCTGGCGTCCGAGATAGAAATGTTGCACGATTTGGCTAGTCCACGTGCACCTATGTGAAAGTGGTCATGGAGTGCGCGCGCGTCCTGAAGGGTGTACACCCACGTCGCGGCTTGGTCTGCCACTGCGTTACCCCTTTGGTAGTATCCAGGGACATCGGTATGGCTCTTTACATGTAATATGGACACAGTAGTTCCGCGATCCTGTAGATGGCGCTCAAGCATACAGGCAATATCCGTGCCCGCCCAGCCGGGCGTGGCCATGGAGGCCAGGAGCTTAAAGACAAACATAGAATCTGTGACAATGTTTACATGGCCCTCATACGGTAAGTCGAGAGCCAGGCACACGGCTTTTGCCTCCAAAAATTGTACTGATTGAGCGGTATCCTGGGCAGAAACAGACTGCCATTCACCCTTGTCTTGCCATACTACTACCGCTCGGCCCGTTTGTGACGAGGCATCTGTAAAGACTGTCAGGCCTGGTTGAGGTCGCGTCAGTACTCGGACTGACGCGGATGGGTGAATAATGCACAAGTGAGTCAAACCTTGGAGCGTTGGCCCACATCGTATCTTCTCAGGGTATCCTTCTAAAGCTAGCACTATTTTTTCCTGGTTGCATAATTGCTCCTCCCAACACTGGGTTTTATATGGGAGCCAGAGAGTGGAGGGTTCGGTACCAAACATACGCAGAGCGGCCATCCGCATCTTCGTTATCATGGCCGCTAGCACACTAGAGTGGGGCACAAATGCACTATGCATTTGCGAGGAAAAGTTACTCCGGACGGCACATTCTGGGCATGCTCCAAGACATGCTTTATGGTTGCCCCTATCGACGCTCCTTTTGGCGCCGTGAGCAGTGCGCTCTTAGTCTGCTCATTGCCCTGCTGACGAATACACTCCAGCATAATTGCGTTCTTGGCCTCCCCCGGCAAGGTTGCTGCCGATTCTAGGGAGGCCTGCAAACGGTTGCAAAAATCGGCAAAATTTTCCGTTAATCCTTGCTTCACCTGTGTCCATGGTTCGGGGGGTTTCACATAACGCTGCAGATCACTGAATGCTTCACAGGCTGCCCGCGCTGTGGCGTTCAATTCTGCAGTCCGTAGACCGGCCGCTTGCTGTTGGGCGGTTAGCCCTGCATCAGACCCTTTCAAGCGCCCCAAAGTGGAGTGCCTGAGGGGGCTCTGCGGATCTTGCGTCGCCTGTATCAACGTTTGATGTAGCCTACTCGCCCACTGCTCTTTCCACAGGACATTCTCAGTCGGTGTTAAAATCATCTGCGCTAATTGACGACAGTCCGCCAGGGTGGCCGGGCCTGCACCCAACAGGTTATCAAGCATTGCCTGCGCGAGCGGGTGATTCAGGCCGTGTTCTGCCTTTGTTTTAATCAATTGTGTAATCACTTTAGCATCCCAAGGCCGCCACTCCGTCCCCGCTGCGGTTACAGTCACAGGAAACATCTGTACCGCTGCTCCCGGGCGGACGGCCAAACCAGATAGCAACACATCTTTACCAATAAGGTCCCAATTGGGCAGCTGGATTGCGTCACTGCTTCGCTTCCCACCCACTTGCTGCACTATACGTTTCTGCCTCCCAACTTCTTCCTCCAATCATTGCAGCACCTCGAGCACCTTGCGCAAGTCTGAGCTAAGTTCTGAGTGGCCTTGACTGTCTGGGTTGTCTTGACTACCACCTCTCCCCACGTCCTGTTGTTCTTTCCATTCTCCTTCACCCCCCGCCCTCGTTGTGCCCACATCCTGTCGCTCAGACGAGTGCGCAGCCGCTGATGGACCGCGCATACGCTGCAACTGCTCCGTTAATTTCTGCATGTCTGCATCAGCTTCTGTCCTGCTCCTCTCTCCCCCCGGTGCTCCCTCGGCTCCCCAATTAGGTTTAATCAAGCACCCCGGTAGCCATTCGTCGGCAGGCACCACCGGACGCCTGTCGATGGGGGCTGATGGAAGCGAGGCGTCTGTGTCAGCTTCTGTCCTATCTCCCTCTCCTCCCGCTGTCCCCGTGTCTCTCCACGTTTGTCTAATCAAGCACCCCGGTAGCCATTCGTCGGCAGACACTACCGGACGCCTGTCGATGGGCGCCGATGGACGCGAGGCGTCTGTGTCAGTTCTTGTCCTATCTCCCTCTCCTCCCGCTGTCTCCGTGTCTTTCCACGTTCGTTTAATCAAGCACCCCGGTAGCCATTCGTCAGCAGACACTACCGGACGCTGTCGATGGGCGCCGATGGACGCGAGGCGTCTGCCTCACTCTCAGGCTCTTCCCGGACAGGAGGCAATCCTCCCTCGCCCGGAGTGTAATGGGCGGCTCGCAACTCCTCCCAAGGATAACCAGGAGGTGTAGGATTACGCGTTTGCGGCGCTGCAGCCGACACGGGCTGCACCGGCAGAACTTGCGGCTCCAATGGGGACAAATGGTCCTCATCGGCATTGTCAGCCGCTTGCGTCACCGATTTGGATACCCCCGGCGAGTCCGAGGGGTCCCCCGTTTGGGTGCCCTGCGGCTGCGAGTCATACAGCAAGCCCCGTGCTGCCTGCCAAGCCTCCTGCTCCTCCCGCGCTCGGCGAAGCAGGGTAAGCACGACACCCCAAGCCTTAAGGTCTTTTCCCGAGTGGCCGGACATAGTCCGCTCTGCTAACACCTCGGAGCACCGAGGCCAATTTGATGAGATAAGAATGTCAGCAGGGCGCTGCACAGCACCCTCCGGGATTAGGCGTTCAACACACGCCGAAATTGCGCTCGACTTCACAGAAGTTCCCCATTCCTTCGCACACATTTGAATTACCTTAATCACTGCTTCCATCGTCTGTCTGGCGCCACCCCCGTCGCCCCGGCGACCACCCTCACCCTATCACGTCGGGGTCACCACTTTGTTGCCGTCGCAACAATACCCAGAGTTAGGGTGAGGTCAGGAGCCCGCAACCCCGCCCACCCCTGGGCCACACCACACTGACTCCCTAGGGAGGATGCAGCAAATGGCGTTTATTGCGTCGTTACAATTCCTTATATACGCGCTCGCACTGTCTTTTCCTGTCTTAGCCCTGCCTCGTCATGACGTCACATCACGTGATCTTCCGCAACGCCCCGTTTCGCCTACCACAACAATAACTTTTGTATGTAAAGAAAATAATATTGTCTTCCAAAACATAGGAACATCACTGGTCAAATACATCTCTAACTTTTGTTGATTCACTCATTAGCAAAAAAATATAGTATGCAGTTCATTCAGATAGAAATATGATACATAACTACATCTATTTAGTAAAGGAATAGAGGCCTGAAAATACCATAGAAGGCCTTATAGATAATTTTGGATGCTAGGTCTGAAAATTGGTAAAAATTTGTCATCATACTGTACACTCATTGAATTTTTAAGCTAAAGATTGCTGGAAGATTTGCAGCTAATATATGAACTATTTCCAGAAAAGTAATGAAAATGTCAAGGAAGACCACACCGATAATAATACAAGCCATGCAAAAAGACAAATGTAACACAGTACGAGTAGGGGAAAAGAAGAAAGTGTACCTGCATGATACAAGATTAAGCTATAATAAGATAAGGAAGAGCTTCAAAATGACTGAAATCTCTGGTTAAAATTACAAAGATGGCAAAAGAGAACATTAAACTAGATGAAGTCTGCAAAGCCAATAGTAATAATGTCAATAAATTTAAGTTTAAAAATACTTAGAATCTCCCTGTTAAAACAAACTAAATATAGTGACAAGCCAAGCAGGAACAAATGTTGCCTATTTCCTGGGATTACTGTCTCAAACAGTTGAGTTCAAATTGCACATTCAGCTACTTTTAAAATTTACCCAACATAGAGATGGTTTATTCTTATGAGGACTTAAAAGAGATGAGTTCAAACCCTCAACTGGAACACTTCTTTCTCAATCTGTTGCCTTGAAAAATAGGGATAATACTGTTTACTTATCTAACAGGAATGTACAAGTCACTATTTTCACAGTGCTTCAGTATTTTCAGACCTCACAGTAAAGGTAATAATTACCTTCAAAAACAATCAACTAACACTGAATGGAAATAAAAGGGTTAAGTTGTACGAAAACATGAAGTCTTTCTTCAGTAAAAAGAAAAAAGAAAAGCATAGCAATAACTCACCAGGAAACAAGTGTAATATTCATATAAATACATATATATAAATCCAAAATAAAAAACTACTGAGGTTAAAAAGGTTGCTTTACCAGTGACAGACTGAAAAAGTCAGATTTATAGACAATGAAGTATTTTTATTCTTCCTGAAATTTAAGGCTTTGTCATACAAGGCTCAAAACTTTTGAGAGATTTTTATAATGAAATGATAACTAATTTCTAAATTACATAATGAATAAAGTAATGTATAATAGCATTTTTGATTATCTAATTCCTTAGTCTTTAATCACAAGTGACAAATATTCTATCTGAAATCTTTTTACCCTTTTTCAATTCTTTCTACTTGTACTGTATAAAGTAATAAAGTAATAAATATTAATTAATAATAAAACAATAATTAATAAAATTAATAATAGAAATAATAATAAAAAGAAATAATAAAGCTGCAAAGAACTGAAGTGTCACAAGGGAATACTGAGAAAAGCTAAACTAGGAAGAAAACCTACACTGCTCTTAAGTGTGTCTGAGGGAGTTCTTGAGTGTTAGGAAGATTAGGTAAATTCTGTTAGGGAGATTTGGTAATTGAGTAATGCTCTCTTTGACCTGGTGTTCACAAACACTGACTTAGTAACTATGAACTGATTGAGTTCAAGATCTGGAGGAAGAATCTCAGAAGGTAAGCAGTAGAATTAGGACTTAAGGAGAGCAGTTTTCAGTTTATTTAGGGAATTGCTAGGCAGAATACCCTAAAAAGTCCCTATGAAACAGAAAGGTGCCCAAGAATGTGTCTGATTATTCTGATTATTAAAAAAATCAAAGATTATTTAAAAAAGAATACTTAAAAAAATGAAAAAAAAAACTTCTTTGAGAGCTCAGAAACAAACCATTTCACTGTTCTGGAAGACCATAAATTTCTGCAGAACACCCACTCTATGAGATAAGAAGCTTCATCAGGAATTAATGACAACAAGCAACAAAGGAACAGAAAACTGGGACAATTATGCATGAAATCAGACAAACAAAAGACTAGCTGAAGTTAAAATAAGCCAGTCACATAATTATCAAGAAGGATATATCAAAGATAGGCATAATAATAGGAAATTCAGGGAAGTCATGGATCCACTGCTAGCTTCATAGGGAAGAGAACCTACTGATGGACAATGCAGAAAGACAGAAGTACTCACACTTTTTCGTAGATGAAGCTTGGTTGCACAAGTGCAAAAGCATCAGGTCCAGGATGCATTCAGACCCAGGAAACCAGATGGATTCATCTGAAGGTTCTATAAAAGTTGTCTGATGTGCTTGTGAGGCCTCTGGTCATCCTCTGCAAAAATTCAGAGCAAGTTAGGGAGTCCCACACGACTATGAAGAGGCTAATGTCGCACCCACTTTTCTTTACAAAAATACTAAAGGAAGGATACAGGAAACTATCGGCTAGTCAGCTTCACCTCAATACTTGAAAATATCAGAGAGTCCCTTCTTTTGGAATTCAATTCCAAACTGAAAAGTAAAAGAAAGGTAACCACGAATATTCAACATGGATTTATCAAGAGTGTTTGTCCGATTTTGCTGCTTTTTATGATGAAATGATTGCTTATATGGCTAAGAGAGAATTAGTAACCTCAATAACTTCAAAAGGCTTTTGTCCCTTATGCTCAAAGTTATTTTAAGGTTCTGTGAAAATAAAGAAAATATATATTAATACCTATGAGTATTTTCCTTATAGTTTGATTTCCTCCATGCCATCAATTAAAATTCAAAGAAATTTCTGACTGAAGTATTAATTTTACACTTCTTCCTAACTTTTTGACTTTCTAGTTCTGACTTTCTTTCATGGCTCACTTTCAAGTAAAACTTTATTCATAGCAGAAAAAAATTATTTGAAAATGTAACTAATTAATGTAGAACTGGATATGTTCTCAACTATTCACACCTCATTTTCCAAATTCTGAAGATTCTTATGTATTTATGAATATTTACAAATTATTTATCCATTTTTACAATATTGTTAAAAACTGAAATTTTTGAAATTGCTGACTGCTGGGCAATTACCATTGCAAGTTCTCCAGATGAATTAAATTAGACTACTAGTGTAAATAAAGTAATTCCCTTCTCTGTGTGTAGGATCAAAATTATAATAAATAAAAAAAGAGATTAGACTGAAAGAAATAAGCTGATGTGCTGAGGGCTTGAAGAATATTAAGAAATCTTTCTTTTTTCTAAATGAACAACTGAACTTAAAAATGACATCAATATAATAGGTGACTTTTCTGTTTATATGTAAATATTTTTATTCTTAATTATCTAAGAATAAATTCATATAACTTTATAGTTTAAAAACTTATGAATTCATAAATATATATTTAATTGAATGGATTTTTCTTTTCTTTTCCTTTTTTTTTTTTTTCTTGTTGTAAATACAATGTCTTCAGGAAGCTGACTGAATATGTATGGAACCTTACAGATCTTTCAATAAATACCATGCACATTTTATTGACTAATACAAACGACTTAAAATTTAAATCAAGATATTAAAATGTAAACTTTCAGTTAAGAGAATAATCAAGATTTAATAAAACAAGAGAGACATCACTCTTTTTAATCTTTATCTTTTTTTTTTTTTTTGATCTACTGTGATTTAAAATGCTGTCGTATTCAGAAAAAATGATTGTTAAACTTTCACTGTCTTAATCAAAAGTGTATCTCCAGAACTGTTTGCTGATTTCAGGAGCAAAAATATATTTGCACTATTTTTAATCCTGTTACTCTCAGACAGCTAACAGAGCTAAAAGAGAACAACCCCTGTGCTGTATTTCCTCCTTCATCAGTACAATCATTCTGCAAGTTCTAATCAACAGTTGTAAAGTCCATTGAATGTAATAAGTTTACAGGCTTTTTGCTGATAACATACATCAGAAGACAGTGTGTGGCACAGTATTTCCATTAGTATAAAAAAAGAACCTAACTGTATTTAAACTCTCAGTAGGTTAACTGATAATGAAAAAGAACAGTTTGATCTAGAAGTCACCGAGTTTTTCCACACTGACTTCATTCCGTAGTTACATTTTTAGTAGCTTTTCAAAGCAGAATATAAAGATGGAAATCTTCTGTCACAGGATCCATTTTCTTTAGTGAATTTATTTAATTCTTTGCTTAGTTTTCTTATATGCAGCTAGAATAACAACTAAACTACAGATTCCAAGGGCCCCATTCCCCTGCTATAGATGAAGAAAAAGAATGAAAAGGTTTTTATGCAGGAATTAAGCTCTTTGAGCCACAAGGGATCTTCCTGTACACACAAATTTTAGTACATTGAATGCGGCTGCAGTGGACACAATAAAAAGCATGATCCTCCCTTTGCCTCGCACAGCAAAACAAGCAAAAGCAACGCAAGATGCAAAGATACAAGTAAGGTGTGCAAGAGAGATAAAAAGGCCAAATCAAAAAGAACAAGCATCTCAATGCAGGCTGGCAATCAGCCCTGGCAGGAGAAAGTCACTCATAGATGCTCAAAGTTAGCTGAAACCTAGACACAGTCCTCCTGAAAATTGTTTTTCTGTGATGCTCCTAAATAAAGGGTGCAATGGAAATAGGTAGCTGGTTATACACCCCACACCTCTACACACCTCTGTGGTTCCTAGATCCACAGCTCATTGCAGCAGTACTACTTTGCATACCTTTCAGCCATTGCAAATTTGGAGCCTAACACGAAGGAAATTTCCAGAGGGAAGCTAGAGGCTGGTGACAAAGGCCGGACAGAGCTCGCTATCTCACATGTGCTACGTGCTGATTTGGCTTCTACTCTTTATGCCAGCTTCTTGAAAGGAAATAATGCTGTATTTCTGCTGAATTACTACCGCAACTGCCGTGGAAAGGTAATTTATGAGTGCAATAAATCACTATGCTGTCAAACAGTTAATAGCAACAAGTAGGATCAGGTTCAATATGGCTAGGATTAGACATACTGCTAAACTAGCCCAAGAATCTGGGGAAAATACGCACTTGTTCCTGGTATACTCTTACCAGTCAAAATCAGGGACTACATGTAACAGGAGGGAATCTTTGCTGGGTAGATGGGAAGCATTTACAAACTTACAAAGTGCAGCAGCAGAACACTATCCTTACCTGCTCCCCTCTCCCTGCGTACAGCCTGCCGTGCTGCCGCTGCCCAGCTTTCCCGGGTGCACCCCGTGGCCCCAGCCCCCGGTGGCACCACACCTCGTGGTCTCCGCGCAGGGCTGGGGCCAGCGAGCACCGGCAGCGCCAAATTTCTCTCGCTGGGTGCCGACCCTGGTTATTTTTCCCCAGGGCACTGGATGTGCAGTGGGAGTGTTGTGACAGAGACCTTCCAGACCCGGTGGCTGGTGAGGGCCATCATCCCCCACACACACCCCTCCCCAACCCGCCGGGCCCCGTCCCGGCCGCTCCCAGCCAGTCTGATCTGGTTTGCTCCGGTTTGCGCCCGCGCTGTGCGGCAGCCGTTGGAGCCTGCTGCCCTGCGCTGAGGGCTCGGTGCTGACCCGTGGTGCTGCCAGCTAGCAGGGGGATATATTTTGAGCGGATACAATGGTACTATTAGGTGCTAAAGCAAGGGGAGGAGAAACGGATTTCTCCCTCCCACCCCAAAGAGGAAAATGTTGTTTGTAGTCTGTAGGGGTCATCTCCCAGCTTATAGCAACTGCTCAGAAATCATGGGGGGAACTGAGATACACATGCTAAGAGAGTGAAACGCTTCAGGGGAAAAGTTGTTGGGTGTTCCTGTATTAATGCAGAAATGTTACCTCTGCTTGGGATCCGCTGGAACTGGGAGTTAAAAATCCAGCATAAATAGGAAATTATGCATATATTTATTAAACATGACATGTATTATCATTGCTCACATGATTTGAATGTAACATGAGAGTAATGCTTGCTTTCCTTGTGTTCATATATTCCCTTAATTCTTTCTGAAGTTTCTGCTGAGAGAGTGGGAACTGGCTGCCCTGACAGAGTGACAATTGGAGTGTAACAGGAGCATAGCTTTTTTTTTTCCCCTGGGAAATTTGTGTTTTGCAAGGATCTGCCACAGTATGTGCCAAGGAGAAGGGAATTGCATCCTCTTTCACATCTCCTTCTTTTGCCTGCAACTCAAAGTATTCTAAGGTTTTTGAGCTGCCAGGTTGCTTTAGTGAAAATCTGTCATGCTGAAGACTGTTAAAGCCAGACTTTAAAGCATCAAGTGATGGAAGGATACTGCATTGTTTGCTCTTAAAGATAGTGCTACTGCAAAACACTATCAGGGTTACAGAAGTCTAATGCCTGTAGCATTCATATATTAACTACACATTGTTGTGAGTTTTGTGGTTCTGCTTAGAAATTTTTTTATTTTGTTTTATGATCAGCTGTACTGGCTTGGGGAGATGGGAAGGAAATGTACTTGCAGACTTGTCTACAACTCATAGACAAATCTATTAATAATAATGTAAAACTCTTCAAAACTTTTATAAAAAGTTTTACGCACTTATTCATGGTGAATATTCATTCATTAATTCATTTGCAGATATTTTAGCAAGTATTTTTGTACTAAAAGGTTCTTTGGAAATACTTGTACTAAAAAGGAGTGTTTGTACTAGAAAAAATACCTTTTGTCTAGAAATGTGTGTTATCATGATTATGTTATCTAACAGTAAATGAGGATACTGCTTTGCTTCATGCCTTCAATCTTTTCAATTCCAATTCCAATTTCCATTTCATAATTAATTGCACACAGGCAATGAAGGTGTTTCTTTATGAAGGTGTTAATGATGCACAGCAGGCCCAATAAGCTACTCCCAGATGGCAGGAAGCAGTTTAATAACTTCCTTGTACGCATATCTGCACCCTATAACAGCTTTCACTAGGAAAGGAGATGGGAATAAGTATAGATATGAAGACAGTGTTTCCACCACCACTCATGATGCTGTATGATTATGTTCCAAAATCATGACTTTGTATATGTGCAGTATGTCTTGAGATCTATCCCAAAGTTTTGCTGCAGTCATAATGGTGTCTCGTAAGCAGAGTCGTAAGTCTTAAGCATCATCATTTTGTCTTCAGAAAATGGATTAATACCTCTCATGCTGTTCAGAAGAACTGGATTGAGCATTCTGCCTAATCTGAACATTTTTCAGACAACAGCACTGATTCAGTGCTGAGATCACTGGAAACATTGTTCAATAAGGTATTGCTGCATACAGAAATTGAATTATATGTTTACCAATTAGCTTCAATTCTGTTTCCTCAACCTTGACACAATTAGTCAGTTAACTTCTATAAATTCATGTGATGCATGAAAATGAGACTCAAAGATACAGAAATTATATTTTTCTTTTGCAGTTTTGTCTTTTCTCTTGAGGTACAACTGCAGTTGAATGGGAAATACTCTGATACTGTGCACATGGACTTTGTTATAGTAACTTGATTTTTTTCCATTTTCTATAGAATCTGATTTTAGTAAGAATTAATAGGCGCTGCCTGACATTTATCTTCAAAGAGGGAAGCTTGCATGTAAAGTGGTTGCTATAGAATTAAGTTCCTGGAAGTAAGTGGAAAAGTCAGTAGAAACACAAACTTGTGACTGCTGAATTGAAACTGTATTGTATCATAGCATTACAGATGTATAACTGAACACCCAAACACTGGTTATCATATAATGAGATCATTCTTCCATTTAAAAAATGTAGAGTTATCATGCAAATAAAGGACATTGTAGAAGTGGTACTTTTAAACAGCATCTGTGACTCCAAGGCAGGCAAGAGAGAGAGTCAGATGCTGGCAGAGAGAGACACTTAAGGCTTATAAGGGGTTAAACAGGATGGGTTTAATAAAGGACTTACACTACAGACTGCACGGGAAGCACCAGGAGCAGCACAGTGGGATTGCCAATGGGAGACTGATGGAGGCACTAGTCAGACGTGTAGGTTCGACACATGGGCAGGACTTGACTCATTGTTCATAAGAGCTCTTCAAATCTTCTAGGAGTGTTTCCTTGTCTCAGATGTGCTAAACTTGAGCAGCTACTGCCTGGGAAGCAGCTAGACGTTGACAAAACAGAAGCTGCATGCCCAGCCCTGATGGGAGTTTGGTCAGTGTGTAGTTTCATATGCTAGGCCTGCTACCGGGTACTCTGACAGTCATTGACTGCTCGCCAGATCTTCCGCAGGTGTTCTCACTACAGCATCCAAAAGGAAAAGGAATGCCTTTCTCATGCAGAGACCTACTCTCTTGGATACTCATCTGAGGCTCAGTAGACCTCATTCAACAGCTGTGTGGGTCAGCTAATCAAAGAGTATAGCATGGAATAGTTTGAATTACCACTGTTTCAAAGCCTGTGCCATCTTAGGCTTTGATTATATGCTGCCTTGCAAGGGAAGAATTCAGCAGAGGGTTATTCCCTTCTCACACCTCTTTCCAAACGCTTTTATTACCTGTATGCTTTTATCTGTAGGCTTCAAAATCCTATCTAGCACCTACAAAAGCACTTTAGATGTCAAGAAAAAGAGAGAATATAGAAAATTAGTGTGAGGAAGTATACTGAGGAAAGTGTTACTGTAGGGCTTGCTAGTTCTTGATAAGGTCCCTCTCTGCCCCTTTCTCCAGCCTGACAAAATGCCTCTGAATAGCAGTGCAGCCATGTGGTGCCTATCAGCCACTCCTCCCTATTTTGTATCATCAGCGACCTTGCTGTGGTGCATTTAGTTCCATCCTCCAGGCCATTAATGAAGATTTTAAACAGTGCTGGCCCCCTGAGGAACACTACAGTTGGCTGGTTTCCACTTGGACTTTGTGCTACTGGTCACAATCCTCGGAGCACAGCTCTTCAGCCCAGTTTCCGTCCATCTCACTGGCCACTTCCCTAGGTTGGGGGCTTGAGGTATTGGCGTGAGTCACAGCAGAGTCCTTTTTGTCACTGAAGGACCCAAAGGTGCTCACACTTTGGACCTCCAGGGCCCAGCTGGGATCATGGCTTTTGCTCTTGTCCTCTGAGGCCAGGGAGCTACAATCCCCATCACAGCCGTCACTGTCCCAGCCAGCTGAGCTGCTCAGAGAGCTTGTCCTGCTGCTCATGTAAAAGGGGAGGCTGAAGACACCATTGCCCACAGTGCGCTCTTGTTCCTTGCAGGCTAGGCAGCTGCTTTCCTCTCCTAGGCAGTCAGCAGACTGCACGGTGGATGTGCTGGTGGGGCCCATGGGAAGATGCTCTAGCTGCTGCTCTGAAATGGAGGCAGCCCTTGGCCCTCTTGCAAGGGCAGGTGACACAGTCAGGGTACTGCTGGCCTCTTGGCAGCTCTGATAGCAGTACAGCATCCCCATACTGCCTGCCACCAGCTCTGAGCCTCAGTGATGTGCTGGTTCTGCAGCTGCCTCCCAGGATATGGCTTTGAGGGCTTGCATGAGGACTTGCCTTCCCCAGGAGCTGCTCTCTCTACTCTCTCCTCTGGAGACTTGCCATCCCTAGCAACAGCCTGCACATTATCAGCCCCTGGCCATGGGGACACTTTGGCTGTTTTCTTCCTCAGCCTCCACCTCAGTCTCTCCATCCTGCAAGTGAGTGAAGAAGGCATGAGAGTTGGTGCCAGCTCAGAAGCTTCCCTCAGCTCTCTACCTGACCCAAACTGCCCTGCTTCTCCCTTGAAGGGCTCTCAAGGCAGTCACTGAACTCTAAGCACCTCCCAAAAACACTGAGGCCCCACTAATGACCCCAGAGAAAACTTGGTCCCCTCCTCAGCGTGCTGAACACCAGCCTGCTTTCAGGAAGGCATAGCACCAGGCGTTCTTAGAAAGCTACAGCCTCCTTCCACCCAGGCCAATCTTCACCAGAAAGGCAAAGGATAGAGCCCAGCCAGGACAACCACCCACCCTCTTGTCACCACCATCACCCTGCCTTTGGGACCAGCATACTTTGGCTTTTGCTGTGCCCCTACAACCATGCTGTTTCCCAATCCTCCACCTCATGAACAGCTCTTCCTTTCAGCACTCCTGCTCACGGGAGATCACATCAAGTATCAAAGCAAGCACTTTTCTAATACCTGCCCCCTAGATGGGAAGAAAACACTTCCCACCCTCTTCTTTGCTTGCACAGGACTCTTGGTGACATCTTCTGCCCTCTCAAGCAGAGATTTATTTATTTATTTATTTATTTATTTATTTATTTATTAGTCCAAGAAAGGGCAGCTCTTCTGCATCTCCCAGGCACCCTGGCATGAGACTTTTTCCTTCTCCTTTTAGGTGGGGAATATTTTACCCCAATGCCCTAAAGTACCAGGACTGGCCAAAGAGAAGAGAGGTCCCAGAGAAGGTCTCAGAGAAGGTCTCCAAACCCAGAGTGTCCCCTTGGAATGAGAGCCCATTGCTGAATCTTGAAGCAGACCAGAGAAGGATCCTGGCTCCTCATGTCCTCTGAAGTCCCTTCTGCCACCCCATATCTGGGGACATGCTGAAGCCCTAGCAGCCCTGAGCCTGGCTCCCTGCAGCCTCTTTGTCCATGCAGGGTGGAGGAGGGAAGGAAGTGGCTGTTACACCGGGCAACTCACAGGCTCTCGCTTCTCTCAGGATGCTCCCTTGACAGACACAGCTCCTGCTCAGCCACCACAACTGCCAGGGACAGGCGCCAGTGTCCAACTGCCTCCTATTGTGAGCAGAACCTCCCCTAAGAGTAAGGGGTGGGGCCACAGCCACACCCATCCCAGTCTCCCGCCACACACACACACACAGGTTCCTCACATCCCCCAGGGCCCAGTGAGGCCATGTCACTCTTGTACTGTGGAGCCCAGCCCTGGACACAGTGCTGAAGATGTGGTTACACTAGGGCTGAGGGGAGGGGAAGTATCACCCCCTTTAACCTGCTGGCAACATTATGTCTAATGCAACCCAGGTAGCTCTTGGCTGTCTTTGCTGCAAGCAAAGGTGCGCCAGGACCCTCAAGTCCTTCTCTGAAAAGCTGCCCTGCAGCTGATTGGCCTCCAACCAGTACTTGTGCATGGGGTTGTTTCTCCATAGATGCAGGACTCGGCACTTCCATTTGCTGAACTTCGTGAGGTTCATGTCATCGCATTTCTCCAACCCTTAAGAAGTCCCTCTGAATGGTGGCACAGCCATTTGGTGTATCAGCCAAATATGTATCTTTCAATTTTATATTGACTGCAGACCTACTGAGGCTACACTCTGTCCCATCACCGGGTCAAATTAATGAAGACCAGAAATACTGGTCCCATTATCAACCCCTAGGGTGCACCAGTAGCAACTCACCTCCAGCTGGACTTCCTGCCACTCATCACAATCTTTTGAATTTGGCACAACAGCCAGGTTTCAGTCCACCTTACTGTCCACTTGCCTAGCCCACACGTCATCAGTTTGTCTGTGAGGACGTAATGGGAAGCAGTGTGGAAAACCTAGATAAAGTCAAGGTAAATAACTCCAGCTGCTCTCCCCTCATCCACTGAACATTTTGTCATGGAAGGCTATTGTTTTGCCCCAGAAAGTGATGGTTCTTTTGGATTCCACAAGAAAGGCACAAACTCTCTATCAAGAAAGATAACTATTTTATTAACATCCCCCAAAGATGATAGCAAAAGATGTTAGAATCTTACATCCCTTCACATGCTGGAAACCCTGAGACGATACTGCATTGGACAGACCTGTAATCAGGCCTCTGCACCTTGCGTAGACAGCATCCATGGCTAGGTTCACTAGTATTGTGCTTAGAATTTTTATGAGTTTTTCTTTGAAGTATTGTGACATAGAGGGGAAATGTTGCTTCACTTCAAGATGAAGACAGGCACATGCCAGTGACATCATCACTGATGCCAAGTGGGTGCTGCCTCCAGGCTCTTCCATTACGATTAGCCAGTTAAGTTGTATCTCTATGTTAAGAGATATATGCAACACAGCAGTGTTCTGAAGGCCACGTGATATACACAGCACAGCACATGCTTGTGTCTATCCAGGATTAACTATTGCATATATCACTAACTCCTCATGTAAAAACAGTCTTCCAGTTAGGATCATTCCACCCCTTGATAGTCCTTTCCTAAAGATACTATAATTTACATGTTACATCAGTAAGCTTTTTGGCTACCACGAGCATTCTTAAAATAGAAAGTGATTTCCACAACTAATAATACAAAAATAGCAACAAGTGAAACAAATGCTGGGTGCAAGAATAAGTGCAAAACAGAAATAGTATTGGAACTAACACCACCAAAAATCTCCCACCATAGGGCAGCAGCAGCATTAGCTATTTGCCTTACTGTCTGGATGAAGTATTGATTCTGATATAACACTGGTATTTCTACAATATCAAACTGCTTTTCAGTTTTTATCTATGATTATAAGTCTTCCTAAATTTATTTTGGAGCACAGAATGTTGTTTAGAGAATCACCAGTTCTTGGCCCAAGGATGGCGCATATTAGGGGCCAATATAAGAACTGACTAGCAGACACATGATGTCATTGATTGTTTTCTGTATGTTTATTCAGCAATATCTCATACCTCCAGTAAGTGCAGTAGCTGGCCCCACACAGGCCCATCTTCAAGCTCTGTCTTAGTAATTGACCCATCATTGATGGGGCCATGCTGTGACAAAGTCTACTTTTGCACCACAGTTACTTTGGGGGAGGAGGTACTCTACATGCAATCATATAAAGTTAGACAGTAGCTAACACAATTAGTATAAACAACATCACACTTGCATGTTTTCACATGTAGCAGCCTTGAAGCCTTAAGTGCACTATTCTCAGAAGGACTTTTATATATGTTAGTACAGTAGGCTTACAGTTGCATGATATTCAATTGCTCATAACCTTGGTGATTAACAACTCTTCTGAGATTGTTCACCTATTTACTAATGTGTTGACTGTTTTACCAATCCTTTGTTAGTCTTACTGCTGACATGATGAAGAGGGTAATAGAGCTATTGAAGGTCTTATATTTGGCCCCAGATCTCACTCACTCTCTCTCTAAGGAAGCTTATGTTAGTTTATCAACAACTCCTCTCCCCACATTGTATGGTATCTTTGATAAATACCTGAAGTGATATTTGTAAATACACATATACAGATCAATATCTATAAGATTGGAATAAGATACTTAGTGTTACCTGTTGAAGATAACATTAACAAAATATTATTAATGGTTAATTTTGTTCCACAAGTTGGAATAGGTCCCCTCGTAAGAGCTTCCAATATATTGAGTCACTTTTTATTTTTCATTCCTCCATCTCCACTGGACTTCTCTATAATAAACAGATAAACCTTAGGCTTTCATTTAAATCAATAATTATATGATTTCCATCTTTCCATCTTCTCTTTCTTTCTTCTCCAAAAGAGGGAAAGTATTAGCACCTTTCTTAGAATCAAGCATGATACAGGGCTAGCTTTTAGAAATACAGCTGTTAAACTTGGTTATCAGACAGGTATGAGTATCCCTTAATTTTTATCTATGCCATCTTCCTTTAATGTTACTTCTGTTCTAATTCATTCTCTTTCTTACGCAGTTGATGGAAAAATAACTGAAACCAATAATTCTATTACTATGTCACACTTTCTTTTGCTGTTCTTCAGAGGATCATCTTGTAAAATTAAAAAAAAAAGGAAAAATAAGACCATTAGGTTGTTATCATTTGGCTTTACGTGTAACTACTGAAACTGTTTATCTTAAGATTACTCAAGGTTGCATCCATCTATTACTTAAGTTTGACCAATTTCTTCATACTGATTTTTCTTGATAATCGGAAATTCTTAGTACATCTTGGGGCATTCTCCATTCCCTTCGGGTTTCTTGTAACAGTGCTGGCAATTAAGATGGTATATCTTCACATTATGGGCCTTTTTTTTTTTTTTTTTTTTTTTTTTGTAACTATGCTTCCAGGGCTCTTATCTATTTCTCACATTCTTGTGATTAGCCTCTGCAGCAAGCAACATGCATCAGCTATCACTTCTCCTGGAACTTTGACTTCTACCCCTCAAACATTTAATTCTTCTGTCTCTGTTCACCATTCATGTAAGCAACATTTTATCATTTCATCTTCTTTCTGCATTCGTCTTATGAGTGATGGATATTTTCTTTCACAAGGTAATGGAATTAAGATTTGTAGTTTTTTTTTTCTCCCAAGGGTGTGGTTTTCAACACAACTGGGATTTTTGATGCCTTGCACCGTAAGCGTTGTTTTTGTTTTTTTGTTTTTTTTTAAAATGAGAAAATTCATTTGCAATTCCTTATTTCTTATGTGACTGTTTTTTCTAACTTCCAAGAAGCAGAGTATAGACAATTTGGACTTAGCCTATTTTCTTGGGGGCCTTTGTTTGTTCTATCAACGATACAGTTTAATTCCAATTCTGACACTTTAGGTAACATATGTAAGTGGATGAATCCTCCACACCTCACACAGAGGCTCTGTCCCCAAGGATCTGTGAATACTCATAGCTGAACTATTACTGAGCAGCTGAGTGGAGAGAGTTTCAGGACCCAGGGAGACCACTCCTTCTCTTGCAGCTTGCCACTGCCTTTTTATTTAAACACCTTTGTCAGGTTCAGTTTAGTTTACAAATTGACCAAAGGTTGAACCCCAGCCGTGGTGTAAAGTTTAAGCATAACAGTTAAATTCACACACACGTGAGATCTCCAGTGATGCCCCTCCAACGTGAAAGATGCCAACCATCCAGCAGACCTATGCACTTACTGATTCAGCCCACTTTGCCAAAGCCTCTTCATCTAAAGACAGGGAACACTCATGAATTTTGGCCAACTGATCTGCCATCGTGTTACGTTCCCTCTCTTTATAGGTTCCCTGGACTATGTGAGCATCAGCACGTCTCACCCACACAGTGATCGTGAATTGCTTCTCAGCCAGGATCTGCCATAAGTCTTGGCCCATAATGACTTCCCATGTATGGTCCATCCATCCGCTTGCCACTTACTAACCGTTACTATTAGTCCCTTAAACACCATCCAGGAGAGAGCATTAAAGTATATCTCAACAGTAGCAACTTCTTCCAATACCATTAGTATTGATGTTAATTTTGCATATTGGCTACTTTCTCCTTTTCTTTGCAGAGTTACGGAATTCTATTTGGCGGGGTTAAATGCACCAGCCTTCCACCATTGGTCCCCTGCTTGTGTTTTGTGGACCTAGCAGTAAACTAAGCGTTCTACCTCTGTTCTGGCATGGGGTAGCTTCCTGAGCCCATGCAAGAGGTAAAGTTGTCAAGGCAAGCATGATGGCTTTGGTTAACCCAGCACTAATATTACTGGGGTCAGGTTTAGCCCACATAGAAATGTACCATTTTACAGGGAGGCCTCCCAACAGCACAGGAAACCCCAACCAGCCAGTTGATTTGCTACTCCAAAACATATAATAATGCAGCAGACTGACACACATACTCAACACTCTTGCTGGAGCACGCACACTATCAGGAATAACTTTTACCTATCTTGATTATTGTGCACACTCAGTTAAGTTAGCCATTTTTCTTGTCTCTCCACTGGTTTTTGCCGGTAAGCAGTGGTCAGCAATTCTCCTTAGATGTAACGTCACACAGAGGTCGTGTGATGCAGTTGCCTAGGGGACTCCTTTACTTTGTTCATAATTAATGGTCCCGCATTCTAGGATCACAAATTTTGCTGTGTACTGATGCTAATGAACCACATGGTGCCCACCATGACTCCAGATGACATGGCAAGGATCATGCCCCTTCACCAACGTTTATTGTTGCTGGGATACCTGCGCTAGTAAGATGGTAAGATATTGGGTTCTTCCCATATCTATTAGTCTTTTGTAACTCTTCTATCTAGTCAAAACATTCCCATATTCATTTCCAATAATTTTAGTAACAATTGAATACAATTCAAATCTTACTGTCTTTTTTTTCGCCTCACTCCTTGCTGATGCCAAGTGGGAGCTGCCTCCAGGCTCTTTCGTTACGATTAGCCGGCTGAGTTATCCTGCATCAAGGGATATGTGCAGCACATCACCATCCTGAATGCCAAGTGATATGTGCAGAACAGTATGGCATAGCACAAAATGTGCCTGTGCCTACTGAGGTTAGCTGTTAGGTGGTTCATTAACTCAGTGTACAGTAGTCTGCTGGTTAGGACCGCTACAGCTATCATGTTTGTCATCCATGATTTCCTCTTCATAAATCCATGCTGACTACTCCCAATCATCTTCTTGTCCTTCGTGTGCTTGGAAATGGCTTCTAAGTAGATTTGCTCCATCATCTTCCTAGGGATCAAGATCAGGCTGACCAGTTGGTAGTTTCCCAGCTCTAAATATTTACACAAAAGTCTGTAAAGTGCTGAACTTTGCACTGTAGCCATAAATCTAAAGTGTATTTACCTACATCTCTGAAATTACAAAGGCTGAATATTGTCTCTTACAAAGCTCATGTCTTAGAGGTCTTAAATACTTATGATTGGTACCAAAATATGTAGGCATTGCATGCTCTGCCAACAAGACAGTCATAAAGCAGAGTTCAGTGATGATAAAATTGCAGTCTAGTCTGCAGATACAAACCATGACACCTCTACAGATCCAAAGAGAGGCTTGAGTATATCTCTATCACAGATTGAAATGTGCCTAAATAAGCTGCTGTTTACTTAAGTTGATTGTGATGTTTTATTGAGCTGCAACCTGAATCAATATTATAGATTGACTTAGCATTCTTGGTATTCTCCCAAATTTCTTATCTTTAACTATGAGGGTTAAACTGAAAGAAATTAGATACTTGTATCTCAGAACAGAGCTTTTCACTCTCTGACTTTACCACATAATAGAAAATTAATCTTCTGATACAAATAGGACTTTTTTCCCTCTGGAACAAGGAAATCATTGTTTAAGTTCCTTAATTTTTTTTTTTTTTTTTTTCCCCACCAGGAATGCAACTGCTTAATGTGTAGTTTAGTAGCTATTGGAGTTTTTGTATTTGAGGTAGACATCTCCATGAAATATAAATTTCTTAACTGTGTAAATTCTCTAGCATTTATTGGTGAAGCTCCATGTGAGAAGAGGCTATAAATAGACTGTCTGACTGGGCTTCCACTCTCATGTCCCTGTCTATATATTTCTTCTCTCTCTCTCTTTCCATCAACAGCATTTGTGTAACTTTGTATTGACTGTATCAGGCCTAAAAATCTGTTTTAAAAAATAAAAATGATTTGTTTCAGCCAGACAATTTTCTAATTTTTTTCTCTTCCTAAATGAATGAGTATTAGGCCTGACTGAAATGTGTGGTTGAATAGGTGATAGAGGGCATTAGTATTTATATGAATTAAGGCCAAACCCCGTGTGCAGGATGTGCAGGTTCACAATGCAAAATTTTCAGTCTAAATACTCATAAAAATATCTCATATTACTATTTCATAAAATACATTTGAATTTAATCATAATTGTATTGTGCATTTTTTGAAACCAGATCATAGCTTCAAGAGCTTAATATGTAAGGGATATATAGAAAGATAATCTCACTTAATCATTGATGTCACAGATTATGTAATATATCTGTATAAATTAAACTAAACAGTATATACATTTCAAAATGTATATACTGATATTTAAACTTTTTTATATATGAGATTAAAAGTACACAAACATTACACCTTTCCTAAACATTTTAACATCAGAATAGCCTTAGATGTGTTTAAATATATGAGTGATAGAACGTCATCTACTTATTTGCTCTGCAAACAGGTATATTTTGAAACATAATTCTATTGGTTATTCTTTTTAATTAATTGGAGCAAAATATCTTTCAAAATAAAGGGTAAATGATGGAAGACTCATATTAATAAAAGCTTGTTCATTATTTCCTTTTATTCCTCTTAAGCCTATTCTACAAAAGAAGTCAATGCTTTGAGAGCAGTATCTTGATCTCTTAAAATAAGTGAAATTTGAAGATACTAGAAGAACTATTTTCATCCCTAATTGACCAAAAAACTCTAATTGGAAAAATAACAGTCTCACCTCCCAGGAAGACAAAATAGAAGAATTATCCCAAGAAAGTATTTTAACACTAAAAAAAAATCATGTAATGAGAACAACTGACCAAGCTTGGGTGGAGGCAGGGAAGCTGCTTTTTTAATGTACATCTAACTCAGAATTTGCCAGTTTCAGCAAATTTGGGATACACTAGTGTTTGCATAGTAAAAAGTCTTCAGCATAGCAATCTTATGAGTTTATAATCAGCAAGTTGTTATTTAGTTTGAGCATCATACGGTTACACTGGAAGAGCTCTTTTGTGAGAAGAAGAGCACATTTCACTTAACTGCAATTTCCCTCAGTCAACAAAACCCACAATTCAGCTTTGTGCAGCAATAATGAGGATGAAACAGTGGAATCTTTCAGACTGTCAGATTGTTGTTAATTACAGAATGTTGTTAAAGGAAAACATACTATGCACAGCAGAATAAGCATAACAAAGGGACATTTATAGGCCAATCCAGCTGTCATTGAAATGAGAAGAAATTTTGCTGTTATCTTCAATATGAGAAGAATCAGCTTTTTTTAATTTAACTGCGAACATAGAATGACAAGTTTTTTGCAAGCCATCTCTGTCAGCTGAAATAATGTGATTCCGTATTAAGGCATAGAAAGTTTCTAGAAATGTTCTTGTGATGAGTGCATGCCTTTTAATGATTTCACTGTTCTGCACATTCCTTTCTGCTTGTGAGAGGCAAATCCTCTCCAACTGTGTGCCTGCTAGTCCCCAGACTGGCCCCAGATTTCATGAAATCTGAGGCCATAGTACTAGAGCACCTAACTGTGCTAACTGATGAATACCGTACTTAGCATAAAAATCCTCTGTTCTCAGAAAAGTAGTGTCCAGCACTTGCTCACAGATTACCCATTTAGAGAAGATTTAAGAAAAAGAATAGTAAGAAAATGTATAAATCTCCCATTATGTTATTTGTACAATATTACAGCAAAATCAAAGATATGGTTAATATCTACCTGAAAACTTCATTGCTTTCTTAACTATCATCCTGGGATTTCTCTCTCATTTTAGGGCTGAATGTATACTGTAGGTTGCATTCCCTCTAACAGAAAAAAATGTTCAGAGAGCTACTTCTTGTGTTGTTCATAATCCATTATTTACCCTTCTGTTTTATTGACTGTATTATATAATGCAAGTGGAATATCAGTGGGTACCTTTCAAGGTATGATTGCCCTTGGAATTTGAAAACACAGATTGAGACACTTTCCTCTCTAATTTCCCTACTAACTTTATATAGTGACTATAATTTTAGGGGAGACTGCCAAAAGACTACTCTTAAGCTTCTTACAGAACAGATCTCTGAGAAGATTAAAGAGGGACCCTGAAATGCCAGTTCCTCTTCCTTTTTTATGTCTTCTCTCAAGAAATCAACTGAATTTTACTCATAAATTTATGGTGCAACATTTTACAAATCACACATACTTTAAAGGCCTCTCAAAATCCTGTAGTATTTTTTTTGTTCGCTTCTTCTGCAATAGCATGATTTACAGTATAAAACTTTTCATGGCTCTGTAAAAGTTGCAACACAGAAATGTAAAGAAGAAAATAAAACAGCATATATAACACCATTTCTGATAGTCTACAATTCAGAGTATTTTGATTGATTTCTGTAAGGATCCCACATGACAAATTAATGTCAAGGGTAACTCATTAAGTACACGTGGCATCAATTTTCTCTTTTTGAGATATTTTAGAAATGGAACTGAGTCCTAATGGAGAAAATTGATTACAGTCAATTAATTAATAATTTTCTTAATTAATAGAATATATATTTAAAAGGAATGGTTTTACTAATAGAATTTCCTTCAAACTATACCTTAAGGAGATATCATAAACTTGTCACTAAGATCATCATTACATAAACAAGCATCAATTTAAGCAATAAAATGTTCCTGGATAACTTGGTGCTTTGGACCATAAATGACAATTAAATCCTTCATTTTACTGAAAGTGTAATTTACTCTGTAACTCTTGCATCAAATTAAGGATATTCTTTTTCATGACAGAGAGTATGCCGCAACGAATTCTTCCTCAGATTTTGATACACTAGGCAAGCAATTGCTACACCAAAAGAGAAGATTTACACTGGACCTCACTTAGGGATTTGGGTGTTTTTTTATTGTCCCAATCCTTGTTTTTCTCCACTAACATCTTTTATTTGGCTACAGGAAAAAAAAAATGAAGGGTACTGAACAAGACCAGAATGAGAGCTTATGTTTAGATAACAAATCTGAGTTTAAGGAATTCTCAGAAAAATTTTCTATTAAAATAGGAAGTAGGACTCTCTTCAGCAGAGTTGAGGAAACAAGTTGTTTTTACAGCCCAGCATGATATACCTTTAAATTTTGATCATTTAATTTCTTACCTTCCATTTGCTTGCTTTGCTTATTAAGATAAAGTATAGCCTTTTTCTCCACAATGTTTTATTCCTTTCAGAGTGCCAAAAGTTTTGCAGCCTTTGGAAACCACCCATTTTCTACCTCCTTTATTTTTCATTTTGCAATTGTTTCTAGTGATGATGGAGGGAAAGCACCTTTCTCTGGAATCCACTAACCACTGCATGGATCCATCGTGTGATTTTTCCTGGAACCTGTGAGGTTAGCCTGCATGCATTTCATCTTTTAAGTACTGACTTGAGTGAAGAGAAGAAATTAGGTTATTGCTTAAAAGACTGCTGCCCATTTTGCAAGTCTCCAGATATTTACATACCTGTTATTACGTTTTGGTCACTATAGAATACTGAACAAAACTGCAACAACTTTCAGGAAATGGTGGTTGTATCTGTTTGAGCAAAAATATTGAACAAAAGCATGACCATAATCAGTCTCAAGAGCAAGAATTACAGCCCAGATCTTAAGCCCATTTAGAGAGTAATTTAATGGTGACATTTTAAGACATCATGGCCAAAAGAGAATCCAAATTGGATAAAAATACTGTGAGTCTACCGCTTGAAAGTATCTAATAAAGCTTCTGTAAGCAGGCAGGCAGAAATAATAGAAATATGACTAAATACCAAGGGTACAATTGACCACTATCAGATGATTGTGAACAAGTAAACAAGTGACAGAAGCAAAAATGTGTTTGAAAGTGCTTCATAAACCGCCTCAAATTCAGAAATGAAGGATATTCTGTCCTGTCACAATTCTGCTTGTGTGTGAGTGAGTGTGAGGGGGTGCATGTGTGTGTGAAACAATGCCTCATTTCAAATTTTACACATTGAGCTAGAATTTCAGTCTAAAGAATATTTCTCTTAATATGTCAAGTTACCTCCAACTGGATGTTCAGGTATAATCCTTTCACTTTCAGGAAAAATCAAAAAACTGTTCTCCCGGGGTAGGTGGGGGTTCATTTAAGAGAACTTGTTTGAGTTCTGTGCAAGTAATCCTAAAATTATCCAAATGAGTCTCCTATTGACCAGCGTTTTTGCAGATTAAATTCTCAGTTTGTCTTTGAAGGACTGGAGCTCAAGAGATTCCTTTCTTACTGGTCCTTCCTTGCTGAATTGCTGGTGAATTCAAAGATCTTAATTGCTTACATATCTGGATACATATGCTGCTCCCTTTGTCTAACTTCTGATCTATTGATAATAAGTTTTTAAAATGTGAGTGTAGAGGTGGTCGCAGTCTCTGCCTAGGCCTGGCAGCATGGCACAAGGAGCATGGATCCACACCTCGAGAGACCTAGTGCAGCCTCAACAAGGGGCAGGAGGGGCTGGGATTGGGGCAGAGCTGGAGTCCCCCCAGCTCCCTTGGGAGCAGTATGTGAGGGGGGAGCCCACACCATCTGACCGGGGCCTGGCTGGGCCCTTGCACACACTGCTGGGGGTATTTATGTTCAGGTTAACTTGATAAACCTGTGTGGTTAACTTTTGGGGGATTAGGTATGGAAGGATACTTAGAAATGAGTAGCAGTTTATGAACATTTCGTAAATGGTTAAATACTATGGTGTACCTGTTGTATTATTGATACTCATCCAGAATGCGTAGTTCAGTGACTGCCAGTTAATTATGTGCTGTTAATAAATCAATAAACCTCTTTGATCCTGATTTGATTTAAGCTATGTGAACTGAGCAGTTTTTCGCTGAGATAATGACATGCTGTTGCTCTCTAACCACAAAATGTAGACAATACAGTTAAACACTAGGTACCTCTATTTCACATTCTATCAACACCTATTTCATGAGTCCATTTTTATATGTGTATTTTTTCTGTAAACTTTCCTCAGTAGACATGCAATGAGAGAGAGAGTTACATTAGTAAAATTGAAAGCTGAGCCCACCATCCCAAGGGCTGTAGCCTAACCCTTGACAAACCTCAGTACAACTCTTTGCACAGAGAGGAAGAAACACTGTCAGTCAACTTAACCAAAGCATTATCAAGAAATGGAAATGCTGATATGAAATTGAGTAAATATTTTCATTAAGAATCTTTAAATTCTGAAGGAAAAAATAAAACAGAAACCTAGGAGACAAGTATTTCTTCAGTTTTGAATCCTCAGCTACAACCAAACAATAACTTCTCCTTTATGCATGTTGCCTAAGGAAATTTGAATAGCACATGTTTTTGAGGAACAACTAGAATTGGTGCCTCACTTACCTTCTTTATGACCCTATCCAGCAGCATTTTTTTTTTTTTTTTTTTTTTTTTGGTAATGCTCTTTAGAGAATCATTGGCAATCCAGCTGGAGTAGAGTGGGGGAAAGGTTACCATTATCAGCGTACTTAGTTCAGTCTCTCCAGTGTTGATTCAGTTAGTGTAAAGTTTATTATAATTTAATCTGATTAGAGTAACTCTCATGACTCCTTCAGGGAATATAGATTACTGGGTTATGAGGTTACAGATTTGTTTTCAGCAGAAGACTGTGAAATTATGGAGCATCTAACAGTCCAGTGAAACATCTAGTTTACTGATTTTGTTGTGCATGGAACTTGGAATAAGAAGCAAAAAATTGGGATGGAAAAGGTGTAAGAGCTAGTACGGAGCCTATACATATCTCTATATGTTCTAATGATGACAGCAGGGGACTTGAGATGAATCCTCCTGCCTCTGCCCTGAACTCTTTGAGCCACCCTGGGCAATGACTCACTCTAGCTTTTTCTGAGTGAGCACAACGAGGTCTCCCTGTCTTGCATGAAAACTGAAGTAACAAGGAAATTTTAAAGTGATTCCTCAGAATAAAGTTGCTATATGCAATAATAACATTTTTTTATTGCTTATAAAAATATTGAAGAAGTCTGATTCTGTGTTTGAAGGCCTGTCTGTTCCATCACAAAAATGTAATTCATTCTCTGAAATACTGTCTGAACTTAAGTGAAATCAGATAATTAGACCTAAAACAAATGTCCACCGTTACACTACATTTTCTCAGTACCTTTCAATTCCAGTCCTCTTTGTCTTATTTAGTTAGATTTTTTCCTTAACAAAAGCCCTTTACAGAAACAGATATTGATATAACACAAAGCACAATATTGCGGCAACTACATCTTCAGCATTGCTGTAGAACTATAGAGGAAAAAAATGAAATGTGATGAAGATAATTAATATGTTGATATGCATTGTGTTTAAGTCAATCACACCTTCCTGGAAAGACATCTAAACTTTAAGGCATGATTGAATTCAGCAATTTCAGTTGAACAAAGTAGCTGACAGGAAAATAAAGAAAAGAGTTCAATCAATACTAGACAAGTGAACTTCTTTTTTTTCACCTGGAATAAAAGGTTGTTCAGATAGTGGTTAGAATATTTCTTTACTCTGCACTTACTATTCATAAAATTATACAATAATAAATTATAGATAAATAACTGGGTTTTTTTTCCGTGATCACTTCTCCAAGGTTTGTTTTGTGCTGAGTTAAAGCAAAACCATGACTCTATCATTTACAGTAGATTTGGTTCTGCTAACCCAGTTCACCCAGGTTCTTCATTATGGCATTTCTAATACCTAGCCGTAGCAAATAATGCTGTGATTGGGAGCAATCAAGTGACAGATGTCAAAAGCAGCTCTCTTAGGTCTGAGGGAAGTTGTACCAGTGGAAAGTGAAATGGTATAGGCAGATATTTATTTGTTTAAAAAAATGAGATATAATTTCCATAAAAACTGATCTCCTTTGGAAGTTATCAAGAAACTAATTAGGATTTCTGGTTCCTGGGCCTGATTCTTCTCTTGCACTAAAAATCAAGAGTACCAAGCGTGTGAAATCACCTGTTTGTTTACATTCTTCCATGATTAAACATGTGCTTAGATCTCAAAATGAAGCCACACTGAAATGAAAACAGCTAAAATGTGGGTATTAATGTTAAGTTGAATGTGTTTTTAAGGGTTTTACTGTGTGAGAACAAATGAAGTTGCATAGGTGACTCTGAGAAGAACTAACCCATGTATTCATTTTTGATCTGATTTTATCTTATTTATGTAACAAAGATGTGCTAATGGCTGATGAGAACTGAATTCTTTCTGAAAGTAAACCTGAAAGGGCTTTAGGGCCTACCTACTAATTCTACAAAACAATAAACAAAGTATCAGAATTGTATAATTATAAACTGCAAGATTATAACATTTTGCTGCATCTGGATTTTCAAATTATTACAGAAATCCTAGAAGTCAGTGATCATTTTAAAGCAGTAAAGCTCATAAATACAACTCATTGTACTGAAGAGTTAATACCTTAGTTACTTACGGTGAATGTAGTTGGTTGCATCCTTTGGTGCTCTGCATACTTTCCAGTTTGATATATTTTTCTATTCCAAAGTTAATCCTTGTATTTACTGTCTTCAATATATAACAATATGCAAGTTACACAGGAGTGACTGACATAGTAGTTTCAACATTTGAAATATGAAAACAAAAGCTAAACACAAAACTATTGTTGCTATCTCAGAACATTATCCCTTTAAACCAATTCCATTTTCTTTTTCGGTTCTTCCTCCCTTTGCATAATCATGCAAACAGAATGTTGGTCACAAAATGGCAGAAACAAACTAATTTCTCATAAGCATCTTCATAAGTGTTTCTCTTAAATCTGAAGTATCTAATTTTCTTTTTGAAGCATTCTCACAGTTTCTAGATACTGCAGAAGCAGGTATTTTTCACTACATTTTGTGTTTTCATTTATGCTTTCCTTTGGCTTATGAAAATTACCCAAAGGCTTGAGTTACCCTTTAATAAAAATTGTACAATCATGTAGATAGTCTTTATAATTTCACAGAGAGTATCAATGGATATTGGATCTTTTAATTGCCCACTAGCCAAATTTTAGTCTCTCTCCCTTCAAATGTCCAAGAATAAATGCAGTTGCATATATGTGTAGCATAAGCAACATGATAAAGATTTTCAAATGTCCAGGTAAGCTGTAATTTTTCAGCCCTGTCAGTGTGCCAGAGGTTATCATCCTATTAAAATAACAAACAACCAACATTTTTATTGTTGTTCTTTCAGCCTTGCAGCCATAGAAGCACATAATGATTCTTTTAAGCATGTGTTGTCAATAATGCAGTAAAACTAACATTGTTTGAAGAAACTCTGTTAACCTTAACCTTTAGCTACCCTTACTAATCGACCCTGACCCTTTGGTTATAAATTCACCCGAAAGGGGTTTTACAGACCACTCCTTCAGATATTTTCGTACCAATATTTGTTACAATATTTGTTTTACTCTGTGTTGTGTTCTCAGTTTGTTTTGTCACTGTAGTGGAAGAATCATCACATAAGTCAGTCTACTGAGAGAAATAAGTTGTTTGTCAGAATTACAATGGTTCAGTGGCTGGAGTGAGCACAGCAATATCTACGAGAACTGGAGGCACTGAAACAATAGCAGTCACAGTCCTGTAGTGAAGCAATTACAGTAAAGACTCTTGAGGTATTACTTGAGCTGAGAAAGTACACACTGGAAAAGAATTTAAAATATTCAGTACAAATATCAATTTCCTTAGGTATACAAGAAAAGTTTTCTAAATTTAATCTGATAGTTCAGATTCTTTATAGCAACAGTCATTTATTGCAACATGTATAGGCACAAGGCCAGCTTCTGCTCCCAATAATGTAGGTGTAAAAAGAGTGGGCTTTAACCCGTGACTTTTTAAAAGCTGAAATTCCCCTGACAGAGACTACAATACAGAGATACAGGAGAGCAGATTGGTAAAATAGTTTGGGAACTGTTATTTAAGCCTTTCTGACCTGTGTAGATTTATGTCAAAACAATAATATTTACACAATAATTGGGGGTTTTATTATGCAGCTGTATTTTACCACTCTCACAGGAGTGTGTGGGGCTTTTGTCCCACAGCTTTATACATACCAAACAAATCACACTTTGTCAGACTTACTGTATAGACTCCTCCAGAAAGAGCCATTTACAGAAATATTGAGAGTGACCTCTTCTCTGTGTGGAGGTCCTGAATCACATAAACCAGATATTGCTGAAGTCTGAGAGCAGTGTAATTTCATTCTGTGCGCTACACTCTGAAATATAGAACCATTGGTGTCATGAAATCGAAGAAGTATAAAAATGAAAGTCCTTACTGGTAGAAGCATGTGCAGTTTATATCAAATTAAGAAGGATGGAAACAGATCTGTGGCTTTTGAAGTACATGAAAAACTACAGCACCAAGGAAGATACCAGCAGGTCAGGGGTGTAAATGGAAATAACTACTTTAGGGACAGGCTGTTCAGGACCCATACTGAAAACCTGTATGTCGCATATTTTCACAAAATCAATTTATTTACAGTAACTTGGGAGCTTTAGGGTTTATGAAATATAGTTATAGCCCAACTGTCAGCAAAGAACAAGTTTTCTGAAAGTAGAAAAGGTATTGAAGACTGTGCCCCTTCAAGAAAAACAAAGCCAAACAAATAAACAAACAAAATCCCAAACAATTTCCTTCTAAATATCTCTAATGCCTCTTTTGTGATATTTACTTTCTGTTAGTCAATGGCTTATGTATGTATATAGTTAGCATACAAAGCTCATACATATTTCTGTGGTCATACAGAATAAAATACTGATATGAATTAATGAGAGAAACCAAGAACACCAAGACATGAAATTGGAAGTGTGTGCTCCCTCTTACTTGCCAAAAAACAGTTGGAATGCTATCTGATACTTCACCACGCAGTCTACTCTTTTGCAGTATATTTTGTTTTTAATAGGGGAAGATCAAGGGATAGTCTCACTGCAGCCTTGTAGCACAAAGGTCTGTGTAATTAGGACCTTCAGAAAGACAAAGTTGCCAAACAGCTCTTTCCTTTTGATGGTTTTTAGAGCTGTCTGCAAAAAATGGAAATAGGTTTTAGCTGCAGCATTTGGGGCACAGTGCAGCATCTGAATTGAAGGTCTTAAAAATAGCTTATAAAGCCCCCTTTATGCCTGCCCCTTGTCTGCCCTGCTCACTTCCTCTAGCTGTTCAAAGCACTCAGCCATTAAAGAAGAGAGTCAATAAGTGCAGACTGTTTTAAAGACATAGGGGTTGTGAAAGAGTTCTCATTTAGCAGCAGAGGCTCGGGTAGACTTACTGACTCATGAGTGATGCTTCATATCAGGCAAATTGGAAGATCTAAGGATTGTTTCACACCAGACTGTCATATAGTGCATTATATTTTTAAGGAAGGCTGTTACAAGCATGCTGTACACAAAGATGGTGTATGATTTTAATTTAAATTGGTTTTGAAACTTATTCAGTTAAATGAGAACAATTTGTGAAAACTCTTTATAAAGGTTTACCTGGTTTCCTGGTAATGTTGCCTGTTTGAGATGGATTTACTCATCAAGACCTGTAGAGCTATGTACTTTATTTGTGGCCAAAAGTTTAAGGATCATGAAATGGTATGTCCTTTCGGCTATCCACTGGGGAGTCATTTCTTCTTGTGTCGTCAGGTACATTATGGATGTTGCTTTATTTGGTAGAAACTCTCAGCAAGAATTAACTCTGGAAACAAGAAACAAAAAAATCCTGATTAGTTTTTCCAAAGCACACAGCGTAGTCCTTTTGGTTGGCAACATAAAGGCATCCAATTTTGCCATAACATGAGCAAAAAGTGCTTGATGTGACTTACCAAATCTTAAAATCCTAGACAGAAAGGGGATGCTTCGCATTCTCTGTAATGGGAAGGACAAATGTGAAGTATAGGAAGTCCTAGATTGCACACTCTTGGCCTTGTATCATTCAAATGCACTGCTAACGTGGACATATTCCAGGAGACGCCTTTCTCTGCCATTGCTAGTGCAACACATACTCAGTTTCTAATGTTGTCCACAGCAGGACAGGGAAATGAACATGGAGCCAAGAAATGTCTTGAAGCAAAATTACACTTCTGCAAGTGCCAGGAAATAGGAGGGCTCATCAGCTTCTACCCAGCTTGCTTATCCTTTTCTGAAACAACCCCTTCCAACACTTAATCTTCTGTTTCGTGTCATACTGGAGAATGAATGTGTCAGAAATTAATATCATTTTATTAAATAATATCTTGGGTAAATAATAGGCAAAAAAGTATCAAATACCTTACATAACACATATAAAAATGTGTATTTCTATAACCACTATTCTTGGGAAATACAGGTACTATCTTTTATATATATATGTATGTACATACAAACACACAAACACACACACAGGTACACACATATATAGACCATGTGTGTGGTACCTAGTAACCAACGCCTAGTAACAGTTTTTAAGTGTGTTTTACACATGCTTTCTTGAGATATTAGCTTGAATATTAGTTCATAAATGTAATTCATTTCAAGTATTATCAGTCTCAAAGTAAAGCAACAAGTCTCCTCAACTCCCATTAATTACAAGGAACTTGACAGTTCACAGCAGGTGCAGCATAAAACAGATTACTAAACTTGTGTCAGGAATGATTTCTTCCTGAAAGCTTATTTCCAGAAATGCAAGAATGTTTTCTACTTTTCGCATCTTTTTCATTGAAATTCTTCTCTTCGTGTAATTCATTTGCGTCTTTTTCATTGAAATTATTTTCTTCAAAATCAAAACAGTTTTCTTTGTTAGGAGTCATTGTTTCCAACCTTATGCTGTAGCAACAATTATAAATTGCAAAAAAATATGCAACACATTGATCTACAGAAATCTTCAAAAAATTCAAAAAACAATTTTTATAAATTAGAGAAAAAATAGACCTCCATGTAATGAGAACTATGCTGATACTCAGACAAATAGGGTAAAAGTGTATTCTTATAAGCATTATTAGTTTTATTTATTGTGTGTGTGTGCATTTCACGATCACATGAATGCGGTCTTGCAATTAAATTACAAGAGAATTTTCCGTACATATGAAATAAAAATAGCCTCTTGCAGTCCACCATTCACATTAGATATAAGAAAATGGAATTTTAATAACTTTGAAATAGTTGAATATCAATAGAAGTCAAGACTTACTGCTGATCAGCTAGGGGAGACAGAGATTGCTACATGAAATGTGATGCATTTTTAAAAAGTATTCCACGTTAGAGAGCAAAAGTAAAATAGCTTTTCTTTAAAAAGAGGCTACAAGATAAAAACATAAAGAAGCGTATATAAGTGGCATCATCTGTGCAAAAACATTTAAAAATAAGAATTTGTTCAATTGCTACTTAAAAGCATTTGTGCTGCAAGAAAGCAAAACTTTTAAATAATTCCCCATTTAAGAGACGATACTTGTACTGTTCTATTTTAAGACAAAGAAAATATAAAACCAAACTCCCAAATCTCCATGCAATATTTGCTTTCTTTGTGGTATCTCTTACTTTTTTTCACATGCTTTTGTTTGTGCATATTTTGCATTCACATCTTAGATTTCTACATATTATTACAGAGAAAAATCACATAGTTATGGTCCTATTCTTTATAACAATAGCTTCCTTTTTGGGAAATTAACACTACTGAAATTCCTGGCCCTGAAAGTTGTATTCAGTTCCTAGATAGCAGATTTGCATGCTTCTTTATGAGAAAGGAACTACAGCTCCCATAAGGCAGTGGCAAACAAAATGGAAAATACAGTTTAATATTGTGAAGAACTGTTAGAATCTTGGTTCCATTCAAAGACTCAAAATAGAATAGTTTGCTTTTTGTTATATCTAAATAATCCTACTAAAGTGTGAACTTTTTTTAACAAAGAAACAAAAAAATCAAAACAATTCTACTCAGAGATTTTTTTACCATGTAATTTAATTAGAGTGAGTTTTTGTAAATATGCCTAAGAAAGCCTTCAAAACTTACACAGCCTAATATGTCAGGCTTTGAAGCAAAACTGGCATTTGGAATATTATATTAGGTGTTTCTTGACACTGGCAACCTTAAGGAGTAAACTAAGGATGCAAGTGATGACAGTACAAACCTACATTTATTTTATTCATCATTGAAAAGACCAACCAAATTGCACTTTGTGACTGGTTGATCAAATAGGGACCACAGGTCACAGAGATGACATAGTAACTGTCAAAAAAGTCAGAGGATATTAGACTATCCATTGCCCTAAAAAGAGAAAATCATTTAGCTTTGATAAATTGCCTATCCCCTTTGTAAAAGAGTTCATGGCCACAAACTTACAAAAACACATTTAGAGGTTACCGTTGCTTTTGAAATCATGGTTGATCACATCAGTTTGGTAAGCTTCTCTTTTTTCTTTCTAATGTTGTTATATCTTCTGCCATGACTATAGCTCACTTACTCCACGTGGTAAAGGTTGTGGGAGTAGTGGTTTTCTTCAATAACGCAGTAGATGGTGTCATGATCTGGCAGCGCAATGCTTGCCTCGTGTGAGCATGCTGACACTGCTTTTGATCTCAAAGTAGTCTTACTAGGTTCAAGCATTTTCCTGGGTTTTCGAAATTACTTCTGAGGAATGCAAGAGACTTTCAGTAGCCAGCATCGCTTTAATTCATAACACATTCTGTGTCTTCCAGTCGAAGAAAGGTTATGGTATCTAGTTTAGACATGCACTTGAGAACTCTATTGACACTGGGGTAATTTGCAAAGCTGGTGGGTTTAATTCAGGTTTTAAAGGAAATGAAGTTTTCACTGACATATGACACAATCTGAGTATTATTTGACTGATGCAATCACAGAATTAATCTACACTCTTAAGTGCAATATTAGGAAGTATCCTTTGTAGTGGCTACCATTTCATATGGCTTTTAATTGTAGCTAATAAATAGTGTTTGTATTTTCATATCAATACAACGGAATTGTAAAATAATGAGTTAACAAAACTTCAGATAGGAAATACCAAGTAAGAAGCTCATCTGAACCATAAATGGGATATAACACCATGCTATAGGGAAAGATTAAGAACTGTATTACAGGTGTAAGCATAGAAGACTTACAATTACCTGTCCCTTCCTCCTTCCCTTGAAAACTGTCTGCTTTTCCTCTTTCTTTTAAATGTTTCCTTCAGTTTTCCCATCCTTTCTGCTTCAATGTCATTGTTTTCACTGATGTACCTGAGTACATAAATACAGAATTTGCATCATTGAAACACAAGGCAGAAATGAAATGTCAATACTCTCTTGTAACTGATGTTTTATTCCTTCTGTGTATTTCAATGGGAAGAGTAAAATGTCAAATAAACAGCAATTACACAATGAATACATGACATTTTATATATTTGGTGGATAAACAGAAAAAAATATTCACTAAAGTTATATTTTCATCAAGAGACTGACCAAAAATAATTTTAAAAAGCCCAGTGTAAGTAATAACATATTTAGTCTTACTTTAAGAATTCTAGAATTTCACGTTTAGTATTCCTGGTACAGGCTTAAATTCATTCAGTGTGACATTTAAGGAGGAAAGAGTACTATGACTGAAGGACAAGGAAGTGAGGCAAGAATTTTAATTTGTCTACATGGATTTTTACTGCTGAACAAAGACACTTGACTGACAATACTGGCTGATGAAATCCCTGGTATTATCTATGGACTTGATATGTCCTGCTGACTCAGCTAATATCCCACCCAGCTTTCAGCTGTTCTGCCTCAGTTTTGACCTCTGGAATCATTGCTGGAACAGGTAGGAAGTTTAGTACCCGTGTCCGTCCATTGAACAATTTCCATGCTGAGACAGAACAAAAAGAGGTTGGTTGTGGACACACATCCGTTGCCAAGTGGGACACACACCCACTGGCATGTACAACACTTTATATTCCCCATAAACAGCCACTGACAAAAAATTATTCACTAGGTATGAACATAAAACTTATAATATAAAACCACATCTTCCATAACAAAAGTATTGTATCTAACATACTGAAACCTATAAAGAAATAGTGAGGAAATACACATTTGTTCTAGTCCTACTGAAATGAAAGAAAATCTTCAGAGACAAGTTAAGGAAAAAAAAAACAATAGCCATTTTACTGTGGTACTTATTTTCTTAAAGAGGGAAGACTGGAATATATAATTATGAAATGTCCTATAAAAGGGCATAGCCTCATATATAAGAATACTAGCTTTACCATAAGAGACAATTACTAGATCATTAATCAAATCTGATTCTGCTAGTTTTATACGAAAATTTGCTTTAAAGAGCCATGATACTCTTTGGAATAAAGTATTTTATTTTAGTATTTCCCATTTCCACCTTTAAATTCTGATTTTCTTCTTTCAGTAATAGATTTCTCTTATGCAAGGTCATGGAGACAATCTTTTAGAGATCAGCATTTTAAGCATTTATTAATGACATCTCCTATTAGGGCACAAATGCTCTAGACTATGTTTATGAAAAAAGGCTCCCAAAATCAGGATACTGACTAGGGATTTATAGCAATATCTGCAGAACAAGAAACAGCACTGTTTTATGCATCTTATGTCAACAGAGAATTCAGATATTTTTTTCTACATTCCTATACCTAATATCAGAAATTCTCTGTCTACTTCTTATGTTCTTGTTTAGGGAATCAAAGTGATTTCACTTTGAGCTAAGAAATGTGGTAAGTTGCACTTGCATGCTTGTAAAGCACAACTGATCACTTATTTTCCTTTCTTCATCAAGTCCTCTGCTAATCCTCAGAAATATTAAGCAGCTGCTCTGATTAGTTCTGAAAAAAAATTAAGTAGACAATTTTTTTCTGTTTTTCCAATATTGTCATACACTCCTTCATATTTGTAATAAAAAGTTCTATGTCGATGGTAAGCAGTGTTCAATTTTGTAGCAACAGTAGGTTTAAGATCCAATATTTCTCCTGAACAAAGTATCAAACAAATGTTTGTACAAATGGAAAAGGGTACCATCCAGCTCCCCGTCACTATGCAGACAGCATTGTTATGTTGTGCTGGAAAGCCTCTAATTATTGTGTTTCAAAGATACCTTGCCTGTTAGGTAATAAGAACATATGTTTTTTTCTCCTTGTTATTATCTTGCTATATATTATCTTGCTGAAGGTTAATCACTGATCCTAGTGGATTATTATTCATGAAACCAGTAGGCCCTCTTGTAGCATAATCCGGTTTTAGGGAATATGCACTTACACATGAAAAGCTAGAGATTTCTTATCAGGATTGTTTTTTTATAAAGTATTTCTTAAATGCAGGTAAAATTTTCACTTATTAAAATACCTGATGGCATGTGGTCATATACAAGCAATATTGATAGTCTAGGGAGGACTTGTGCAGTTTACACATAGGATTACTATCTGTGAGTAAAACAATCAAGTTAGCTTATGTCACTAAAACTTTCCAAATTGGATGCTACTATCATGTATTATATATATATATATATATATATATATATATATATATATGTATATATACATACACATACATATACATATACACACACACATATGTATGTATGTGTGTATATATGTATATCTGTGTGTGTGTGTGTGTGTGTGTGTATGTATAAATACATATTTATAAAAGTCTCATTCAAAACTATATTTTTACACATCCTTACCTTTGGAGCCTGGAATCTGTCTCTTACAGTTCTTCATTAGTAAAACGTAAGTATCCTTCTCACATGAAAGTGTTTGTTTGTGTGTGATGAATGAAAACCATTGTAAGATTCCTTTAAAAATATTACTGGAATTTCACTTTGTCTAGTCTAGCATATCCTTTGATGACAGCATTTGTCCATTTCATTTAAATTGAATTTCTTGAAGAATGAAGTCATCATGCAGGCTATAATCTTTATAATTCATTTGACAGTTTATTTTTAGAGGATATGTGGAATAAATATTCAAAATATGATAAAAGCAGTGTTTTCACATTTTAATTTTGATCTGCTAAAAAAAAAAGGTAGTTGTTACCATCCAAATGGATGGCTGGAGTAAGAAGTTGATTGATGACTTTATGGATCTTTCATTTCATCCTTACAACACTTGCATAGTATATACTAAGTTTTAGACAGGATACATTGCTGAGCAGCTTTCCCTACATTTTAACTTTAGTGACTTGTCAAAATACTCATAAGCATCTGCTTTAGCATGCTAATTACGTTTTTGTCAAAATGATGGACACGAAACTTCTGAATAATGCTGATCACTGCAATTTTGTCAGGGATGTTATAACGATGTACAGTGCTATCATTTAAGTGGAAAGATTTTATTTTGTGTGTGCGCGTTGGATGTGTCTCCACATCTCCATTTGTCCTGATTATGCACATATTTTAATCAATGGTCATGACTGGAACAGGTAAACTCTGTCAAGAGTTTCAGGTTATATGTATATGCATATGTGACCCATAATATGCACTATGGGTTATAATGTATTTGAGTTAAGACATTAGCCTGCAGAATTTGCCTTCTTTATCTCCAATTATTCCTAAATTATTGGTATAAAGTTAGGTGAAATAGTTTGGAGACACTATACTTAGCAGTGAAAAAGATAAGGATCCATAAACATCTGAATATTTGTCATGCATCAGATTCTTGTTTTGTAACAGTTACAGTGCATCTATTCACTTGCTCAGTATTGTTTCACTATGAGGTCGGTTCTTGGTAAAAATGGCACATTCTGCTCGTTTTGTGGTCCAAACAACACACTTCTATTAGATTTTTTTTGACTAAAACTGTCACTGTCTCCACTTGGCTCAATGCAGCTCATTTCACAGAGTTTGATTCCTGACTTCTGAAAGTTTCTCATAGCAGTGTTGTTTTCCCACCTATATCTGAATAAATGTGTTCAGTATAGTAACTCCAGCTTCCCGAAAGGATTGGGTTTTTCTGTGCCAAGGATTTAAATCTCCACTTCCTAGCAGGTTATGCTACAAGACTGTAATTGCTACAGTTTTAATAGGATATATGTATCATTTTTAGAATAGAAGGTGTGTATCCTCAACTAGTCCAGCATGATTCTCCATTGTATTTTATACTAGGGAAGAGAGTGGAGAGGCTGTAAATGTTATGTAGGTGGGAGAGAAGGGCAGGAGTTGAGGTATTGGGGAAACATGGTTTTATACAAATAAGGTTATCCTATAACTCTGGACACATCTTTTAAAAGAAGAGTGCTTTCTAGTCAGGTCTCTTAAAATGTTCTTGAATTCCTTTCCAGCTTTATAAATAGCTGCATGTAGAGCTTTCTGAAACGTAAGTAGCATTTATAAGGTTATTTGAAGGAAAAATCTTCCAGTTCCTAGTGGCAAAATAATTAACTGGATACTTACAAAACACAATGACAAGGTAAGTGGTCAAAGGTAAAATTTCCAGGAAAATCAGACTGTTTCTTGCAAGCAGTTTTTCATTCTTGTCATGTTTTATGTTAACAATGTTTTCTCTTTTATGGAAAGTGAGAAGGCTTAAAATGGAGTCATAACATTTTGAATATTTGTGCTATTAGTGGGATATTTTCTGAAACCTTTGCTATTCAGCAATTTTTTATGTGACCATTAACCACATGTTTTTTAGTAATAGGTATCGGTATATCTTTTATTTCATGAATTAATTTTTGAAGCAGATCATATAACTGGAATGATATGCAATCCTAGCCACAAATGCATGCTCTGTTCATTTCAGAGGAAGGGATGAGACACTGATGAACGAATTCAATCCCTTTATTTTCAAAATCACTGAGCGATCAGCAATTTTTTCATAAGTATTATGCATAGCAGCTAGCCTTTCGTATACTTGTCTCTCCTCAAAACCCTCTGTCCATTATCTAAGCAAAAATTGCCTCCTTTTATTTTATTCTCCATATTTAATTCAGACTGCTACATGAAATGATCACCTATGGATTTTTCCCACATTCATTTCTTGTTTTTCCTCTTTTTCAACAAGAAACATTAATCTCTTACTTAAAACAATTTTTTTTCTGCCTGTCACTTTCTCCTTAGGCTACCTTACTGCATGTGGCTGCTTCAGATGACCTTCCAACTCTTTTCAAATTGTAGCAAAAATGGAATTTATATATCTCAGATAACTTTTAGCTTAGTCCATTTTTCTCTCTCTTCTCTCTCACACATGCTTCATCAGTATTTGTTGCTCACTGCTAAAAATTCAGGCATACAAAGGTGTTTGGTATAATAGTCAAATTTTATGGAGTTTTTACTAAGTAATAATGGATTCTTCTGTGTCGCTAATAGGTTTTCCACAAAATGTCATACCACTATAACTAACCACAAGGTTCTTTTCATTCTGTGCTGTGGGAAATGTGTTTATGCATTATCAAGACTCTGAAAAATTGAAGTAATATAATATTTTTTGTTAAAAATGAAGAGCAGAATCATTCTTGTTTGCTACAACCTACGGACTCCAAAACCTCCTTGAAAAAGCCCCTTAGTTCTCCAAAGGCTTTTCCACTTTCCAGGGAGTTCATCTGAATTCTCTCCCCTTCTCAATGAAACATAACACAACATTAGAACATGCAAATGAATGAGACAACTATGCATCACTAGTTTTTACTATCCTTTACATTTCAAAAACTATTCACTTGTGCCTGTTACTGCATTATGTAAGCTGTGTACAGCTGTTTATAAAGCCCATTTAATTACAGTTAATTTGTGTAAGGCAACTTACACAAATTGAATAGTACTTCATTTCTCAAATAGACTCAATGACTAAATGGTTCACACGTATAGTCACGGGTTCCCCCATTTTCCCAGAGCCTAGAAAAGGCCCTTTTTAAAAAAGCGAACAAATACAGCTGCCAAATACATCAGTGTTCACACACCTCTTTTCCCCATACGCTTAAATGGCTCTAGGCATTCATCCCACTTTCCACATATTCTAGAAATGCATATCATGCTTTTCAGGAGCTGCCTGACATGGAGCTTTTCTTTGTCACTTCCAGTAGAGTATCTTTGCACAGTTGCTTAGCCTGTGGGTTTTTCTGGGCATTGAAGTATGTTATGGGCCCAGGATTACTTCCACTAGAAGACTATCCCTTTCATTTGTGACAGAACCAGCCTGTTAGCAAGACACACAGTAGTGAAAAAATACCCCAGGATGCCTGTTAGCCCTCCGAGCGAAGACACAAAGTTGACATGTGTTAATTTTGTCTGCCAGTTTGCATCAGTTTGTAACGAACAGATGTGGTATGTTGTGATGACACAAAGACAAGCACCAGAGCTTGCTGTCAATAGACACTTAATCTGCTTTCTTAACAATTTAACTGCAAAAAAATTCTCCTTCGCTCTGCCCATCTACAGTATGATAACATGCATGTATACATTATGCAAGTTAGAAGTGCAATTGCTGTTACAAACACAGCGGCTAACCTTCTTAGGCTTTTTTGCAATATCATTAGATGCCTGTCAATATTATTAGATATATAAATACCATTTTAAATTGTGCCTGCTGTAACATTTTGACAAGTAGTATAGTGTACCTCCAAGAAATTTTTCTAAACAAGTTTGAGATCTATCGTCCTTACAACGGGTAGACAAATCCCATCATGATCCTCACAATTCATGCAGCTCCCTCAGCTACAGGCTCAGAGTTGCCAATTTTGAAGGAAAATGGAAAGGGATATATATTTGGCCATCAATGGCATAAATTTTTTGTTCTGTTCTATATGGTTGCTCTTATCTGGCTGATCTTTGCTGATCATTAACCTCCATTAATTATAGTGGGTAGACTTACTCCATGAATAGATACCAGACTAAATCTACTGGTTTCTCTGATTTTTTATTTTAATTAAAGTTAAAAGATTGCACTGTGGGGTTGGGGCTTCCCCTTCCCTCCCTCCCCCCTTGAATGGCTTCTCTATGCTGGAATCCTCTAAAACCTAGCATCCTTTTCCCTCGAGCACAAAACTTTCATGCAGTCCAGCCAAGCCCACTATGTCATTGTCTCAGGTCTCTGTCAGTTTAAGGTATTCTCTCTAGCAGTTTTTTTCTCTTTGATGTAATTGTTCAGCCCCATCATATTACCACTAAAGCCTTTGACAGTGAATATTTGGTTTGTAACCTTTATTCATCTTTTGTTCACAAGTCTTTAATGGACTCTATACTCTTGTTTTCTTGTCTCTCCTATTTTTCATTTCCAGTCATGCTTATGTTCTGACATCTTCTACTTACTTCAGTGCCTTCTTTTTCCTATTTTCCTTGCATTCTTCTGCAGACTACTCTTTTTTGTTCTGTATTAATGTGTTTAATACAGAGACAGTGTGGTTTCAGGAGATTTACTCCAGGTAATTCAATAAGTAGAGATGAATTATTGTCAGTCACATAATTTTCATGCCTCCATTTCCTCACAGTAAAGAGCTGGAGATTTGATTATCAAAAATTCCCATCCTCTGAATGTTGTTCAGTTGGGGCCAGACTTTCAGGCATGACTGAAGTTGAATAGCCTGGATACCTCGATAAGATAGATTCTGTAAGCAGCAATCATGGCATGATGCAGCCAATATTTCTTCACTGTCCAAGAGCTGATGTTCTTAACTCTAATGATTTTGTAGTGCCTCTTAGTGGGACCCCTTTCTCTGCTCTTCTTAAAGAGCATAATGTGGCAGTTATCAGTTGTTTCACAAAGATACCTACTATAACATCCAGGTCCTTTGTCTACAAAGTTATTTATTTATTTTTTTAATGTCTTTGCATTAATACTCTCCAGAATGAAAACAGAGGTTTTGAAAAATGGTGGTGGTCTATTTCAATGACTGACAAGATTTAAAATATTGTAATAATTAGTGAATTTTGTACAATATATACTATACAGTTATATTTACATACAATGAAATATTATTAAAATATTACCAAGTCTATAAAATACTACAGACTTCCACATCTATATTTGACAATCGAGACATTTGAGATATGTGTCAATTACTAGGGGATATTGTAAAATATAAATTCTCTGATTTATTTCCTCAAACAGCATGAATCTAGTTGTGTTCCTGTATTACCATCTGCATAGCATTAACCATAGCAAATATTCTGTAGTTCTGAAAATTAGGCTACTTTTAGTATTTAAATTCATGCAAAAGATTGCAAGGGAAATCTCTATAAAATGAAGTGTATATGCATCGTGTTGGCAGCTATAGTAAGATTCCTTCAAAATTCATCACAGGCTTTACAAATCCTTATCTGAGTTAGGGCAAGAAATTTACTTATTCTGAATCCATCCTCCATATTAGACATAGATGCAAGATGCTTTCATTGTAGCTGAATTCTTTGTTACGAGGTCATTAAGGTGAGCTTTGGAATATCACCAGCCGTATTACTGAGGGGACATTAGTGTTGGCTCTTCTAGTTGCCAGATGTATCTGTGACTTGCTGGATTCTTCCAGGAAGAATAGTAGAATGGTTTTTAGGTTTTTCAGTCCTGAGAGTTGGTCCAAGGTGTACTTTCTTTCACTACCCGCCATACTATTGCCCATAACAGAGGATTTTTTTTCTTTCTTTTGTACTTTTTTGTGGTCAAACTGTAAAAAAATATTATTGACATCAGTAAAATAATGTTTTAAGCCTGTAAAAATTAAAATTGACTGGAAAAACTGGGAATAAAGGAGGTGATTTTTATTATGATTTTTCAGTTGTTGCAAACAAATAATATTTTTCATTTTTTAACCAATTTTTTCTAACCTTCACATCATATTCCAGTTTATTTTTTGAATTTTTTAAGATATGTGAATTGTAGTTTGAATTAAACCAATATATATCTAGAAAACCTGATTATACCTCAAGCTTTGACAACAGTGTTTTGACTAGTTTTGCAAATATTCTCCTAAGGTATCCCCCCACCCTGTTGTAATCGTTTTTGTATATAAGAAGGCCTGAAAGGACTGAAAATTGGTTTCTGCTGGAAATCATTGATTTTCAGTAAGGAAAGGGATCCTGGAGTCCTCAAAGAAGTCTCCAAAGATTGTCTTGCTCATCCCACTGTCACAAGGCATGAACAACTGTGAGTAGTGAATCAGACAGATGTTTGTGTGGCCTGTTCTTACTGCTGAAAAGATTTTCCAGATATCTAATCTGAATACTCCCTCTGCAGATCTGCCATTTACCATTAATGCAGAGAAGATATTCCTGCTGCATCCTGCTATTAGTATTTTAAAACTGAGGACAGTTATCATCCCTGATTTCTCCAGAATCTTCACTTTTGGCTAACTCACTCAATCCTCTTGTAAATCACATTTGCTGTATCTCTTTTCATTCTGCTTGCTGTTCCTGGACTCTGACAGAGTAACATATCTTTCCTAATATGTGGAAAAAAAACCCCACACATTTCAAACACACCGTTCCATATTTACTCTTGCCAAATAAAGCCTAGAAATGTATAGAAGTCTCTGCATTATACTTTTCTGTGTGACGTTTGTCTTTTTAGCCACAGCATGACTCTTGTTTAGCATGAGAGTTGCAGAAGCTCCTGGCTCTTACCTAACTAGCTGATATCTCTTCTGTGTTTATGCAGATGATTAATCCTACTAACATGTAGTATCTTGTACTTCTCCCTCTTGAATTTCATCTTTGGTTTTTCAGGCTACTGTTCCAATTTGTCAAGATAATTTGGAATTCTGTTCTTGTCCTTCAATACACTTGCTGTCTCTCCTAGCTTGGTATTGTTTGCAGATTTAATTAGCCCACTCTCTATTACCGTTTTGTCCTTCTAGCCCCAAACCTGTGGATTCCCCTCAACATGTCTGAAAGCACAAAGTAAACACTAAAAAATATTTCTAAAATATCTCCTGTGGCCAATTATAGTCCTACTGTGATATTAATTCATATTAAGGTCAAAGATGAGGAATACAAATGAACAATTTATGCTCTTAAATTATGTTACAGCTTTACACAGAGGACATTCATAAATGCTGGAAACTTATAATGCAACTTTATAGCACTATTGGAAGTGAGAACATTAAATTATATTGTATCTATTTCTGAACTTATTATGAATCAAGTTAAAAAATTCTAAATAAGTGTTAGTACAAAATTGTATCCTTTCATCATTGTTTTAAACTGATCTGTGTAACTTTAAGGTATAATACTCTATTAAATGGTTCCAGGAAAAAAAACACATTTTTTATCATTGGATTATATTTTCCATAAGAGTGTGAGCATGAAGTGAGTAAAACAACAACAAAAACAAAAAACAACAAAAAAGAATTTCTAAGCTGCAGAAAATGGCCAAGAGACTTCAGAAATAAATATTATCCATCAACCTAACTTGAAGTTGTTTAATTTTTCAAGTGTTTGCTTACATCGTACACTGCCATGCCAATATAAAGAGTCTAATTTATGCTTGTAATTTCCTTTTTTCAGCATTTTTTTTTAATTTTAATTCTTAGGTGAACCCCATATACCTTAAAGTTGTCAGTGTATGCTAATGTAATGAGAGATTAGCCTGGTATCTTCTGTCTGAGAATAGCTAGGACTATACCTCAAGGAAATATCCTCAGGAAAATATAGAAGAATTAGAGTAGTGGTCAGTAGTGGAGTCATCTGATCATAAGGGAAGCTTTTTCTTCCCCTTCATTTGGAAACTAGTATTTCTCTGAAGCACAAAGGATTATGGATCTTTTGATTTCATCTAAAATAACTATGGATTTTCTCATCCATATAAATGTCTACTCCTTTTTAAAAATCCTAATAATATCTTACCTTCAATGATGAGTAGTGACAGTTCATTCCAAAGTATGGTACACGTTTCTTATTCTTCATCTTTCATAGCAGAGCACCTCTGACTAAAATACATGTTAGTTTAGAGCTACGGAGAAAGTTCAATTTAATCTAATTAAAGCTTGTCTAATGAGCCTTGTCGCTTTTTATCCAGAGGGAATCCATGGTGCTTCAGTGAAGCACCATATACAATTCAGTATCTGACACGTGCCTAGTTTGCCATGTCATGAGAAAGGTTGTTAGTATCAACTGCAGTAATGCAGCAAGCATGGCAGTTCTAACCAGTCTACACAAAGGTAAGGATTATTATCTGAATTTTCTAAATTATTTTTTATTATAGGGTGACAACATTACTAAGTAATAAAATTATCTTTGAATAGCCTCATCTTGTATCCTTCAGACCTCTTTTTCTCTTTGTAGGTTATCTAACACTCCATTAAAGATAAATGTACAAGCTATGAGATGTTCATCAACTACATATTGAAATGTGGATCTGGTAGATATGTTTAGCCATGTAATTCCTCTCACACATCTTTAGAAGATCTTTAAGTAGTTATACATCTAGTAACTTTGGAGGGCATCAAAAAGACAGGCTGTTTCTCCGTATTTTGTCCAAGATATTTGAACTTCATAACCTAAAAAAATCTGAACAAAAAATTTGCAAGTGAGCTTTCTATATTGCCTCCAGTATCCCCTTCTTATTTGCCATGATTAAAATAGAGTCCAAAGAACCTTTCTGTGAGTTCTTGTATTCGAACAAGAAGCACAATGGTTAGAAAAATGACAAGTCATGATAAAGAAAAAGGGGCAGCCATATTCTTTCAAATATGAGATAAATTGTTTTAACAGAGAAACATATTCAAACATTTTAAAACATATAAACCTCTTTATTTACAACTGAACTAACTTAATTTCAAGTCATGGAAACTGCAATGGACAGAGTTGTAATGGATGTGCATGCACTCTCTGTATATCTATACATGAACTACTGCATGAAAGAAACTGTACATTAAATGCATGATGGTGCCTGCACTGCTGCACTGGTAAAGTACTACAACAATCAGCCTTCAGAATGGTATCACCAAAGACCTAAACAAATCTACAGAAACTTCAGAGGGGAGACAGACTTATCAGTTGATTGCCACGGAGCCAGAGTGAGTCATCCTTCCACCTTCAATAAAGGAGAAGGACAAAAAATACCCACTTGATGGGTCTGAGGGACAGACAGAAAATGACACTCTGATTAGGGGGAAAAAATGTCTATCAAAGTAAATAAACAACAGTTTTGTCATAAGATACTAAAAGTGAAAAAAATAACCCTCCAAAATGGCAGCGTTTGTTATGAGCACCTAGGAAGGTACTCTATTCAGAAGGATAATTTCCCTACTGTATGATTTTCTTCTTGAACTGTTTTAAGTAATCTGGTCTACTTTTTAGCCCCACAAAGATGATTTTCCCTTCCCATGACTTTATTTTAAATATAGGCTCCTATTCAAAGTTATTTTGCTATTTCTGTAGAAGGGAGAATTTGCCCTGTATTTTCCCCCTTCAAGAACAACTTGCTATGACTACTCTTATCTCCAAATAAGCATTCTCAGTATCAGAAATTACTATAATTCAAGTTCTGTATGCTTTCTTTTTTTTTTTTTTTTTTTTGAGTTTTAATTCCAAGGACACATTCATCCCAATTCTCTTCACCAGTGTCTTTAAAATTCTATAGCATACCAAAGCATACTGACTGAATTGAAGCCCATTTCAAGATTAACTACTGTGTTTAAAACACGACCAAGAGTCATGAAAAATTTAATATAGCTTTAAATTTTGAATATATGCTGTACATGTACATAGTTATAAGCTGCACTGCACTAAAGAGCTCTACAAAAATGCCTTCAGTTTATAACAGTACATTTTTAATACCAGAGTTTAAAAAATTAATACTCTTTATATTTTAAAACTATCATTTTTAGCGTTTCTAAATCCTTAACAAAAGTATTTAGCTTTCTTCCAAGTAAATGAGATAGGCTTCATGGGTCCTACAGTTGTTTTTTTTTAAAAAAAAAAAAATGTTTTGTTTTGTTTTTCCTTCTTTCCAGGTTTTAGTAAGCATTGTTTGAGTGAAAACTTTACTATTGCTATATGCCATATAATTTCATAAAGTATGTGAGTAGGTAAGCATACACAATCACATGCATCTCCAAACTAAAGGAAATTTTTAATCTCTGCATTTTTGTTTGTTTTTATATAATCTCTCAAAGGCAGAACACAGGCCCTAAAATGTTAGCAGAATAGAGATGAATAGTTACATTTTAAAGTAAAATTAAATCTTCTAAAAGACTTCAGATTAATATAGACACATTTGCCTCCCATTCTATACCCAAATTATCTCACTTGTAAGTATTCTACCTCCTGTTTTAGATATATTGAGAGATAAGGGATGCTATTACAGTTACTAATATAAACTATGTACCACCCCCAAAACTCAGAATAAACACCACGTTTTTTCTCCTGGACTAGAAGCCCATCAGATATCCCTTTTATCATTGCTTCGTCTACTGGCATGTTCTTTCCAGCTAGGCTCTATACAGTACCCTAACTTAAATTTCAGTTACAAATATTAGGGGGGAAAAAACTAGACTAAACATGATATGTATCATGTTGTTTTGCATATTTCCTGAAACTGTTGAAGTAGCAATTTAATAGTGAACTCTGTCAGAAGCCAGGCTCTAAAACTTGATCAGACAAAAGCAGAAGAAAAGGTTGTTACAACTCTCTCTATATAACCTACCACCCGTCACAGTGCAGTTCTCATTTTATATTGGTCTGGCTTATCTGTCTATCTCCATCATGTGGATCCTCCAGAAACACTGGGACAGCTCGGTCGTGGCACTGGGGACATCGATAGACTGCTCAGCTGAGGGTGCTAGTGTCAGCGCATACTTGGATTCTTTGCTGTGACATCTCCTACAAGGATGAAAATTTGTCAGTGAAGTTTCCAAATAAGGCACTTTAAAGAAAATCTCCTACCTTCCCTCACAGTTCTCTGAAGCCTGCTAGACAGGACTGACCAGGACTACTTTTTTGATATTTCACTCTTTCCTCAAGCTAAGCCATATCGATATTCAAGGAGATGCTTGCCCTACATTGGATCAACAGTTCAGAAGAGATGGTTAAGTATAGAAATACAGCTTCTATTTGTATGTATTAATTACTCTGTGTGTGTGTGTCCTACAGCTGACACTATGTTGTACTCTGCTCCACAGTAAGCTGCAAAGGAATCCCAGAGCTTTGTCAGCTTCACATCATAGGAAGTCTGTTTTCAATACTGTAAACTAACTAATGAAAATCAGCAAAGTCCAGAAGTCATTATTGTTCCCTCTGTGTTCCAAGGATGAGAGACTATGGAAAGATGAAGTAGCTTGAAAAATCATCAAAAGGTTGGTAAGAAGAATTTGAACAGTGGCCTGGGTAAAGCTATTTAAGGGAAGCAGCACTCTGCTGTCTATGAAGGAATCTTTAACACCTGTCACTAATTCAGGAGTCTAGTGATTCTCATCCCAATTTCTTAGCCAGGAAGGAAAATAGTCTTACATGTGGAAAGCAATATTGAACAACTTTATACAATTTTCTTCAAATCTGTCTCTTCTGAATATTGTTCTGAATAGTGTAAATATTTTGTGTGCATCCCTGTCATTTGAGCTTGTTTTACACACATCTTACTTTGGAACCTCACCATGCATTTTGCAGTTTTCTTGACCTATAAAGCCCTCTGCCAAATTGTCAGAGGGTCTGATTAAAACATGGCTGGATTGGTAGTTTGGACGTATAAAGCTTGATAGACACATACTAAACAAAGCAAAGGCTTGAGAAAGCAATCTACAGTAAGCATTCATAGTAAGTTATGAAGTGGCATAACAAGCAGCTTGTAAATGTCAAAGAGTAGAAGAAAGCTGAAATACTTTGATAATAAGGGGAAAGCAACAACAACAAACAGCTAGACAGTAAGCTATGATGTTATTTCAGATTTTAAGGTCTGACTTTGATCTATTGCCTTGTCTGGAGTGACTTACTTCAACAAAATCCATGAACTACTTTATTTATATGAACGTGACTGTGACTGAGGATGATCTTTCCAGAAAAATTTGAATTTTACAACAGCTGTAGGAAAAAGGAAACAAATAATTTACAAGCACATAGATCTGGAATTTACCTAGAAGATCCTGATTTGGGTAAAGTGGGGAACATCTACCTGTAAGCTATTGTGTGGAGCTCCCTTCTCAATGAGTCCAATCCTCAGCAGAGGATGGTGTAATGATGATGTATATTCTTTCTGATCCCCTAAAAAGGCATCTTCTCAAAAGCATGTTTGTGGGAGATCTGACCTTCTTCATCCTTATTTATTCAGAAGCATTTTATGTGAGACTAAATCCATTAAAGAAACAGGCTTGAATGCTGAGTATAGGCATTATGGCTAGCCTTGCTTGTGGTGACACATGTGTGAAAATGAAGTTACAGAAATTTCTTTCTTCTCCACAACTAGACAGGATCTGAAGAGTATAATTGCGTATAACCCTGTAGTCCTGATTCTTCTTCCTTCTATGGATATTTGTAGACTCTTATGTGTTCTAACCATACAACACAACACTTAACTAAACAAAATAGACATAGAATTAGAATGTCTTTTCAGTTTGATTCATCACCTTAGTGACATTTTCTCATAAACATACTGAAATTAAGCTCTCAGAGAACTCATTGTATCCATGCATCAACTACGAAATCATTCTCTTCTCTTGCTACTTTCATAGGCTGTATTTCATTTTTTATCCCTAATATAAATATCAACTTTGTCTGAAGTTACTGAGATAAAATTAATTTTATTTTATATATTTCAGAGTATATCATAGCTGTCAAATGCAAATTGTATATAGCCAATTGCATGTAAAACATTTTTAAAATATAGAAGGTGCATTGATTAGCAGCAATTTGCTGCAACTGTGTTTCAGCGTATAAATACTGTGGCCTGTGTTTTGTATGGCTTGTTCAGGCACTATCACTGGGCTGAGGATATAGTGTAGAGATTTTTACATATAGTCTGAATCATTAGGTGCAGAAGAGAGCCTGAATGTGACTACCTTTACAGCTCAGATAAAATGCTGTTGACAGTGATATGTGGTACCAGAATAGCTCAGATTATTGGTATCATTTTTGTGCACTTTTTAATAAGCAGTGCAGGGATTCACAGCCCAAATGACCAAGCTGCACACCGCATTGCTCCATCTCTAAACCTCCTTTTTCACACCTTTATGCCCTCACCTCCCCAATGCTCTCATTAAGTGCCCTCAGCTCTCAAACTAAAATTTATAGTCTAACCTTCCCCTTGAGCACCTATCTCTCCAGCTATACGTGCCTAGCTCCCATTTCACTATTAGTTATGTATTTTATGGCAAGTGCTCTTAATGCATATAGGATTGCTTACTGGCTATCAGCTGCTGCATAGTAATCTTGAGCTGAACGGGAGGTTTTCCATGGGCTGCCCTAGAAGTCTGACTGCCTCATTTTTTGTCATGCATGCTTGTCTCCTCCTATAGAAGCATTCCTCCCTCCTCACACCCCTTCCTTCTCCATCTGCATAGTATGCTTTTGATGTAATGCCCTGTCTTTAACCCTCATTGCCATTACAGTGCCTCTGCTCCCAAGTACCCTTCCTCATATGCATTTCACTCACCCTCTTTTGCTTATTTGAGGAGAATTATATGTATCTTAAGTCTCTCTAGAAATTGCCGTATATTTGGAACTACAGCATTAGTAATTGTTAATTTCCATTGTTTCTCAGTTGCCTAACCAGCCGGTACTGACTTCTCCCGTTACATACTGTTGGCTAAGCAGCTGAAACAGAGTAAGCCCTACTCTCCTAGTCCTCTGGTCTGCAGATTACTGATCCTTTCTGAAGCAAGAAAAGTCAGGTTGGCAAAAGAAATTGTTTAATCAAACGTTTAAAACATGTGTACTATATGTTTCACATCATATAGACCTGGTGCAGAGGATAACACTCTCCTCTGATGGTGCTCTTCTCATTGCCTTCAAAGACATCTTTATGCTGCCAGCAGAGCAAATGCACCCAATTTCTTTCACTTATACATTGGGCAGCATAAGGGAAACTGGAGTTGATCCAGAAAAGCATTTAACATCTGTCAGTGCTGAGTTGCAATGCTAACTCAGGAACCTAAGTAGACTCTCTAAACATAAATTAGGAGTATAAGCCTTCTATATACTCTTTGAGAAAAGTTAGAGTTCAGAATGTGAAGTACAACAACCAGCTTGTCAAGTAAGGAGAAAAGTTAGATAAGAAGGCAATTCAAGGACAGGACTATTTCTAAAATTTACTTCTCCCACAACTTAGATGCTGCCACTGCACTTTTCTGTAGGAAGTCAAGTCCTTTCTTTTAACAACTATCTTTTAGTTTATCTTTTTTTGAAAAGATGAGAAAAAATGAAGGAACTGGTCTTGGTAGTGATACTATCAGCCCTTTTCTTGTTGCACAGTCAATTGCTTATATTACTCACCTAGGGTAGCTTGGGGTGAAATCTGTTCGTTGACAGCCAGTTTAAGAAAGCTCTTCTCACAGAGCTTCTCTCAGTCTTCACTTCCTTGGAAACAAAATGCTAAACTGCCTGGGCTTCTTCTCACTTCTAGTTAAAGTTGTGCTGTAAAGATGTGTAAAATACATACATATTATACATATATATATATGCATGTATGTATGAAATGAGAAGATGTAAATTCATTATAATGAAGGGAAAGCAGGAGTAATTGATTTTTAACCCAAGTACTGAAGGTACTCACTTGGGAAGGAAAAAGAAGAGTTTGGTTCCAGACTCAGCTCTACTGGCCCTCTGACTGTGTCCACTAAATTAACTCCAGCTGGAACTCCTTAGCACTGAAATCAACTGGCAGGGGATGGCCCAGGTTCTTACTGTTAAATACTCTTACCCTTATGCCAGCCACCTCTTTAAAAAGTGTCCCTTGGCCTCTTCTAACTCTCACATTGTGCCTTGGAAGAGCAGGTTGGCTTGAGTTGAGCCTGGGCCAGGAACTATTCTAACAATTTAACAGCACAGGTGATAGACTCCAGTGCCCAGGAACATTCCCTTGAACTTTTTAATTTTTAATAAAGATTTATATATTTTATGTATTTTATCTATTGATTATTTCAGGTAAAATGCATAAACAGACTTTGGACTAAATCAGCTCTGGATAACTCTTATGGATTTTACTTATAAGGGTGAACAAACAAATAAACACTCAAATAAAAATACCACTAAGCTGATGAAAAGAGAACATTGCAATGATTAAGTTAAGGTTACAATTAAGATTAAATCAATAGGTTCAAATTATTCTATCACCCAAAATAATACAACAGGTAATCAAATCAAGTTATTACAAGAGAAAAGATTATTATATTGTAGCTTCCTCTTGGAAAATTTAAGGAGGTGCCAGATTCCTTTCAGTGTATATCCTAGCTAGTGTTATAATAATGCAGCATATTGGCTCAGGTAATGAAGAACAGAATTATCTACAGAGGGCTGGCATCATTCCTTATTTTGGGTTTACATCATCCTAGTTTGCTCAAGGCAGCAATAATTGCCTGTAAGAATCCACTCACCTTATGACTTTCTCCTTCGAGTATTTTGCTTATTTCCTTTCCATTTAAATAATAACACAGAATAGTATCTCATATCTAATACAAGTGCAATTGTGAACTTCATATGATAGCAGCATTTTAAAAATGAATATTTTAACCTAGGAACACCTACTGACTGTACAGTGACCATTAGGTGTTCATTTTGCAACTATTGGGAGGTCCACACTCGTACAACACATACCTTGCAATAAAAGTCACAGTTACAAGAGATCAAATCAAAGAAAAAATCATTTGTTTTTCAGGTTTTTTAGCTCACAAGGTTGTTCTTTATGTGGCATGAAATGCTGAAGGTTTAAAATGTGAGTTCTTTCATCAGCGTGTGTGTGAATGGGTTAGACAGCTGATTAAGTGTTTTGCCTTTTGCCCCAAAACTTACCCGGAAAAGACAGAGTATATGAATTTAGTTGTTGTTGTCATTGGGATAAAAGGAAAAAAGACAACTTTTCCCATCTTTATTTTATAAGCATTATTCCCCATTTATTCTATCTCAGAAATAATATTTCATGACTTTATGGCCAATTAGATTAATTGAAATAGCAAGTTAATAATCTTAAGATATCACCTAAGTTTATCACAAGGTTGTGGCTTGTTATTCCATTGCATAATATCTGACATATACTTTTTGGATATATCAGTTGACTGGCTCCTTTACCATACAATAGTGAAGAGCTAATATTCTAGAGACTTGTTCTTTGTTTAGTGGGTTTTTTTAATTAGCATATTATGCTGTGCAAAGTCAGAGATCTTAAAAAGCTAATTTGTTGTATCTTATCAGTTTCTTTTGTGACTCAGACTTGTAAAGTCAAAGCAAGAAATCCCATTGGGCAGGACTTATTTACCTTAGCATTAAATGTCTAGAACTAATTTAATTTTTACCATTTAATTATTTTTAAGAGATTCCCAAAGCCACATTTTTTCTACTTAGGATTGATGTCAGACAACTAGGATAATTGGACTTACCTTTTCTTTATTTTCTTTCAAGAGCCCTCAAATCTCTGATGAACTTTGTAGTTCGACCTGGTGCCGCTGGTTCTAACATTTCGCTGGTCCCACTGTGGCTATTTTACCACATTATTTAATAGTTTTCTTCAATCTCAGATGCATCTACATTTTTTTTTTTTCAAAAAGACAGGACACCATTGTGTTCTACCTTTTGCATATGCCAACCTGTTTTGAAAACATGGAATTGATTTTGATGATCGCTTAATCACATTTTTAGCATTATTAAATAATCTTTTATGGTAGCTGCTTTCTTTCCTGCTTAAAGCATAACAAAAACATTCTTTCTAGCTTTCCATTCTGTACAATAGAAGCTCATCTGTGATTGATTTGCTATTTTTTTTTCCTGACTTCCATGTCTACTCCCTGATATACTACTATACTTACTTTGTTCAAAACTCTCATATTTGCTTATTCTCTTTCCTTCTGAATAATGGAATTATTCTTGAAAATAGATTCATTCAACTAGAAGTAAAGATTTAGTTCAAAAGCACTAACCTAAGAAATACATTTTTTAAATATTATTAACGACAACATTTACATGAATTCACTTGGAGATATGCTGTTGCCATTAGAGGTGAGCACTTGGGAAATAGCAAAAAGAGCACAGGAAAAAGAAACTCTTGCATACAGAAAAATGAAAAATCTTGCAAGTAGGGAGCCTTACCTCTGACTTCAGCAGCATTAGCTTATCCCTTGGGGTGGAATGGGACAGAGAGAAGAAAATTAGGAAATAGGAGAAAGGGAAAATAAAATGTATGGAATTGGCAGGGGTAACAAGGAGCACAAGCAACGTGTAAGGATTACATAGACAATACTGAAAAGACCACTTTGTTTGTTTAAATATAGTTACCATTTTACAAATTGTCCCTGCATAAGGCATTGAAGCATTAGGAGGACAGCTATGCTTTTTAGTGGACAGTTTTCTTTTAACTTAGCATACACCTACAGGTTTCAAGAGCATTATCTGTTGAGTGTAGGGACTTTCAGCTGCAACAGTTTTTATAATAAAAGCTGACTTCGGTAATTCTACAACCCACCCTTATTTTTGGTGTGAAAAAGCTGAAAATTAAATGAATTTTATTTGCGCTGAGAGTGGATAGACCTGTGATACACAGATAACCTCCCTGTTTGCATCAGCCTGAGAAATAGGACGACTCTTCTTTGTTAGCCATTGTTGTTGCCAATGGATTTATGTCTGAAATGTGTCCACATCATCCCAGATAAAAGGTGAGTTAAAAGAACCCAGAGCCCTTTTTCCAGAAATGTTTCAATATGAGTAATAGTTTCCTTTATATTCTTGAAATTCCCCCCTACACTTTCTGTTAAACAAAAGAAAGATCTTACACAAAAATATATGCAGTCTTCCAAGAGGCTTTAAATACAGCTATTGTTCTGTAAAACGCCTCTCTAAAAAGCCTGCATTTTCAAGGCATATAAAGTGATAGTCTGAGTAATATATAAAATTAAAAAAAAATCACTATTATTAAGTCTATGTACTGTTTAACTCCATTAACTATTTAGTTATAGTTCTCAGCTTTTTTTGGTCTATTTGGCTGTGACAACGCGTGCTAGAGCAAATTTTAAAGGCCCTGTTTCAGTTCAGGCTTTGCTTCCTGTGCATCGTGTCAGAATTCAAAAACTAATTTCCTTCATCATGTGAAAGGTTTCCTCTACACTGATTTCAACAGCTACACTTTCAAATTATGTTGAAGGAACAGACTATCCAACAGTACTGTCAATTTGTCTTGTCCTTCCAAACTATAAACAGATAGGTAGGTAAACAGACAGACACACAAGAAACAGATTACCTGTTCCCAGGAAAAGGTAAGGCAAGCACACAGAGAAAAAAAAATGTATGTGTAATTTATGAGGATTTAAGTATAATTTGTATATGGAACTTAACAGGCTATTTGCTTCTCTTAATATACAAAGCAATACAGACTATACTTTCAAAATCTTCTATGGATGTCAATGACAGAAACCTGACAAGAAATAAAAGTTAATGCAAGTGATTTAGCAAGATTTATAGCTAGACTTTTTTTTTTGGGGGGGGGGGGGGGACAGTAAATGCATTTTTTGAGCAATGAGTATTGTCATGGCATGTGAACATGTACATACATAAACACACATCTGTACACACATTCAGTAGCTACTATATTCCTGTATTAATGGTAATGAGAATTTTGCAGAAGGTGGTTAGTACCCTGCTGGAATGCAGTGGTGAATGCAACAAGTGCAAGTGAATTAAATGACATTCCTGCTCTTCAGTGGCAAGTAAGCCAGTGATCTGAAAAAAGAATGGGAGACACCTCAAAAAAGGGATAACTCAGGACAGAAACGTGGATAACTCATGATCCCCTGCTTATGATGTGGGAATGAAAATGGGAGTCAATGCAGAGACACTGAAAGCTCACAATAATATGCAAGCAGAAGTGAATGAGAGGTCATCCAGACAAAGCCAGTGGAAATGAGTAAGGGCAACAGGTATGCTGAGTGTCTATGATAACAGTGATGAAGCCACTAAGGGACACTCCTGGCGATTATTCAAAGATGCAGGATGATTATCAAGAGGTGCCAGACTTGCCAAAACTCTTTATGCAATCAGGACGTCCAGGAGAAGGAGACATTCATTGCTGATGAAATCAATGGAGATGCTGCAGATTGCAGAGTGGAAAACAAACCAGGAAATCTGGCCAGAATTAAGTGTTAAAAGCTATCATAAGAGTGGTTGCAGATGAAATGGAGTGAGGGGAAACCAATCCAGTATGGTCTGTACATAGATAGAAAGAAGTGAAAACTATTTAATCAATCCACTTAGAAATGAAAGGATGACAGGGTGTGCACTGCTGTTTGGGGAAGGGAGCAAAGAGGGTCAGTAGAAAACAGGACAGACATCTTATAATTATTGATTTGGGAAGCCTCTCTGTTTTTAAAACTGATTGCCTGTATATACAGTCTGAAGGTCTAACCAGATTCCGATTTTGTGAACACATTATTATTATTATGGTTGAATGTAATGCATTTATAATGCACTCTAGTCTTTTAAAATCAAGCAAGTAATGGACTTCCCCCTAAATATATCAGTGCAGTTTATTTATGTCCAATATCACACTTCTTTTTTCTTTTCATCTTATACATTCCTAGATGCTTCTTTTATGCTAGAAGGACAGCATACTACACAACTTCTTGATCACCCTAACAAATGCTGCTTACTTTAGTTGAATTAGTCAGCTGAATGTCATTTCTCAGCTCAGCCATCAAAAAAAACCCAATTTTATGTTTGAGCTACAGATAATTTACTCAGCGAGCTGATGAAACCTCACTGCTGTTTTACTTGTACAGTAACTTTTAAGTGTAATTATTTAACAAAGCTTCAAAATATTGTTAGTAGCCAATATTTTAAAGGCAAAAAAATATAGAAACAGCTACCAAGTATTTCCATAATAACAGCAAAGGTTTCCGTAAAGAAAAAAATATATATATATTCAGAATCAGAGTTCTTTCCTTTCATTTTATGGTAATGTTTTCTTACCTTTTAGTTTTAAAAAACATGCATTATACATTATGTATATTATAGTATTATACATGTGCATGTGTGTGTGTGTGTATGTATATATGATAGGGTTAATCTGACTCATAATGCATGATTTTATAATCTTTTAGAATTTACAGGTCAAATCTAAACTGAGTGACCCAGGACAGCTTCCCAAATCTCAGGTAACCGTATTTTGCAGTCGTGTTGAGTTGAGGTCTGTATGCATGCCTTGTACAGTAACTTGTGCCTTGAACACTTTGCTTTTCACTAGAAGCAAACATAACTTTGCAGGCAGCAAGGCGCCTATGGCATGCTGCAGTATTTTCCCTAGATGGGATGGTTAGAGGAACATAACTGTGAGGAGTTCTTTTCTAACACATCTGATCTATAAGTAACACGCAACCATAATATTTTTTAATGGTTCTCAGAATTTCTTTTCTATAATATGCTGTCTTCCATAAATTGTGTAGCATTAAATAAGAAAGCAAAACACGTCTCCAACCAGTAGACCCAGAGAGTAAGAGCTAGCTTCTTCCTTTTTTATGCAGGAAAAATGCTTTGTATTCAGTCTGCATAAGGCACAAGTTCAATTTTAGTGTTTGCAGATTCTTAGTGAATGAGTATTAAGTATTGCCTAAGGCATAAATGTAATCTGATTTTGTTCCTTTATAAAGAAAGGGGGGAAAAAAACAACTATCTTTTAAAACAATGATGCAGACTGACAGGGATACATTTGGACCTATTTCAAAGATAATAATGTAAGTGACACATTGAGTGATTTATATTTGAAAGCATAATAAAACATTTAGAAGGAAAATAGTGTTATATTAATGCTTCTATATTGTTTAACATATTAAAAATAACATGGAGTGATCTGGAGACATACACTTTCCTTACTAGCAGAAGAGAACACATAGTAGAGTTGTTTAGTGATAGGTTTAATCCCTTATTTTGTTATTCCTATATTTTGTTGGTATTTATTTTCTGTATTCAATTCTAGAGGCTCCTTTTAAATTTGGCTTGCAAAAATTCTCAAAAAATCATCACCATCAAACCCTTTAGTTTGATTAGATTCTTCACTATTATATTGTTTAAATTATGACTTCAAAAAAATCTAATAATAAATATTCTAAACAAATGGTACATAAAGAATGATGTTTTCAACTTGATTTTACTTTAACAGTAAGCATGAAGGAGGAAAAATATTCATTGCTTTCTGTATTTTATATTTCCATCCTTTTATAAAGACATACATCTTTTTCAAACAGACTGTTGTTATTTCTTTCTGCTGACATAACTTTTGCTCTATACACAGCATTGTGGGTTCCAGAGCAGTAGCTGTTACTTTTACTTTATGTATTAAGCAAATTCGAATATGCATTTGTATTGCCTTCAACCCCTGTAGCATTGTACACAATAACGCTGCACAACAGAGTGGGAAATCAAGGGTCAGAATTTCAGCTCCTCCTTCACTGGTCATAATAGCTTGACTGACTTTATATACCATATTGGGATGCAGGACTCTGATATACTCTGAATAACTAAACTTCTAAATTCTGATTTACCTTCCTCCAAACAGGCTTGTTTCCATCATGTTCTAAGCTAGCCAGAAGAATAGAGCAAAAGCAGCAGCAATGTTGTTATTGGCATGATAATGCAAGGATATAGAATGATGGATTCTTCGCAATGAGATACAGTATTAAACCAAATGATGTAGCTGGAAGTAACAGACAAGTGTCCAGGAGTTCATGCCCTTCTTTAGGATCCATGACATTCATGCTGGAAAAACATTGTCCAAATCTTATCTCTCACTGTCTCATTTGTTGGGCAACACGTCTCATTTTCAACTCATACCACAATCAGATGTGGCTTTTCTGAGGGTAGCAATGCCTTTACTTCTGCATGCTTAAATAAGGATTTTAGTTAGTTAGTTAGGTGTCTAGCATGATAAAGTGCTATGAAATTTTAGGCTCCTTTTCCTGCTTTGAATTCATTAAGGGGTAGAGACACTTACCTGCTGTGTAGCCAGGGTACAAACTTGGTCCTTAGTTTCAAAGTTCATAAATAAGTGGTCCTTAGCATTGAAGTTCATAAACAAGTCCATCTAGGATAAAAAAAAGAAAAAATCTGTTAGCTACTTCTAAGCTCCTTTGAGGGCTATAAAATCCCACTCCAAATTGATTTTTTTAATTATAGTACTATTTTCATGAAAAGGTAAAATATTCAATAAGGTGTCTGAAGCTCTGATCGATTCCCTGGCATATACATAAGCAAGACTTGCAAGATAATTTGAAATGATCTTTGAGATGTGTACTTGTGCCTACTTAAGTTTTATCTGTAATTTAGTCTCAGACTACAGTTGTGGATTATTCACAGCAACCCTGACAAAGGAATCTATAAGTCCGTTCAAGTGGAGTTCCTGGACGTATTTTACAATTGGCTATCAAGTCTCTCTCTAATATGCTTCAAATACAAAAGCAAACAGCAAAGCACCAAATCAAACAAAGCTGCCATTAATGAATGCTTCCCTCTGTTATGTTTTCTTTGCTTTAGAGGTTATATACCAAGTTCACATCTCCAGTGCATGCCCCTTATCATAAATTTTCAGCGCTATGCTTCTGCTTATGGTCAAAGCCTCTATAAACAACTTCAAATATTTTTATAAAACACACATGTACTGCTAGCATTTTTCAGATTTTGTCTTCAAGATTATTCGGGATGTTAGTCAAGCTGTTCAACACCATTGTGAACTATGTTCTAGTTTGGGAAACCAAATCAAACAACATAAATGAAATTTCCAAAGAAACAGAAAGATTTGATGCGAGATAGTATTTTGCATTCCAAAGTTTCTTGATCTTGCCAGATGAATAGCATCCCACATAGAAAAAAGAAAACAGACACAACAGAACAATTTTACAATTGCTTATTAAAATTACTTCTTTCCTTGCAAAATAGGGTAAAAAAGATGAACGCAGAGTCATTATTATGTTAATATAAGTACATACTTGTGTACACAAGAGGTATGGGATAAATTAAGGTCAATCAAACTTTAAATGTAGCGTTTCTTACTGTATGAATAGTCACCTTCACAACAGGAACACTGGAAACATTTCTAAATCACCAACAGTTAAAAATAGAAAAATACAATGAGCAATCCATCTTTACCTTGGTTTTAATATATCAGTAGGATTTGAATTAGCATGAATCTTTAATAAGCAAGCTACTAGAGTAAAAGTTATAGCTGGTATTACAAGGACTTGCCAGCCCGGGGAGAGAATGAGCAATGTGTTGTGTCTGGAAACAGTATGTGCTTTGTCTGTAGCAGCGCATCCACTCCTTTTCTTCGCCAGGTAGGGCCCAAGGTAGAACACCCTGAATCCCCAAACAGCACGTAGCAGGATGTTGAGATGATGTTTTAAGTCTCCATATGTATAGATTATTATAGGATGTAAGTTTGTCTTCCTCTAAGACTGCTTCAAATGGAGCTTTCTGCCTGGGCCCGACTCTTCACAGGTATTTAATATAGCAGCTTACCAGATTCCTTACAGTTGCACAAATAAAAGAAAAAGAAATTGAGCTGCAATGTTCAACCGTAGGGCACAAGGTAGAATGCATTCTCAAGAGGTCTCTTTCTGCATGCTAGATTTCAGATGCCCGTAGCAAATTATAAATATTATAACTTCCCACAAAAATGTAAAAATGAAATGGTCATTTACAGTGATAATGTCAGTCAAACAAAATATAGAAAGTGCAATCAGCTTGTCATGTTGCATAACTTATCCATGCAGCCTTGGCACCCCAGCTGTCCTGTAGTTTAGTTAAGGCTGATTTAGATATGTAGTTAAGTAGAATCATCTCTAATTCCTCTCAAATACTTGGATTAAATCCCTGCTTACATGTGGATGCTACTTTTTCCAAATTCTTTTAAATAAAATAGTTAATCTTCCACAGAGGCCAGAATTTTGGTTTGTTTTCCTTTGCACTGAGAAAATACACTCAGGTGCCACAGTTGCAATTGCTAGAAACTGCACAAGGAGCTACACTCTAATGGCCACTTTCCTTGTTTTGCTTCTAGTTAATCACTTGGTCTGTATCATTTTTTGATATGTTACTATTTTTCTGACCAGGCTCAAATGGCTCCACACAGAAATCTAAGTCAGAAAGAAGCATTCAGGACAGTAGAGGAATGTGAATGTTGTCGCAAGCAAAAGAGAGGAGTGTTTAGTTAGCATTCTTCAGGATGACGTGAGTATGGAAAAAGATCAAAAAATATCAGCAAAAATCAGAACACCATTCTTGTCTCCTCAAGCAGATAGAACAAAAATAAAACCCATTGCATGGTTTACTGTTGTTCACATGTTTGCAAGTAATATAATGCACACAAGCTGTGATACAAGTTAAGACTTTGCATGTGAATGTGATTTTCAAGTATTGGGTATATACAGTATTATTTTCCTGCACTGTATTGTAAAAGAAAGTATTGTGAAAATGGAGAGATGGACAATTTCAGCATATGATATTTGAGTGTAAACAAATATTGCTAAGACTATTGGTTTGCTGGTTTCCACAGATTGCGTTCATAAAGTTTGAACTTTTTAAGAGTTTTTTTTTATATATATATAACTATACCTATGTTATATATGTCACATATATGTACAGCTACATCTCTTGAACTTTATTGTTGCTATAATATCATAAAGACAGTAATTCTATTAGATTTTGAATATAAAATACTCATTCAAGTATTTAATGAAATACTAACAGTTTGAGGTACTAATATTGTTCTCTAATTAGGGAAGATGAAAGTAGTGATGTTGATATGATTTCCATATGGTGATTGAATGCCCTTTGACTAAAGATCTCAATTCCCTCTTTTTTTATTTTAGGAATATACAGGATGATGTGCGGGGAGCATTTTTTTTGGTTTATTTTGTCATGCAGTGATGACCCTTCAACTTTCGTATAACAAAAAAAATCAGAGTGCTTACTAATACACACGTGTGCTGTCCAAGGGGAAAAATATTGCCTGGAAATATCTTGAGGATATCTGTAAGAAAGGTTAATTCCTTTCAGTACTATCTGAACCTTATAGCACATGAAGAACTATCTAAAGAGATGAAAATGACAGTGGATGTAGCTGATGATACAGTACTGCCCATGACAGAAAGCACTCCTATTAGATTACTTTAAAAAGAGCACTTAAAACTCTTCTTTTTAGTGTCTGAAACAAAGTAATAACTTTCCTTTATAGCTAGACTCTTATCCTCCTTTGCTGTAAAGTCTAATCAATAGCAAGACGGACAAAATTAAGTTATTTAATGGATTTCTGGGTGAGTTGATACAGGTCACAGAATCATCTAGGTTCCTATGCACTTAATAACATTCTATATTCCATGCTGTACTAACAATTTAAAACCCCATTTTCCTCAAATACCATGACATGCAATGGGTTTTATTTTTGAGAAATATTACCATTCAGGAAAGTGATATTATGTGATGGTGGAACTATCAAGCTTTTCCCCACATATCTTTCCTCTTTCCTCTTCCTCTTCTACTGTGAAATATAAAAGCTTTATAGCTGCACACAGGACTTTAAAGGTAGGATCAGCAGTGGGGATATGACGATTTAGTCATTTTGGCTGCCTTCCTGAAATTCCAAATATTTATTTAATTACCCTGCAGTTGTCAACTAATGATCCACAGTGATTTCTTTCCCTTGGTTGTACCAAAACTTGTAACACACAATATTGCTGCACCTGAGTTTTCAATGGAAAAGAATCAGAGGAAGGCATCATACCAACAGGAAAGGTAAAATGCATGATGGAAATAAACCCAAATACATCAACCATTTTGAGTGACTACTGGCATATTCACAATTTCTTTCAAACTCAAATAATCTAATTTCTAGATAAAATGCAGGGATTTTATATATCAGTTCCAGATATTTAATAACAAACTCTATTAAAGTCAAAGTAAGAAAGATATTTTTCATAATTTGATGTAATTATGGTAAGCAATAACATGCAAAATTGGCCAGCTGAGTTTGTAAGTTATATTTTATAAATGTCATGTGCATTGAAATACCACTTTGGATTTTGATTGTTTTTTCTCTAACCTAAAATTAAGGTATACTAGGTGTCCAGCCTATTACTGAAATGTCATTCTTGGAGATATGTTTAAGTAATATAGTAAAAAATGTTTTGTGTCTCTGTGTTATCAATACGTATAAGGGTCATAAAAGAATGCTATGGAAGAGAGAGACTGAGATATTTTTCTATGAAAAATAAATATAGTACTTGCAGTTCAAAATTACCAGAGTTCATTTAATATGGTAGTACAAAGTGGACAGCTGAGAAAAATCAAACTGGAGAATAAATTATTCCAACCCACCAGAAAATATGTTCACAATAAGATGCTTATATTTTGCAAAACTTGTTTTCAGCTGATGTTTCATTTTTGGCACCCCTTAAATTATAGGTTAGGTATTTTTGTAATACATAACAAATTTTATATCTTATCCAAACTACGTTTAATAAAAAAATCACGAGTTAGCAGCTAAGTGGACATAGAGCTGTTTAGTACTGATTTTTTGTTATATATTTTAACTTCTACAAGGTACTCTGTTGCTCAAGAATCATTGTTTTTTAAGTATGTTTTAAAAATTATTATAGTGATTTAAACTGCAGTACTTAGTGTGATTTCTTGACAGGGGAGATACATATAGGAAAAAAAAGAAGAAAAAATGTCTCTCTCCATTAATATAAATGATAACTTTCCACCATTCTTCCTGCTGGTGTAACAAAGATCCTCCAAGAACAAGCCTCCAAATTGCACTGGGTTCCTGAATTGCTTCATTTGACATCTCTAAATCTTATTCAGCCTCAGATGTAGCAGAATTATAACAATCAAATGATCCTTCGTATCTTGTAAGAGCAACTAGGTCACTTGCTTAATATGTTCATCAGCAGCAAATTCCAGCTATTTTCTTCATATTACTTCATAATTGACAGGTTTTCTATCATTGAAAAGTTTTGAAGGAAGATAATTTGATGTGGAAAGTCATGGAGCAGGAGATGGATACTCTGGCATATTTGAAGGTGCTATGTATGCTAAGTACATAACACCGTTCTGTGATCTTAAATATTAATTCCTGCATACTGTTCTAGTGGCTTCAAAACCACTCTGTGAAAAGAGTCTATTTTTCCCATTGCCCCTTCCCAAGAAAGGCAGAAAGAATAGCAGCTAAAAGTGCAAATGATTCAATAAGTTTTCCAGAAAAAAAATCAGCTATCCTGAACTCTGAACTGAAATTAGATCACCCGAATGGAAGTTGAGAGATCCCAAGCACGAAGGAAAGTAGAGACACAAAAAGCCTCCAATCCTTAAAAATCTATGTAGGTCAAAAAAGATTTTGAAAAGTGGAATGACTAAACGTTCGTTCATTCTTTATGAAATAAAATCACCAGGAGACAGGGCCAGCAGAATTATCTGGCAACATCTTTATAGCCTTTAATTTTGTTCCCATGCCAATACTATTCACCCAGTCCCAGCTGTGGGCCTCCTACATCCTGGATCAGGGGGAAAAGTGAAGAATTCAGGCAAAGAAGTACTAGAGGGTGTAAAATTACAGCTGCCCTGGGAATATGCCTGGACGCAGATGTGCACCGGCATGGGACACCCTGCACCTCTGTGAGCCCAGTGCCTGTGAATATTTGATTTGCCAATACAGATGTAGCCTTAGCATTTACTTTTAGAGTGGAAGTGTGTGAGAGGGGTGCAAATTAACAGGAGACAGGAAGCTGGTGAAAAACAATTGTGCATCAGAAGAAAGCATTCAGGGACATCAGTGTGCGGTGTGAGGTGCTCTGAAGGGTGCATGTGTGGCGCTTAAATGTGGCTCACATGTGGCTCAATTAAATTGAAACAATATGTTGCTTGAACTGTGGAAACATAAGTAGCTCAGCACTGTAACCTGAACTCCACCTTATGCTTTGCCCATAAATGACTTATTTTTGTTTGCCGTTTGGAATTAATATTTCGGTAACAACCATATTGAAAGAGCAGATAAAATACACCACATGCTGTGTATTTCAGTGCGAGAGACAGGGACAAAGAACTCTTTCCTCAAATTACCACCAATATGCAATGGCATTGTAGGGGATTTAAAAGCCTCCTCATTGTAGGGATTACAGCCGTGAGAGTACCTGTTCTGCAGCCATCTTAAGTAGCATATGCTGTCCTAGGTCTACTTCCATAACTTTTTTAGTTTAACTAGCTAACCAAGGCACGAAATCATAGGCCAAGTGAGACGAACTCATTAAAAAATACTCATCAATTCTTTCATTTATAACACAAACCCCTAAACTACTGTTTCTATATCATCTTGATTACAATGTGCTGTATTTCCTTATCAATTCAACAACAGTTCAGGAAAGTAACTTTCATTGTCATCAATTCTGTTAGGTTCTATTAAAATTATAGTGAAATGACACCCTGCTATAGTAATTATACCTTAGAACATTACATTTTGGAAATGAGCATCTGTATGACTCAGGCTTCCTTATGTCAAAAATACATGTCAACAACCCAAAATAAAACAGTTTAATAGATGGCTGATACCAGAAGTAGCAGTACAAGTTGATATCCAAATAGGACATTGATCCCAGAAGAGAACATACTATATTTCAAAGGAAAAAAAAAAAAAAAGGCACTAAATTAGGTTTTGTTATGGTGAATTAGAACAACACAATGAAAGTGTATGGGCTCCTGTAACTGTAGACTGAATGTGTACTTCCTTTTACATATACATCAGAACGGAAGTAAAGAGACTCTATGCATCCAGGCACAGCATGGATTTTAAAGCTGCTAAGAAACCTTAGCCCCTAATGACTGCAGATTCCGTTACAGATTAGCCTGAAATATATAAGAAACAAGTTTAATGTCTCCCCCATAGTACATTTTTAGAGCTGCATATATAACAATTATCCTTAAATTTACTAACGGACTGTCTGTGAAAATATAATGCACACACAAGAAATCCTTTTATGCACAGCATAATGTAGAAGATGATAGGTGAATAAAGGAAGTCCTATATAGTGTGTATCTTTTCAAAAAGCAAAGACCTCTAGTGGGATTTTAAATCACAAATTGTTTGTTGAAAAACATATAGGAAAAATAAAACAAATCAGTCCTAATACATAGGCAATCTTACCGTTAATGGACTTTAACCTATACTGTGTGTCAGCTAAAGTGCAAAGGGAAGTATCAGCTTCCTATAAAGTCCAAATAACTGGGTAATAAGCAATCAATCAATTCTTTAAAGTAAGGTATATAACTCTTGAGAGAGGCTGGATACATACAAGGCTGCTTTTATGTACTGCCAAATGCATTGCAGCTTCAGGCAACGTGTACAAATCATGACCTATTTCAAGCAATAGTATTTGTTTCTTTTCGTTCCAGAGCTCATATAAACAAAACCACCTGTATTTTCCTTTAATCCTATTGTAACTTTTCACATTATAAAAAGCCTTGAGTCGTTCCTCTCTAAAGAACATTTACAGTTATGAGGTTTATCTGAGCAAAGCGTAGCTAATGCTTTTTTTTTTTTTTTTTTTCTATATGCTGCCTAGAGTTGTATTCAAAGAAGTCTTTAAATCAAGCTAATCCAATTGGCAAGCTCGCCTTCAGGTTCAGGTTTATTTCTAATTCTTGCTAAGTTTAGGTAATAATAAACTGCACCTACTCTTTCTTACTGTGAACAACAGTGATTGTCAGAGCCACAACGAAAGTAGGGCAGGAGGAGTGTGAGAAATACTCCACCTTCCCCAACTGCTTCTGCTGACCTCAAAGAAGAGCTACTGGTTTGTGATGGCAAAATGAATGCCAACAACAGCTGAAAGTAGCCTCGAGAGAAAGAAGCAAGGAGCAATTCAAGTAGCGATCACTTCTGGTAGCCAACATGCAAAGGTTGCTTGTCAGCTCTGTAGAAATTGCTTCCTTATTGTTAATTTCATTTCTATATCTCGTGTATCTCATTTTCCATTCTTTACTCATCTGTCACTGACAAGATATAGAAGAACTAAAATAAACCAACAAACGTCTCCTCCCTAAACCTTCTTATTCCTGAAGTCAAAAAGCAAAATGCCACCAATATTGGTTTCCACATTAGAAAGTAGAAGGAGGGTATATTCCATCTAGGTATTCCATCTAGGTGCATTGATGGATATAGAGGTCATAGCATTATAACCCAGTAAAACAGAGGAAAATCCAGAAGGTGAATGTACAGAAGAAGGAATACAGAGTAAAGAGAGCAGTAGATCCAGCATGAGGGAGTGCTGCTCCAAGCATGCAAAGCAGAGCACTGGAAACAGCAGCAGTGGATAAAATGGAGAGAAGAAAAGAAGAGTGGTTGGTGTGAACACAGTTTAACTCAAAGGGACAGAAAAGGGGAAGAAAAGAAAAAATAATGGCAATATGTGATGAAAGGCAGCAAGATAAAGAGAAGAAATGGACAAGGACAAATAAAAGGGTAGCTGTGTTTCAGACAGCAAGTAGAGTCAAGGCAGGCCAGTTCAGCAGCGTGAACATCCAATTCTTTGTTCTAACAACAAGTAAACTAAAGTTATGCAAGAAAAAGAATTTGAATAAAATATTTCATGTCCTGTAAGAAGGTCGATCTTAAAATCTAGGCAGCTTTCTTCTTCAGGTGTACTATGCACATAAGTGCTAGAGCAGGGTGAAAGTCAGTTTTAGGAATGGTTGAAAGGCTCCAATTTAAGACTAAATCTACTGTTGGAGCTGTGACAATTTTGATCATTCATCCTATGAAATTATTATTTGCAAACATTTGGGCTAGTTCTGCTCAAATAGGAGTGAGGACTCACATCTGTAATTAAAACTACATGGGTAAGTTTAAAGACAGGGGACTGGCATCTGAAAAGTTCACCCACAATTCACAGCAGGCTATGAGAGATTTTTCAGGCATTCTTTTGGACTCTCTATTTACTTATAATACAGGTAGCATTAATTAATGTACAAAATGGTCCTAGGTGACAATTCATGTAAAAATCATTTTACAGGAAGCTTAGGCTCATTCTTCTGATCTATTTCAGAACAGCTGGATGTCAAGCACAATTAATGGGAGAGAAAAGCACAGAGAAAATGGAAATGGGGAAAACATTTGTGCTATATTTAACAGAGTGTGTTAACATTGCTGTATATTTGTATAGTTAACAATTAGCATTTGGGCTGTATTAGCACCCAGCTCAAAGCTTTTGTGCTCTAACTAATACTGACCATTGATGTTTGGTACCAAGGAATGTAATGAAGAATGTGACGTGGCTGGGAAAAGATGGATAATTTCTGGAATTCAGCAGCTGGTTGCTACTCTGGCTGCTCGAATTCAAGAGCAAGGAGGAGGAGGTGCAGTTGGCATAATCAGACCAGGGACATCATTGACAAGTAAGCTGATGCAGAGGAGTTGGCATGGTTATCTAAAACCAAGCAGTTCCCACACTAGCATCTAACTCAATACTATGCATCCTGCTAGCAGCAGCCGGCGATCTCAGCTGAATTAGTTTTTGTCACTATCATTCCTGCCTTCTGCACCCCAGAAAATGTCTGTTCGAGCCATTGCCACAGTCATTTTTCACTCACTTATGCTCCTACTTTTTTGCTGAGACTATACCACTGTCTTCCCGTGCCTCACCCTGCCACAGAGCACGTTTCTGCCCCTGGCAGATGTCACCTCCCGGTAAAACAGAACGCCGTGGGCGGCTGCGGCCGTGCCGAACTCGGTCTGTGACAAGGCGAGCTGGAGACAGCGCTTACGGAAAGGGCAGGCAGCCGGAGCAGAAGCTCGTGCCCAACAGCCGTGCGTAAGGGCATTTTCACCAGCTAACGCCGATCCCTCCCTGCGTGCCTATGGGATCCTGCTCCCGCGTGCCTTGCAGGTGCTGACACCGATTTCCAAGGTGCCCTGAAATGGCAACAAGGGCTCAAGCTGAGAGCTTAAGTGCTCTCTGCTCCCACGGTACTACATCTACGACGCAGCTCACTCAGGACAGTGCCGCGACACTGGACTGTGCTGCATTTTTGAAGATTAAGAAAGCAGACCAAATTCCGAGGAACAATTCCTACAAAATTACCATGGCATCTTCATGGTAAATATTACTTCCAAATAGTGACTAACGGGTATGTTCTCTGTTTCTCCCTAGAAGTTAAATTTTAAAAAAGTCAATTCTAACTATACAAGGAGTGTTTTCCCGTAGGTAGATTATATGAACAAAGATCTGATTGCTTTCTCTGGTAGCCAAGGCTTGGGTTAAACTTAGAGAGGACTTGCCCTTGCCACCGGCAGGTTTTACAGCAAGCACAAAGACATTGTCTAGAAGAAGGCTGGAGTATGGCAGTATCTAACAGCTCGTTGGCAACAACTTAATTTTTTGAAAACTAGCTTTTTCTGCAGGTGCAAAGCCTATTTCTTAAATGAATAATAACAATAAACAATAGAACCATGGCACATATATAAATATTCATGAAATAAAGGAAACTCACATTTGTTTTCTTGTACGAAAGATTAATGCGAATGTTTGAGAGAGAGAGAAGTAATGAAATCCATTTTGAAAATCGATATGAACCACCTGCAAAGAAAGCCAATGACGAGGGCGCAAATTAAATAAATGTGAAATATAACAGTGTGCACTGCCTTAAATATCCCGGTGGGATAGCCATTAAAAAAAAAGAGAGAAAGAGAAAGGAAAAAAAGGCATACGTACTAATTCTGGCAGTTAGTTGCATTTGCTAATATAGGAAACAAACTGTTATGTGTTGTTTGTGTTGCTTTGGAACTAGTGAAATCAGCCCCTCTTGTGAATTGTTCCAGAGACGTAGGTGTCTGCGAGATAATTAACTACCATTTACTCCTGGCTTTAGTGTTATTTAGCAACCCCAGAAATATTTATTAATTATACAAGTATGATGATTGAGTCTTTTTCCCCTAAATGAGATGACATTATGGGAAATGACACCTGGTTCATCATAAAAATAGTTACTTCCAGACAAATTATTTATCTTCTTAGTGATTAAACACGTCTTTCAAAACCCCACTCTTCCTCTTCGGCAGTCACTAGTCTAGTAACCTGTCTTTCTCTCTTCTCCACCTAAGCTTGAGTCATGTACTTATACAACCAGAGTCATGTTTTTAATTGCATATAATTATGGCAATAGAGGCTCCTCCGATTCAGAAGTGGTGACAGTGAATTACGCTGCCTGGTGAAGCCAGGTTGAGGACCACCAGTTAGGACACTTCAGGAAATGATGGACTCCCTCGTCAAACTGAAATCAAAGAGCAGAACTCTCATTAGTTTCAAATGAGGCAAGTGAGGTCCTCAAAATTTATAATTTTTTTGAGAATAATAAAATCCTACTGCCAGTTAAAGTCTGACTTCAAAGGCTGCTCAGTATTTGGCTTTTCATTTTCTTACCATTCTATAATAAATGTCCAAGAAGGATTTTATATTTGCCTAAGGTTCACTCTGTTTTGAATCCTCTTTCATACTGGATTCGACCTTCACAAATTCTGTTCCATAAGTAGTGACCTTTAGATAAGTCTCCTGTGTAAAGAAATGACTATATTTTCCAGGGCTTTTCATTCTGAAAGTTTCCATTTCTGAAACAAAAAAATACATGAATAATTGTGAATGTTATAAATATACCATTTTATTATTATATTCCAAACAAAATAACAGCTTTTATAATATGTTCAAATCTCCAAGAGCATTTGTTTTCATTGTTTATTTCCTAGTACTCTCAAAATTTTAAAAACTTTTTATTGTACTCAGACATTTCTCCTGTGTTTACCAGAAATATGAACACATTTAGAGTGAAAAGAAGAGTTTCATGAGCATAAATTCATCTCAAGTAGATTTTCTGTTCCATAAAATGTTAATCATTCGATAGCATTTCATCATAAACATATCCAGAAGCCAAAGTAGCTGGAAAGAAAAAATCTGCCCTGAGAAATGTGCACATGTTGCTGTTGAATCAGATCCTGGCAATAATAACGCAAGCACATATTTAGAGTGTTCTTTAAAAAATATCACTTCAGAAACATCATAGTTCTGAAAGAAGGAAAATTAACAGGCCTAAATTGCCTGTTTTAAGGATAATTTTTTTCACTCTGAGTCCAGCTGGGCAGCGAAGCAGGCTGCCCAGAGAGGCACCTTTCTTGCAGGTTTTCAAAACCCAGCTGGATAAAGCCCGGAGAAACCTGGTCTGACCTCTTAGCTGACTTTGCTTCGAGCAAGAGGTTGGACCTGAGACTTCCTAAGGTCCCTTCCAGCCTGAGTTACCGTTTGAGTCTATGAAAATTGTTTCTACTACCCAGTTTTGACAACTAGTGAGAAATTGTCATCAAATTTGGAGACTCTGCTTATACTTCACACGTGCTCCACACAGCGAATAAGCATCATTGCTTTAGGCAGCTGGATGAAAATGCTGTTGTGTGTGTATGTGTGTGTCTGTGTGCACGCATGTATCTTTGTCTATGCACGTAAATATGTAAGCATTCCAGCATATTTATGTTTGAGGCTGAAATACCATGAACTAGTAGCTTCTCCACAGCATATTGAGGCTTATATTAAAGTCATGACTGGAACCAAAGATCAAAAAACTAGAAACATGGTGAAAAAGAATTAATTACATTGTTGGAATCATAAAAGTTGTTATTCTGTCATTTGACTTGCTTAGACATTGAACAATGATCCACTCTTGTCTTTATTTTATATGAATTTTGTTAATTTATGTTACAACCATGGGCCATGGCCACCATATAAACTAAAAACAAATGTTATTCATTGATTCTTAAGTATATATAAATATTATGTAGCATCTACATCTGCATTCTGGTTTTGTACATATGCTTAAAGGGTAGATGAATGTGTCATAACGAAGCTTGTGAGTTATTTTTATGTCTAATACAATTTTAGTTTTATCACTGCAATATGAGAACTAGTTTCTCTAATCTACTTTCATACGTATTATAAGCATAAAATATCTTCTTGCCTTCTTTGCTGAGGAATCTAAAGGTGTATGAACAACCAGTTGAATACCCAACAGTTACCACTTTAACTGTTTATTTAGCTTCTGGCATCTTTATAGCTCTGCCACCTCATGTCATCAGCCCTAGGACAGTGTGACTCGGACAGCAGCCTTCTGCGAGGCCAAAGTAGAAGGAAACAATCTTCCACCAATTGTCACATAAGTCCAGAAATACTTGGCCCTTCCTCCTCAATGCTGTGTTAACCATTATTTCTCTCATACTATTTTTTTTCTGTTTGTTTCATTTCTGATATCATCTCACAAGCTGACCACAATATCTGAGACATTTCATATGAAAGGCCAAAAATATTCACCTGTCAGCCTCTTGAAAAGGCATAACTCACTCGCAGTGAACAAGATGACAGAATGGGTATTTGCAATGACCAGACTTCTGTGTATAGGAAGATGTTATCTCTGAATATCACGTTAAGTCTACTGAGAGCAGCTGATACAGCTTTATAGCATTTACAAAATCCTGGAGCAAATCTAGACCTTCTCAATGAGGCTTGTCAGATTTGGAGTCGTTTTTATTGTTTACCTTTTGGCACGTATTTTAACATCTCTCCAAATCTTTGTCATCATTTGGCTCTGTACCACCTTACTCATCCCACTGAAGAGAGCAATGGTCACTGGCAAACAGCAGCTGTTTGGTTCCAATAAATCATTACTGTGAGTAATTCGCTGTCACTGTTCTATAGCTCAGAGTTAAAGATTTGAGCGTGAAGACACTAGATGATTAAATATGCATTATACTAATACATATTAGTATATTATATTGGATTTGTATTTATCTATTATAAACAATCCAGGTATATTAACATTAATAAATGGTAAAATACATTATTATTGCTATATTTAGCTACTAGGTAGTGCTACTAATATTTATTTTAAGTAGTTTACTTTCCTGCCTGCAAAATGCTACAGAAGATAGTCATCTTAACTAAAATTTTGTTCAAAAATATGTTTTGGGCAGCCACCTTGCTAAGAACTTGATTTACTGAGTATCCCTGATGTCTAACTCTGATTAGGTATGTTTTATCAACATGAAAAACTGGTCACATCTATCAAATATTTAGTTTCATTTAAAGAAGAAGTATGAACTTCTGTTATCATTCTGTTTGTTTTTTCAATCTTTTCTTCATAGATTTAGTTATCGTAGTTAAACCACTGTGGATACTTTTTGCTTTTGAAAATGACACAGTTTCAAGTAAATTCATCTTCCTATTCAGCTGCTGCTGTCTGATCTCCCATCACACCTTTAAAGAAAGGTTCCAGAAAGAATATTAATTGTCATTAATATGCTGTTCAGAATATTAAGCAAATCTGAAAAGTAATAAAACAATTTTATCTTTGATATTAATAGCTATAGCTATTCCTGTATGGATAAGCTGTGGCACCAAGGATGACAAATAGAGACAATTAAGAAATACAAAACGGCAGATCCCTTTTTATGATATTTATACTGAATTCTAATGAGAAAGTGCAATACATCCAACTTTCCTGAAAAGCACCAGAAAAAAAAATGTTTTTTTCTTGATGTATGCATACAGAAGGTCATCATTGCTTTTGATGCTGACGTGAAGGGAGTATTTATGTTTTCCAGAGGATACTAAGCCTTTTAGTGTTATGTATTATTTTTTACTACAACATGAGTTAATGAACTTCTAGAACCATTATATGTTTGAGATTTTTAAATGGTGGATGTTTGCAAACACGGATGTTCTGCAAAACACTTCTGGATAGCAAGAAGGTTTTCTAGTGCTGCTAGTCCTCTTTGCTTTGAAGTAAATTCCATTGGAAGAAAGTTAAATATGCTAAAGACACTTTGAGCATGAGCTTTTCATGCATCAGTTACTATGATTGCCATGGACGCTGTGAGATGGTAAAATGACCAGAAAAGGCAGTTAAGCCAAGAGAATATTTCTCTTAGGATATGCTTTTAACAAGCCTCAGAGCTCAGAAAACTGTTTTTACTGTTGAAATAGCACCTTTGCTTACTCCCAATGTAATGAAGAGCTTCTTCCTTGCAGTTATCAAAAACAATTAGGTCATGAGAAAGAAATTTCAGCAACTTTTAAGATACAAAATAATCATATCATATTTCTTCAGAATTGTGTCAAATCTCTCCTGCTACTTAGAGAGACTTTATCATGTTCCCTTACGATATTGTTATATGCTCAAAGGGTAAAAGATGATTGTTACTTAGTGTATGAACTTTCTGCCTTCGTCTGCTCTTTCAGCAAGACAGCCCTCCAGGCTTGTTGTGAATCCTAAGGAGAATTCCCCAGACAGGTGAAATCAACTGAAGAAAATAAAATGAAACCTACTTTGTAGAGATACCTTGGGGTTTGAATTGGGTAATGAAGTGAAATATGCAGCTGCTGTGTTCTGCCTGCGAGTATACCTGAACTGTAAAAAAAGGTGTAAGGTATACCTGAAACACTAATCTAGAGAGAGCTCTGGATAGAAATGCTAATGGTGACGCCTAGTACACAGCAAATCAGGCTTCTTTCTCTACCAGATATTCCAGAGGTTTGTACAATGGATGCTGAGATCAATGCTGCAGCTTCTTAGCTACTGTTTAACAGACTAACATTAGCTTGGCGAGGCATGTCAGAGCCTCCTTCGAAAAGTACAGATAATCTTTCAGTCTAGAATTCATTTCTACAGGCATACATTAAATCTGAGGACTTTAGACTGACATTTATTAAGAAATAATAATAAACAAAGTTTATATGATGTAAAGTGAGTTGAGGACATTTTACATGATACATTTAGGGACCAGTTTGTGTGTAATGTGCAAAATAAAGAACTCAAAAGCAGCTTTGACTCTAGCCTGATTTGGTTTCAACTCATGCATTAGAATTGTGCTAGCAGGAACAGTAGCAAATAGTAAAGGATACCAAAAAGTTTTAATATTGTCTGTAAAACTGGAGGTAAAGTACAAAGCACAGCATGGAAAATGTTAAAATATGCTATTTTTTTTATCATGGGAAGCAATCTCAATTAAACCTGAACATAAAAAAATAAATCTATTTCATGGACGGTTTTGATATTTCAAAATTTGATTTTAATTTCCATATGAAACAAACCACTGAAATTTTTCATAAAATGTAGCACAGTGTTGGTTCTGTGCACTCCTACCTCAATACCTGAATCAATATTGATAACTTCAGAATCCTGGAGATCTTTGCCCCTCACTGAGTATTCTAAAAACACAGACTTTCCAGCAACCCACTAAGTTAATCAGTTGGCAAATAACTCCAGAAACTGCATGACATTCATGCAGATTTTGTTGAAACCAAACGATATTTGATGAGTTCTTGAATTTTGACAATGTATCTCCAAGTCTATTCATAAAGCAAATGATTGCTATTTTTGGACAAATCCAACTGAAACTTTAAGAAACCAGTCTATACTGAGAAAATACGAGGTTCTGTGCAACACAGAGTCACTACTGTGTGACAGAAATACCAATCTCATTTAACATTAAATGAAAAAACAGCTCAGGTGTTTTTGGCTCTGTGTGCAATTCCAGGACTAATGTTAACTTTGAAATCAAAACAAGCCTGTCCCAATTTCATTCATTACATGCTTGAGATATCAAATCTATCATCAATAAAAGTGAAGATCACAGGAGTGTGAATACTCTAGTACCCATAATCCAATATATTCAGACAGAATCAGACTAGCCTTAACATGTATGTTCAGAGTGAGTATAGGGAGCTTATTCATTTGGGGAAAGATAGCTCCAACTTTCTTAGAAGGGAATTTACTAATAATTCTAAGAAAATTATGGTTTTGATGTGTAAGAGGAAGATTGTAGGTATTTAGAATGTGACAAAAAACACCCTGCATGATTTATTTAGTGAGATATACAAAAGCAAACAGTGTAGAAAACTGCAGAGAATGCCTTTGCCACTTAAAAACTCCAAAGGAAACATCTCCAAAGGAAAAAGGAAAAGAAAGAAAGAAAAAAACTATTAACTTCATATACCTTTTTGATGTTGTTTACTATTGTTGTTCCAACTGAGGAGTCTAGTTTTACTTCCTTGAATATAAAAGTATTTTGAAATTCCATGAAAATAAATAACATTCCAGAGTAAGAATGATGGAAAATCAAACCATTAGGAAGGCTTTTTTTTTAAGTATTTTCTTTAATATTGCCTCCTCTTTACAGAAACTTTGTGTATGTGTATATATATATATCAACAAAGAGTTAAGTATGAATAAAAGTTCTGAAATAGTTACTAATTTTCTCTTTAAAGTATAGTGATCCCAACCATATTTACTGTAATGTCCAATGCATTTATTGACGCTTACTGCCAATACTTAAGGTCATCTTACCTTATGAATAGATATGTCTCTTTTTTCCCTGTGTTATTTTCTCTTTTTCTCTGACATAAACGAATATCTCAAGAAGTTTGGAAACAAAATGCAAATAAAAGCAACCCCGTGTTTTCTTTTCACTATGACATCCAGTTCAGCAGAGATGTATTCTTGCTTTGAAATGCTAATGTTTTGCTAACATCATCTGGTAAAAAAATCCAGTAAAAAGTTTAATTGAAATTAGATCCAGGGGTAACATTGCTCAAAGTTAAGAAATCTCACTGTAGTGCATGATTGGCTTTACCCCTCAGTAATATTAAGATTCTAAACTTTGGCTTGGTTGTTCTAAGAGGGTTTTTTTTGGTGGTGGTGGGTTTTTTTATTTGTAAAGCCCTGTTTAACAGACTTCATTGATGATAACTAGTCTATCAATCTGTAAGCCACATTTTTGTCTTTGATGGACATTTCATCACTATTGTCTTTTATAGGAGACTGTATAATCAACTCTGATCTATTGTGATGAAAATTGGCCTTGTAAAATACAAAGCTGTGTATCAAACTAAAACTCTGTATTTCACTAAATCTTTTTATTCCCTCAAGCTCTGTATAACACCTGAAGGTCAAGCTGCTACATATACTATGATGCTTTTAGAAATCTGTTTATAGATGTATGGATTTCAGGCCTCTGTGCTCAGACGTTTTGCTTGCACTGCTCAGTTAAGTGGTACTCATTCTAGTGGTTTGTGACACTTCCAACCTCAGATGTAAGATGGATTTGATTAATTTATTTTTCATTTGCCCTTCCCCACAGCCTTTTCCTACTTGAAAAGGAAAAAGTAGTAAGAGTTATATCCAAAACATCCCCAGAGCACTGAATAACTCGTAACTTCATAAGTCTAAATTTGAAACAGAAATAAAATATAATATTTCTCAAAGAGTAGAAAATTATAAATAAAGCAAATTTTTTGTATCATATATTCATAGAAAAAAATTAGGTTGATCTCTAGAAAACATTAATCCAACTGTGGGCTGCATATCTGTCTCAGGTTGTTCACAGTCCTGTGCGGGTGGAGGACAGAGATGCAAAAAGTTTTCTGAGCAACCAGATACAGTACATAAACATTCTGATGGTGAAGATTTTTTTTTTTTTTTGTACTAACTAATTTTCTGCCTGTACAGACAGATAAAATTCAGTCTTGTGAGGACTGGGATCCCTGCACTGGGGCATGTGAAAACTAACAGCAACAGAAATAAATAGACATAGAAGATGAACCCAGACTCTTTTGAGATGCACGCTGAGAGAATGAGAGGCAACAGGCACAAGCTGGAACGCTGGAGAATAAGAATTTTTTTTTTTTTTTTAAACATTTTTTTTTACCACTTGGTCAAATACAGGAAGAAGTTGTGGAAATTCTATCCTTGATGTGATCAAGGTAATCCTTGACTGAACTCTACTCTGAGCTCTGTGATCTGATTAGACTTGCTCTGAGGAGGAGTTTGTACGAAGTGACCTCTGCAGTTCACTTCCAACTTAAATTATTCTTCGATTCTATCATTGTATAATATAAAACATTAGTATTACCAATAAAGAGACTAGAAATACATCATCATATCAGCATTTCAAAAGAGAAAGATGTATAATTAGTTGGCAGAAACAACTAAATGTCAGTACATAACACTGCTGTTAAAAAAGTAAGTAAACAAAATCACTGCTTTCTTGTCCGTTACACGTCGCCAACACTTTATAGAGGGAGGTGGCATGTCTTAAAGGGAAATAAAGGCAGCGACATCTCCATCAAAAATTTCACACAGCAGCACATGTAAGCTTACAAAATATAGACTAGAAATCATCAATGTGCAAAAGCACCAGTCAGGCCCCCAAATCATGCCTTGCAGAAATGAAAACAAAGGAGCATCTTTCTTCCAAACCACCTTCTCCCACTCCCAAACTTCTGGCAGTTCTGGCGTGAGGTGTCTCCTATCTTTCGTGTTGCCTCTGAGCTGTGAGAGATGTTGAGCCTTCCAGTAGAGCTGTCAGGGCTCCAAAATCCTGTTTTTCAACAGCAGCTGAAATTTTCATCTTGAAATGTTTATTTTCTCAGAGCTCTTTCTGATTAGCTGGAGTAGTTCCATCCTCCTGTCTTGCCTCCTTTCCCTATCATCCTGGTGCTGTGAGGCATTGGTTTGTAGAGAGTGCTAAGCTTAATGTTTGCTTCCCTAACATCTAAAGTTACTGCCTAAGATTAGTGTTCAAGACTTCAGACCTGATCAGTTCTACATCTACGCTCTTTCCCTAGCTGCTCTACAGCATCCAGTGTCGGTGACACCTTGCATTATCTGAAACACTAGATATCCCCATGAAAACTAGCAGAAATCTTTTGTGTTAGGAAGGGTAGGGCACTGAGAAGAGCTATGAGCATAAACATAGTGCAACCTGTAGGGCATTTTCTTCCACACTTCCTCCTCTCACTTTCAAATTTAGATAACCCAAGCCTTGGGAACGACCTGTGTTCTCTCTTTCAGGTACCAGGTTGTTGGTGTTTTGGGGAGGCATGCTCACTTGGCTTGGGTACTTAGAAAACCAGACCTGAACTTTACGATCAGATGGTGCATTGCTGTGGTGACAGTCACGCTGAGTGTGACTACACTATGCCCTTCTTTATGCCTTCATATCCCCAGAACAGGTTTAAACGACTTTGCAGCTTCCAGGACAGTGTGGGTTCATGTGTGTCTGAGGATCATGCATTCCTCCTGTCATCCGGGTTCTTGGCAAAGACATTAACCAATATCTGCCCCTGTGTCAAGGGAAATGCACTCACAGCTACCAAATTCTTATATTTTGAACTGTTGACCTGATGGTCCAACCATCTTTTCACCAACATAGAGGTCCATCATTTACTCCACATTTCCACAAATTGGTTTGAAGTTTGTTACAGGCAATTATGAGAACATTATGAGAAATAAGGTAAACAGTATCTTCTGGACCCTCACAGTCCACATATCCAATCAGCCCATCAAAGAAAGCAATCAAATTGGCTAAGCACAATTTGCCCTTTGTATTGTTACTAGTTATCTGTTGTTCTTCTTCTGATTGGACATTACTTTCACGGGGACTTGCATCCTCATCTTTCCAGTGACTAAAATTAGGCTGACTGGGTTTCCTCAAATGTATTTTATCTTTTTTAATGATGGGCTTAGCATTTGCCTTTCCAGTCATGAAGGAGATGGTCTAATCACAATGATTTTTTGAAGATGATGGAAAACTGCCTTGCCATGACATTGTCCTGTTCCCCCAGTACCCTTGCAGGTGACCCACTGGTCCCATGGACTTGTATGCATCTAATTTATTTAATTCATATGCCTTATCCACAAAAACTTCTCATTTTTTAACAGACTCTAGTAGACATTTATTTCTTTTCACAGAAACTGAAGCATTGCCACTGTCTTCTCAAGTGGGAATCAAACTCTTCCGTGATCTCGTGAGGTATGTCTGGTCCTTCCTTCCGTTCTTAAGCCTCTTCAGGCTCTCTCTGACTGGCATTCACTCTGAACCTCTTCTTTGTTTCCTTTGACTTTAACTTTAGGCTTTCAGTCATGTCATCCCTGTCACAACATGGAAAGTAGCAGGACGATGATGCTGGTGGTACCAGAAAGATCTTGAGGCAATCAGGTTGGCTGAGTGAGAGAGCAATGGAGACAGATCGACTCCATCTAGATCCATACTGAAGCTAACTAAACAACTTGATTTTCCAAGGACTCAATTCAGGCACAAGGAATTATGAGAGCTTCACAGTTTACAAAATCAGTCAGATTTGGGCATCTGAAGTTTAGCCCGAATGGTTTCTGACCTGCCTCCCCCTGTGCAGCTGAGAGCAGAGAAGATCTGGCTGCTTCACAGCTCGGTTTTGCTAAGAGGCTGTTTGCTGCAGAGAGCAATGCTGTGCTATCTATTACTGTAGCAACACAACAGCAGCAAAACAGAATAGTTTAGTTCGTCATTTCAAATTCTTGCTTCACCAAAGCAGTTGCAGCCTTGCAAAAAGGATTCATGATAAGAAAATTCAAGCATCCATGTGGTTTTTAAATTATTACTAATATTCTTTCAACTTCATTTTGTAGACAGCTTTGGAAAGAAATACAATATCAATGTGTTGGGATTAATGTCAGTTTCTTATCAAATGCATAATTAATAGTGTTTTAAAACTTTTTAAAATTATGCCTATAATGAGCATTTTCACATCAGATGAATAAATATTTACCCATCTTTCTCTTGTCATGTCATTTTTGCCTGTCTAGTGAACAGTGGAAAATAGAATGCATGAGAGGGAAAGAATAATGTTGAGGAAAGAACTGAATCTATTTTGTTTCTTGGTTTTTGCACATTATTCAGACATAATTGCCATTAATCACTCTATAAGTTTTCAGCTACATCTGTTTCCAACTGGTAAAAGCTTTTGTAGTTAGATGTTCATCAAAGCTCTGTAGAGAATGCTAAAAAGACCTGCTTGATGACCAGACTTTGGCTCTGTTAAGTCCATTTGATCTGGAGGGTCAGGGGAGAGATGTATCTGTGGCCTTATTTCTATACTTATCTGACTTCTCTTTAATAATGATTTTTTTCAAGATTTCTTAGAACATTTCACATGGTGAATGAAGAGATCTGGCCATACAGATGCCATATAACTTTGTGAATTTTGACAAAAAGATTTTGATTTTCTTTATTTTAAAGCATGGAAGAAATCTTATGGCTTTGTTGAGTTTTAAGTTAACTCTGCAGCCATGTTTGTTCTAGGAAAGCACTCTGTCCTACAGATCAGAATGATTAAAAAAAAAAAAAAAAAAAAAAAAAAAGATTTTCAGATATTCAGAAAGGAAGTATTGCAACCCAATGGAAACACTAGCTGAAATCAGCATGCCAAGGTTATTTGTCTGATCAGTGAAAGTCTACAGACAAATTTGACAGTCAAATTCATCAGACAAATGTCAGACTGTGTTTGCTATGTGCTATTGAATTGTGTTTTTCTTTATAGACTCATATACACTATGGATTTTCTAAAGGCAACTGAAGGTTCCTGTCTAACATGCTCTAGGTGACCCTGCTTAAGCAGGGAGGTTGGACTAGAGGATCTCCAGAGGTCCCTTCCAACCTCAGCCATTCTGTGATTCTGGAACACTTTCCATTCGTTGGCATTAGTCACAGTCTTTAGATGTTGTTGAAAATCTAGTCTTGCACTGCTCATTTACGTATAGCTTAAAACCAAATTTAGTGACATTGTAGTAGGATAAAGGTATCTGCTCAGTTACATACAGTTAATATTTATTATTTGACTGAATTACTTGGTAATAATTCATCCAGATGTTTTTGCATAAAATAAAGTGGAATCCCAATAACAATTTGCATTTTCCAATTTCACTTTTAAAATAAACAAATCAGAGCCTTAAAGAAAAGAATCTTAATCCATTTGTTGACTGCAATTGTCAAAATTTCAAAGTAATTCTTTGAAAATCCGTAAATAACAGTATTCCTTTGACATGTTACTAGCTATTGTGCATTTATCATATATTTGCATAAATGTCATTAACCGGAGGCTGGAATCATCTAAACAGCTGCGTCTGGTAAAATTGTGCTTACAAGAGGCAAGTAATAGTGTAATGAGGATATCTCATACATTCTTCGTAATAAAAGTTTACATTACTATTTGAGGACTTCAGAACTTGTTGGGAATTCTGAGCTGATGGCCATTCCCTGAAGAACCACAGTTGCTATTCAATAAGGAACCACTTCAAATATTTAGTGTTCTCACAGATTCAGCTGTTGATAAGCAAAATCAAGATGATGAAACACGAGAACCATTTTCATCAGTTAGATACAGGAATACTGCATTTCCAGATCCAGAAAACAAGCCCAGACCACAATATTGTATAGGTAACTACTCTAGAAAAATAATAAAATGTTGGCAAAGTATAGATTGCTTCACAGAGTCACCCATCACTTTGTGGATATTTTTAAATAGGAAAATTTTGATGCAAGATGGGAAAATTGTTAATCTTTTACAGAATAAAAGTTGAGTAACTTTATGATATTTGTGCAATGATGCCTACTGATAAATCTAGTTAGATGAGCTGAATATGAACCCCAAGGAATCAAGGAAGGAAGAGAACAAAAGGACTGATGAAAAAAAAAGAAAGCAAGAAAGAACCACCAACTTCTTTAAAGTCAAAGATAGTGGTAAAACAGCGATTGCCAAAGTTATTTGAATTAAATTTCTCAAAAGATATTAATAGTTATCACAGATTTATTTTAGTTCTAAAAATAAAAATAGCAGTAATAATAAAGTTAGAAAAAAGTCATTTCCAGTAGAAATGAGCATAAGGATAATCTAGCTTAGACTCCAAAACAATATGCCCTGTACCACCATGTCCTACAGCCTGTGCACTACTGCCTGACCAGGGTTTAGTGCACTGAGCCCGTCTTTATCACATAACCTAACAAGGAAGTGTGTGGCGGATAGGGATGTGGTGAGGAAGCACTCAAATCCTCTCCTTCACCCTGAGGATGTGCTGTCTGTCTTTGACTTAATGTGCTCAAATTGGGCTGACTATATAATTTCTATTTCAGAAGGAACTGGCATATGAAATTGAAGGTCTCTTAGGAATATTCATACATCTATCGAATCAAACATTGGGCCATATGAATGACTAATAAATAATACAATGCCTACATTTAAAAAAGAATAGGCAGAACAGATCTATTCAACAATACACATTTGCTTCACCTCATTAGAAATGATTTAGAGAAAAGCATAATATGGAGGTGATGGAACTGAATAGAAAATGTAATACATTCATCACTAAAAGCAAAGTTTATGCTAGATGAACTTAACAGGATAATTTACTTTCTAAGAAAACAAAAATAGGATAGATTTTGAAGAAAAAATTTGATACCGTGCTACATGAGAAAGTATTATATAAAACAGGATGAAAGCTGTTTTAATGATCTGCTCTTACTTGTGGTTATGATATGTGCAGATGAGAGAACATCAATAACTTTTGTTAATATAGAGGAGAACTGAGGTATATAGAAATTACTGGGTGATCATGAGGACCAGAATAATACAAAGGAGATATAATTACATGGTAAATTAAACAAATAAATAAATAATCAGATAAAATGCTTGGGTATTAAGATAAAAAACTTTAGCTATGTGCTTGGAAAATAACCTAGCTAGATCAAATAATCTTTGGATGATTCCAGACTACAAATTTGATTCAGCTGTGAAAAAGAGAATGCACCAGTATAGGCATTTCCAAGAGAGGTAAGTAGTATCAATCACTGTACAAAAGCCTGCTGAAATCCTGTTTAGAGTATTTAATATAATTCCGGTTACTCATGTTCAAGAAAGATATTCTCAAACTGAAGCAGACACAGAACTGTTCAGAATATAGTGATATAGAAAGAAGTGTTTGCAGCCCAAATGGAGAAAAGACAAAAGGTAGTACAAGAACTAGAGGAAAAAAAAACAATAAAATATATTAATAAATTTAGGCTAAGAATCACTAAGCTAATCAGTTCTTTAAAGAACTGCCCATGAAGAAGTATAGCAAAAAGTGAGCCACCTCTAAATTGTGTTTTGTGAGAATTACAATGGGGATATGGTGCTTTCAGTAGCTGGAATTGGACTTAAAGGTGTAAGAGGGCCATTCTGTTCTTGCATTCTTAGCTTGCTGATAGATTTTTACCATGATCTTTCACAGCCTGTGAGGATTATTGAATCAGCAAAATCTGCAAATCTTTTGCAGGTTCTTAGGAGCTGTAAGTGATATAATAACAGGTAGTGGTTAGGTAGTTTTGATTGCTTTGCTTGCTTTTCAGCCTCAAGGATTTCAGGGAAGGATGAACTCTGCCTTCTGCTGTGCATTGCGTGCGCGTGCTGTGCACTGACTAGTTTCCTTCAGTCAAGATCCATACTATTCAGTTCTCTAGGTTTGGTAGAAATGCTACAAGTACGGAAGTGAGTGTAGGAAATGTATTGTTTATTTGGCATTCAATTCTTCTCTTCAAAAAGTATTTGATTGTCCTATTCCAACTTCATGGATATTAAATAGCTTTAGTTAAAATGAACAGATCATACAGATTCCATAGGCTAAAACTTGTTATCCGTACCTGTGGGTAAATACTATGGACAACCAAATTCAGGCTAGTTCTATGACATTAAATAATCAGATATGCAACAAATTTCCCCACAAATATTGCTCATGATGACTCTCTCAACATTTTTTTGAGGTAGGTAACCAGTTAAGCAGCTACTTAAAGTTATCATTAAGAAAGAAAGAAACATGAGGAATGAAGACAAAGTGTTTTTTGTATAACATAATGTACAAAATACTGTGAAATTTGTCTGAACAAAATGGTTCTCAAATGAAAATGCTGTTGTATTTCACCTTCTGTGTTATTATATATCGTAGTACACGTAATTATTTTTATTATTGTTGTATGAACACTGACAAATCTAAAGAAAATATCAAAACTTAAAGTCTATCAGTAAAAGTCTATCATTCCAGATTAAGTAATAGACATTGATATTGTCACAGCTCCCTTAACTAAATATATCTTTATTGTAAAAAACAGTGTATTTTTCTCTAAATATCAGAAATAAAGTTATGACTAACAATAAAGCAGGGATTTACCTTCAAATATGAACCCGCCTTCCATAGGCACATCTGCCGTTGCAGTGTTTAGAAGTTCAATGCCTATACTTCTTCACCCTGCAGGAATGAACTAAGCACTGGTTGTAAGCACGATAGGATGAAAATTTCTACTGAAAATCATTCTGACAGGAAATTATGTTCATGACAAAACAAAATGTTTCATAGAGGCTCTCTGCAAAGATGAACAAAATGTTTTTCCAATGTTTGCTAGTGTTTAAAATTTGCCTACAGAGTCCTGCAGCTTTGAAGTTTAGAATGTCTTAAATGTTTTTGTTTAAAAATCTTACTTCATTCCCTATAGTTTCATATGAAACCTTGAGGAGAATAGTCTGAGGGATACAAAAATGGATTTTTGCTTGTAGCTTGCAGTATGCATAGTCTTTAATATATAACTTTGTGTTTGCAGCAAGCAACCTTTTCCAGTTAACAGTTCTCATAGTCACTGTTTTATTTTTTTCAGATCTCCTTGTTATATGTAAAGTAAAAGAGCATTAATGTTTTCACTGTCCTACCTCCTTTGGAATAGTTGCAAGTCTAGATAGTCAAGAAATGTCTTTATTATCCTTTCAGGTGTTTTCATGTTGAGTTCCAGAAAGGAAAACAATGCTGGTCAAATAGAAAACATAATATATTCAAAATTAAACTAAGCATTTTTAGAAAGGAATGCTCTGGCATTTCACTCAAAGTAAAATGACAGAGGCATACAAATTATGCAGCCTTGGTGACATCCAGAGACTGATCCAAGATATTTTAATTGACATCTTTTTCTTTTCCTCGCATAAATATTTCCTATATATAGGCAAGAACATTTAGAAAGTTCTATCCAAAGTCTAGGACTTCAAGGACTTCAGAGTCTAATTTATTGATGATCAAGCTGCCTGTTTGCAGAGTGAGGTATGGGGCTCCCAGGAATCACAAATGCCATGCTATGCAAACATATTTGTCTGTAAAACCAGAATATCTTGATTGGTGGGTACAACTGAAAGATTTTTAATGTCACTTCCTTTGGCAATTTGGCAGTAGCAGATCTCAATGGACACTTCTTAAATGTTGTTCCCTAATGAGGAAGGAAGACTTAAAAGGAGCTGGAGATAAAGGCGTCAGTGGCAAGTGAGAGGCCTGTTGCTACTCATAAGCTTCCTCTCTTCTCGACCATCAAATGGACATGTAAGGGTCCCCCATAAAATCTTCATCCACATTTCTGGAAGTTCTTCAGCAGGTGCCTACCTTATTCTTGAGAAGTCACTCTCAAGTGCCCCTCTGGCACTCCCATATAATCAAAAGTCAATATAGCAGCAATAAGCAGACAGTCAGTTAACTACCACTACTTAAAGGGTAAACTAAAATCAATGCATAAAATAAATGTCATGCATCAAATGAACAGGAATTAAGCAAACATTCAAAGTTTTCAGAGCAGCTGTGTAAAGGAAATGTGTAAGTGCATCTAAGGCAGAATGACTATCTTCCTGGAGATTACTGCCATACCAGTTCTGACCCACAGCATCCTTTTTTCTTTCAATGTTACCATATTTAGGACTTCCAGAACAGAACCTCCTAGAAAAGATAAATAGTCTGAGCGTATAGCTGGTGTTATAGGAGAGGTCTGTGACTTGACATATGGATGTTTCTCAGCACTTATATTAGTGTACAATGTCTAATACTGTTCAAGAATGCACCTGTCAAGAAGAAAATCCAGAAAAGAGCAGGAAAAATCATCAGAAGTCTGGAAAATATGACTTTTAAGGAAATCTTAGAGGATTTGGTGTTTAATTTAAAATATGTCTAGAAAAAGACAGGATACTCATTTTCAGATGAGTGAAAGAGAAAATTTTTCCTCTGTTTGCTGTGGTTTGGACAAGAATAGGTTTAAAATTCTGAAAGAAAAAATTAGATTTTAAGAAAACGATTAAAGTGGTAAGGAAAACAAAGCACTGGAATAATTTGGCTGGGAAGGCTGAAGAATCTCCATCATCTGGAGAATTTTAAGAACAATATAGGGAGCAGCCAGACAGAAATGCTGAATGAATTCTTTCTACCCTGTTTTCGGGCCTGGATGATCGCTCAAGGTCACATGCAGTCCTCCTTTCTGAGATTTCAGTAACAATTCTTATCTTAAAAACGCCTTTTTTTTTTTTAACCTCCTAAAACTGCCTTTCTTTTGTTACCCAATAACATTGCTGTCTAATGATCAAAAGAGGACTTTAAGACATCGTCAAAATAACTTTGAGGAAGAGATCACCCACTTAATTGAGGGTAAGAAGGCAGTTTCACCTTGAATTTGATTTTTTTATAGGAGGCAAAGCAGGAAGATAAAAGCAGGAGTCTTCTTTCATTTAGGAACACTTTTATAGAAGACAAAGCGTATAGAACAGCATGCAAAGGTTTATTGAAGCAATAGAAAATGCACATGAATATTTGTGAGATCTTAAGGTACGAAATCACTGTCATCTATATACACCATGAAGTATTTAAAATTTGCACATCTGTAAACTTATACTGGCCAGTCTAGCCTGAAAAAAGTACCCTGAGAATCTTGCCAAAGTAGTTGGGAATACAATTAGCTAAAAAAATAAATATAGATCTCTTTAAAATATTTATTCCCTACATACAATTCTTGCGACTCTTCTGCCAGTAGTAGTCGATGTCCAAGAGATTAATCATAGTAGGATACAGTCCTTACTGCATCTTTTAACATTAATGCATGAGTTATTAGTATGGAGTAATACTTATTGTAGTGGTATTCTGTTTACTATTAATAATATTGATAATTCTGATAGCATGATCAAGAATAATGTCCATTCGTGCAAAGTACTGCGCATGAAAAACCACCCATGAGAGATAAAGTATGAGGGGCGGGATTACACCACAGCATTGTGCCTTAATTACAGATCACTCTTGCAGCATTTCAGCTGCAGATCTGTAGACAGAAATCTATACTTCTGGCAGTATGATAAAAAATGCTACCATTCCCCATTTGGCATTAAGACATTGCAAATTTCTGCTCTTAGCTTCAGCAACCAGCTGAATTGAATTCACAAGTTGCTTGGATGTGATGAGGAAACCAATCTTGCTTTTCAATGGCTTTGATGGAGGATGAGAAGCAAGTGTAGTTCCTGTGAACACCTACTATAGGGGCAGTCAACAGAAATATAAAGAATATTATTATCCCTCTATTATGTTACATGGTTGCTGTTGCTCAGTCAACTGTACGTTTTTGAATAGATGGCTACTGCATGAGTTTTCTAAATAGAGAGGAAAAAATGGGATAAAAGGAGAGATTAGCTGCTTAAAAATTCTTTGGTAATAAGAGTTTAGACATAACATATTTTCAAGTTCTCTTTTGTGTATTTTTCTTTGGGAAGTTTTGAGAAAAAAGTACTTTTAACAAACAGAAGTTCTAAACAGCTAATATTTATTTTCTGTTTTTAATGATGAAGTACAAAGAAGGAACCATCTGACAACTGACAGTCATAATAATAATAAAGAGTACTGTAATAATTATCAACCAATAACCAAGGGTATTGTAATCTTCCTGAAACTGTGGAAGCTTCAGAAAAGAGACTGGAATCCTTTTATCTAGTTTAGAAAAGTGTTTAGGTAACTTCCACATCAACAACAGAATGTGTGAATAATTGTATAAAGAGCTCACAAAAGGATAGATTATTGGGATAGATAGAAGCTAAGCACACAGAAACAGGAAAACTGATTAGCCCTATTTTAAGAATAACCTGAAGGACTGAGCACAAAATTATTTAAAGTCAGGTAACTAAGATAATTCTAATTCATAGAGGAGGTTATTACAAAATTTAAGGAAAGGCTGTGATTGCAATTATTTCCATTTACAGTGACTTGTGAAAACAGACCAACATAGCCTTTTTAAAATTTAGAAAATATATTAATACATAATGAAGGCTGTAACTGAAAGGAAAATCAGCAGAAGCTCTGTATGTAGTGTTAATGATGCATCTTTTCATGTAATCACATAATCATTCCAGCTGTTACAGATTTCACAGTCCTGAGTAGCCCCTAATATCAGTGTCAAAAAATGCCATACATGGCAGATGTTTGCTATTTTTCTTTTTTTTTTTTTTTAGAATTTTCATAATTACTTGTAGATGCTTAAATATTTTTGTCTAATTGACAGATGTGTGGATTTTTTTGAAAAATGCAATGTTCAGAGTGGTTGCAAAATGTTTTTAAATATTCTCTCTTTCCAAAAATAGTTTTCTGGAAAAAATTAATATCATCTTACCTTGTGCAATACACTTGCGTAATGGTAAGTCTTTACAATTTTTTAACCATAAAATTTGATAATTACCTGAAAAAGTGCATACACAGCCGGCAAAATTAGCAAATTACCTTTGCTGGCATTTATATTAAAGAAGTGCAATCTGTAGAGGTAAGCTTTGAGTACAAAGGATACGAAAGCACAATTTCTGTTTTTGCAAACTCATTTGTAAAGGTTTGTTTCACTGTGCAAATATAATCCGGCCTCCGGCACAACAAAAATCTCACCTTTCATTGGTTTTGTGAGTTTATATGTTTACTTTTCTTATCCACAAAAGCCCAAAGGTTCTCCACAATAAACTCATGAAAAAGCACCACTTGGCCCTTCACAAAATCTCTCTCCATACTTTTGCTAGATGTGAGTCTCGGACTCGATGTTGTGGGGCACCTTTCTCATCGCTATGCCACAGAAAAGTTTTGTACCTATTGCGGTTCTACTGCTTCACAAAAGTAATAGTGGCAGAGAGGGGCACTCGGAAATTAGTTACTGAACAGCCGGCACTGGAGAGATGTATAGGTTGTAGCCCTCGTAAAAGTAAGTATTCCCTTCTTCCAACATAAAACTCATCATTTATAGGTTTATATAATTTATGTCTTTGCTACTTTTTGCCACTGTGTTATATAGTTCCCAGAAACTGGGACAGTAAAACCTTATATCATTAAATCTCCTGAGTTACTAAAAATGTGTTAGAAATGTTCTGTAGGTTTTTTGTGTATCTGTAAAGTTTCTGAGTTTACATGCACAAAAGTACTCAAATTCATAGTTATGATTCCCTTATCCCTTGTTCACGAGTTTATCTTGCTATACATGACTGCAATTTTAATGATATGAAACAAATTCTTACTGATGTCGTAATAGGAAATCGCTGAACATAAAGCAACATGGCTCATTAATATTTATACAGCTGAAGTAATCCACTACTCAAGATTGCCTTTTTCCATTTTAAAACAGGTGACTGGGCACTAGAAGATAAGTGTTTCCTCAGCATATGATGCTTCACAGGATAGACTAGGCTGTAGTAAGTACCTAAAAACTTTGCAGTACAAAACAAGGACAAACTTCAGATTTTCATCATTTTGCTGCATCTCTGTCCCTAGTAGTCTGGCCCAGCTGTATTACACTAAGTATGTAATTAAGATTGCATTTTTGAATGCAATAGTAATTAAAGCATATTTGCCTGACAAGTTACTGCTGCTACCCAGCTTATTTCTTAATTTTTGGAAGGCAGAATTGTCCTTAGGAATTAATAATTCCTTAAGAATAAATCATAACTCAAGTTTAAGTAATTAGTGCATATATACAAAAAAAGGCAAGCTTATTGAGAATGGAGGGCTGTTTCTGAAATAGGTGCAGATGGAATATTATAATATTAACATCTACTATTTTGATACAATTACTGTGAAAATGCTGAAGACAAGCCAAAGGAAGTAATCATCCACGTATTAAAACAAGAAGGCAGTACCGCTGGGGGTTTTTTGATACCGATAGCTTAACCAAACTCCTGCAGCTGCTGAATCACAGATTCGCTCTGCTTCCAAATATTCAGCCCTACTTACGTTCCTCATTCCAATACAAGGCCCCAAGATTTCTCATCTTAAATTGATCACCAGCCCTCGAGCCCTTTCCCACGCAGTGCCGTTGTTGGGTTAGAACGGGTTTCTTCCCCTTCACCCCTCGTTTCTGGTCTGTTTTCCTGGCTACGTGGTCCCGTTGTGCTCAGTCACCAGCTCACAGCGCGCCGGGCGAGAGGCAGGCTCAGCTTGCTCGGGTTGTGCTGTGCTGGCCACGACTAGTGGGCGGTTGCCGTGGATCACTTTGGATACACATCTTGGTCCTAAATATCTGGTTTAGCTATTGAATCTCTGACGTTGAAGAAAGCTTGCAGACAAATTACACTGGAGAAGTGGTTTATTGTTTTTTCCTGAATATGAAATAAGTCCACTTGGATTGACAAGTAGATAGCTAAAATTATCAGTGCATGCCTCCGTTATGTAGTGAGCGTGGCTAGGATCTTCGGATTTGCCTGAATTGGATCAAGAAGGATATCAAAGATGGATCAGCTATCTAATTTTGGGACCTGCTGATCAATAGGGTAATTGTTTGGGTAATTAGGATATTGCATTGCCCAGCTCTCACTCATCTCCTGTTTATTTAACTTGATAGACAAGCTACAGTCTGCTCTTCCCTGAGGGCGAAATGGTTACGCCAAAATTCCTAAGGATAATATGCATGACACACACTTTTTTTTTTTTTTTTGCTACGTTCATGTGCTTTATCTAGAAATACAAAAAAGATCTCTTACAGATTTCCTTGTTATTTATCGTATGTGGAAATGAATAGCAGAAGAGGAATATGTGTTCTATATTTCAGATTAGCATTGCAGAAAGAAACAAAAAAACCTTCAGCTCTTCAGCCAAATCTTTAAAACTGTCTTTTGTTTCCACTGCTGCTCCCTTGTTTTTATGTCCTATTTCAATATTGCTACAACTTTATTGTTTTCATTTTGTTATTAATAAATTTAGTGGTTCTCTAGCCTCTTCCATAAAATATCTCCAGATGTTCAAGTATAAATTTATCAATATAACAGTAAGACAGATAAATATTACTTCTATTTTATAAATGAAAATTCTGAATAACAGAGAAACACATTTAATAAAGAAATACTCAGGAAACTGGGAGAGAAGTAAAATTAATCACGTTAATAATTAATCAACTTGTTGATCTTCCAGTCCAATGATTTAACCAACACATTTCGTCTCTTTCCATTTTTATATTAACCAAACCACTTAAATTATCCTTTCATTCGCCTACAATAATGACATTGGCAGAATACTTTCTTAATTTTATTAGGTTATATTTTCAAATGCAAGTATTTTTTTTTTCATCCTATTTCATCCATGATTGAAAGAAAACCTGAGCAAAACTTTGTAGAGAAAGAGATTTTTTGTTACCTTCATGGAAAAGCTTATTGATTATATCTCTGTTTTAGGTACAAAATTTAGCTTTGTGTGTTACCATTGGCATATGAAAAATTACAGTTTTGGATTTGGAGTTTGAATATTTGAATTAAAGAATATTATTTGGGTCCATCCCACATAAAGTCCATTAGGAACTTGGTAAGTAGGATACACGTTTGATCCAAACTTCCAGGTTTGCTTTGAGGCTGTTCCTATTAATAAGCAAATCTTACATATCTTAGTGTAGGACATATGTTGAAACAACACTCAGGAAACAGTCTTGCTATGACTCCTCTCAAAAATTTACTCAATTCTCTCTGTTCTAATTTTCACAAAGTCAAAGCCCAAATCAATATAGCATTTAAACTACAATGCTAAGGACGGATCATTTAGGCCTTTGAGATTAGAGCCGATTTGATTCAACTACATGGGTCCTAGAACTGTTCCTTCTCATTGTTGTAATACCCTGGTTAATGTCGTAATCTCCTCAAAGGTGGGCGGGAGGAAGACATTTCTGTGCTTCTCATTGCAATTCTTAGCTTCAGCAGGAGGCTCTTTTTTTTACTGAAATAGCCATCCTTAGAACAGAAGAGAAACTTAGGAGAACTAATGAATAGACAGTGGCATAACACATAAAAGGGATGTCAGGATACTTTACTGATTCTTGCTAGAAGCGTCCCGGTTCATTTAGCACCTCTAAAGAACAGAGAACAGGGGGAAGGAAACTGTCTTCTTTTAACTTTTCATTCACATAAGATATCCTTCAGAAGCTTAATAAACATTATTCAATTTGTCAATAAGAGAAAAATTTAAATAGATGATTGATTGGTTTGATTGATGTTGCACCATTTGCATAGCACACAGGTAAATACGTTGTTAAAATTTCTCCATTGTCTTTACAAATCATAGAATAAGTCTCACAAATATAGATTTATTTCAGCTGTCATCGAAGTGCGCATATAAGTAGTATGACAATAAAGTCATACTTGCTTATGTTTGATTGAAATTTGACCTACTATGTCCAGCAGAACCCTTTCCTCCCACATAATCTACCCTGCAGAAGCTAGTCACTCTGTTCTGGGGTGGAGATATGAAAGGAAAGGAGCTCTTAGAATGACTTTGTTTCACTAATCTTCCTTAAATGAGTTTCATGGACCATAACAGGAAGATGCATTCTTTTTGTGATTTATATTTTGCTTACAAACATGAAGTAATAACCAGATTTAATACACATGCATATTACAGTATCTAAAATAAATGTCAATGCATTTGAAATGTACTCAGAAAAAAATCCATCTTCATTGATGTTACAGCAGATGGGTTTCTGCAAAAGATAAGAAGAGCTCGGTTGGAAGTGGACCAGAGGCTATTTTTGACATCCTTGTTAGAGGGACAGATGATGCTATAGTAACTTTTTAACTAAAATTCACTTAGCCTTGAGTGATGTTTAGTAAAAATCAATTTAGAGTTCAAATGAGTTCAGTGAATGTATTTTATGTATGTGTTCAAGGTTAGACTTCTAACTCCATTTTATATTGTGAATTTTCTATTAACGCGTATGTATAATTCAGTAGTGAAGGATTTAACACTTGTAGTGGTGGATGTTGACCGTTGTACAAATATTTACCAAAAAAATCAAGCACAGGCTTCATATTAGCATTGTTAAACTTTTGGAAAAGTTATTCAGAAATAAATTTGAACTTACTCCTTATCCTGACTGAATTTTTCTAGCTTTGCTAAGCTCATGTTTCTTTTTAATAAAAGTATTTTCTTGATAGAAATGTTTATTTGCAATAGAAAATAGGGAACAGCAAGCAAATATGGATGCTTCTTAATTTTGTTATGGTTGTTGTGTCAGCTTTATTGAGGGTATTGCTTCTGAGTTACATAAAATTCATATTGGAATAAGCAAAGAGCTTTGATATTTGATTCTATTTTCTCATTTGGAACAGTATTGTTTCTTATAGATAATACAATAGGTTTCTTATGTTCAAGTTTCGTGTATTTGCGATTAGAAGAGAATTTCTCTGCTAAAGTCTCTTTCTATAGGAGTATGAACTATTCTTGCTTAATGCTTTAACTTCAGAACAGTATGGGCAAGAAAAAGCAGAGCAGAGGCTACCAGGCTTCATCAATGACAGCAAATGCCGGGTACAAGCTGTAAGCTGAAGTGTTGATAGTCTAAATACTTCGGTGTACAGCTAGAAGTACTGAGGAAAAGGAAAAAGGCATCGTTTCCATCAAGTGATTACAAGTGAATGAAACTTTGGAGGCAAACCTATAGATAGTCATTTGACAAGTTAAGGAAGTTTATTGTGACTGCTCTCTTCCCATTTTTATATCTTTATATTTTTATTCTCTATATATTTTATATTTATTATATAGATGTTTCAGTGAGTAACTTTGCAACCACAAAATTCTCTCAAAAAATATATCTTAAGCTGACTTTCTATAGAAAATACATGTGTAACAAGTATTCACAATAAAAATCTGCAAAATTAGTAATTATTCATCTTAAGGCACAGAAATAACTATGTGACCAATGTCATTAGAACAAATCATATTTTTAGACTAACTGCACTGATTACCCATCTGTCCTCCATCATTTATGCTATGGAGTGAGTCTGTTATGGATATGATGCACTACATGTCCTTTTTAATTAATTCCTTGATCATTAAATGCAATTTTTGTGGTTTGGCCTCTCTTACTTCATCTTTGTATGAATCTCTTAGAGGTGGTACAATCAAAACGGTGAGACACTGACTTGAAGTCTCAGCACTCTGTGAATTTAGCAAATTCTGAAGTTTTTCTAACTTTACATACACGAACACCTGCTTTCATGCTGGGAGCATGGAAAACATCTCTGGGTAGAGCTGAACAATATGTCATGTTCTTTTTGCTTCATAAATGTGATAATGTACCTATGGTGGTATCTGGTTTTGGAATTTGCCTTTCTTCTTTCAATCTATTGGGTTAACATATAACAACAGTAGAAGATCAGATGAGAATAATGACTATAATTATAAGGCCATGATAGCTATTACTCTAGGAATATGATTATTGTTGCTCTATACCTGACTTCTACAAAAGGTGATTAAAAAAGTAACAAAGGTTTGTTGATAGATGTTTGAGAGGGAAGGTGAAAGCATTGTTAATACTGACACTGAAGGTAATCTGATATCTTCAAAGGTTAGGACTGTTAAAATTTGTTCCCTATTATTTTCCCCATTAATTTTCTGCTTTGTTTAGAAACAAAGTCTGCATTGGTTTTCTGCATTTCTGAGCTTCAGGATCACTAAGCCCCTGTAATTGCTGAATTCCTCTTGTATGGGAGATATTATACTTGTGAAATATTAGTGTATTGTTATAATTATATGATTAGGGAATTGCTAGAATTATTGATTCTTGTCACCTCAATGAGCCCACATACTAAGTAATAAGCCTGCTTGAATGTCAGAGGTTTATCGTCCCAGAGTTTGTGCTTCCCTCGCTTTGTGCACTCTCCTGGTGTGGGATCAAACGTGACATGTTTGCACCCTGAGCTGAAATCTATCATTTCCCATCCCACATCCATCCCATCCAGGGAAAATTCATGTCTGGATCTCTGAACCATTCCATGGTAGGATACCAGAAATGAGGTTCTGGTAGTTGGACTAGGCAGGAAGGTAGGCACTGAAAGTAGCCAAAAATACAGCGATGGCAAGACGCATCACTTCAGCTTGGTTAAAGGATGCCCCCGAAGCCACTGCCATGAACAGCAGCAACGAGGCTTAGTTGCCTATGCAAAAGGAAGAGCACCTGAGTATATTCTCTGCTATCTCATTGCTAGAACACCTTTCTCCTCTGCCCAACCTTGGGCGTACACAAAGTCTTTACAAACTTTATGCTGAATGTGGCAGATTTGATATTATTATGTGTGACAAAAGAGTAGGTAGAGGTGAAGAGAAGAAACAGGGAGACAGAAAAAGAAAAAAAAAAGATATAAGTAAAATGACTGCCAAAAGCATGTTTAATTCTGAAATTAGGATAAAATATACTGCAGAACAGTTGTTTCTAACTTTTATTGAAAACTACATTCAGTCCCTCCCTGGCATTCCAGAAAGATTTTATTGTGAATTTAACATGGATGTGGCCACAGTCACCACCTAGAATAAACCTGCTACAAGAAAAGCATTCTCATGAAGTGTGACTGCTTTATTAGTTACTAACAGCTTCTTATATCCTTCCTCATTACTATAGCTGTAATGGCTGCCATGCTTTACTTTTTGAATTACTAGAGAGTATTAAGGAAAAAAACAGTAAATGTTTCAAAAGTAACAATTGTTTTCATTTTCTAGATATTTCACTTGCAAAACGTGAACAGAAAGTTTTTCTATGGTATTTGCAGCATCTTGCATCATCACTAGTGCAAACCTTGTAAAAGATTAACTTGGCATTTTTCTTATTATTTTACTCTTCTGTCTGTTTTCTTTCTTTTTAAATTTATTTCATTCGCTTTGTTTTCAGATATAAATTAATGTTGTTATCTTAAAACTGGTATGGCCAAAACTGTACATTTTTGCAATATTTATTCTGTTTTCATCACTGTTGGTAACAACATTTTATTCTTAACTTTCTCTCTACGAAGTTTTATTCTTCCAAGTTTAAAGCAGGAACTAAAATCTACTTGAAACACAATGAATCTAATTTTCTACATGAAGCACAATGAATATTTTTTTCTATAAATATATTTTTAATTTCAAAAAATAATAAAAGATTATTTCAGTGCATTGTATCTTGTGCTCAACTTATTTTTTGGAAAAAAATATAGGCTTTCTTTTCAATTGACAATGAAAATGAGTGCTCAAGTGTCACCAGGTTGCAATGACAGCCTGTTGTACTGCAAGTTCTGAGCACAAAAAGTCACATTAAAGGAACTCTAGGAAGGAATCTGGTTTTATAAGTGAGTAATCAGATGTTTGCCACCCTTCGGCTCTGTCTGCGTCAGAAAGCCTTGCAGACCGATGGGAGCTGGAGCTATTGAATGAATCAGTCCTGCTGGGAACTGCACGATATAGTGCCACTATGGTCATTTCAGGAGGTTATTTTCTCCAGCCTGGATGAACAGCCTGAACATCTGCCAGTGGCTTGAGTACATCAGGTGTCCTCCTGGCTCGTCTCCTCGTTTAGGTTCATTCAAGAGGATCCAGTTTATGTGCTCCAGTATCAGGCTGTGATGCAACCAAAGCTCTGTAAGGATAATAATAATTTCAAAGACATGCTCCTAAGCCAAATGCAAATATTGATACAGATGCAACCTTTGTACAATAGAGTACTTGTAATGTACTTTCCATAGCTATGCAAATACATGTCTTGCATATGCACTGATTCTGTGGAAGAAGCGTCCCTGTCTCGCCATTAACTTTGGAAATACAGACACTGATATCCATCTATGTAGGTGCCCCAAGGCAGAGATATGTAGAAAAGGTTACTTACATTTCCTGAGTATTTCTTTATTGCCTTGTCTATCCTAATAATAAATTAATCTGAATTTTCACCTTTTTAGTGTTGTTCCTTTTCTCTCTAATAAAATCGGTGAGAATATATTAATTTCTGAGTCTCAAAATGCTTGTATAATGTAGCATTTTTATTTATTGCTTGATATTACATATTAGCACTACTAATCTTTTATTGCAGTTTAATTAATCCTTTACCTTTTGATATTTTTTTTAGTGAGAATCTCATTTTTAGTATTATCTTTATGATAATATCATAGTCAAAGTACAAATATCCTGATGCTGTAGCACTGGAACCATGAAAAAATATTTAATTTTTTTCATCTATGAAAGACAAAACTGTTTTTCGTGTTGTTTTACACACTACCAATGAATTTGATCTTATTGACACTACTGCTGATATCGTGGACATTTGCTTTTATATTTGCTTGTATATACAGTGGTGTTTTAGTTCCTGTTGGAAGAGAACTTTTGAAGAAATTTCATGATACAGCTTGCAGTACTTTGGAGGGACTGCAGAGTTAACTCAGAAAACAGAAACCAGATTCAATTTAGATTAAATTAAAGCAGAATACTCATCTAGAGTTCACATAATATACACTATGCATGGGCAAGGCTAGAGTCTGAAGTAAAAAAGAATGGAAGTTATATAATCTGGATGTTAAATCTTCAGCACAAACCGTTTTGCTCTGCAGATCCACCTTGCTGTAGAAGACATTTTCCTCCTCTTCTATTCTCTTTCAGATTATTGTCTTCTATTGTGTGTTAAACTATTATTTTTTTCCTCAGTAGAATCTCATTCCTGACCGTGTTTTTTTGGCATTATTTTTATCCAGAAGCTCCTCGGTTCCAACTAGTAGATACCTGAGCCATGATTTTCTTGTCCAGGAGAGCACTCTAAAGAGAAAAGTTTTGGATATCCTGAGACTGCTTTATCTGCCCTCTTGAATCACTTCCTCCCATGTGGTTTCAGCAGGGAGACACGAGAGTACATTTAGCTGGGGATTCCTAAGTAAAATGTATTACAGCACAAAGGCTGTAAGTTTATGCTGTAGTGCTTTACCATTCAAGGTGTGTGTACTACGTACTGAATTTTTATGATTTAATTTTACAGTAAGGGTTTTGTTGAAATCTTATATTGCACAAGCAACAGCACAGCTCAGCTCTGTTAAAGTTGGAAGGTGGATTTTTTTTCATTAAATTTTATGTAAAAAAAATCTGAAATTTAAACTTTATCCAATAGTAGCTTTGGTTTGGGTTTTCACACCTGATACACATTTTTTTTTTTTAATATGTTAGGATAGCTGGAAAGCAAAATATGTCAGCAGGCACCATCTCTGCTAGTTATAGTTAACTCACTCTCATAAAATGTTGCATAAGATATTACAAGAACTTGCTGCTCTAAGCCACAGATCAGCTGCTCTGGGAGAAACTGCTTCACAAGTTCTAATAACTAATAAAAAAGGAATATGAAATCTCTTTATGGAAATCCATCAAATGTAATATGAATAAGAGCAACTCCAGGTGAGAAAAGTATAAATCAAATAAGAGAATTACAAACTGGGTTTATAATGGCAGAAATTTAGAAGGTAAATATAGCAGAACAAGTAGCGCTGATGTGCTTTTGCAATCAAAAAAAAAAAGTGAAAGCATTAGCATCACTTCCAGGACGTATGATTTCAGAGCGCTGCTCTACTGATCACCTCTTTTACCTGGTGAAAAGCAACTTTTGAAAAAAACAAATGGGCTCAGAGATATTAATTCTCTATTATTATTATTATTTTGTTTGATAAGCACACTTCCCCAAAACTCCATTTATTCTGAATTATATATTTCCAGTATTTATCCTATCTTTCCTTGCAGATGTTACTGAAAATACATGTGATGAAGAAAATAAATTATATGTTTGTCCTAGAAATTTGCATAGTATAATAAAAAAACAAAACTTACCAGGGCCTTTTGTACTGTGCTGAACACTATGCAAAAAAGGAAGAAAGGAAAAAAAAAAGGAAGAAAGGAAAAAAAAAAGGAAGAAAGGAAAAAAAAAAGGAAGAAAGGAAAAAAAAAAGGAAGAAAGGAAAAAAAAAAGGAAGAAAGGAAAAAAAAAAGGAAGAAAGGAAAAAAAAAAGGAAGAAAGGAAAAAAAAAAGGAAGAAAGGAAAAAAAAAAGGAAGAAAGGAAAAAAAAAAGGAAGAAAGGAAAAAAAAAAGGAAGAAAGGAAAAAAAAAAGGAAGAAAGGAAAAAAAAAAGGAAGAAAGGAAAAAAAAAAGGAAGAAAGGAAAAAAAAAAGGAAGAAAGGAAAAAAAAAGGAAGAAAGGAAAAAAAAAAAGGAAGAAAGGAAAAAAAAAAGGAAGAAAGGAAAAAAAAAAGGAAGAAAGGAAAAAAAAAAGGAAGAAAGGAAAAAAAAAAGGAAGAAAGGAAAAAAAAAAAGGAAGAAAGGAAAAAAAAAAGGAAGAAAGGAAAAAAAAAAGGAAGAAAGGAAAAAAAAAAGGAAGAAAGGAAAAAAAAAAGGAAGAAAGGAAAAAAAAAGGAAGAAAGGAAAAAAAAAAGGAAGAAAGGAAAAAAAAAAGGAAGAAAGGAAAAAAAAAAGGAAGAAAGGAAAAAAAAAAGGAAGAAAGGAAAAAAAAAAGGAAGAAAGGAAAAAAAAAGGAAGAAAGGAAAAAAAAAAGGAAGAAAGGAAAAAAAAAAGGAAGAAAGGAAAAAAAAAGGAAGAAAGGAAAAAAAAAAGGAAGAAAGGAAAAAAAAAGGAAGAAAGGAAAAAAAAAGGAAGAAAGGAAAAAAAAAGGAAGAAAGGAAAAAAAAAGGAAGAAAGGAAAAAAAAAGGAAGAAAGGAAAAAAAAAGGAAGAAAGGAAAAAAAAAGGAAGAAAGGAAAAAAAAAGGAAGAAAGGAAAAAAAAAGGAAGAAAGGAAAAAAAAAGGAAGAAAGGAAAAAAAAAGGAAGAAAGGAAAAAAAAAGGAAGAAAGGAAAAAAAAAGGAAGAAAGGAAAAAAAAAGGAAGAAAGGAAAAAAAAAGGAAGAAAGGAAAAAAAAAGGAAGAAAGGAAAAGCTTATTTATTACCAGAGGATTAACATAAGCACACATTATATAAAAATATCCTTGAGTGATTTTTTGATATACAGTTCCACAGCTAGGTGGTCTGAGAGAAGAGAGCCCTAAAGCCATACACATTCAGGTGACAAGCAAGCAAAGTCGACAAATCGTTGTGAAAACTCACACAAACACCTGTTTTTCTGTACTTAACAAGTAACAACCAAAAACTCATCACTTACGGCGAGCCTCTCTATGGTAACTAGCTGAACGAAGGAGCAAAACTATTAGAGGACTCTGGAGATGCATAGTAGTAACCTGATCAGCTGTATAAATTAACCCTCCTAAATGAAGTAGTGGTTGTGCATCAATAAGCTAAATTAAAGCTGGAAGAAACTGTAAATGCCAGAGAGCGGAACTTTTAGACAAACAAATCTCCAGCAAGAACCTGAGACCTGTGTTTCTGAGAACCCGTTATTTTAGAAGTGGTGGTACAAAAGTGGCGAGAGAATAAGCATGAGCGAAGAAGAGCGTGCTAATCTAATTCAGTCGCTAAGTGAATGAGGTAATAGTATTTACTACCTGTGCAATTCACACCCCTATTGACAGCAAACATGCAGTTTGTGCACTACTTAAATTGTGTTTAATCCTTCTGAAAAAAAGAAAAAAAAGAAAAGAAAGCTTTAACTGAGAGACCAGTGGCACATAACAGAGCTGAAGAAGTTTCACTCCAATCAATAACAGACAACTACTACTATTCACGAAGCAGCTGTGACTCTGGGTTGCTTAAAAACGTGCCGCAGACACCTTTTGCCATTGTCAGCAGGCAATTCTGCTGCTTATTCATCTCTCATTCTTTCCATTGAAAACTGGTCAGTCAATCTGGAGAACAAGCAGAATGCCATATCCCAGCGCCACGTGCACTTTGTAACCCAGAAGTGATACCCACCAAGCACAGTATTTGTCAAAGCTAGGTTTTGAATGTTTATATTGAGTATATTTGCGGAAAATTCAATAAATTTGCAAATAAAAGCCAGATCACTGAACCTTTATGACAGGTGGCTTTACCTCATTTATGCTTGGATTGAAATTTTGAAATCTAGTTAGTATTATTACACAAAGTTACCAGGCAAAAAGATAATAATACATTTAAGAAAAGACAAAACAAACTGATTCTAAAACTAAATGTTTAGGAACTGATAAATTCGATATAATTGAAGGGGCCATTAATTCAAAAATGAAGTGAGTGAAAGCTGTAAAGCTTTGGCTGCTATAACACGGCATTGGGAATGGGCTATTTGATTTGTATGTATGGAAAAAGAATGGCTACATCTTCAAGGCAAAGCATCTCTATCTTCCTCTCCTGGATCTACTGCAAAGTGAACTGCAAAAGTCAGTGCTGAGTAAAAGCTGATGAATGTGGCTGAATTATCAGTAAATAGGTTTGTGCCTGCAAATCATCAGGATACACAAGTCCGTAATAAGCACCCACTTGAATCATTTTCTTTGTAGGTTCACTATCATAAAACAATGTAGCAAAATTAGAGATGGGAATAATCTCCTAGATTATTTTAAGTACTGTCTTCACAGAAATATAACTCAGAAAAGTTTTTCTGCACTAGCTTCCCAGCTACATACCGTACGCTAGTTTTGTGCAATTTACCTCACTTCACTTTGCTCTCAGACTGTTGTATATTTTGCCATGGCTGTTTGGGGCAATTGAGCATTGATACTTTTCACACTTTTGAAATTTAAAATCTTGTGTCTTCTATGGAGAAGAAAATAAACAAATCTGTATTCTAAAAATCGGTAGTCCCTACACTAGAAATTCACACCATCTAATAGCAGTTCTGCTGACACCCAGACGCTGTGCTCCTCCTGCATCGTTTGAAACACTGCTGCAATAAAATGTCTGTCTCAACTTCTGAACGCTTGCTTAATTCATTTCACTACTCTGTGCCCTTCTTACATGACAACTTACCTGTCTGATTTAATTAGAGTATAAGGAGTTCAAAACAAAGCTTTTCTTCTAACATGTCTACATGTTCAAATTCATAACCTAAAATTAGGACTTGCCAGTCAGGATAAAACTTGGTGATTCAGAATCTGAAATGGTGCCTTAACCGTAATCACCATATTTAGTCCTCTTTTAAAGTATTTCTATTTAGAAATACAGAATCATAGAATAATTTACATTTCAAGGGATATCTGAAGGTCATCTGTCTCCAGCCTCCTGCTGAAAGCTTCCCTAGGTAACAGGGATATTTGCAACAATATAGGAAAATATTAATAGGTTCAGGTTCATTTGCTTTTGTATTCTGAGTAGTAGTGAATGGTTAAGCAGGGAGCATAAGTCAGTCAATATTGCTATGCTTAATTCAAAAGATGAATGCTTTGTGTGGAATGCATCGTCAATCAACTAAGAAGTGGTTTGCAGACTTCAGAATCTTTTACTGAAAAAAAGAGAAACAGTAGGTATTTTTTAACCATAGTCAATCAGGAGCTATTTTTACCATTGTCAATACTGTTTGTACTTCTGTTTGAAAATTCAGAATAAGAGTTTTTAGAGATAGTAAGCTAACTCTTCAATGCAGCTACAGATGTATCAGCCTATAAACAACACATGTTTTTAAAATTTGTCAGCTTATGACATTGTCATATTCTCTGTGCTATACATTTGAAAAAAAAGAGCATGTTCTGTGATTCATTTTGGGTTCTGATAAGAGAGACAAGTTGCAAGTATAGTGCTGATGAAGTGTATGTGCACCCAGAAGAAAATAATAGGCCATAATCTATTTTTATTATGCAAGCAGAAACCAGTTCAAGGTCCATTAGGATTCAAGCAGGGACAGGATGGGTACATGGAAGAGAAATCTGTAGAAGTAAATAGTGTATATGGAAACTAAGTTCAGCTCAGGCTGTTTCCTGAGGGACTTGAGTTATATGAACCCCTGATCTGCCCCGTCTCACTGTGCTTATGCTGTAGGAGGCTACTACATGAAATTTGTGTGAGTTAGAAATGGTTGTTTTGACTAATGACAGTAGAGCACTAGCCTTGTTATGACTGAAATAGTTTTGTCTCATGCTGAGAAATGTTCTAGATACTTTAAAATCCACTTGCTATTAAGGTTGCCTTTAGATACATCCTACCTTGAACTCAGCAGTCATGTCCTGCTCCTCTTTCCTCTCTCCACCTTGCCACTGCTGATGGCTGAGCCCTGCACGGGAGCAAGGATCTCAGGGACAAGGCAAGGGTGGGCACGAAGGCAGCGGGAAGTGCTCACCCTGCTCAGTGATGGAAACACGGGGGGAGAGTCCCTCTGGGGCCGGCTCATTCCTCTGCCCGCAGGGACTCCCAGCTGTCTTAACCACATGCTCAGCTGGGGAATTTCTTTCCCCGATTCCCTGCACCTGAATTTCCCGAGACCTTGAAGCGTCCATTTTAATGGAGAGGAAGGAAATCTCTTTGTGTTCTTTGTCTCTCTACTCACCAGCTCCATCCTCAAAATTAGTTAATATATGAAGATCAGATAAAGACTTTCTAAAACACAGTTAGCACGCAAGCTGTATATTCCAAATCTGCAACTGTCAGTGCTACACACGACTTCTCACCCTCCTGCAGTGTTGAGGTTTCTGACTTGTGCACTGCGAAAGAAATGCTAATGAAAAATTTTGAGTTAGGGAAGCTGCAGCAAATAGAAGACTGACTTGTAAAATGTTATTCCCTTTAGTTCTTCTCTGGTGGATTTTAATTAAGCAGTAGCATCTGTTTTTCTTATGGTCATGTTCCTCAGAGGAGTTTAGTTCATCTCGATTTGTCTGAATGTCCTATGGAACTTTTGACAGTGCTAAGCCTTTATGTTATGTCTTACAATTTTTGAATGCCAGAAGTTTTACAACTTGCCCCAAATTCCTTTTAAATTTCCAGATCTGTATGGCAACTGGATTGTTAAGGAGACAGAGGACTTCAGGAATGGAAAGGCTGTGTAATGCTTAATATATATGAATAGAACTTTGGAAAATTGCATTGCCACAGAGATAAACACACTAAGAAGTCTTTCCTTTCAACAGGTGATCACTGTTTGCATATTCCTCTTTTATTGTGGGTGACTAACTTGAGACTCTTCAGTAATTCCTGCTTAGGTGCTGAAAGCTTACAAGTGCTACTGAATAGAAGAGCATCTACGCTTTGAACGAATGAAGTAGAAAGCAATTCTATGTGCTCTGGCATTCAGGTTGTCTCAGAATGATTACATAAAATGAACGGATGAAGCCAGAGAGAGGTGAGAAATAGTAAAAGCTCATTAGGCGACTTCCTGTCTGTAAGCTTAGAATTGAACAGCTTCAACGAATTCCTGATATCCCTTTAAACAGCTGGATTACAGTTAAATTTATCTTGTGAATTTAGTTAAAGATGTAAATCTGTGTACTAAAATAAGACACGTGCTAAGGTTTTCCACCATGAAAACGGCTGAGTGAACCTCAATATTGCCAGTATTGCTTATTTTCATAGAAAAAAAAAATGTTAGGCAAGAGAGAAAGAAATTTAAAAGTGAATATACTTCAGCAATAGTCTAGGAAGAGTCTCATTTCTTCTGACATCTTTAATAATTAAAAGCTAATGAAGTCTAGATCAGAGATGGGGAAAAGGTCTTCTGATTCTCCAGTAGGTAATGAAGTAGCCTGTGTGTCCCCAGATATCATGGGAAAAAGAGATTTAGACAAAGTGCATTTGATGTACTTCATCATTTTGAAAATAGGAAAGAAAATTGTGCTACAGATTTTGTATGACAGAGGCACTTCTTACAACAAAACTAGAGTAAAGTCTAAATACTTTCCAAAATTTCACTAATAGATAGCTCAACTTGTTGAAAAAATATATAGGTAAGAATAATCTGTTTGTTTAACTGTGAAGTCAGAAGTTACTAGCTTTCTGACAAACATATATATATATATATATATATATACACATATAAAATCAATATAGGCTTCCAAACCCATTTTGCTTGCTAGTGTGAGAAGTTCTGCTGGGCAGTTGCAAAAGTCATTTGCAACAAATACTCTCTGAATCCTATCTTCCTGCAAAGAGAGATGGTGACACCACACTGACATCTCATAAGGTATGAAAACATGAAAAAGTTCCACATCACTTTATTATGCTGATGATTACACAGAAAAGAAAAAACGTTCAGAAATGAGTAGTTCTAACTTAAGCAAGGTTTGAATTGTGTATAATAAACAAGGCCGGGAAACACACACTTAAAAGGAAAAAAAAAAAAACAAAGTGGTACCTTCTTGTAGGAGGGTAAAGAATAGCAGCAGGTGAATTGCAGAGGTTATATAGTTTCCACATTCTAGCAGCCTTGAACACTATTTTTATCTGAAATAGCTGTTGTGGATACAAAAGGTACTCTCTGATTTTCCTGATATAAGGAGGATTAAGTCAATAGAGCAGTCGTAATTATGAGAAAAATCTCCATTTCTTCATACTTTCAATATGGAAATTAGTCTAGGATTTCTTAGCAGGAAAGAAATAAAATTCTGTCAAATTGCTCGTAAGAAAGAAAATATCCAAACTGTCTTGACTTACGTTAGAGATTCTGACTTCAATACACGAAGATGATGGAGACTGAAGAAAAACTCTGTTATACTGTTTGGAGGTCACATTTTTTTTATAGTCCTAATTTATTCATTTCATACAGATGATATTTTTTGTTTTATATACTCCATGTTATTAAGAGTATGAATTATATTATCCTGAGAAATTATTGCTTAAATGAGAATGAGACTATTTAATTAATCAAAAACATTTCTTATTGAAGTCTTTTTTCTCACAGCATAGCATAAATGTGGATATATTAGTAGACAACCTGTAAAAATAGCATTAAAATAAAGAGACAAACACCTGCATTTACTTAAAAATTGCTTCCAGAAGACCTAATGAGATATAGATTTTGCTTATTATAGTAATCTGGGGACAGCAACAACTATAATACATCAAATTATTTCCAACACATTAAGCAAATAAATCATTTATACAGACTAAAGCATCCAAAATATTTATATATTTACTGGATACAATACTGTAGTAAACCGTGCCTAAGAGGCCCGTAGCGAAAAGCACATCACATAGTCTCAATTCATAAACACTGCATGCAAGAGGCACTGAACACCTGAAGATGTGTTCTGAATCCGGGCTGAGAGAAAATCCAGCCTCAAGTGGTGACTGGGGAATCCAGTCACTTACATAGTACATGTTTGTATTGTTTCAAGCAGCTTAAAGGAGAGATGTTTACCGTACAAATGTCATCTACTATTTATTTTACACTGAACAAAGGACCACAGCCTTAATTATGATTTAGTCCGTGTTAAACTTGGATAAACTCACCTGCTTGATGAGGAGTGAATGGAAGAGAAGGTTCCTCTCTTATTTAGATAATTTAAAATTTCATCCTGTTTGCTCTGAGAAATTATACTATATCTGGTTCCAGAAAACACTGCTGTGGACACATTTTCTGGCTTAGAGAAATTAATAGTAGTTTCAAATCTGGCAAACCCCCAATTCATAGGTACAGCACCTGCAGCTTGAGAAGGCTTGGCTGTCTGAAGTTAGCTTTTGCTTTCTGCACCCAGGCCAGCGCTTCTTGCTGTTAGTAGAGGAGGATATAAATAACACAAATTGCATGTACTGATAAGAGACCTGTGTCTTAATTAAATGTCTGTCCAACATTAGAGTACAAACGAACCAGTATAACCCCAGGCTTTTTCATGGGTTTCTAGACTAGTCATCCTTTCTGTATCTTTTTGTATTATTTTCTCCACTATATCTGAAAGTTGGACAAAAGGACAATTTCAGTCTCTCTGTTCACAAACTGTAAATCTACCTTCTGATAGCAATAGTAAAATATTTTCTATAAATGGAGCAACATTGCTTGAGAGTGATAATTTCTCTGAAGTTAAAATGCTTTTAATATAATCATCTGTAGCAAACTTCAAGCCAATTTGTGGAAATGGGGAGTAAATGATGGACTACAGTGTTGGTAAAAAGATGGTTGGACCACCAGGTCAACAGTTCAAAATACAAGAAGTCGCCGGCTGTGAGGCAAGACAGCCTGTACATCTTCTGCTGTATTTTCTGGCTGTTGAGACTTGCAGGAGGATAGAGGTTCTGCAGCCAGTCAGAGAGAGCTCTGAGAAAATAAACATTTCAAGATGAAAATTTCAGCTGCTGTTGAAAAACAGGATTTTGGAGCCCTGACAGTTCTACTGGAAGGCCCAACATCTCTCACAGCTCAGAGGCAACACGAAAGATAGGAGGCACCTCACGCCAGAACTGCCAGAAGTTTGGGAGTGGGAGAAGGTGGTTTGGAAGAAAGATGCTCCTTTGTTTTCATTTCTGCAAGGCATGATTTGGGGGCCTGACTGGTGCTTTTGCACATTGATGATTTCTAGTCTATATTTTGTAAGCTTACATGTGCTGCTGTGTGAAATTTTCGATGGAGATGTTGTCACCTTTATTTCCCTTTAAGATGACAGTTATACCACCTCCCTCTATAAAGCATTGGCGATGTGTAATGGACTGGAAAGCAGTGATTTTCTTTACTTACTTTTATGACAGCAATGTTATGTTTTAGCTGTTTTCCACCAACTGATTACGCATCTTTCTGGTGTGAAATGATGATACGATGATGTATTTCTAGTCTGTTTATTTAACATCCTAAGTTTTTGTGTTATATCTCCTTCCTGTAGTCTTTCTATGCTGTACGTGTTTCCTTTCCTTGTCCTGTGCAGGCTAGCATGAGGAGGATGTTGGAGCTGGTCTGTTTATACAGCACAGGTCAGTGGTGTCAAAGACACTGATTCCCCAAAAAAGATAGTTTTATTTAGCAGGATGCTATATCTGGCCTAGTTTTCCCAAGCAAAATGTTATGATTACATTGTAACATTTTGAAATACTGGAAACAAATAATTTATTAACACATTAGTTAAATATTTTATGCAGAAAAATGTATCTGACAATTAGACATGTGTTAATTACCTTTCCTGAAAATATTTCATCACTAAACCAAAAGTTCATTGTCATAGGTATTCATAAAGAGTAAGAAGGACTTCCCAAATCATTATCTTTAGTCTCTTGATCTCATAGGCATCCATGTCATATAACTCCTCTAATAAATTTTAATACACTTTGGAACTTCTCTGAGGAACGCTGTTTAATTTATCTCTCTCACTTTTTCATGACCAGTTTATACCTATTTGTTCTTCTGGAAAACTTTTCTTTTTTCTCTTCTACTTCTCTAGCATCTATACTTCCCACATAGCAAGAGAGAGTGAATAAGAGCCTATCTTTCTCGCAGACTTAATTCCTTTTCACAACTCAGATTTAAACCTCTGTTATGATAATAATAATGATCTTAGATACTTCAGGTCTTCGTCTGAAAGATGAAACGCTATAAAGTAGAATTTTAGAGATTAACCATTCATAGGAAAGAAAAGTAGATGACACCGGTTCAACATTATATCTCATCCTTGTTTTCACCAGCACAGCCATGATAAGACTTTTATTTATGTACCAGCTCCACTTGGAAACACCTGCAGGCAATGGAGCAGAAGGTAGAAACTGCTTTAATTCTAGCTCATCTGTAGAAAAAAGCTGTTTACTTAACTTGTATTTTTGGGGAATGAAGGTTAAATTTAGCAGCAGCTCAGGTTAATCATAACTAATTATGTTGTACATATGCCCCCATGCTTGCATGCTTCTGAACTGTGATTTTCAAAGTTTTCTTGTTTTTTTGGTGATAGAGTAGATATTTAAAACTGCAAGCTTTTAGAAAACATTAAGCCAGTCTGCACTACCTATATCAGACAAGATGGCCAGTCAAGCATCTACATTTGGCAAGGATTCCTGAATTTTCTCTACCTGAAAGGCCACCATTTTGGTAAATAATACTTCATTTACAGTCAAAATGCCATATTATTAAAGCAAAAGTGGTTGATTGTTTATTCATGTAAAAAGGTCTGAAAATAATGAGATGTTACAGACAGTAGATGTTTGCAGACATAGTTATAGCCTTCACTTATTACCATTGCTCCATGCATAATTTTCTTTCAAAACACTACTTCAGTTTCAGGAACTTCACTATTGGATAATTCAATTGTTCTTTCTGACTTCTCATCTGTTTATTTTACACAGATTTCCTGATTACAGCAGGTACACTCTCCAAAAGACAAATTTCTTTTAATGATTAGACAAATGACTTACAATGTTTTTGAAAGAAATGAACACAAAAATACAGATACTACTCTGTGTTCTCTGTATTCTAGTGTCCTTTCCCATTGTTTTTATTAATGCAGAGATAATACTGTCTCCTTAAAACTATTTTGTAAAGTGAGCTTGTTGTTACACGATTTGAACCTTTTTATAACAATAGAATAAAAACAAATTTTATACCAGTTAAAATAAACAATTTATCTGTTGTTGCTCAACTCCCTCACTCCCTCTCCTCTTTCATTTCCCCCAAACCTGTACTAGGCATCAAAACCATGTGAAGCCATCAGAGTTACCACATTCATCCTTTTGACAGTGCGTTTGTAAGATAAAATCCTTTTAATATTTTTGTTTTGAGGCTGTATTTTTAAAATAGCCTGAAGAAGCGATTTCCTGCATGAAAAGAGAAGTCACGTTCAATAAAGAAATAACTTATTCCAAAGGGAAAAGACAAAAAGACAAATAACCAAGTTACCAAAAAAAAAAAAAAAAAAGAGAGAGGAGAGAGAGAGAATGGGGAGAAAGAGAGAGGAGAGAGAGTGAGAGCAGTTTAGATACTTTTGTACTTAATAAACAGGCTAGAAGTAGGATTTTTTCTTTGTTATCCTGTCAAGCTGTGGTTGTGAATGAAGACAATCAGGCTCTGTGAGGATAAAGGAGTCCCACTGAAGTGATGTCAACAGGAAAATTACAGTCCTGATATATATAAAGAATGCCACTTCTTTCCAATACAGGCATACTTAATTTTCTCACTGAGAAAGTTTTAAAAAGTGGTTGGATTAAAATACCAGCTTAACTAATTAAAATCTGTGCTTTGCACTTATAGGAAAAATTCTGTAAACTTAGTAAATGAGATGATAGCTTCTGTAAATGTAACCTTTGTGACCATACAATCATAAAACAAACCTAAAAATATAATGTTTAATATCGTATTGGGTATAATGATTTTATTCCATCATGAAAAAGAATTTGTAGAACAATTAATTTTGAAGTAAAGTCATTGCAATTTTTTCACTGTACGTGGAAAGTTTTGTTTTGTTTTTCAGTATCATATTATTCCTACATAATAATTCAATAAGGTTTTATTATGTAGAAGTCAATATCTGGGCACCTGAGTAGTTGCTTCATTAGGATACAAGTCAAGTAAATAGATTAGAACCTACTGAAACTGAAAAAAATTCTTTCTCTTTAGGTGTCTTTGTCTACATAAATAAAATTCAAGTGAAAATGCATTTAACCTTTCATCTCACTACACAGCAATGTTCCTACCTATCAGCTTGTTTGAAAACCAGTTCCCAGCCTATTCCCATATGATCTTACATCCACTCAGAGAGTGCAAGCACTGAATAGAAAATGGACAATTTTTTTCAGTTGTGTTCCCATTTTTCAATTTGGAGCTGAGGGCGAAGGGATTTTTTTTTTATATGATTAACACTGCTGAATGCTATAAGAGGTTATTATTATTATTGTTATTGTTGCAAGTGTGATCATTGAAAATAGCCCAGAAGCTCATGCTATAATCACAGAATCAAGGAACTACAAAACCACAGCTTAAGATGTATAGGTTAAGCTCTGCAGGCAAATAAAAATTCACATGTAATCAACATAGAAGAAAAAAATAACATATGCTTTGGAGAATTTTTAAAAATGCGAATAAAAAGGAGCAAACGTTTCATGAAGATGAATAAATGCATAGCCAAATTTTCCAAGTCATCTGCTGTTTTCTAGATAATGCCAAAGTAGATAGGCGGTAATAATATTCGGAGCTGCGCTGGTATAAAAGCATGGTATAAAAGCACGGTATAAAAGCTTTATTTTACATTCCCCTCCAGAAAGTTACTGCATGACCTCTTCCGAAATTATGCCGAGCGATTCGAATCCCAGCAGAAAAACGCCAGCTCCAACAGAGCCAGCTGAGCTAACGTTGCTGGTTGCAGTCTTCGACCCAGGCGGCGCACAGGTGCGCAGCGCGAAGGAGCTGCCCCGGGGAGCAGAATTCACCTCGTCGCAGCAGCGGGGAGCTCAGGCCGGACGAACCCGCCCTCAGTCTGCTGATGCAGCCGAGCTGCTGCCGGAGCTTGGAGCTGGCTTGGCTGCCCCAGGAGCACACTGGGGATCACGCGGCGTGCAGGGACTCCGGTGGAACGATTCCCTCATTTTTAGCGGTACGCTATTCCGTAAAAGATATCATTTGTTTTAGACATGAACAATTTTGCAAAGTGAAGGCTGAATCTACCACGCTTGTTTAAATATATTGTTCCTACCGTGTAATTTCATTTATTGTTGATGGAGTTGTGCCCACAAAAGTCCTGCGGAGAGAGACTGAGGTGTTCAAACATTTTAGCAGTATTACAGCACTCAGAAGCTGCGGAACCACCTGTGATTCCATGTTCTTTGAATTATATTTTGGTTAAGAAAGTCTTGTAAATGCAAAGAATGAATTCTTAGAAAAACTTGGTAAATCTCAAAGAACTGAAAGCAATCTAAGGTACAATACACCCCAGACTCCTTCCTTTTCTGGATTGTAACGATGTTTAGTATCTTTCTTTTCTACTGCTGTTGTTTAAAAGGTCTACAAACAAACAACACAAACTGATGAAATGACAGCATGTACAAAGAAAAGTGGTGCAATTATCTGCAGATGGAATTATATAGACGTCACAAGAGAAAAAGTAAAAGCAATTAAATATATATTTTAAAGCATTTTACTAATATTAATCTTAAATATTCTTTGGAACAACAGTAATGTATTGAAAAAGACTTGTATTTCGTCAGTCAAAGTATGCTTTTACGTATGTTTTATTTATCTTAACTGTACCATGCAAAAACTGTATCCTAACTGTACCATAAAAACTCTTGTGCAAACAAAATGGTTGTGCAAAATGTTCATTTTGCACATATCTGCATGGCAGTTCACAGTATCTTTGCATCAAACTACGAAAGATAAAGAAATAAGGGGCTGAAGGACAGCTGCTTTGTACTAACCTCTTGAATTTGGGGAATGCTATAGATAGCCAAAATATTGTGTCGAAATATCTGAAGAATTAACAAGTTTAATAATTGGAAAAAAGAAAGTAGATAAAATATTTAGTTTGTGTTTTAAAAATTTTAAATAGGTTAAAAAAAATCACAGTAAACAAGAGATATCAATGAGGTTAACAGTGTGCCACTATGTGTGAATGTGAACTTGAAATCACAGCTTCAGGAAAGAAAAAAACACAGCTAAAACCAAAAACATTGCATCAACACATCCACATTGTACTTTCAGCATAATCGAAGACAGGAAAATGCTGGACACACCTATTCCTTGCAATGTGAGCAAGGATTATACCTCAGCACTGCTCGAGGGACAAGCAAAAAATGTATTTTTTTTTTTTTGTTGAATTGAAATGTGAAATAATGAAGTCACTTATATTACTTCTTCCCCTCTTCCCCCAACTCCCTCAGCCTGCTCTAGGCTGGCACAAATTACTGCTTCTCTAAAGGGCATAACGCATCCCAACAACACATCCCAACAACCAGAGGTAAAAACATGACATATTTCTGAAGAGCTGTGAATACATTACAGGCAAAAATTTCTCTGCTTGTAAACAGAAGACACAAATATAACAATATTCCTGGCCTAGGTTAATAGCAGTCGCCCTGAATACGTGCCTGTTGTCAGAAGTCGTCGTCTGAGCTAGCCCTGCGTGCTCGGTTATGTGAAATGACATATGTCTGAACCCAGAAGGCTGTACAGCAAACAGCGCCCCGTCATATGATATGACATATGTATGCACCCAGGCTACGGAGCCGCCACATTAATAAGGGCTTTTTTGGCATAACAGATGAGCTCTCTATTTATATGGTACCTTTAAAGAATGTTTTCTGCTTCTTTAATCTCACTTGTAATGGGAAGACAGCAAAAACTGAAAGAGCAGAGAGTCAGTTCTTTCTTATTGTTTCCTTCTTTCTCCGTCCCGTAGTTTTCTCCAAAACGCGTATCAGCATAAGAAAATGTGTGTGCTACTTAACATGCCTCTGAAATTCATTCAACAACTCTGCAATTAGGGTTGCCTAAGAGATGCCATTTATATGATCCTCTGCCATTTTCTGGAGTGATCCAGTTAAAAAAATTAAGTTTCTTGTAGAAATTTGTGATAATACAGGAGCTGTGTGTGTTCATCTGATGCAGTTCTCTCTCTCCCATGAAAATATATAATAGAGTAAATAAACTTCACTGAGTAAAATTGTTCAATGAGCAATGATTATGAGAAAAATTAAGGTTCTGATTTCAAATATGGGTATTTTCTTCCATCTCACTTCGAAATGATCAGTAATCCTAGAAAGCATATCTAACAATTAGCAATGAACAATGCAATTTAAAAGCAACAAAATCAATGGGAAAACTGCTTGTAGTACTTATTAGGAATTGCAAATCTCAACAAATGCGTGCAGTTTCAAGCAGTAAAGTAGCTAACACACATATAACTCAATTTTGGTATGAAGTTATTTAATTTTCACTTCACTAAGTAGATATTAATCCTGAATACAGCAGAATAGCATATGTTGTTATGCCTTCTCCGTAGGATCATTCTCCCACTTCATTTATCAAGTATTCACGGTATCAGCTGTGACTGGCTAGGGGGTATTCTCACCCACCGGCCATCCTTGCTGTCCAGTAGTATGGGACATTCTTCAAATGAATTTTATTAGTCAACAAAGTAGTAGTGGTGTACTGGCCAGACATTTTTAACACATGGTGCTAAATTGGATGTGCTGCCTCTAATGTTATAGAGACATCAAGGCGATGTCAGAACTTGTCACTGTTAAACACATATATAGGTGTTATTAATTATTTTTAAAAGAATTGTGAAACAGATTTCTCATGACATAAATATCAAATAAAAAGCAGCTCTGGGATATGGGTAAGTAACTTAGGAAGAACATCATGGGAGAAGAAGAATGGAGAATGGAGAAAAGAACAGAAAAAGAAGATGTAAAAAAAAATGAAGAACTAATGCTCTTTGTGCTGAGATTTCAATTTTTATATCATTTTTACTATGTATCTTTTTATGCTCATGCTTAGAAAGTGTAAGTGTCCAATTTTGGTCTCACCTCTTCTGGAAAATTTCATTCCAGTGAGGCACTCAAAATTAGACATTCTAAAAATGGAGATATTTATCCATGTCTCACATGTCTTTTGGGTATCTAAGTTTTCTTTTTTCCAGAACATATTTACCAATTTCAAAGCCAGCATTCAACACTGTAAGTTGTTCTAATGGTTAATTCCTGTCACTGTTATAAATGTGTACTTTAATTCCCATTTGAATGTATCCAGCTCCAGAAGATTCTATTTTTACATCTTTTTATGTCCTTACTCAATAAGACTGAATTAAACAGGCAGGCTGACCCTATATTATCAGAATTTTCTTTGCAAGAATATATTTATGTGCTATGTACAAATAGATGTAAATATCTAACTAAAACCACCATCATTTTCTTTCCATTAGTTTCTCAATACTTCATCCGAACTATTAGTCATTTTCACATCTCTTCTTTGACACCTCTCCACTATCTTAAAAGTGTAACTTTTTCAGTCCAGTAGTACTACATTATTGTTAAATAACATTACAAGATGATTTTGGATCAGCCCTTTTAATGGCAATGTAAAAAAAAATTTAAAAAAGATATTAAAAATGATAAAAATTGCAGAACATGGCCTTGCACAACAAAAGTAGTTTAGAGGAAATCAATAATAAATATAATAATAATTAGCCTGTTTAGGTACCCTATAACAAGAATTTCCTAGTTTGTGATATTCTAGTCATCTTGTAGTGGAAAGGGAAGAAAAGGAGAGAGAAAAGACAAAAAAAAAAAAAAAAAATGATAAGGAAGAAGCAAAAAAGTGAAAAGAGCAGAAAAGCAGAAATGTAGAGGTGAGAAGAAACTATGAGAAAACTCCTAGTAAAGAGACATCAAGTTATACTGTCTGATGCTGAAACAAGACATATGAGTAAAATAAGCAAAAGCAGGAAGGGAACTGAGTATTTTGGAAAAGGCAGCAAAAATTCGTCAACACATTCCTAAAGTCACAGAATAGACTACAATAGTGACCTTAGTATTTCTGACCCTCTGCAGAGAGCTAAACATTATTCTGAAAACTTCCACTGTTTTGTTCTCTGTATGAAGCCTGGATGGCATCACCCCTTGTCTCTGAAACTAAGGGGAGAAGGTAAAGCTGACAAGCTGATTGATTTACTTTAACAATTCAAATAATAAGAAAGCATATTAAAAATAATTTTCCCAATGTGTTGCTTACTCTATCTGCAGATTAAATCTGAGAGGAAAGATATGCAGCTACCAGCACAGGATAAAGTTGACCAGGAGCTAAGGATCATCAGAGTGAGAGTCTACCCAGTTTCTTTGTTATATGCTACAACAAGATGTTTTCACTGGCACACTTCTAAATTCTACTTAGACGGTAGGATGTGATACTGAAGTTCATTTGTTTTGTTAATAAGATAGGAATACAACCTCTTCTCCCTTACCTTTTCCTTTTGATCCTTCTTACCTTATCAGCGATTTTATCACTACTAAGTTTGAGAAGAAAAAGATTTATTACTTTGTTTAACACCAAGTTCATATTAAAACCTTATGGTTGTTTTCATGTAGGTGAATAGCTACACTGGTTGCCAACAGATACGTAAAACTAATCATGAGCCTTAAGCAGTAGAGCATATTCCTACTCCCATGCCAACAAAGATCCACTATAGAAAATGGTAGGGAAGATAATATGAATGCCGGAGTCAGTAAATAAGCTGTATTTTCATATTTTTTGACTCAAGTAAATTGTCCAAGACACTTTATTTATGCATATGCTAAATGTGGAATAGTGGCGTATATTCAAAGCTAGCTAGAGATACCTGTATGTCATGATCGAATAAGTCTTGAGGCCTATCTCAAATATAAGGTTGCTGAATACTTCATTTTTATCCTCCTGATAACTACAAGTTAAATGAAAATGTTGCATAAAAATCAATTTACATTAATATGTTCACAGTAGCATCTTTTCCTTTTTTATGTGTGTCGTCTTGGACTTTGTCATTAAAGAAAGAAGCACAAGCTATTAAGTTGAAGGCTGCAGTACAGTCAATAAAGGGCAAATCTCCAGTGTATTGTGAACAACATCTTGGTAAACAAAACTCTTGATGAAAGAACTCTGGAAGTCACAGGTTGCTATATGAAAAATAGGTCTACAGAGTGGCTGTTTCAAATTATCTCAAATATGTTCTGAATAACTTATTTATTTTCTTCTGATTTTACTATTTATCAGAATGTATTTTAAAAAATAAGGCAAACAAAGTGAAAGTCAAACCCATTTCAAGTTAATCATTAGGAAATATCCTTAAAAAGTTGACTTTTCTAAAATATGTTGCTGACATTCATTTAATCATTTTTCTGATTCCTCAATAGCAAAATAAAGCCATACAACATAATCAAAAAATCATTTAATTTCTTGTTCATCAAACAACTCAACTCAGATATATCCCCATATGTAGGCGTTGAATGTCAAAGGACTGCTGTATAGATATATTAATTAGAGGAAACTAATCTCAATAGTCCAATAGATTTAATACTGAAAGTTATTACCTGCTGAGAACTCAAGTAGAAATTTCTTCAAATCATAGCATATTCTATGTTACATTGGAGTCTTCTTTTAAAGGTTACTTCCCAGCTAGCAAATGTATAATTGCTCCATCTGCCAGCCCTACAGCATTGCAGTACTGTCAAAAGTGCCATATGTGGAAAAGTCAGACTGTTGGCCTGTTTATCTAATATATGTATTCTGTAGAACCTGTGAAATCAAATGTTAACATCTCTCAACAGATCTCAAAATACATTAGGAATGTTTGTTTTTCTGTTTTTTTTTCCTGTTGAACAAGCGTAGGTGATATGGAATAGTTAGTATGAGCTCATCAACTCTTTTACTATATCTTTAGCAAGAGCAGTTCAGGAAGAGCAGTTCATTCTGATTATGACTGTAGATCTGAGTTTTCTGAAGGAAATATACACTAAAAGAACCAATTTCTGAGTTTACTTTTAAGGCAGTATGAGTTTTGGCTAAAATAATTTGTGAAGTTTCTGGTCTCTTTCTCTACATCATGTATATATCTGACAGCAAAATTTACATTTATAAAGTTATTATTATAAAGTAGCAATCCAGGTAAAACAAAATTAGTCTGAAAAGTCTGGACAAAAAGAAAAAAAAAGCTGACTTCTAATTTTATTTGGCAATAAATGATGGACAGAGTCTTTGTGTTTGTCATTTTAGTGTCTATGTTTCTGTGTACAAGAGAGCACAAACTGATTAATATTTGTGAGTGTAATGTATTTCTTACATTTTGCACCTGACTTCACTGTAAGCTGAGTTACTAGAACAAAATGACATCTGAAAAAAGAGAGATCTAGTTCTAAACTTTACTTTGAAAAAAATATGTGCAGATTTGATATAGTTTCCCTTTCTTCTACTCTTCTGTGATTATATAGACACTCCCCAAACATAACCCCTACAGAAACATGATGTCATTTATTGACAGGCTCTAATGCTACATTATAGGTTTTAATTCAATAAAGCCATTCACTCCACACAAATATCATCTTCCTTTAAAAGAAGGGTTATAACCTAAGGCAGCAAGTTAATACGTATTTGCCCTGCTAATATATTTACAAGCCATTTCAGCTACTTTGTTGGTGCATGAGAGAATCATATGAATACTAATTTAATTTAGAATGGCATTATGAAAAATGCTCAGTAGGAATCAAAGCACTTTTAAAAGACATGGGAAATAGTATCAAACTTTAAATCTATACTGGACTGTCTCCAAAGCAGGTGGGGGAAAAAAAATCAACAGCTGATATATCAGCATGAATAAAAGACTACCACTCCCCTGTAATTCCTAGGCTCCATCCCAAAAATGCCCATCTGCAGTGCATGCTGGTGGATTATCCCCTGGGTCTCTGAGACAACTAAGTTAGGACAGCCAATTTTCTGCTTGGTGTTCATTCTTAGGGGTAGCTGTTCTGGTGGACTCTTATCGCATGGCTCTTGCACTTGCCAAATGACTTAAACTAGAAGTACATTCCAGTATCACATGACACTAAATCAAGAGACGTGTGAAACTAAAAGAACAAGATTTGCTGTTATTTACTGTTTTTCTCATCTCTTGTACCAAGCACTATCTTTTACCAAGAGAAGAAATGCCACATTCCAGACTTACTTAAGAAGTATTTGTGAGAAATTTTCATGGATTGACATTTTCATAATTTATACATAAAATCGCTCTATACAAATGCACACTTGCACCCACACATACATAGAATCTGCCTCAATTCTTCGACAGTACAGGGAGAATCTTTTTTCCACTCTCACCTTCTACTTAGATAACATCCCAACACTTCTACTTCTTTGGGCATTCTTTGGGTCCATTTTGTCTGTAGGACAGAGCAACTCTTTGAATATGTTTTAGATTTGATGGTGAACTGAATCATACTTTTATGAAAAATAAGAACGCATTTTTCAGAACACTCATGTTATTTTCTATTCCACATAGTATTTACTAAAAGGAGGATAGACTGCTTTTTTTTCCCCTAAGCATATTTAAGAACCATGAGTTACTGTCAGTCAGAGTCTAGGAAAAATAAAAGCTCAAACACAGGGAAGAAAACAGTTCCATTTCCTCACTTATTTTACAATTAGCCGCTTAGTTTCTCATTTGTGTAGCTAATACAGATATTTTTCAATGTGCAGCCAGTATACATCGAACAAGAACGTGCAATTCAGAGAAAAGATCTAATTCTGATGTCCCTTGAGTAATACTTCTGAACCATGCAGTGACACCATGTCAGAAATAGCACAACTATTAAAAATTAAAACATTTTACATTGTAAAAATTAGATAAAAATCAACACTGAGATAAACAGAGATAGCCTTATTACTCTGAAGAACATAATTTCCCTCAAATAATACAAAAATCTGTCATTTAAAACCAAGAAAAAACAATTGAATAGACCTTTAAGTGACATCAAAACTATGTTTTTATCACCCTTTCCTTATTCTTACTAGGTCATACATTTCACTCTTCTTTGTTTTTCTTTGCTCTTAAATTAGAATGTGTGATGGCTTTTCTCTCACTTACTGCACCCTTTATTTTCCTTCTGATTGTGACTCCTTATATTCTCATTTCTCCTGACATTTCTCTTTCTTCCAGTTTAGATTGTGATGGGAAATCCAAACAGGAAGAAACAAACCCAACAACATAGAGAAGCATTGGCAGTATATGACAGAAATAACTATGGCTGCTCTTTCCACAGCTTTAAAGGACATCTCATGACAAACATACGCAGAATGTTAAAGATAGTGGCAGCAGGATGTTTTTGTTTTGCTTTTTGGGAGTGGCTTCTTTCCTTCCAGCTCCTGTGTATCACCTCTTAAACCAAAGCAGAAGATATCAAGCAGGAGAAAAAAGAACTAAAATTCATGAATAAAGAGCTAGAAGTTGAGAATTTTATCCCTCATGTTGAGAGCGGCTTACCAAAGTAGGTTCTGAAACAACACAGTGGCAGGGGCCCATATGGACTCGTTCCTCAGCTTGCACAGCTAGTGTGACCCTGAGTCCCAGGCAGAATTTGTACGTGGTTCATTCCTCTGGCCCAAGCTCCTCTCCTTCCCAACTGACTCTGTTTCTCCAGAACAAAGCCCTCCGTCAAACCTCTCCAGTGTCTCGGACAGCTGCTAAATTTTCTGTGAGAATCAATTTTCTTCTCATCCTCCTGTTGCATCCACTTTTGGGCAAATTCTTCTGGAAAAGAGAGAAGGAATTAGAGAAATTTGTCTACCAGTTTTGAGATCACTACCTGTTTTCTGCTGCAATGGGTCCTCTAGGGGAGAGCTGGAGACTGTTTCTGTTTGGTTTACAAGAAGAAAGTCCAAGGAGGTACAGGATGGACATACACTCATTTTCCCCTCTTCTTCACCCTTGTCACCAGAGAATGAGGAGAAACAAAACTCAGGAAGTGTGGGTTAGACGAGTGGACAGTGAGGTGGATTGGGAACTGGCTGAAAGGCAGAGCTCAGAGGGTCGTCATCAGTGGTGTGGAGTCCAATTGGAGGCCTGTGGCTAGTGACATCCCCCAGGGCTCAGTACTGGCTCCCATCCTGTCCAACTTCTTCATCAATGACCTAGATGAGGGGACAGAGTGCCTCCTCAGCAAGTTTGCTGATCACACCAAGCTGGCAGGAGTGGCTGGCACATCAGAGGGCTGTGCTGCCATTCAGAGAGACCTGGACAGGCTGGAGAGTTGGGCGGAGAGGAACCTCATGAGGTTCAACAAGGGAACTGCAGAGTCCTGCACCTAGGGAGGAATAACTCTAGGCACCAGGACAAGCTGGGGGCTGACCTTCTGGAGAGCAGCTCTGCAGAGAAGGACCTGGGAGTGCTGGTGGACAACAAGGTGACCATGAGCCAGCAATGTGGCCTTGTGGCTAGGAAGGCCAATGGTCTCCTGGGGTGCATTGGAAAGAGTGTTGCCAGCAGGTGGAGGGAGTGATCCTGCCCCTCTACTCAGCCCTGGGGAGGCCTCATCTGGAGTACTGTGTCCAGTTCTGGGCTCACCAGGACAAGAGAGACATGGAGCTACTGGAGAGAGTCCAGCGTAGGGCTATGAGGATGATCTGAGGGTTGGAGCACCTGCCCTATGGGGAACGGCTGCGAGAGCTGGGCCACTTCAGCCTGGGGAAGAGAAGCCTGAGGGGGGATCTTATCAATGTGTACAAGTACCTGAAGGGAGGGTGTCAAGAGGGACAGGGACAAGCTCTTTTCAGTTGTCCCATGTGACAAGACAAGAGGCAAAGGGCAGAAATTGAACCTCAGGAAGTTCTGCCTGACCATGAGGGGGAATTTCTTCTCTCTGAGAGTGACAGAGCACTGGAGCAGGTTGCCCAGAGAGGTTGTGGAGTCTCCTTCTGTGGAGATCTTCAAGGTCTGCCTGGATGCAACCCTGTCTACCATGCTCTAGGTGACCCTGCTGAGCGGGGAGGTTGGACTAGATGATCTCCAGAGGCCCCTTCCAACCCTGCTGATTCATGAAAACAATCAGGGACACAGCCATGGGGTTGTTTCCAAGCTATGGAAGTAGTTGCTTCCTTGTCCCTTGTAAAATGTGTGCAAATCAAACCAGCTCTTTCTGATTGTTCCCTACCCAAGCCTCCCACCTCTTCTTGGAAATAAAGTCAATAGTTAGGTCTCTCCCTTCTGCTCTTCAGAAAAGAAGAACTCAGTAGTAGGAGGGAGATCAGCTTTAGATTACTGCAGAGGTTAGTGCACAGTATAGACACCTACTGTGGAGCAGAGAGGTACTACTACAGATTTTTAACTATAACATAAAAGTGATCCTGATTTATCTCTGTGAAGATCTAGGAAAGTGCCGTACTGAATACAGCAGGACCCCTTCCTGCTCTGACACTGAAGCATATAGGCAAACCTGCAACCCTCCTTCCTTAGGCCACTCCAGAAGATGTCCTGATAAAGTTCCTAGTTAGAAACCATTTATGTTTCCAGAGAGCCTGAAGAAGAAAAATTCTCAAACCTCTCTTGTCAGGCAGAAGCACTGTTTTCTTCTTATACCATAGCAGCAGGATCATTCAAGTCCAGTTTTAGTCTGTAAGTTAGGAGCTCAGCAACCAGTAGATCACAGGCGTGTGTGTGGCTGCTGGCTGAGGGCAGCAGGGTGCACCACTAACTTACACAGTTGCCACACTGTATGGGCCTCTTCTCTTCAACTTAGTATTTTCTTCATGTTCTATTAAAGGCAACATAAAATGTTGTTTCCAGAAAAACTGTAAAACTAAGTAATTGAAAAAGACCCCTTCTTAAGAAATTCATGCTCAGCACTATCTTTCAGAATACACCTGGCTGTAAAAGTGTGTAGCATGCAAAACATTTCTGCTAGATTTTCAAGTCAAAACATTCTCCTAAAAATCTTTCCAGAGAAGTTTATTTTTTGAAAACCGATATTAGTTTAAAATTAAAATGACCACTAAAGAAGCTTCATGCTTACCAAGTAAACTGGAGAACAATGCATTCAGCTGAAGTTAAGTTTCAGATGGCCACCCTAACTCTGGGCTTGTTTATTTCTGTTTAATTTTAATTCCTTCCTTTCCTGTCTCCAAAGGAGAAAAAAAAAAAAAAAAAAAAGGGTCTTGCTAGCATTCTGGAACTTATAATAAAGTCTTGATAATGTAAATATTTGGTGACCTTTTTAAATAAGAAGTTAATATATAAAGCAGGTAGTTTAATCTATTTGGTGGGTCATATCATCCAGTGGGACCCCTCAAATTTTATTGCACAATATCGAGTCACAATGAAGTCAAAAACATTCACAAGTTAGGGAATGATAGAATACAGATTGTCTGCAAAGCCATATTTTAATCCCTCTGTGTGTATCATTATGATAATTCTTTAGCTATGTAATTACACAGCATTTTGTTCCATATTATCATACATCGTTCCTGCAGAGGATGGGCTGTGCTTGGTTAATGAACTGCTAGTCACATGCAGCTCCATTTTCATGTGCAGCCTCAGTTACTGCACCGTATTCAAACCCTGCTCTGAACATGGAATTGTTAACTTCTTCATGAACTTTTCAGCAGGGATCATTTATCTCCTGGTAGATGTGTGTTTCATAAATTTAAACACGCAATACCGCTGTTAATTGTGAGTGGAGTATTACTGTGATTAAACAGAGAAGGGACAGGGACTGTAAAATCAAAGAATTTACTATATTTCCACGATCAGTCTAAGAGATAGAGAACCTGACTTTTCAGATCGCTTTGCATTTTATTTAAATGTATTTAAAATGCAAATGCATTGAATTCTGTTGCAGCTATCAGTTACTCAGCACCGAGCTGCCAGCAACTGAGAAACACCCAGCTAATAATTACCTTTGCATTAAACGACTTTGCGGGAGTCACAGAAACGCTCGGCAGAGGGGCAGGTAGAGCTCAGGAGCGGGACTGCCGTCACTGTGCGGCTGCTCTCGTCCTTCTGGCCGCATCTGCCTCAGCGAAAGGCCGAGATCCCCCAGCGGGGGATCTTTTGCCCGGGGCAAAGCCGCTTCCCCAGTGCCGCGGTCCGGGCAGGGGAGCGAGCGAGGGCTGCTGAAATCTGCTCAGCACCCCAGGAAGCTTGTTCCTGCTAGAGGTGGCAAAGCCATGCTGAAAACGGCGGAAGGAACCTGCTTTTTTTTAATAAAATTATATTCAGCTGCTTTTTCTGTCATGGGAAGCTAGCGTACCTCTGGCTACCATGATTCCAAGATCGAGCGTGAATGCTCCTGCACTGAGTAAATATGTCATTGCGAGTTTCCGAAGAAAGGAAATCCCAGCATAAGTAACATTAAACTCCAAAAGGCAGTTACTAGGCAGAAAGCCAGTATAAAACCAGGCAGCGGGGAAGGGTGAAGTGGCCTCTGGCTTGGAACGGTTCTTTTATCAGTTTTGATAATGACTCTTTGAAGGTGGAATAAAGAATAAGCCTGACAACAAATTTAGATTAAAGTAATTTACATAGAGAAAATAGGTCATGAAAATCTCTGAGTTGCAGTGATTAAATTGCATTGTAATTGATTTAAAATGGAAATTCAAATTTCTGAATCCTCGCGCTTAAATTTCATTGCAATAAAAGATTTTATTAAAAAGAATTGGAACAATTAATGCTTATAAACCAAACTCAGATCATTTCCTCAAACTGGAACTGAACTGGAACAATTATTTTGGAGTATATATTGAAATCTAGCTGCAGGAAAAAATATTTTTTCCCTATAATCTGTTCAGAATGCAGATTTAACTAAAAAATTGTTTGTCGTATTAGGGATCCGTTCAGCACAGGGACCGTTTTCACCTACTGGTGCTTCAGGACAACATCAGATAGCAGACTCTTGCTCTGCCGGTTTTTTCTATCTCTGCGTTGCCAGCAGGCGCAGCACCACGGCTGTGTGCCGGTTGTACGCTGCTCTGCAGATCGCAGTACCGACCTCTCTGTCATGGCAACTTTTTGTGCCTACTTGATGTGAACTATAGCAAAAAGCTACACAGCTCGGCAGATCCCGAAGGGAGAAGACCGCCCCTGTCTTCCAGCTTTGTATCTCCACAGCAAGCGGTCGTGGCAGTGAACTTCCTCCACCACAGCCCCACTGGTTTACACACACATCTATAAGTATATGAATGTCTCAACAAAGTAGTTATTCTTAGAAAACTAAGGCAAAAGTGAGTCATGGAAATTATTTCTCTTTTACACAGTAAAATTTTTTTTTTTTAAAAAAAAAAAAGTCATTTAAAATCTTAGTTTGAAACTACAGTGAATTTGCCTGAGTATATCAGATAAAAATAAAATAATTTAATAGTTGTATAATTTCCATTCTACATTTTACCTTTACAGCACCTGTCACTGTTCCTACTAAATTCACTTGGATGCTAGACGTTAACTTAGATATCAAGATAAACATACATTTTATGGTTACATAATCCTAATTATTTGTCTATTTCTACATGCATTTAACTACTGTTGCTATTACACATTTTTTTAATGAAAACTAAGATTTGGATAGCTGAAGTATAAACATACTAATCACTGTTAGGTGTCCAGAATTATGCATAACTGGTTCAATAGTCAAATAGAATTAATCTCCATCTGTAATGATTTTGGGATAAAATCATCTATTCCTAGAGGGACAGACTGAAACAAGTTAGGAAACTTCTAAATAGAACTAGAGACTTTCCTGTCAGTGCAAACAGCTGACTGACTTGAGACTTACTGTATGGCTCATTTTTAAGACTGGATCCTTAAAGGGAAGTACCAAAAATTTTAGAGTTAAGTTATCAGTATTTTAGTCACCTTAACTACACACCATTTGCAGGCATTGGAAAAAAAAATGAGTTTTTTAAGTTCTTAACTCTACAGAAAGTGAAACCATTTACTTATTTGTCTAAATGTAAGTTCATGTGCCTTATTTTGCACAGTCAGATTTAAAAACATTAATAACACCAAGTTCATAAGACTTCTCTCACATTTCCCTATGTCGTGTTAATCCCCAAACTGGCAGCAAAGACAGTGACTCTTTTATTGAATTTTACAAATTTATTTTCATTTAAAAGAATAGTTAACATACTTTCATGTTAACTGGATAGAGTGCACCAGACATATACTACACAGTGCACGAATGTATTAACTAAGCTAGTGAGAACAGGATATAACATATTTCTGTATTTGTGCTAAATATTTAGCAAAAATGAATAGCAAATATATGACACTATGTTTCAGCAGATGTGTTTGTTTTTGTAAGCAATAAAACATGTTATTTCATTTACAATGAACTTGCAGGAATTCATTGCTTAGGTCTTTCATAGAATCATAGAATGGTAAGGTTGGAAGGGACCTCTGGAGATCATCTAGTCCAACCCTCAGCGTAGCCCCATAAAGGGGTTGAACCCGTGACCCTGACATTAGCAGCACCACGCTCTAACCAACCGAGCTAAACCTGCCCCAGACATTGTTCTGCATATTTGTGAAAACTTCATAGATTTCATAGTTCACTTAACAGGAGAAATGTTAAAATCCATTAAAATCCATTAAACAGTACTGACTGCCGGGTGAAGATTTTGAAGTGCTTGAAAGTCTCTTAATTTAGAGATGGGATTTTCAATACTCCAAGTGAATTAGAAACACAAGCTTTCATTAATGTATTTTTAAAGTTCTACTCAAGTCTCAGCTCCTTATGAAACATGCTACTAAAGTTTTCAAAACTTACAGAGTGGAAAACTGATCCAAAGGGGCTAGTACAAATTCACAGAGTCATCACCAAATCACATGCAATATCTCATATCTTGCTATAGACAGAAGGAAGCACAACACATAGTTGAAGCTTAGAGTTTATGGTTAGTCAAAGTAAAATTTTAGTCCATTTAAAATTTTAATAGTCAAAATTAGCTAATTAATACAGATGGGCTTCATAATAATAATAATACAGTTATCAGTTAAAACTGTGATATCAAAAACCTCTCACCTTCCTACTGTTGCCCTTTTTTCCTTGGTGTTACGGACTCTTCCAGTGTCCCTGAGGAAGACAGCTTCAAGTCTTCCTCAGGAAGAACCAAGGGGGATTGCAGCATCCTCAGGTCTTTGCTGAGAGGAACCTGATGTTGATGGAGGAGGTTTCTCCCTCCTTAGCCCCGGCCCTACCACAGGCTATTTCTGTGCCTCCACTCAATTCCCTCAGCCCTAGGTAGCCATCGTGCCAAGTGCCACCAGTTCTGTCCAAGGCCATCCCCATGGGGCATTGCAGGGCCAGGGGTGGCTACCAGGAATAGCAAAAATTACATTTACAGGGCTGCACATCTGGTACCAGAACAAGGAAGCATCAAATGAAATTGGTAGAAGCTTCAAAATAAACAAAAAGAGGTTGTTCTCCAGAGTGCACGTGTTTTGGGGGACATTGTAAATACTAAAATTAATAGGGGTCTCAAAGTGATTATGAGAATAAGGACAGACTGTTTAGGCTATAAATAGAAAGATATCATTTGGAAATCAGAAATTAATTGAGCCATAAATTAATGGAAGCTGGGAGAGTAGTGCGATATCTGTACTGTGTGCTACTGTTTTCTTACTTATAACCAAGCCTCCACTGCAGACAACATTTGTCAGGGACAGGGTGGTTGGTTTGACAGAAGATTGGTCTGACCCATACAATTCTTCTTCCACTCTTATGGCTTGGAGGAATAAGAATTTAGCATGTTCTGTAAAAAAGCTACTAGTATGATTTTAAGTATTATGAAACAACTCAAAATGTATTCAAATCAGCTTAAAAATGAAGTTCTTATAGACACTATTCATGGTCTGAGCCATTCCATGTGTAAACTGGATTTGTAGAATTATGTAAAAGTAAAATCTTTTCCCAAAGAGTGAGTGACCAGGCTTATAGAGTGGTCTAGTAACTAATGAGACAAAACCATCGGGAGTAGTAGGATGTTAAAATATGTAGCCCATAATAAGCTTAATAGAACAGAAGAATTCTACGTAAAATGAACTATTCATCCTACTTACTCCAGCTTTACACATTATATTTCCATTAACTCGTGGAGAAGAACAAAGAAGTTCATGTGTTTTAAATGCTGGGGACAACAAAAAAAAATTTTGTTCAATTTACACCACTGAAATCAATAATATTACATTGGTGAGAAATGAGAATAAGGAGGAGCAGAATTGAGACAAATGTTTTAATGTTTCTCTGAGTCTCTAAAAAGAAATTTATGTCAGATTAACTATATTCCTGTTACAGAATATGCAGTTTGTGTGCATATTAATTAATCCATAATATTTCAGATTTATGAAGATTTCCATTTGCCCTAGACATGCAGAGAGAAAGACGAGATAAAGGCACTGTGGTTTAATTAGGTTTCAGTGTATTAATTCATCTGAGAGCTATCTGACAATAACTCAAATAGTGAAGGCTGTGATTCTTTTTTTTTTTTTTTTGTTTCTGTCTGGCTGAGAGATTGTCATGATTGTCCACTTGCCCACCAGTTGAATATCCTTTTAATATGAAGGTCTATCAACACAAGGCACTTCCATCAAAAAGGCTGTTGGTCTTTTGCCTAACCATTCATTTAATTTTGCAGTTAGTTGTTTCCTAACAACACGCTGAAAGATTATATTCTCTTTCTAAATATAGTCTATATTCTTTTCATTATTAGTCTTTGAAAAAATCAGGTGACAGCTGTTATTTCCAAACAAATTCATACTACCTTTTCTCAATAAATCATGCGCTTTTGGGGTGGTCAGATCAATAAAACTTAGTTTCTCCCTATCTTACCTTTTTCTGCAGCTTTTAAGAATACTTTAGTCACACCTGGGAGAATTATTTCTACTCACCGTAATTCTGTCTGGCCTATGATGATTACAGGCCCATTTATGTGGTGTGGCTGAAGTAGGCTGGTTGCATGCATAAAATAGATGCCTACTGTTTACTCACTAAAACCTAGACACAAGTGCACTGAAATTGCATAACTGGTGACAGTGTGTAAGCATTTTACAACATCTTAACACATCTTAACAAAATAGCATTTTGTAGCAGAGCTAAGCCATAACTGCAAAAGGGCAGAGACTTGTGATATAGGAATATAGGCTATAGGTGCAGGAAAATAAGTGCAAGAAGTAAAGTCTACAGGCAGGAAACACAGCCAGGGAAACCAAAGTAATCCTTCAGAAAGGATTCCCTGTAGGGAGAGTGTCCAGTGGTATCAGAATAGCCTGGCAGAACAAGCAGGAGCCCTAGAATCACAGAGAAGTTGAGGCTGGAAGGACCGCTGCAGAGTATCTGATCCAACCTTTGGTTGAAATCGGGGCCTCAGATTAGTTTATCCAGACCTGTCAAGCTGAGTCTTAAATATTGCCAACAAGAGACATTCCACCACTTCTCTGGGAAACCTAACTCAATGTTTAACTTGTTTAACTTGTTCTCACAGTGAAGAATTTTTTCCTTACTTCCAAGTAAAATTTCCCCAATTTGTTCTTGTTGTGTACCTCACCCTTGTGAAGAGGGTATAGCCATCTTCTCTACAACTACTTTTCAAGTATTGGAAGATTGTGATTAGCTCTCCTCTGGAGTCTTCTCTTCTCTATGCTGAACAAACCTAATTCATTCAATCTTCCTTTGTATTTAAACTTCTAAACTATTTAAATTTCTCTAGCTCTTTAGTCATTTTGGTGGTCCTCCACTGGACCCCTCTAGTTTTCCAGTGTCTTTTGACAGACAAGACCAAACTGGACACAGTATTGGCTTCATTGCTGCAAGGGCACATAGTTGGCTTGTGTTCAGCTTGTTGTCCACCGGGATGCCCAGCTCTTTTTCAGCAGAGTTCGACTCTATCCAGCACAGCTGCTTGGGATTATTCCAGCCCGGGTGCAGAACTTCATGGTGGTACGTCCTTCTAGTGAATCTACATCTGCGTGTGCGCCTGTGTCTGTGTGTGTCGGTGTGTGTGTCTGCGTACTGCCGAGCTCTCCAAGTGTTGCTGTCTCAAAGTATTCGATCATATGAGCATATAAACGGTGCAGATTTGTATCACCTCTCAAGCCTATCCGTGATGTGACCTTAACCAGAATACAAGCCTAGGTTTCTAATTAATGGGGATAGAGAAGACACTCATACCCTACCCTAAATTATGGGAACACAACCTGGAAGCCCTTGGCAAACCTCACTCCCCTGACTGCTATTTCTTCAGCTGTTCATACTGGCCATCTGTCCCGATATTAGCAGACCTGCTCTCTGCTTTCAGCATCAGGGTAGAAAGTTTAAGTCATTGCAAAAGACTTTTGTTGTCTCCAGAATTCTTTCTCTACCCTAGGGTTGTGTGTATGTGAGAAAACCATATCACTTTAGGATAACCTTCCCCAAGGCAAAGTTTATGTCTTACCTGTTGTAGACTAAATTATCCTCCCATATCTTCAGCTACTCAAATAAAAATATGCTTTTGTTCTAGAAGTAAAAAATGCTGCTCACTTACCTACAGCTTCTTCCAGACTCAGGTAGGAAAATCATAGTATGTATTATTTCTTTAAAAACAAAGAGGAAAAGGAAAATCTTGCGGTCTTTTCTAGAACATAGAAACAATTCTATCTGAAAGAAATCATTTCTCATTTCTGTGGGAATTCTGTGGGCTTCTGCCTGTTTCCATTCTCCCTTCACAACCCATAAACAGTAGAATTATCTGAATGAAGCAGCCATTTGACACTGAAAAGAAAGGTGTATTTTGCCTTCATCTTGAGATAGCAACAGGCAGTTGTCTGACTATCCTCTTCATTCATACTTTTCAAGTTTGCAAGATGTAAGATGAATCTGTTTTTTTCCTTCTTTAAATTACAAGTTAGACTTATAATAAAGTTTGGCTGTTAAAGATATTTTTTTAAGAAATAAAAAAAAAAAAATTTTTTTTGAAGGGTACCAGAGACTTTTAATTTTGTTTCTTGATAAGCCACAGATCCTTTGAGCTGTAAATCAACATTGCAGGAAATACTCATGCCTCAGTTTATAATACTCAGTCTATAGAAAACTAACTTGATCAGTTTGTTATATGTAAAATTGATTTGAATTTGAAAAAAAGAACTTATCTGTAAAAATGATTTAAGGAAGAAAAAAACTAAAATACACTTCTGAAGTATTTGAGATGTTCTCCATTTCTTTCTGCTGTGATTCCTCTTTCCTGTTAAAGATCATCTTTTTTGTCAACAGGCACTCCAGAAGAAAAACCTGAATATATACATTCCTATTTTATACATACATTCAAACAAAAAAGGCAGAATAGAATTTCTTTTACAGTAAGGTTCTTTCTTTTCCTCTTTTCAACCTACCTCAAAAAAAAGAAAGAGGATGGAGGAAAGAGGAAAGAGGAAAGAGGAAAGAGGAAAGGGGAAAGGGGAAAGGGGAAAGGAAAGGGGAAATGGAAGGGAAGGGAAGGGAAGGGAAGGGAAGGGAAGGGAAGGGAAGGGAAGGGAAGAGAAGGGAAGGGAAGTAAATCCAGACAGTAATTGGCAATAAGTGTTTTGACCAGGTAGTGATGGTTCTGCCAAAACTGTGTGCTAAAGAGCATGACATATCATGAAAGGAAAGTCCTTTAATCTTACTCTGTGATACCAAGTAATATCACTTGGAAATGTTTTGATTACATTTCATCTAACTTCTCTTGGCCAAATTGTATGGTAACTAGAAATGAGGCAAACCAGCAAAAATAAATAAAACTGCTCATTGCCCTTCACTGCTGATTATAAAACCTCATTTATTTGTAAAACACTTCAATGAAAGATTTTTTTTCCACTTTGAAATTGTATACAGAATAGTTAATAGGAATCAGTGTTTGTAAATATGTTCAGATAAACCTCTCAATTTTAGTGCATGTTGAGAAAAATGATGGGAAAGAAAGGTACTATATAGAAGAGGGAGGGAAAATAGAAATGAACAACATTAATTGTGCCAGTAGAAGCAGAGTTTTAACGTAGAGAAAGACAAGATCTATTATTTACTTAGTATTAATCTCATAGCACTCAATAGAAGGAAAACAACTTTTTTTCCACATTTAGCTTATTTATTATTTAATCAGTAGTCCTTGGATTTATTGGGACACTGTAATTTGTCAAATATAAATACTTATCTATATCCATAAGGGAACACAAGGATCTCTTGTATGAACTCACATCTCACCAAGGAAATGTAGCATCAAACATCAATTATGGAGGAAGGAGCAGAAAAGCCACATTGTAATTCTCCTCTAGATCTGAAAACTTTTGAAGATATGCATGAATATATATCAGACATATTTAGGCAGAGAGGACTCTCTGTTGCAGCAACCCTTTCCCAGATTTTCCCCCAAATTTAAGGGGATATGCTTGGACTTAAATCAGAAGCAAAACTTGCAAGACAGTCCCTTCCCCAGCCTTTGCACACTACTCAGGTTCTTAAACCTGGTATGAAGCTTGTGTTTTTACGTCCCTGTATACCAACAGAAGAAAGATTTGCTTCACTTACAGCTTCCAAATCAGTAAAATGCTTTAACAGACACTACAAGCATATGAGTCATCCCATTGATTTTAGCACTCATGCTCAAATGCAGGCATGTTCTTAAGTACTTTGTTGAATGAGGACCTTAAACTGCATTTAAGGAGCTCGTAAACCCAGTTAACACTGAAAACTAATATTAAATGCATCAATAAATAGTAGAAGATCAGATTGTTCCTTAATATCACATTACAGAGCAAATATTTCTGGAAGTTAACTTGGCCTCAAAATGGGTAGACTGAAAGAAAATTATATTAAATAGTGGAAAATTGTACAAGACTGAATTCACAGTGGGAAGTCGCCCTAACAGACATGTATTTCTTGAGTAAAATGGGTATGTTTTTATTGAGACTAACATTTAAAATATTGCCCACTAATGTGGTTCCATTGCTCATGCAGAATCCAATATCTATTTATTCTGCACAGAGGTTACAAGAGGCGTCTATTTACTGAAGCCAGTTCAATAACTGAATGCAGAAATGTGTATATTTACATTTATTCACAGTAATCTATCATTTAGCCACTTGTACTGCACGGAGCATTGCTATTGAAATATATTGCTTTTTCTCTATATAATTTTCTCCTGTCTTGTTTCATGTAGACTTTCTATTACATTTCTTGCGCCAGTCTCTTCCACCCCTCTAATTGCTTCTCTTACCAACAAATTCAGTGTTAAAACTCAGTTGACTCTTTCATAAACATCTGCTGAGAGGTTCAGCTTTTCCATTTCATTAAAATAAAATAGACAAGAATGCAGAAGAAAATCCAGACATAACTGAATCTAAAAATACCCCCACCACAAACACACACAGGTACCGTGCAATGTTCCTAATAACGCTTGGTAATGCTTTGTTCACTTTGGATCAGGATCCAGGAGGCACCAAATCAGAATATCACTAGGCATGGGTTTTATGCTCCCTGGGGTATTTGACCTCCCATAGAAAGTAGGAGAAAACCAGAGTTATCAGCCTACTCTTACAGAGGTAAACATTTAAATCATGGCCTGCAAACATTCTTCTTTCTTCCCGGGGAAAAAAAAAAAAAAAAAAAAAAAAAAGGTTTTCCAGAAGATAAACAAACATTCATAACCCAAAGTACCTACTTAAACTGAATAAATTTATTAGGTGCAAACATCCTACATTTTGATAATTCCTTCTCTTTTTAAATTATTTCTGCTGTGTCTTGTAAATGTATCAAGTGCGTTAAATTCTGCAATATATTAAAAGCAGAAATTCATTTCTATTTTCTTTTTATATGTTTCATCGTTTCCTTTACTGACTTCTGCTGTACGGGCAACCTTTTGCCAATGATCCTTTGAATTAAAAAGAAACATTACTTTATTTATTACACACACACATACACAGAGAGAGAGCCCAAAGGACAAGTTAACTTGGCCAAGGACATTTCACAGGACAAAGGACAAAGGACATTTCTCAGTTCTCACGTGAGGAAAGCAAATAGCACCTATACAGTCTTAGTTCAACTTAAAAGGTTTCTCTGCCTCACCCAGAGATCAGTAATCAGTCTTCTGCTGGTTTTAGGGTCGCCATGGCCTCTTAAATTCTTTTGTTTAACATGTAAACAAGATGAATAAGTGGTGAATCAACTTGCCTAGGTGAGCCATTTCACTGAGGAACGTAGAGTATCTGTATAAAGGTTAGATTTCATACCAAGAAACAGTGTTCAGTTTGTACTTTTCCTGTACATTGGAACCATGATTGCACTGGATATTTTACCATGATGTCCATGTTAACAAACAGAGTTCAAGGAAATACTGAACTCACTCACATTTTTCAGTGTCTTCTCATTGTTTAATTTTATCCACACTGACATGACTCCAATCTTTCTCAAACTAGTGTAAATTAGTGACAATTCTATTTAATGGAGTTACACTGACATAGGATCACCAAATCGCATGGCTCTTTTCAGCTAAAAATGAGATTGTGTCATATTTCTGAATTCACCTTCACAAAAAGGCAGAAAAAATAGCTAATAAACTTAAAGCGAAAATGCAGACTGTAATTTATTGAAAATGTTTCTCTGTTGGTCATTGACATTTTGATCTCCTTAACAGTTTGTTTTCTTGTTGGTAAAATTAGCATAGAAGTTTCAGATAAATGGATATTTTACTGTCACAAATTGCTAGTACAGTAATGAACTGTCAGGCTGTTCTTAACATATTCCCATTTGACTTTCCTTTAGCTATTAAATTAACTAATCACTTGTACTATGGATTTCTAGCTTTGAGTATGTGTTGATTAAAGATCAGCATGCATGGTAGTTGGTCACCTGCTTGTAATTACAGCTCTGAGGCTTCTTAGCTGAATGAACAGTCTGCTTCTGAATATTGGAAGTGGTTTCTTTCCTCATCGGAACATGACTCTCAAGGATGGCATTGACATCCAAAGCCAGATGTACTTTGCTTCTGGCAACAAAGAGTGGAGGAGTTGTTTTATCCAGAAGTGAACTCTATGGGCAGGCAAATTATGCTCAATGACATAGCTAATACAGGGATTTATGTCTCCAAGGTCATTGTCAGCGCATGACTTACACTCCTTGGATAACTGCCTAATGAAAGCTATGGGTTCTGATGATAAAGTCATTTTTCTACTATTGTATATTTTTGTAGTCCCTTTCTAGATTGAAGCTGCTTTTCTACCAAGTTGCCAACATATGAGGATGCTTCATTTGCTAAATCCCCTGCCAGGACTACTTTAAAAAGTATAAGCACGTAAGATTTTTTTTTTTCCTTTTAAAAGTTTTAATTATTTTTTAGGTGTTGGTCTAGTGAATTCTGCATATACTATAAATGCAGAAGATGGGAATCTTTTTTGCTCATTCAAGTCTGGTCTGTGTTCTGCAGGCCATCTGGCACTCACTAGCCAAAGGTATAAAGGAGAAAACAGGCATAACTTGCAAATGCCTATTAACATATCATCATTCATTCTGCTTTAAAAAAACACCCTAGGAATTTCTTTCTGTCAGTGCAAGTTTCTCTTTTGGGCTGTTTTGTTGCTTGAAGAGAACTCATAAGTTCACAGTGTTTATGACCTAAGAATACAAATGATGCAACTAATATCTCAAGTCATGAGGCTGTGAACAGTTTCATCAAAAAGTGAACAGCTCTACTCGAGCAACTCTGAATTCCACTGTCATTTTTGAAGAAAATTAAAGAAAAATCCACTCTAACTGCCACTGGAGGCATAAAATTCGTATAGAAGTCCTAAATAAGACAGGACAAGTTCCTTATTGCTGTGAAACTCAGTTAACTAGAGGTTCTCGCTAAAGTGGGAGTCAAGACGAATGTCACACTCTTGGCACTGATGAGTTCCTAAGTGTATGTGACAGTTTGCCACATTTTGCTTATGTTCTATGAACTGTTGGCTGAAATCAGCTTAACTACCAGACAGATACCATTGTCATGATCATTCAGCAAATACTATTATTATGTTGTCAGAGTCTGAAGCTAAAAAACATATATGCCAACTTACACAAAAAAAATATTGTTAGAGTAGTTTACAGAACAAACAGAAGAGTTTGCATATTCAGTCAGCAGCAGCATAGCACTGTTTGTGCCAGGGTGCAGCAGGGCGGACTGCTCCCTGAAGGAAGGTGAGCTGGGAGCCGAGTGCAATAGCAAGGCCAGCAGGGTAGTGGCTCCATACGCAAGGGCAAGCCCCACCACTAAACGATGGGAGCAGGGCAGGTCCCACAGAGGAAACTGGTTCTTCCAGGAGTTCAGACCTCCAGGCACATCCGTGGTGATGAAGCAGGTCCAAGAGCAAGTTGGGAGATCAGTCCACACGCCAGGGCCAAATTCTGGGTCAACCAGCTGCACAGGCAGATGCCACCATGGCTGCGATATAGACAAAGCTCAGATGGGACAAGGGCGCAAGACTCAGGTTAAAAACAGCTCCTGTTAAGACATCATTTTTTTTCATCATCCATCCAGCCACAGATGGTCACATATATTTTACGTCCAAAATGTATATTTTACATCCAAAAGAAACCAGGCTTCTGAAGGGTTTCCTAAAGATCCTTCTAGCAACAAGCAGTTATGCCTGCATTACAGTCACTGCAACTCAGGTAAGATTTATTGAGATTGATGCGGTGCAGGAAACCCAAACCCAAGTGGCAAGACAGAACTTGGTGATTTTTACAAAATTAGGAGACAATGTGGATTCTACCACCTCATTTAGTGGTGTCTGTGTTGTTGTGTTTTGTGAGGCAATTCCCTTAAAATGGTACAAAGAATGTTATTGAAATCTGCAAGAGTATACTATTGGTATAATACCTCTATAATACCTCAGCAACTTTCCAGGAATGTTTTCTTCTTGGAATTTAGGCTTTCATATGAGGGCTGGGATTTCTGGAAGATAAGATTGCTTGAACACTGCGGTGGGCAGCTCTGTTCTACAACTACTTTTGCTATCAGGAACCTCCTAAAGTATAATCTTAAAAATACCAGGATTTCATTTGATAGAATTTGCCATCAGCAAGGAAATCGTCATGCAAGGGCCCAGTAAATAGTACTGTTTATTAGAAGGGAAATATAAATATTTGTATTTAATCTATTGTAACTCCAAAAGATAAAGACACTTGGAAATTTGTCAGTATATCCAACAAAAATAAACTACTCACATCTTTAGCTCTACAAAATACTCAGAGTCCTCTCATGAATTGCTTGTGCTCAAAAATAAATATCCTTTCTTGTTCTTCTGGTATTTATATATCTGGTGCTAAAATAAGAAAATGAAGGTGAACTTTTGACATCATTGTAGTCAGTATCTGAAGGTAGTGTACAAATCTGAAAAAAAAAAAGCTTTTAAATGTCTGTTTGTTTATTTTCAGTCTTTTCCCTATCACTTACTATGTTCCAAATCTATGAAAATCAAATAAACATATCAAATGTCACCAGTTTCTGTTTAATGTCTATTTTATTCTGCACAGAGGTTACAAGAGGCACCACATAAGGTTTCAGGTATATCTCTATTAACTTTGTAACCTCAATTAAAGCTTGTAGTATTACTATGCTGAGCTGCTTCTGAAGTATCAACAATGTAAGTACAATCTTCAGACAAAATAAGTACAATTTTCAGGTACTGAAAGTATGATTTTTTCCAGATGATCATGTCTCCTACTCAAGTGAGCCATCTGCTTTATCAGCTAATGGGAAATAATGAAAAGATGCCCTGAAGACAATGATGCTCTGTTGAAAATTTTAAAAATACACTGTACAAGTGTTTTCAATAGTTACCCAGCTTGTAGTCTCTCTTGTGGGTGTCAGCTGAGAGATTCATTTATATGACAAAGTGACAAAAGAAGTTAGCATCTCCATTAGGTACAAAAATAAGACCAAAACAAATTGGCTTGTAAAGTGTTGAACCTGTCTCTAGCTATCAGCTCAACATGATCAGGCAGCTTCCAAGGTGTAGCACTTGCAAAAAATCCACAACATTTTATTCTTCAAAATGTAATTATACCGATGTAAAATGTTAGTTAGCTTATACCCTACACAGCTGCAATTTTCTTTTAGTTACTTAAAATCTGAATAAGCACTGAACTGATTTATATGGAGTTTTTCTCATATTTTCATTGACCTGAACTCACTGTCTCAATCCTATAAAAGTATATTGTTTCTGACAATATAATTCATACATATAGTGAAAGTTAGTCCACTTACTGACACATAGGCTTAATTTCATCACTGGACTTAATCAGAATATTCCAAAGAAAGCCAAACTATAACTGGAAAGTTTAAAAACTATAATTCAGTTAAAAGCTAATGTCTATAAGACACCCTTTCCAATGCCAGAGGTGAGAAAACAATACTATATAAAAACAATATATGAAACCTTTTCCATTTAAAGAGAGTGTCTTGCTTTAATAAGTAAGCCATATATAAAATGCCTAAATTCAAGACAATAGTAAGATAAAAGTATAGAAACTAAAAGAAAATAACATGTGGGAAAAGATTAGCCACCTTACCTGAAATTCTAATTGCTTTTTTCACATGAAAAAACATACTGTGAAGTAATATTGTTCTGTAACTATTGCATGAAATATTTGCCTGAGAATGGTAAATATTTGAAACAATATCAGGCTTGTAATAACATTTTTTCATTGTTATCCCAATAATTTAATAAATGGTGGAAGTATTTAATGTAATGATGGAAGAGACTGCTTTAAACCACCACAGGAAGTCAACAAATCTATATTTGTTTACTATATATATATATGTATATATACACACTCAGACATATATAATTTCTCTGGATTAATTATTTTTTTTTTCAATTTCAGTTGGAGCAGAAAAATTTCTAATTTAGATTTATAAATTTCCAGAGAAAATCAATATATCAGAGTTCTTGATAAATTATTTCAGTGGACAGTTATTTTTAATATTAAGAATTTGCATTTCATTAATAATCAAATTTTGCTAAGCTACAGCTTAAACCATTTGGTGTTATAATAACAATGTGTATAGTAACTCTGTGTAGAAAGCCTAAGCTGTGAAGATCCCTATATATGTGCATATAAACTGTGATCAAATAACACACTAACCAGCTTTTGGTTAAACCTAAAATATTGAGCCCCTGAAATCTTTCACTCTAAAATGCATGCTTTCTTTATGCTATACATAATTTATCTTAAAGAATTGATAATTTTGATAATCATGAAGAGATCATAATAAATGAAGGGTATTCTTACAAAGGAGCAGGTCAAATAAGAATAGTCATTTCACAATGTGATACTCAATGCACTTAACCACTAACAAGGAAACGAACCAGAGATGCTGAACAGAAAAATCTGAATTTTCCAAAAGAATGTAACAATTTGCCACGTGAGTTCATAATAAGTTTGTATGAAATAGTGTTCACTTTATATAGTAAGATGTTCATTTCTATGCCTTTTATACACAGTCAATTCAGGTGGAATGAGTGGAATTTGTATTTTTTTTCACTGAAATAAGATGATTGGATTTAGCCTTGATATCCGCAATGATCTGCAAGAAAAAATAGTGTAACCTTACAAAACAAGTTTTGTCTCCTTCTTGAGCAATTTTCCCCTGACATTGATGTTATACTTGTGCACATATTGATAATTACGCCTTGCTTAGAAATTTTAGGAGGTTATTGAAAAAATTCTTCATGATTTATCCTGATTAAAGTCACATGTTCTTGCCCAATTTATGACAGTCAGGTTAAGGTGTTCTACACAGCTGTTTCAGAAATGGAGGCCACCTGCATATTACACCGATCGATTCTGGTAGTTGCTGTTAATGGGAATTCTGAAGATTTTAGTTTCAAGGAAAAGGACTGCTAATACCTCTTATCAACTGTGATGTGAAAGCATCCTGTATAACGACATGCTCTTCCAAATCATTAATAGCATGAATAAACTCTCCTTAATAAACTCTCCTTCTTTCTCTCTCTCCTTTTTTTTTTTTTTTTTTTTTTTTTTTTTTTTTTTTTTTAATATGGCTAGCACATGGAAGATGAGTGTAACTGTAAGTACTCACCTAATCAACATTCATATATGTTCTATTTGCAGACCCTATAATCTTATAGCTAGTGAGTTAGTAGAGCTACTGATCTCACCAGCCTCTCGCACAGCTGTGTCCAGCTGGGCTTGAACCACCAGTAAGTTTTCTATAATAAACCCGCAGGGTGCCGGGCTTAATGTAAGGACTGTACTCCTAAATCCTGTATTTCTTTATCTGAGACAGCTGATTCCTGACAGGGAGGACAGGGATTCATTCCTTTTTGGAAAGAATCAGAGACAAATTATTTCTTAGACTGAGTTTACTGACTTCAGCAGTATTTCATTATGAATGAATCAGGATTTTTATGTATTATATTACTGTTATATATTAGAAGTAAGTTATTTGGTTATTTCGTAAGGAGTTAGTTAATTGTACTGTTTCTTTATAGTTTGCTTTTCACCCAAATGTCATGTATGAATAGTGAATAATTTCTGTTATATTTTATATTATATTCTTTAGGTGTGTATATATATATATATATATATATATATATATATATATATATATATATATATATATATATATGTTCTATATATTCTGTAATTGTATTTATAATTTCAATAATAAATATGTAGAAAATTTGAATTTTAAGCAAAATTTAAATTACTGAGATTAAGAAGAAAGGCTCCAAGCATATTAATTGAATTGTATGTATTTATCACGTACCTCTGTATGTGACATCAAAAGCAGGGACTAGGAAGGGAAAAACATGCTGTTTTTAGCTTTTTTCCATTTAAGCTTATTTTGCCTCTTCTGCCTTTCAAACACTTAAAGAATAACTCAATCCTCAGATGTAATGGTGCTCAGATAATAAGATGGTAAGTACCTGTGCTCAATAAACACTAAAATGTCCAGTGTACTAATGAAATCAGCAAGGTTCAGTAGCTTTTTGCTGTATAGGATGAAAACTTCCTCCTTGAGATGTAACCTATGCACAGTGCCCAATTATCTGCTGGCAAAGGTGTATTACCTCTCAAATTTTCATTTCACTGGCAGTGCTACATAACCCATTGCCTGACAGTTTCTATGAGATCTGCCATGGAAGCAATTCACATCTAGATCAGGTCCTAAATTTTACTAAATAGAAAACAAGCATTTTTTCCACTCTATTAAACTGACAGTGTAAACAGTATTTTGGCAGCAGGTTATCACAGAGTTTCAAAATACTTTCTCTGCAATCCATGTTTAAATTTACAGTGACATGCAAGTAATAGCTCTTAGCTGCATAGGAAAAAGGCCACAGATTTTTCTTACCATATGAGATATAGTAGACTTGTGGATTCACAGATGGCCAACAAATATTTCTAAAGAAATTTAATACACCCTACAACAAAGGACTGCCTAAAGTTAGGATTCTGTACTGATATTTACATCTACAAAGAACTGAATACATCCTCTTTTACTGAACTGCTGAGCATCTGACATTTCAGTTGAAGAAAATTGAGTTGTAAGTGCTCAGCACTTTGGAAAACCAGACCTATAATACATTTTTCAGTAAGTAAGCACAACATACAGTGCAATACAATTAAAATGTATGAGCCTAACTTCAAGCACATAGTTTTAAAATCTTTGGCTGACATTTCCTAACAAGGATATATGATTCACATATTTAGCATTCTTTAGATTAAAGTGAAAATGAAATAATATCTATGTTAAACTAGTTCTCAAACTGGTATTTCTAGAAGCCTCAAACATTATATTAGTTGAGCATTATGTTTTCAAAGGTTAGTCCAAACACTGACAAACTAGTGTCTCGTAATAGGCATACCTGGAATCAAGTTTTCTGGGACTTAGATTGTGATAGGTGTCACAGGATCAGGCTGATACGATTCACTGAAGAGAATGGAAAAGAAAATTATGCAAAGATGGGTTTTATGCATTTGGCTTGAGACAGCTATTCCTCTAATATAGTACTAAATCTCTGGCTGAACATCATGAAATACGTTACTGGATCAAGGTTTCATTTTGAATAAATTACATTTACTGAGTACAAGTCATTTCTATAAAATGTTACATAAAATCTAGTATATTATCTCCACAGTATTCTGTTTATACTTCCTCCACAAATGTGCATGCCTATAACTTTTTCTGGGCATGTCTTTTTTTTTGCTCATTAAGTTTCAGGGGTAATTTTTCCCCCCAAAAAAACAACTGTATTCAGCTTTGTGAAATCTGGGCTGATGTATGAGCAGGGATGGCCAATTAGGAGGTGAAGTTCAGCTAAGGACATGAGCTCCATTGGATTTGACAACTGACAACTAACACAAGGACTAGAGACATGGCATGAAGAGCAAGGCAGAAGTGACAGTGACAGGACTAAGCTGCAGCAGTTCCTGGAGGCTGTGCAATTAAGGTGGAGAGCAAGTTCTTGCTAGCCTTGCACTGTCTATGATGAGGTAAAGGCTGTGGGAAGTCATTTACATTGCTCCTCTGACCATCGCCTGCATCCCACCACACCGGTGTTTGTTTCCAGTGATCCAAGTCAATCCTGTTATAATCTCCTGACTTCCAGAGCATGTAGATTCCCTGTGACACAGATGAAAACAAACAAACAAACAAACAAACAAAGAAAAAACAAAAAAACCCCACCTTCTTGATGCTGGATAAGTCACTACTAGGCTCTCCTCTCATCTCCTTATTCTATGCCTTCTACCACAATGACCTTTAGACCATGAGCTTCATCTGGAGGCAAAGGCTCAAAATCCATGGGAATAATGAACTTGGTTAGGTGGCCCCTAACTGTTAGCCCTGCCCAGCATTTGCTGAAGCACACCTGTCTAGGCATAGCCTCTGTTCTGTTTGTTAAAACATTTTCCCTGGATGAGAAAGGTGAGATGCCATGGAAAATGCAGGCAATGAAAGTGTATCACCTGGAAGTTTTTACAGAACTGTCCTCCACAGAAGAGTGAGCAAGCAGGAAGCTCAGGAATGGAGCAGTAGGAAGATGGGAGTTTTCAGGTGAAGGCCTGATTCCCTGAAGTAAGGTGAGCAGGCCCCATGATGGTTTGGACCAGGGTAAATTCTGCAACAGGATGATTGGGGACTGGTAGTTTGGAAGTGTTACGGATCCTAGACTAGAGGCTTAGCTTATGAATCACTGCTATCGAAGTCTTTACTTGGAGGCAGAGTTCAAAGAAGAGAAATTCAAAGAAGTGGCAGATGAGGATCAAGCGAGAGACAGAATAATCTTGCAAATGCCAGAACTTAACCTGTACCAGTTCATGGAGCCAGATGGGGCTACAACCAAGAGTGCTGTGAGAGTGAGCTGATGTCATAGCAAGGCTGCTATTATCTTTGAAAGGTCATGGAGTCAGAGGGAGGTCCCTGACGTTTGGAGAAAGGCAAATACTGCAAACATCTTCCCCCAAAAATCCAGGGAACTACAGGTTGTTCAGCTGCACTTCAGCCCCAGGGAAAATCATGGAAGAAGGCCTCTGGAAAAAAGTTTCTGGACACCTGAATGAGAAGACAATGACTGGGAACAGTCAGCATGGATTTACCAACAGTAAATCACACCTGACCAACCCGATTGTCTCCTGTGATCGAACGACAGGACTTCCGGACAAGGGGAAAACAGTGGTTGCCATCTACCTCAGCTTTAAGATTACTTTCAACACTGTCTCCCACAATATTCTTGTATCTAAGTTAGGGCATTACAGTCTGAATGCCAGGCCAAGAAGATGGATAAAAAAGTGGCTAGACAACCAGGCTCAGAGGCTAGTAAGTAGTTAATGGGTTGTATGCTGCTTGGGGCAGGAACATACCACATGCATCTGTCCTGGGACCTGTCCTGTTTAATATCTTCATCAGTGATCTGGAGGAACTGATAGAAAACTCAACAAGTCTGCAGATAACATCAAACTGAACAAAAGATATTCTGGAGGCTGAGGCAGACTGGAGGACCTAGACAGACTAGAGGAATGGAGCAACAGAAACCTAATGAAATTCAACAAGAATGAATGCAAAGCCCTGCTCCTGGGCAGGAAGCATCTTGAGCACAGGCACAGGTTGGGGCTGCCAGCTCTGTGGGAAGGGACTTGCAGGTCATGGCAGGCACAGGCTGAATATGAGCCACTAGTGTGCCCCTGCTGCAGAGACAGCAGCAGCATCCTGAGCTGTGCTCACAGGGGCATGGCCAGGAAATGGAGGATTATCCCCCTCCAGTCAGTACTGATGAGACAAAATCTGGAACACTGTGTTCAGCTTTGGGATTCCCCTGTATAGGAAAGACGCTAACTGGAGTGAAATCTGCAGACAGCCCCCAAGATAGTCGGGTGTGGAGCCCTTGCCCTGTGAGGAGATGCTAAGGTACTGGGGCTTGTTCAGCATGGACAAGAGACAGCTTTGGAGGGACCTAACAGCACCCTGCCCATACATCAGTGTGAGGGGGTTAGCAAGAAGACAGAGCCTGGTCCTCACAGCCATGCATTGTGAGAGGATGAGAAGCAACGGGCATAAACTGAAACAAGGGAAGTTGAAACTTAAAAGGAAAATCATTTTCCCTATGTGGACAGCTAAATAATGGAACAGGCTGCCCGAAGAGGTTGTGCCATCCCTGTCTTTGGATATTTTCAAGACTCAGCTAGATAAAACCCTGGGCAACCTGGTCTGACCTTCTAGCTTTGAGCAAGAGGTTGGACTTAGAGACCTACTGAGGGCCTTTCCAGGCTGAAAGATGGTTCTAACGAGGAGGACTTTTCTCCTTTAGAATTAAAGCTAAATTTACCATCTATACATACTGCTTATCCTGAGGATCATCCTTGGGCCAACCTACATAGTGCAACCAGACTTCTGAGTGCATTTGTCAGAGCGCACACTTCAATGAGTCCTTCTAGTTTTGTTTTTGTGCATGTCATCATCTATGCCATGTGCTTCTATGGTGATGGCACATGACCCATAAAGGCAGAAAGAATGACATGACAACTAGAAACATTGATTTTTCAGTGGTTTTTTTTTTTTTTTTTTTTTTTAATCCCCTATATATTTTTGGCCAATTGGCCAATGTCTGCTTCTACAGAGGCTCAAAAATTGTCATGTGTCAGCTCTCATAATATTTTATACAGTAGCTAGGGTCAAGATGAATGCTCTGTATCATTATTTATATATATATATATATAATTGTTTTCTCTGATTTTTGAAGGATTTCTGTTTTGCCAGTTTCTAATTTGTCTCTTCTTTTCATTGTAGTTTGTTAATTTTCTTTCCACTTATTTAACCAATGAAGAATAAAATGCTCCAAACACATATGTACAAATGTGAGAAGCATTATTTGGCCGGAGGGGGGAGGGGGAAGGGGGAAACACACATAATGGTTTTAAAATGCCAAAGCTGAATAAACAATTCCTTGCTATTTTGTATCTGGGAGAAGTAGGAGCAGGGCCTGTCCTTGAGGGAGGTGAGCCAGGAGCTGAGGGTGACTGCAGCACCAGCAGGACAGGGCCTTCAATAGGAGGGTAATAGGGCATGGTCACATAGCACCTGCACAGGGTGACAGAGATGGGTCCACAGTGATCATCAGCCAAAGACAGGGTAAGAAGTCGGCTAATCCAAGAAGTACAGACAACAAATCACGGAAAACAAGAGACGAGGCTGAGGCTGCAGCCTGGAAGTGCTGCAGCACTGTGGGGCAGACACTGATGGTTTCAGGCTGCTGGTGCCCTCGGGGACCTGACATTTTCTTTCTGTCAGTCTGCTCTCTGCAGCAAGGTAAAATATTACTCATTTTTATTTTCTCTTTAATTTCACTATAAACTCTTAGCTCCTTCTGCTTACTAACTTCATCTTCTTCTGTCATGCTTCTGACTTCCATGACAAAAATTATAAAACACTATATGTGTTGAGATTGTCAGCATCTCCAAAAAATGATCCAAATTAGAAAGTTTCTCACCAATTCTGTTCTGTTCTGTTCTAATCCGAGATAGCTATACTTAGTAGTTAAGCATTTCTGTACTGCTTATCCACTACTGGCTGAGAAACTACTTTTGTAGCATAGTCTATAAAAACAGAAAACTCTTAGGATCTTTTCCAAGGCAAGACTCGATGCAACTTTGGAGGAAGAGGATCTCTCTAAATATTTTTCCATTGCTGTTCACACAGTTACTAACTAGGTCTACAGGTATTTCTTTTTGTTTTATTTTTATTGTAATTCTCTAATTACTCACCTTTTGTTTTTCTACTTACTAGTGTCAAAAAGAGAGTATCATTTTTGAAAAGAATGTAAAATATGCAACAGAGAAGCTACATGTTGTTTAAAGAAAGTAATCGTGCCCTTTCAGTCAAGAGAGAAAAATGGGGCAACAAACAGGGTCTATGCTGTGTGCATGAAAATCATTTTGCCAGCTGGAACAATGAAAATGTTTACAGGGTGTTCACAACATGATTTATTGGAGTTTACAGCTCTGGGATGGGTACATTCTCCAAGGTACTAGAATGCCTGGAGCCTACATGTTTCACCATGTTCTTAAATCATTTCCAAACCACTTTTAAAGTATATTAGATATATTTGCTAAGCCTTCTTGTTCTCTGACAGCAAAAACCACAAATACAATCTGTGGAATCTATATGAACAGATGGATGTTAAAAAAAAAGAAGGAAAATCCTTGCCTTGTAAATTCATCCCAGATACACGACCAACGACTTGTAGATGTGATTTCTACAACAAATGGCAATGCGCTAATACTTTGGTATTACCAGAATAATGCTTAGTTGAGAGATAATTTTTCTGTACATATAACACAATTTTTATGTCCAGGAATAGTAAACTTATTTTTGTGATGAGATAGTGCTTTCAAAGGCTGATTGAAGGTCTATGAAATTCCTGTTGGGAATTACAGCTCAGATTCAGAATAAATCCAAGTACATGCATAGCATCGTTCTTTCCCTAAATAATCCATCTTCCCTAAACAGTATGGCTGGAGATCTAAACTATTTTAAAACAAAGTTCTGAGGGCATGTCTACACAGGCAGGTATATGCAGACACAACACGGAGACAAGACATTACTGTCTGGACAAAACACCACCATAATGCAAATGCATAGTTTTGAAAACAGAGCTTCCTTGACTCCAACTAACTCAGAACACGAACAGAGTTCATTCATGTTTTCCTGCATTTGGTGGTTAACCTACCCTAACGCCAGGTTTGGAAATACTGTGTTAAATCATGCGACTTTTTGTACAGGTCTGTTTGCCCATGTTAGCTTGTCAGGGAACCGATACCTATTGCAGTTTCTAATGTACATAAATAGATATGAATGACTGCTCAGTGTGTAATGGAAGTATCTCACTAATAACTATTACATTTCTGTAATCTGAGAGGAAGTCTTTCCGAAAAATAGAGTACTATTTGACCAGTCACAGAGATCACAAATGACATATACAGTTACGTGTGCATTTGACAGAACTTTAAGCTGCACTATGTACAACTTTACGTATTTTATGTCTGATTAGGACAAAAAGGTTGTGAGGGTAGCAGCAAAAGATCTATGTATTTCATTTACATTTCATCATTCTCTTTTACCCTTTTTATATCATAGTAACAGTGGCATGTGTCACTGTATCTTGAAAATTTGAGTTGTCATTGTTACTACTTTGATTTTGTTTATATATATATATACACATATATATATATACACATATATAAAAACTGTTTCATTTCTTTACCTGTTTTGCCCCTTTCATCCCTTTGCATACTTTGAAGTATGTTAGACAAATATTTGAAGTATGTGATGAGCTTTTCTCTTTTCTTTTGTGTGAGATTTATTCTTCTGGATACAATGTGGTTATTTTATTTGCTCCTGATATTATCACTGCCTTGGCAACATATGTATTCATACCACATATATGTAATATATACAGCAACTTAATAATAACTTCATAAATTTATTTTATTAGAAAAGCCCTTTAAACTGTCTTTATCTAAAGCAAAGGAGTAATTGCAGTCCTCTTATCTGCCATCAGGGAATTCTTTCAGAAACTGAAGACACAATACTATGGAAGTAAAATTCATAAATTTAGCATTATGACAGATAAAATATTTATAGCCATGATTTAAAACATTGAACAAAATGCAGATGTGTTGATAGCTGAAGACTACATCGCCCTAAACCCACTCAGAAAATAAAAGATGACTCCTTGTGTTTACCTGAGATTAATGATAAACCTCAATCAAAGAGCGAGCAATCTATTCATCTTGCTTAGAGACAGACAGGATCCCGCTATTGTGTGGTCTCTCTTCTCCTCCAGGGAGGAGAGAAGCACACAGAGCGTAAGCATCAGAGTAAGCACCAGAGCCTTTGAACAGTCATGAAAAAAAGGGAGTAGCAAAATGATTTTCAGTGGCTTTTGTGGGGCTCTGGAAACCCATTACTGAGAAAAGGCAAAAAACAAGTGAGAAGCTGGCCTAGGGTGCTGTCACACCTCTTCCTGCAAAGCCAGCTGCTTTAGGAAGCGACTTCAGAGCCACCTTTGAGAGGACACACTGACATGAATGTATTGCAGCAGACATGCTAGGAGCAGAGGGTGATTCAGGTTGCCTTAAAACCACTTGAAATAGTTAGTGGAAGTATTCATAAAACACAGGCAGACATGAGCTAAGTAACTAAAGAAGATAATTAAAGTTTTGGAGGAAGCTAATGCACAAGAGCAGCAAAAGACTGAGAAGCAGATCCCACTTTTTTTTTTCTTTTTTTTTAATGATGACCATTGTAGATTTTCTGTTCACTTTTCCTACTAGAAGCTGTTTCCTGCTGAGCACTGCTGATTAACAATGGCAGATATACCCAGGCAAAAATCAACTTGAAGGAGTTATCTAAGCAGGAAACAAGCCTGACGAATATCTTGGAAGAGGAACACTAGAAATAGTCAAGGTAAGTGAACACACTGTGTATACCCTCAGAATGTTATTATTTCAGCCATATTCTATAGATGCAAGAACTTCTATTCTCAAACACATGGATAACCGAAGTAGTCATTTCACCTCACTGTGTAAATGTGAACTTTTATTATGTGTGTATACCTAAGTTGGTATATATATATTGATGTTTATAAGTTCTCTGTAAAAGATAACATGGCTTTTCATCTTCCTGATATAGAAACATAGATTTCCCTAAGCATTTTCATTTCCATGAGCATTTGTAGAGTTTGAAGACAGAAAGGGCCATTAGATCATCTCTTCTGGCCTCTTGTACACCATAAAAAAATGCAATTTCTCCATCAATCTTTTGATGGAATCTAGTAACTTTTGTTTAGCTAAAATTCGTTATCCAAAAAGGTATTCAATTATAATTAAAAATTAATAGACAGAGAGTGCATTTCCCTTCACAGCTTCCCTTCCCCAGGGTTAATCACCACTTTGTTAAAAGGGTACATGACATTTCCAATTTACCTGACTTCAAGTTCCAGCCACTGGTTCCTGTTACACCTTTTTTCTAATAAATTATATATCTGACTACTTTTTCTCCATGGATATGTTTGCACACTGTAACTACGTTTCCATTGTTAAAAAGTTAAATAGATTCATTTCTGTATGTTCTTCAATGAACACATTTTCCTCACCCAGAGGATCACTTTCACGGTTCTTTAATATGCTCCCTCTCTTTTTTCAACATTTTCTAAAAAGAGGACATCAGAAGAGTATAAAGTTCCAAAATCCACCCAACCAGTGTATGTGCATGGGTCATTAGTCTTAATCAGTACTCCCCTATTAATAAAGCTATATTTTACACTATTTTTTATATCACAGTATAACAGTCTTAATTAAGTCACATTTTTGTTTGTCTACTCTGGTTGTTTAACCTCTACATTTTTTTCAGAGTCGCTGTCATTGCATGTCCAAACATTATAGTATTACTCTGTAATTTTATTCCTAATTTGTGTTGTACTTAGTTCTATTACAGAAATTTACTAGCAGTTGAGGGTCTTGCTACCGGTGCAACTCAAACAAATAAAAAAGACAAAAAAAAAAAAAAAAAAGAAAAGAAACAGACTCTTTGTACAGACATCACTGAAGACTGTCCCCAAGGTAAGTATGTAAATGATACATAGGCCTCTTTGTTGTTCGAAGTGTCACGTAAGATAAGGTAAGAAAAGAAATATACAGATACTGAGATGAATCTAAATTCAATAAACAAGTATCAAATAAATGTGACTTACATGTTCTAACATAGACTGAGTTTGGTCTAGCCTTTGCAGCCTTTAGTGGATTGTTTTTAGTATAATAGCTACTAACACTACTAACATAATAATTACTAATATAATTATTAACATTTTACCCTGCTGATGGGCTAGAGAGTAACAAATTCACTAAGCTGCATCAGTCAGTCTCCTGAAACTTTCTAATAAAACAAAAAGTCAACATAAAAAACACTTATTCTCTGAATGGATATGGCTTACATTCCTTATTTACAGACTTATAATTCTACATATGGCTGTAGAAAGTAAATGTTTATTAAGTGGATCACTTATCAAATGATCCAGACAGTTTTGTTTGACCATATTCTCCTTCTTATGTTTCATTCTACTAACTTTTATGGCAAATATAAAACTTCCGAGCAATGACTTTCATATTTATTTCCAGATCTCCGATAAAAATATTAAATAGCATTAGTATCAAGCCCCATGGAACCTATCTGAAATGCTCTTATCTGATTATGGTTTTCTTCTATCGCAAAAAGTAGAGGCTCAACAATTACCTAGTTCTTAGTTAATGTACTGATAACCAGCGATGCATTAATGATGACTCATGATCGTCAACAAAGTTACCCGAGAAGCACTTATAGTTCTCCTTTTGTTGTTGCAGGTGAAATGTAACCCATTCTTACACAAACTGCTATACTGCTCTCTATAGCTCTTCTTCATAGATGTTCACAAGATGAAGTGATCTATACTTCGTAATGCAAAGTGGTCTCAAATAGTGTTTAGAAAAAAGTAAATACATAAGCATTACATCCTGCTCATTAGCATGACAACCTCGCTTTTAGGAGGCAGTTATGAAAGTAATCTGAGTCTCCGCTGTGATGGGATTTGAATTCCTAAAGTGTACAGACGTTTTTGTTTGTTCCTCCCCTTCCTTCTCCTCTGAGAAGCTCAAATTATATCACAGAAGCCTGAAAAGCAAGTAAAAATAAAGATTTGCAGAATTATGTCTCTCATTATTCCTCATCACCTATATTTGTTCCAGAGTAATTGGTTAACTGTGAGCTAATAAATTGTGTTCTGAGCTATTTCACTTAAACTCTGTAAGTCAACATATCTGAGTACCTCAAGGACAAGGCACATTTCTAATGTATTAATATATTTTCTCACTTCTAGTTCCTGTGTCCTGTTTTATTTATTGTATTTGTGTCACAACTATGCAGCTATACAGACATTTTTAGCTATAGTGCAAAAGTAGTCATCAAAAATGTTGTGATGAACCATTCAGTATTTAGCATTCCTGTGATACTAAGAAACGTGAACATTTAGTTCTTGATTTTAATTGCGAAGCATGCATTTTATATAACTCTCACCCGTTAACACTGTTCTTCGGTTCCTTAAGCAAGCGAGCGTAGTGTGAATAAGATTCAAGATTTTAGTAATTTCTATATGTATTTATGTATTCATTTCTGTCAGCTACAGTAAGTCAGATCTGTTGACATTTTCCTCGAGCAGAGATTTTGTGTGAAATCCCAACTCATGACTTTCCTGCATACCGAGGCTGGTTAAATCTTCATATACCTCACACATTCTGTTTTTGCCCACGAGAAACTACCTTATTCCCTATGTGCAATATAGCCGTAGGCTGTCATTACAGAGCAGAGCGAAGAAGTTACCTCAGGAAACGCGGATATGGGAGTCAGAGCCCCCGTTGCTCCCGAGTTCACGCTGGGTTCTCTGCTGTCAGTGCCAGGAGATGCCCCTAAGCACACGTATCAGCGCGAGCATAAGGGATTCTTAGCTGCTTAAAATCTGGACTTGTACTTCCCTAAATAAAAATACACATTTTTTTTTTCACCTGCTTCTGCGTAATCATTTCTTCGGTACAGCTTGCTTTTTGGTGTACTGCTATGTCATTAGCAGACCGGGGGCCTGCCCTTCATTTTAAACCCTTAGAAGCTACAGTAACAATTACAGTAACAATTTTTCCTAGAAGTTAACTAAAACTCAAGTGAAATAGAACTTGTTAGTATGCATGATATCTAAAAATAAAGGGATTTTTGTTAAATAGCAAGGGTATGAATTGAGGAACTTAACCTTAAGGATTTAATTTTAGGGGAAAAAAAATGACCAATAAGACATCTAGAAGTACATTGCCATTTTAAGAATTTGAGTAGGAAGACTACATGGCACAGCGATGTGTGCTACAACATTTAAAATAAATATTAAATATTAGAATCCCTGATGTAAGGTCCCTGTTTGAATCTAATACTTCCTGACATCTGAGCCAACTCAAGCTTAGATGAATCATTATTCTGTTTATAAAACTGCTGTCTCCTGGCTCAAAAGCACTTATTATGTGCTATAATAAATACCAAAGCTTTTTTCATCTATTGATTTCATCTCTCTCCCCCACAACAGTATAGGTAGTATCCCTTCTAACTCCCTTATCCTTTCTGATTCTTTTGCTTAGGTCCATCCAAAATACCATGACAGATTAAGATGGCTTTAAGTCACACAATCTTTTCCATTGAACCAGATTCTCAACATATTTTTAATATTGCTTTCTTTAGAAAATGTTACAAAAAGATCAATATATATCAGATGCAATACTGCGTTGCAATGAATGTCAAGTTGCATTTTCCATATTCAAAAGAAAATATAATTTTGTGAAAATCAGCTGAACAGTTTAAATTGTGAATTAGTCTGGACAAGAGTCTGCCTTTGCCTTTGCTTTCCCTGTCCTCTTTCCTCTTCATTCTTCCTCTTCCTCTTCTACTTTTTCCCTTCTTACTTTTTTTTATTTTTCTTCTTTATTTCTAATCATTTTTGCTCATTTTTGATATGATTAGAAACAAAATTAAATTAGGTTTATTTAGATTTTCTTTAGATAGATAATGTTTTGTTGATAAATAAAATCTAGCCTTCTTTATGGTTTATTTTATTTTATCTTTGGACAAAGATGAGGGAGAAAAAAAAGAATCATCCTTTGGACAAAGAAAGCTCCCTATTAAATGCTGTTCCAGGATGGCTTTAGAAAATCTTTATATTTTAAATCTTTTTGACAGCCTCTTAAAATAATCTGGTTATTGGTAGGGGATAATTATATCAGTCTACCATCAATTTTCACTTACGCTGCTGCAGTTCACCAGAATTAAATGGATTATATGTGATCATTAAGAACTGCTAAATTTAAAGCCATATTGAGAGGTAAAATGACTTAGTCGTATTTTAAACCTTGATGAGAACTTTAAAAAATGGTGCAACGCAAACTGCAATGATATTCAAACTCAGCGCCAGGGATGGTTCCGTGTTCTTGCTTAGAAGCATCACAGGCTCATTTGAATTCTGTTTATGCCTGTGAAAGTTTCCAGACTCTTGTTCTTTTGAGTTGTTTACTGATTAATGCTGTCGTCTTACTTCCTTTTTTTTTTTTTTTTTTTTTCCTGCTAGTTCCGGTTCCTTCTGGTACACTCAAAATTTGAACTTGATTTGATGAAACAGTTTAAAAGGGGAAGCGGCTGTCGAGCTTTTTCGAGGGGTATTTTCAGATTGGATGTATTGATCTGTATTAGTAAGAATGACCAAGCCACTGAAGCAGACATTTTCATCAGATTCCACAGACAGACTTTGTATTTCATTCAAACTCTGTTCTTTAGGAAAGAGAGGGCATTTTCTACTCCTCCTGCCTCGGAGCAGAAAGTAAAGCTGTAAACTGCAGACTTTTTGTTGGAACAAAACAGCCCAGCTTTAGAAGGAAAACTTCCCCTGAGCTTACACTTCTTTTGCTGGATTAGACCCCTCACAGTTACGGTGGTACTTTGGGAATCTGCAAACATAAGTGAGGATGAACATAAACTTTGCCCGTGAATTTGCGCAGACATTTTGTTAAGAAACAGAAAACTTCAATGTGGGCTAAATCCCACATTTTCCACATGTACATTTTAGTGTAAGTTCTGCTAATAAATTCTGCTAGTTTTGTAAAAACCTTTAACCTACCTATGAAACTTTAAGTAGAATGGATGGAAAAATGTAAAAACAAAAGGAAATATAGATTTCCAAGAAGACTTAAACTGAAATTCAAACAAGATAGCTGGTATTAGATCACTTTTTTGCATAAAAATTTCTTTAGGAATATCTATCAGCGCTTTTTAAATTACAAATATAATATCATTGGGTTGATTTTAACTAGTTAGATTTTAATATTAGTGGGGCTTTCAGGCTGTTTTTGGGTACTCTTTGATACTCAAACTGAATAAGTGCCTTTGATGAAGCATAGTGAATTCTACACTGGATATTAAATAGGTTTAGTGACTTGAATTACTGATTTTATAGCATATAATTCAATGAGGTATCCTTATAAATTAGTCATCTAATTGATATTAACTGGGGTTACTGAAGTAAATGACGAAATAGCATGCAGCCTTAAAAAAAAAGGATCTGGCTTCCAATGCTCTCTTAAACAATACTGGAGTTTTATTTGCTAATTACTAGCTAAACAAGATATTAAAAGATCATAGCTACAGTATTCCTAAATTGGAATAAATATATTTTATTATTTTTAATGTATATGTAACTTACATTTCTGTGTAAAAACTGAATGGAAGGAAAAGGTCACGGTTTCCAGTGCGTTGGTACTTTAAGATTTGGAACTGCTTTGAAAAAAAAGGAAAGGACACAGATGCACTGAGCAAAGAAAAAAGGTGGATAAACTAAGAAAAGTGTCTGGTAATGGCAATTTGTATAAGCTTTCTACATGTTTGCTTGGAGAAAAGTTTAGATGAAATATTCTGGTTTAAAACAACAGCTTGATCTCAGAGCAGAACACTGTCAGTGCCATTTGTAAGGTCTTATTCTACTGACCAACTGTTCAAAACAGAGCAGGTGCTTGCAAATGCACACAGAGGCTCACAGTGACATACGTCACTTGAATCTGGGCTACATCCCCTTGTGAATACTTGTTGCGATTCTTTTTATATTTCCATTTTTGATTATTATCTGTAAAATGCGCTGTTAACTATGGTAGCTATGGTTACCACCTACTGCTGCTTGTTCAGTAGTGAAATGGAATAGGGCTTTATATGCACTTAATTAACTTGTTTATATTTTGTATCCCTTATACTTCAGCGCTGGTCAGAACTGTGGTTTTCAGCAAATCTGTCTCCCACTGGCACCATTAAAACGGGATGGGAGCTCCCTTTAACATCCCTGCGAAGTCCTTGCTATTAGTAGCAGGTGGTCTGACACGGGTCTTCCTGCAGCAGGAGCAGCCCCAAGGGGCAAGGCCTGCCTAAGGCTAGGTTGTTTTAGAAAACCTTGTTCTCTAGACTTACTACTTTTGCTGCAAATTTACCTTGCTTCCGTTCATGTTTATCTTGGACAAAGGGGATTTCTCACCCTTGCCAGTGTTTCCCTTCCGTTTCACTAGTTGTCAAATGGCTGCTCAAGCTGCTAAAAAATTATAAGCACCCTGCAATAGTTAAAATAATGTATTAAGTTTTAGTAAATGCTTGGTAGACAGATGAGAATTTGCAGCAGTGCATCAGCTAATAGCTCTCCAGAGGACTTTAACAAGCAAACCTTCAGTGAGCTTTAAGACAGTCTGCAATATGGAGCGGGAGTGGTAATAACCTCTAAAAAGTACTTGGTTGCTATGCCCGACTCTTCCGGTGTACACAACATAATTCCAAATCCCTTTCTCCCCATTGCTGGCTGCCGAGCCTCAGAAATGCTCCCGCCTTTGACTGAGGAAATATACATTCCCAGGCAAAAAATGTAGGGCCTGCCAGTTTTGCTTACTCCGTTACGTTAAAATTGTCTAACGATGCTGAGTGGGACTACTGGAAAAGAGGACAGTTTGTTTATTTATCCACAGTGAAATTATTCTCCTACTTGGAAATCGGGTGTATTGCACTTTTTTTTTTTTTTTGCGATAGTTTACTGTTTGCTACAACAAACGTCTGTTTCTCCCATTTCCTCTTCTATCTTGAAAACATAGTGAAGTGTTACCTGACATTAATGCCTCATTAGATCCTTAGCAGGTAAGAAAAGCAAAGTGTCACTACAGTCCTGTTCTCAAAGTATAGCACCAAATATTGCTATAGGTCAGGAAAAAAAATGGTCAGTTTAATTCACCAGTTTTACCAATCTGAAGTGGCAGATTTGGATACGTTTTAATTATCTCACCCATATGCTTAAGTGTTCCTTGGCTTCAGGCCAGAACAGAGCACATTCCAGCTGAAATACTGCTAAATACAATACACTGCATATTTTTCATATAGAACCTGAGCTGCTGGTAGTAATAATTTAAATTCCACCTCTGTCAAATGACAGCCCATCAAAATTATTTAGGGGTAGAGTCTGTCTACCTCTGTGTGGAACTGAAGCACATGTAGGAAGAAGAAAAGGAATGAATGAGTTTTCCCTACCACTTGAGAAGTCAAAAAAAAAAAAAAAAAATCTAGAAAACTCTGGCATTCCTATATTTAGAAATTTCCCCATGCTTGCTCTCTATACCTTCTGGAAAGTCCAAATATTAGAAAAAATATTAGACAATATTAATAAAGACATACCCTACAGAGGAAATTGATTATTTAGTGGCAGGAAGCATGCCATATATTATGTAAGCATACAGAAGTACTGAAATATGTAAACTAACCTATGAATATTCAGAAATGTTTTAACATGTAATATTTGTTATCCATATGTATAACCATAGAATTACGATAAGTTATGATGTCTAATCTTCTGTGTTTGTATGAAAGCTTTTTGCTACTATTTCCTTGGTGTTTGTGTTTTCTTATCACAATGTAAATCAATTTTATTGAAATGCAAATAAGATTTTATTAGAAAATAGCATAAAATAAAGTTTAAGTCACTTGCAGTGTTATTTCTTTTGTTTGAAACTGTTCTAACTAGACCTCGTGAGGACTGGACTTTTTTAGATTGTGTTACTCGTGCACGTTTTCTTTGAGTGATACCCATTACTGCAAGAACGAGATTTTTAATTCAGTAAACACTGTGTAAAAAGCAAGCAGAATAGTGCTACTTTGACCTTTTCAGTGTTCTTTGTTTTAATGGGTGCTCATGTTCCCTTCTTCCATAGCTCTTGCAACCTCTGAGGGTAAAAGAAAAGACAGTAAACCAATCAAAATATATTACATTTAAAAAGGTAGGACGCATATAAAGGGTTTTGGGAATAGTCATTATTTTATCTGTCATCTTTTAGAGAATGATTTTAAGGAAACTGGAAAATTGCATAGACTCTTGCCAAAAAAAAAAAAAAAAAACAAACTGTTCAGTTCTTGTTGGAAGATGCTCTTCGTAAATAATTTGCAAATTAATGCATACTTACTTAAAGCAAGCATGTCCATTATGATGAAAATGCTAATGTAATGCATTTATTTGAAGAAGAAATGCATGCAGAATTGAAACTGAAAAGAACTGTTGTAGGCTACAAAACAGAAAATGAGAAAAGGTTTGATGACATGATGTTTGAAAAAGTCCTTTTAAGTACGGTCTTTTTCTTAGCTTGAAATGCAATGAAAGCATACCTTGTATTTACGGCATTGCTCTGTTACTGCGACACAACAAAGAGCATTTGCTTAGACTGTGTATCTCATGCTAAATGCCTTAAGGGTTTTTTCTTTCTTTTTTTTTAATTAAGGGATTAGTAACAATATTAGTTTTGGATTCAGATTCATTTCATTCTAAGGTAGACATCTAAAATAGATTAATCATACGAATGATTTTTTTTTTAAAAAAAAAAGTGGCTGGTTTTATTCATTGACTGAAAAGGCTGGTCCAGATGATTAGGTCCAACACAGATGAAACATTAAAGTGAGGCAGAATGAACCCTAATTCCATCTGTCAAAGTTTAGAATATTAGAGCATAGGTCATAAAAACTAGCTATATTTCCATTCACAAATTTTACTATAACAATGGTTAGGATTTTTTTTCCCCCATTACTGTGACTGGAGGTGTGTTCCAGAACCTCACTACTCTAATGGACAGAAATCTTTCTTCTGATGTTTTGCCCACTCTTTGTCTTGATCATTTTTTTGCCCATAACTGCATAACTGCAGCACCGACTTTACATTCCCCAAATGAAATATCAACATGTGAAAAGCTCTTGCTCGGATCAGCACTCTGCTATTTCTTCTTCTAATGTTTGAACATACTTTATTACATTGTTATTATACACTATTTTAAGTGCAGCTGACTGAAGTAGCTCAACAGTTCTGTATTTCTAATACCCAGGGTTCTCATAAAATCACATCATTCAGTGATGAGTGAAGATTCTCCCTAAGCAGAGAGCTCATGAATTCCTTGTTACTTGAGCTGGGAATCTGATTGAAGCCAATTTTTTTAAATGTCAGTAACTCCCCTTTAATAAAAATTCCATGATTTATTTGCCTTTAGCCCTGATATGGTAGCCCAGCATCTCGAATGAAATTCTGCCAATATGTGATGCACCAACAATGTGGGGCCAAAATCGCAGTAAGATAGGTATTTTTTACACATTTCATCACATATCTAGCAACTTTTAATAGTTACACGTAGAAATTTCTTTATTAGGAAGTTCACCTTTAGATGTTGCAAAGATTCTTCTATTGAACACTACAGAACAAATTGAAGCTTTTAGAATCACAGTAAAAATAACCCATATTATCTGCTCCTCTTGAAACAGAGTTTTCAATTAGTTCTCTTAATCGTTATTGTGAAACAATATTGGAATGCCATGATGTTTTTGCACCAAGGGCTCTGAAGGGCATCCATGACATTTACTTTGAAATGAAAGACTACATTTCCTTAAGGGAATTTAGGCTTCTCTTTCTCAAGTGCATTGGCCCTCCTTTGGATTCACTGTCAAAATGATCTATGTGTTATCTTATTTCAAGTGTTTCTGGTGGCATTACTGGAGTTCTCTTATAGTCTGAAGAGAAAAAAATTCAACATAACATTGCTGTAATTAAACAGATATTAATAAGAAATAGATATAATATTATATAATGTGTTTTTTGTCATTGCTGCACAACATGAATTTTCAGTGGTCCTATAACAAGACTATATCCCCCGTGTGACTAAAAAGTGCTGAGGTTGTCAAGAAATCACATCTCAGAAAACTTATTAAACAGCCATCTCCTGAAGAATATCAAGTGAACAATCACATGATTATAGTAGAGGCCTTGAAAATGCAGGCTCAGGAGGAAACCAGAGGTCCTTGGGCTACAAACACAAATCCTGACTTACTTACCAACCTAAATGCAAGCTGGTGAGGAAATGACTTTAGAATGCAAGAGAAACTTAATAGATGGCTTAGTTGTACTGATGAAGCCACTAATGATGCTGTAAGAAAGATATATATCTAGAAGATAAGGCAAAAAATAGGAATCTTCTGTGGGAGAAAAATAGGTATTTTAAAATGTAAGAATTATAGAAGAACAGGAACATTCTCTTAAATCTTGTATCAGTCATTGGATAGGAGTTAATTAAGCACAGAATTGTGTATCAGCCTATGAAAACTGCCCATAACTGACAGCACATTTTCTTTAAATTGTGTAAGTAGGTTGTATAAGTAAGTCCACAAAAAAAAAAAAAAAAAAAAAAAAAAAAAAAAAAAAAGCTCATCACTCATTACCCTGTTGCTAACCCTGTTGCTACACTTCAGAACTGGGTATGCAGAACTGCCCACTCATATTCATTACTATATCACAGAATCACAAATTCACAGAAAGCCTGGAAGGGACCTCTGGAGATCATCTAATCTAAATATTAAGCAGGGTCAGATAGAGCATGATGCCCAGGATTGTGTCCAGAAAGCTTCTGATCATCTCTAAGGATGGAAACTCAACAACTTCTCTGGACAACTTGTTCCAGTGATCAGTCACTCTCACAGTAAAGGAGATTTTCCTTATGTTCAGATGGAGCTTCCTGTGTTTCAGTTTGTGCCAGTTGCTTCTTATCCAGTCTCTGCGCACCACCATGAAGAGTCTGGCCTCATTCTCTTTACATGCTCCCTTCAGTACTTATACACATCGAAAAGGTCCTCCCTCAGTCTTCTGTTTTCTAGGCTAAACAGTTTCAACTCTCTCAGTCTTTCCTCATATGAGAGATGCACCAGCCCCTTCATCCCCTTAGTAGCCCTTCACTGGACTCACTCCTGTAGCTCATCTAATTCATCTCTCTCTCTCTCACCCCATGGAGCCCAGAACTAGACACAACCCTCCAGATCCAGCCTCATCAGGGCTGATTAGAGGGGAAGGATCACCTACCTCAAGCTGCTGGCAGTGCTTTTCCTAAGGCAGTCCTGGGTACCATTGGCCTTCTTGGCCACAAGGGCACATTGCTGGCTCATGGTCACCTTGTTGTCCACCAGCACTCCCAGGTCCTTCTCCGCAGAACTGCTTTCTAGCAGGCCAGCCCCCAGCCTGCACAGGTGCATGGGATTATTTCTCCCTACCTAGATTCAGGACCCTGCATTTCCCTTTGCTGAAATTCATGAGGTTCCCCTCTGCCCATCTCTCCAGCCTGTCGAGGTCCCTCTGAATAGCAGCACAGCCCTCTGGCACATTAGCCATGCCTCTCAGTTTTGTATTATCAGTAAACTTGCTGAGGGAGGACTCTGTCCCTTCATTCAGGTCACTGATGGATAAGTTGAACAAGACTAGGCTCAGGACTCTATACTGCTACGTATTCTTATTAATGGAACTGTAATTTTAGTGCTTACTTAACTTTCTGTTTTTGTGTTCACTCATTCTTGGACGACGGGCCATTAAACTTGGATGCAGACAGTCAGTAAGTGAGAATCTGCTATGGAGGACTGCTCTACACGTCATTACATAGAGACGTGTGTTTCTGAGCGCACTTCCAAGTTCATCTCTATAGCAGTTCCAGAGTACCAGTGAAGCAGTTATTTACCATGATAGTTTTCTTCTCCTCAAAATAACATTCAAAATTAACTGATCGAATATGTGTATCGAAGGTATAATCAAGAATTTACTATATTTCTTAAATAAGATCAACTAGTTTTGCTAATGTCCTTTCATTATGTCACACCATCCTAACAGAAAAATACACTAGTCCAGCAAATGTGATTTTGCCCCTCCTTACAGCAGGCTAAGGCTCCAGGCTGCCCCCAGGGGGTAGGGTCTACAGCCTGTGGAGGCCAGCCTGGGCCAGAACTGGTCATGCTCTGGCCGCCTGGGGACACAGGGACTCTTGCCTCCCCAGCACAAGTTAGTGTTGTGTGATACTGTCAGGGGTAATGGCCTTGAGAATCTCTGTCTCATATGGGACAAAGAAATAATAAGAGTTTATTCTTGTTCAAAGTAGGCCAAGAAATAAGGAGAGGACAGGAGAGGAGAGGAGAGGAGAGGAGAGGAGAGAAGCAGGAGAGGGCAGAGAAGGCATGCAGCTACCAGAGTAACAGCTTTCATTTGACGTGAATGTTAGAGTTCTTGCAATATGACATTTGCAAAAAGCAAAATAATTATTAATGATCATCTGAAGATAACTGCTTAATGTCTGTAGTAGCCTCATACAGACATAATGTTGACCATATGCTTAGAAAAGATGAAGAAGATGAAGCGGGAAAACATTTCTCAAAGATGGCCTTACTTTGAAAGCAACCACAACACATAGCTACAGCTGTGCTATAATGCATGAGCTCCTTAGTCTAAAGCCAGGCTGGACTGCTACACTTATAATGGGATAAAGGACAGCAAACTTTTTTATTTAATTCCAAGTAGAAACCTTGCTTTCTTGTCTCGCTCCTTTGTCTTAATGTGAATGTAGCACAGATGAAAGCACTCTTGAAAGATCTGTGCCATTACTTGAAAGCAGAGGTAAAAAGAACCATCTGCCTCAGTCTCTTTTTGCCTTCTGAAATTCATTGGTAATTACTAGTATCATAGGTTCTTTGAGTCAGGCTTCAGACTTAGATTTGATATAAGAAATTTACCTTTGTTTTCCTCACTACAATTCTTTATGTCAAAGTAACTCACAGATGGTGCAGTAATGTTTTCATATTCCTGTAGTGTCTAACTTAGAGCCAAAATTGTTCCTAAGAAAAGTTATGAACCTACATTTCAAACTTATTAGAACAGAACTTCTTTGCCAACTCCATTAAGTTCTTTAAATCAGGTCCATAATTAAAGTCAAAGACATGTCTACACATTCCTTCAGAGACTGTCAGTTATTTCTCCCAGTGTGAGTCAGTAGTTGCATTATAGATTTATGCTGTACAAAGTTACTGTATTAGGTGGTCATATATTTATTGACTTTATGTCTACATGGAAGAACTGAAGGCTATTACACTTATTAAAGTGCAGCAGAAGAAATGAAAGCAGTTTGACCACTCTTTCACAGAACTTGTGTTATCTCTTCACCTTATACGGAGTATATCCTTTGAATTAAAGTGTCTCTCAGCTGGATGATAACATTTATTGGCAGCCGTCACAAACTGCAGGCAAGAACCAAACAGAAGAGTTACATTACCCACTTACACATTCTTCATCTTTGGCTTTTGTCTTCTCTATTTTTGTTATAGATATATAGATTTAGCATAACAATTTATTCTAGATTGTTCAGAAACCAGATGATATGCATTGCCCCCGTCTAATATACTACCAGGCTAATGAGACAAAAACAAGCTGTTATGGTAAACATTCTGGTGGTATCTGCACCAAACTGCTACAACCACCTAAACCAAATTCATGAAGTAAAGTAATGGCTAATTTCCAGATAGGCAAACAGACAACGAGGATAATTCTTAGTACATCATCCAGTCATTTAGCACTTCAGTAACTTTTAAGTTACTATGACTTTTATTGCCTGTCCTAAAACTGCATTATATTAATAGATATCATTTTGACTGTGCAGAAGATTTGAAAAAGAGAAATTAAGTAACAAACTGCATGCTACAGCACTACTGGGGGACAGTTCAGTCTTTCATCCTTTGGAGAGCAATGGAAATGAAAAAAAAGAGTTAAATAGTTCATCAAAGATCAAAGTCAATATTAGATACAGAGTTAAAAATCAAAATTTGGAGAGTTTATTTTACTTCTACTTGCAATTAATTCTAATTTTTATGTATTTTTTAATCAAACTCTATGTTTCCATTAAAATCAGATCCAGTTTACACTTCATTTTTCATATTTCCCTAAATTTTACTAAGCATTCAAGCTTTAAAATTTACTTTTCAATCTTTTTAATAAATATTTTAAATTAATAAATAATTAAAAATATTCTTCAGGCAAAGTGGTATTTTGAGTGGTCAGATATTGAATGAAACTCTCAGTTTTTAGTACTGAAGTTGAAGTTGTGCGTACTTTGAAAGCTCAGTGAATGTATTATAGCTAGTAGCATAGTCAGCTAACATATATTACAACGAAAGCAGGAGCCAAAAAATATAAGTACGTATATTTATATATATAAAACATTTTTGACTTGATGCACTTGACTTGTGTAACTGGAGTTGAGTTAATGATAGTACACCAGTGTAAGCCATCAGATCACGCCTTTCTCCATGTTTTCAGTAAACAGAAGTTTGTTACTCATGTAGATTGTAATAGGATCATTTCTAGTTTAAAAACTAGCTTTTAACAGTTGATGTGGAAAACCTCCATATGAAGGCACTTTCAAAACTATGTTCATTCTGATTTTCAAGAACAAAAGAGAATGTGAAAAAGACATGCTGAATCAAATTAATACTTTAACATGGTGGAAATCCTTTTCCCTACCTTTCTGCCCCATGTCACACCTCTTGAATTGTGTCCTTGCTCAGAAAGGGCATGTTGGGGACAGAGATAATTGTTTTTGTAAAATTAATTCTTTATTAATTCTTTTGCAAAGATGAAAGTATAACTAGGGGAGTATCAGCACCTGCTATGCCTCAGGTGCACAACAGCAAGCTCAACAAGAAATATAACACTTGTTGTATTGAACCCAATTCCGAATAGCGCTTGTAAGTGTCTTTATTATGTCAAAGCAACTCTGGCTGCAGCACTTTAGGATTGGTATAGTTGTTACCCAAGACTTAAGTATATTACGAGAAGTGTCATTTTCCATCCGAATTAATTAATTTACTCATCTATAAACCCCTACTCTCCAAGAGCTTAGAATTACTTCTAAATTATGGCGGTTTAAATTCTTCAAATTTGCTATTATATTACTGTATAGAAAAAATATTTTATACTTTTTATTAATTTCAACTTCTAATTTATTAATGCATAATGAAAATGAATAAATTATCAGTAGAAATTAATGAAAAGTGATACATTATCTACAGAATTTTAAAAATAGCTCTCAGAATTTAAATATTCTATAACCTCACTGTAATACTATGGAATGGCTTTAACAGGCCATTCTGTTCTGTTAAACTGTATGTTTAATTTTTAAAAGAAATATCTCACATGAGCATAAAGAAAGAAGTTAAGAAACTTCTCAAGCCAATACTCAAAGAAGAGAGAATGTTTCTCTTTCTCTTGAATAAGCAGTTTGGAATTATATGCATTTAATATACTATTGTTTGCAGATAACTCAGGTCTCTGAAAGAAGCTTTCCATTTTAACTAACAAATTCACCTGTTTTTTGTTACAGAATGAAGACTACTTAAGAAAGCTGTTCAGAGAAATTACTTTAAAAGCTATATTTCTACTGTCAGAGTGCTTCATCATAAAATATCATATTGTCAGTAGAAGCTCAGGCCAGTTACCTGAAGTAATGTTGATACTGTCTGTGGTGCAGAAAAGTTGTTGGATGGACCAGAACAACTGATCAAGCAGTTTGTAGGAATTAAGATATAATTAAGTCAAAATAGCTGAAATCCTCACCTCACTTTACAAGGTAAGACTGAGAGGACTACATAGCTCCATGTGATTGATCTGAAACTCTCTGAAAGAAAGAAATATAAATAACTTCCCTAAAACCTGTGTCATGTACTAGGTAAGTACATTTCAAATATTTGGCATCACTCTGCTGGTGCAGTACATCTGGAGAAATAATTTTTTTCTTAATATGTTCGGTTTCTACTTGCCTGAAACAGTCTTAACATCTTCAACCTCAAAATATAAATATTTTTCAGAACCTAGCATCTTCTTGCTGAATCTGAGGGTATATTTGATAGGATAAGTTAATTCACCATGTAATCTTTAAAAAAAAAGAATATTTTGAAAGAACGGTTCTTTCAGCAATCATATGATCAGGTGAAACTATCAACATTAATAAATAATAATTATTGTTAGAACTTGGATTCCCATCCAAGAATAGTAACACATAGCAGGTCCTTTGGTTTGAATGGGATAAATGTGCGTTGCAGACAGTGAAAATTTTATTTATAAATAAAACAGGGAACTATTTTTGTCTTTCCTTTATTGTTTTTTCCAATAAATTGTGAGATAAAGAATAAAACAGGAAGTTTTTATTTTTCATCCTAATTGAGTTTAGTGGTTGGGTTGCATATGCCTTATCATGTGTAAATGTATCAGTAAAGAGTGTCAGCAGTTAGGTTGCTGAAAACTGTCAAACCATTGCAAAACGACCTTTCAATTTCCCAGCGCTGCCATGAGAAGACTTCTGCCTGAAGGAAACACTACAATCTCTTTATCCAAGCTTGGAAATCCTATCAGACCAGGAGAACTGAGCACTGTTAGAACAATTATTTCTATGGTTTAATATTCGTTGCCTAAGCCTCATAGGTGTTCTCTAAAAAGGCCTTTGCTTTGATAAATGACCGTAGTTGAGTTTCGTATCAGCACTCTTAACTGGGAAGTAACAATATAATGATGTAAGTAAATGTTGCTATACTCTAACCATCATGAAAGTACAGAAGTTTGGGGGGTTTTTTAAGTATCAGACAACAACATCTCTTTCCAACAGTCTCAGTCAAATATATGATCAATAGCTTTGAAGGAAGTTACACTTCTTAAAGGTGGAAAACTATTGAAGCTTTCATGCTTAGCTAAAATATAGTTGTGATAAATGCTAAAATATAGTTGTGATAAATGCAAAGATAAAAGTATGTTAGTATACAAGAAAGTATAATAAAGGATTTACAAGGAAGTATATCAAAAGATTTTGACCTGCTATACCATTTTAAGTATAAGTAGTTAAGTATATTAAGTAGTTAATATGGTTTTGCCCAAACAACATTTTTATAGGTCTAATAAGTGCAAAATAAGAATCTAATTAAATTCCTTGAGTAACCAGTTCTATTGATTTATTTAAAGTTGTTAATAAGAACACAGTAGCTGCCATACCAGGATATCTGCAAGATGCCAAAATGTTAAGTTTTGTATCTCCTATATTTCTTGTAGGATTGCAAACTGAGGTACATTATATCTTTATCTCTTATGTCAGTCTGAATTAGTTTATTGATCTGTATTTGAGTTCATTTTAGAACTCTATTTCTGCTTTTTCCCTGGAGTGTTAAATGTTTTCATCCAGAATATAAAAAATATTAACGTTAAAGGGCATTATATCTGTTTTACTGCACCACCATCTATTTGGTATGTCTCCTTGTATTCTATATGAACTATAGCCACTGCTATGTAACAAAATATTAGTGTCATTAGATAATATCATGAAATGACTTTTAATTAAGCAATAATGTGAACCAATTATTGTTTTGAAATTCATATAGAATCGCTTCATGTAATTTACATTTAATACTATATAGAATATGATATGAGGTATCTACTTGATTAATGCTTCTTGAGCACATTATTTCTAATGATGGTCAAAGTTTTAATGAATTAATTTGACCATCATTATGGGTAATGTGCTGGAGACACATTAATCTAAGTGATATCCTATCATATCTTATGCAGAACTAATTCATCTGAATGGGAATTTGGCAAATTAATTTTGGTTCCAATATGGGAAAGGAATTGTTGCCCAATTTTGAATCAAAAAAGTGAATGCAGTCTGGTATACATTTTTTGTTAGGAGTTTATGAATTTGGGAGGATATTTCTAGCAGATAATATAGTTATATTCCTTCAAGTGTACAAGTGTAAGAAAATGTATGAGGCTATGAATTTTAATGTGCAATAAATTATTCTTTCCCTAAGACTGGAAAAAATCTGCAGATTACAAAAGATAACTGTGTCTCCAATTATGCAACTATTTCCAAATCATAAATAATCCTGCAAGTGTGGTATTCAAATCAGAAAGTGATAACCTGATTTAGAATTGTCTCCTGAATTAATGGTCTAACATAAGGTTCTGTTTCCATTGTTTCCAGCAGATTGAGATGTTTCAGCTATTAACTAGCTAACGGTATGTTAGATTTTCACAAGTTCACAATCATCATGGGCTTTCAGCTCAGAAAATGCACTGCTACTCAAACCAAACGTGCCTATCATGCCTATATTTGTGAGCATGAAAATGTAAAATTACAGCAGACATTTAGCTGAGATACAAGTTTATCACCCTGCCCTGTATCAACATAATAAAGGAAAGATAGGAAGATAATCGCTCATGTTTTTAACTGCCAAGAAGAAAGTTGTTCCCAAAGCTGTTTGAAATGTGCCCAACCTAATAATGTCCTTCTTCTCAGAAGATGTAGAAAGCTAATTCTATATATGGGCATCTATTGTCAGAGTTCTTTTCTCTCAGGCTCTTTCCTTACTGTAGACTATATTAAATATATATTCAGAAAGCTTTTACTTTCAAAAAGCCTTTTATACACCAGAAAGTGAAGAGCCAATACAGAAATGTTTCCTGCTTGTTTCCCACAATAATAATAATTCTGCTCTGAAGTTCATAGAAGCAAGAATGTTTACAAAGAGAATTAAAGAACAGTAATAAAGTGGAAATGTTAATAAATATTAGTAAAATGGGGAAGGTAGTTTAAAGAATTAATTTTTATCAAAAGCAATAGTGTATGTCCACAGATGGCTGCTGTTCAACCACAGCTTCACAGCTGTCAAGCTTTTGAAATGTACACTCAAATGTCGTTGTTACCACATTCAGTATTTACTGGTACTTAATCAGTTTCACGGAAAAATATCTTAAGTTTTGAATTTATTGTCAAAAATAACAAAACGTATTACAGATCCTTCTCTATGGTCTCTTTGAGTTTTAGATATTGAGACCAGAGTTTCAGCACTTCATCCTTACCCACAGTAATCTTTATTTTAATACCTTTAATATAGCTACTTTATTTTTTAGGAATTTTTATTATGTGATTTTGACATATTGTTCTACTATTCTTATTTCTGTATGTTAATTTATGCAATACATGTTTTATCAAACAATCAGGACTTCTGCTAGGAGAAATTGATTTATCAACTCTGCAAAACACTTTTGTCACCTAAAGAATATGGTATTCAGTTTTACCAAACATGTAAAAGGTCTTCCATTTTGTCTTGTTATAAATCATATTATTGCTTCACAGTAGCTTGTTATTTAAAGAACTTATTTTCTATCAGAAGATATGCAGACAAAATAAATTTTTGAATAGCTAAAGATACAAATGATAATGCATTACAAGTCCCAAACATTTTCATTGTATATGCTGTAGTAATAATATAAAAATTACATTATAAACCCCTCCAAAGTCCCTTTAAAAAGCTATTATCTCATCAGATGTATAGAATAATAAGGTCTAGTAAAAGGTTTTCTTTCTCTTGTAGAAATTGAAATGAATCAAAAGGAAGAAAAGTTTTGAGAATGTCTTTACTGAAACACATTTTCAAAATATAATTATACTTTATTGAAGCTAATGTTCTTTAAATATAGATTTCTATAAAAAGTCATTTTAAAGAAAAGTCATTTTTAAAATATCAAAATCTGATGGGGATGGTCCTTCCAGATCTATGGCATATTTTCTATGAGGGATATGTATACTTTATTTCATAACTTTTTTGTAATATACTATTATTATTTTAATAATTAAAACCATTTAAATACAATTTTAACGTTTTAATGTATGAAGTAGAATAATGTGTCATTTGCTCTTATTTCAAAATCAGTGATGGCCTAATATCAAATAGTTTTATTACCATGCAAAATGGAGCAAACTTAAACTAGATATTTCAACCAATATTAAACAGAAGTAACTTCTAAAAGTTATTTAACAAATTATGTGAGATGTTCAACACTAACCTACCTCTTAGAATATATTAAGGTTGATAGTTCATAATTTAGATATTATACCTGAGAAAATAATATAAAATCCCCTGGATTTTGTAAAATCTTGAAAATTCAAACAAAAATTTTAAATGACAAAAATGAGTTTTGAAGTCCTGAAATAAGAGTCTTAAAATCCAAAATATATGTTTTAAATTGCAGACTCTTCACAATTTTCAGCTTAAACAAGTATTGAAAAATTCCTTTTTTTTTCTGAACAAGAATAAATTACAATGCTAAAATGTCAACTTAGTCTTGAAAACTGGTATCTTAGCTTTCTGTCAACTGTAATATTTTGACTACATTCTTTTTGAATGAGTAACACTTTACAGAATCATGCCAAATCCATACTAAGTCTCTGTTATCTTGATAAAATATTTGAAGATTTTTTTTCAAAATACACTTGATCCCATTTATTTATTCCGGGTTGATTTCTTTTTTTAAAAAAAAAAAAAAAAAAAAAAAAAAAAAGTTTTTTGTTTTTTTTAACTTCTAGCCAGCCAATAAATCCATTTCAGACACTTTTAATTTCTATCAAAATAATACCGTGCCTGTCTCTTGAGCGCTTCACAGAATTTTCTCCAAAACCTTAAACCTTTTGAATGGTCATTCTTTTCTGTTTTTCTGGGCAAGAATGAAGATTATAACTGGTAAATTATCACCATCTGAGTACTGAAATGTGAACTGTTTTTTTTTTTTTTTTTTTTTTTTTTTAATCTTTCCTCTCCTCTTCATTTTTAACATCTCAATCATGACCTGCTGAAGTGTGGAAATTCTGTTTCAAAGATGAAGTGGTCACTGTTTAAAGTGTCTTCAAAAAAAGTTCTGGTCTTTATTTATAGATGAGGAGTTTCAGGAATTCAGCAGAAAAGTTTAGTCAGTTCAGCAGATAGGATTTTTGAAGGACTATTTGGATGGAGCGTAGCAAAGATCTTGTCTGTGACCCTGGCAGCTTTAATGTTGATAGAATAGTATCCTACCAAGGCTGTACGTGATCTAAGTAAGACAGAGCAGAAGATGAACTGAATCAACATTATTCTTAACTCCTGGTATAGATATGAAGTTCAAGAAATCCCTTGAACTCTTGAGCATCATTTAATTAATATCTTTGGCAACAAAAAGAGAAGGACCGAACAGGCAGTGATTGTCTCTGTAAAGAAAGACCTACTTCATTTCAGGGGAAGAGAAGGGAAAAAAAACAACAGGTAAAAGAAGTAGCAGAATAAATTAAAGTTTTAGGGCAACTGTAATTTTGGTATTTTGAAACATCAAGTTCTTGATATTGCAATTATAGTAACATTCCTCTACCACCAGTGCACATCCCTGGCTGACTGTATATTGCAAAGGACACAGTGGCAAAGGACAATGTAATGAGTGTCTATATCTTGTATTTCTCCCTTTAGACCTCAATGCAACATGTTTGGGATGGAATATTAGCTGTATTGAAACAACAGACTATACTTTCACAGTTTTAGAACAGTCTGGGGTCCATGTGCGGAGGACAAAAATCTGAAATACCAACCTTACTAGTTCAGGTAACTCCTCACTTACTGTTTCTAGGAACACTAACCTCTGTACTTCCCACACCAGCTTTGTCAGTGAATCTTAGTAAATTCCTTCAACAGAATTTACACTTTACTGTGTAAAAAGAAAATGTGTGTTTTCTCTTATATCGATATATATAGGACAATCAAGCTACTTGGAAGTTGTATAAGGCTCTGCTTTGTAAAATTCATAAATAGAATAACTCAGAGGAGGAAGTACACAATTTGTGGACTTCATAGTATACTGCAGTAATATATTTTATATAAGAGCATCAAGATTTCTGTCTTTTCCAGTCTCCCTGTCCTCCTTCACTAGAGAAGGAGAAACTCTCACTGTATCTTGCTGTCCACCCTCACCATGAGATTAATGGCATTGTCTCTTTACCCCTTCCCTTTCTATGCATTGATGATAACTTCTTGTCACAAATGGTGGAGGAGTCTACAAGGAAGGGTGTCCTGCTGGATCTTGTCCTTACCAACAGAGAAGGACTGGTTAGAGATGTGAAAGCTGGGGGCAGCCTTGGCTGCAGTGACCATGAGATGGTGGAGTTCAGGATGCTGCAGGAAAGAAGTAAGGCAACAAGCAGGATTGCAACCCTGGACTTCAGCAGAGCAGACTTTGGGCTCTTCAGAGACCTAATTGGTGGAATCTCATGGGTTAAGGCCCTAGAAGGAAGGGGGGTCCAGGAGAGCTGGCTAATATTCAAACATCAATTCCTCCAAGCTCAAGAGTGGTGCATCCCTATGAGTAAGAAGTGCAGCAAAGTGGCAGGAGACCTGCGTGGCTGAGCAAGGAGCTCTTGGCCAAATTCAGACAGAAGAAGAAAATACACAGACTGTGGAAGAGGGGACAGGCTACTTGGGAGAATTATAGGAATGCAGTCAGAGTATGTAGAGATGTGGCGAGGAAGGCTAAGGTCCAGTTGAAATTGAGTCTGGCAAGGGATGTTAAGGACAACAGGAAGGGCTTCTTCAAATGCATCAGCAGCAAGAGGAGGACTAGGGCAAATGTGGGCCCAGTACTGAATGGGGCGGGGCCCTGGTGACAAGGGATACAGAGAAGGCACTGAATGCCTTCTTTGCTTCAGTCTTCACTGCTAAGGCCAGCCCTCAGGAATCCTGTAGCCTTGACGTGAGGGAGAAAGTCCAGAGAAGGGAAGACTTTCCTTTGGTTGAGGAGGATAGGATTAGAGACCTTCTAGGCAAACCTGACATCCACAAATCCATGGGCCTGGATGGGATGCACCCATGGGTACTGAGGGAGCTGGTGGATGATGTTGCCAAGCCACTCTCCATCATCTTTGAAAGGTCCTGGAGAACTGGGGAGGTGCCTGAGGACTGGAAGAAAGCCAGTGTCACTCCAGTCTTCAAAAAGGGCAAGAAGGAGGAACCAGACAACTATAGGCCGTTCAGCCTCATCTCCATTCCTGGAAAGGTGATGGAACAGCTCATTCTGGATGTCATCTCCAGACATATGGAGAAGAAGGTGATCAGGAGTAGTCAGCATGGCTTCACCAAGGGGTAATCCTGCTAAACCAATCTGAGAGCCTTCTCTGATGGAATGACTGGCTGGGCAGATGAGGGGAGAGCAGTAGACGTTGTGTACCTTGACTTCAGCAAGGCTCCTAGATAAGCTCAGGAAGTGTGGGTTAGGTGAGTGGACAGTGAAGTGGATTGAGAACTGGCTGAAAGGCAGAGCTCAGAGGGTTGTCATCAGCGATGTGGAGTCCAATTGGAGGCCTGTGGCTAGTGACATCCCCCAGGGCTCAGTACTGGCTCCCATCCTGTTCAATTTCTTCATCAATGACCTGGATGAGGGGATGGAGTGCCTCCTCAGCACGTTTGCTGATGATACCAAGCTGGCAGGAGTGGCTGGCACACCAGAGGGCTGTGCTGCCATTCCGAGAGACCTGGACAGGCTGGAGAGTTGGGCGGAGAGGAACCTCCTGAGGGTCAACAAGGGCAAGTGCAGAGTCCTGCACCTAGGGAGGAATAACCTTAAGCATCAAGACAAGCTGGGGGCTGACCTTCTGGAGAGCAGCTCTGCAGAGAAGGACCTGGGAGTGCTGGTGGACAACAAGGTGACCATGAGCCAGCAATGTGGCCTTGTGGCTAGGAAGGCCAATGGTCTCCTGGGGTGCATTGGAAAGAGTGTTGCCAGCAGGTGGAGGGAGGTGATCCTGCCCCTCTGCTCAGCCCTGGGGAGGCCTCATCTGGAGTACTGTGTCCAGTTCTGGGCTCACCAGGACAAGAGAAACATGGAGCTACTGGAGAGAGTCCAGCATAGGGCTACGAGGATGATCTGAGGGTTGGAGCACCTGCCCTGCGAGGAACGGCTGCGAGAGCTGGGCCTCTTCAGCCTGGGGAAGAGAAGCCTGAGGGGGGATCTTATCAATGTGTAGAAGCAGCTGAAAGGGAGGTCAAGGGGGATGGGGACAAACTCTTTTCTGTTGTCCCATGTGACAAGGACAAGAGGCAATGGGCAGAAATTGAAGCACAGGAAGTTCTGCCTGACCGTGAGGGGGAATTTCTTCTCTGTGAGAGTGACGGAGCACTGGCCCAGGTTGCCCAGAGAGGTTGTGGAGTCTCCTCTGGAAATATTCAAATCCCACTTGAAGGCAACCCTGTCTAGTGTGTTCTAGGTGACCCTGCTGAGCAAGGAGTTTGGACTAGATGATTTCCAAAGGTCCCTTCCAACCTTACTGATTCTATGATTCAATTATTCCTTCCAGTATCCTGTTGCAAGCTGTTATTGTGTTGTTCTTCCCCCCCCTTCCAGAAACTCCAGTGGGATTCTGAAGCTGCTGCACATCTTAAACCCATTGAGCTAGGCATAGACTTGGCAGACTTTAATTTTGACCTTCATCTTGAGTAGTGCCGTATCTCACATGTGGCAGTGTGTGTGTATGTATATATATATATATGTTACATACACCCTCCAAATATTCACATGCACACATTCCTAAAGAGCTTAGGAAACTAAATTAATACACATATGTATCTGCATTCTAAAAATCTTACAGCATAGGAATACCTAGTCTTTAGAAAAGTATCTTTATTAAAGCATTTGAGTTTATTAACAATTTCCTCTTCTAGTAATTCTTGCAGGAACTTGCTAAAGAACTGCAATGAATCTGTACCCAGCTTCGTTCAAGCACAAGGATAATGTGATTTCTAGTGTTACTTTTCCTTTACTTTTTAATTTAGAAAGTAAATGGTTTCTCATGATTATAAAAAGTAGTATTCATTTTTAAACTTATATCTCTCTATATTTACTTACTGCTAATATATGTTTTATTTTTTCAATTTACTTATCTGTGAAGAAATTTAGGTTAATCCACTTTCCCAATAGTCAGGAAAAATACAAAAATACCACTTTCTGCAAAGTCTATCAGACGAATCTAAGCCTTATCGTTAACCTAGGACCTTTTTCTTTAATCTTTTGTTTGTTACTTATTATATGATCTGCCTACGGAAGTTTCTGGGCAGAGGAAGGCGCTCTGTTTGCCTTGCCTTGGGTGCTTGCAGGATAATCCTGCTGGAGCCTGCAGTGAGAAGTGAACTGAGCTTTCCCAAATTCAGAAAGTTGGGGTGCTTGGGGTGCTTGCCTCAAGGAAAAGGCACAAGCTGGTGCACCTTAAAACTCTGGGTACCAGGATTCCATCACAGCATCAAGAGTCCATGTTAATGCATCAAAGGCGTATACACTCTATAAATAATTTAGACAGCAATATCACAATGCTTTTAGGAGTACAACTTATTTACTATTATTTGTACTTTTGATTACTAACATTTTTTTTGCTCTCGGATCTTCATTTCAAAGTTAGTGGAAAGTAGAAAAAGTAGAAAAAGCAAGGAAAAAATTGCACTTCTTCTCATATGTTTATTGAAAAATAAAATTACACAGCAACCAGTTCTAAAAATTAGCAATATTTTTTTGTGTACAGACTTGTTCTCAAAAAGACTAATCCTCATAAAAAGTGAGAATGTGTATTTTATTTTCACATAAACGAAGAGTCATTTAAGAAAAACAGCTGTGTGAGGAGAAAAGTATATGAACAATTCTACAATATATGTATCATTCAATTATTAAGAACGTATGAGAAAGTATACAGATAAGGTTATAAGTAATACTCTTCATATGTTAAAATAACAAAATTTCTACTTGAGTAGGACTAAACTAGCTGTTTCCAGATGAATTCTTATCAGCTGGTCAAACTCTGGAACACATACCAACACAAATGAACTTCTAGAGAAATGTTTTGTACATTATAACCTTCAGTGACTGGATAGTACAGTGAGGGGAAGAGTATATAAAAATCTTTAAAACAGGGAGTAGAGATGGAGAAAGGACATGAGCAGGAATCTAATTAAGGCAGCTTGTGGCAGCCAATAAAATAAAGACTTCTAAGCCATAGACAGAGGGAGAATTCTCAAAACAGGGTCAGGTCGTAAACTGATATAACATTGACTTTGGAACTTGAAATGAATCGTTCTTCCACTTCATTCAACTAAAGAGTACAAAGATAACAAATTTAAACATCAACATGGTGAAACTCTTAAAGGGTCAGGAAGCATCCAAGACAGAGTAGCTGACATACCATCAAAATCTACAGAGACCTCTTGACTTGTCTTATTCTAGTGTCATTAGAAAGTAGAATGTGAGATAATACCTGACTCATTTCCTCTTAAAACTCTGAGTAATGAACTTTAACTAAAATGTTTAGCAATTACCAAACAAAAATTGTTTTCTGTTAGAAATTAAAGTTGAATTTAAATTTAAGGGAAACTTGGAATTTCATCAACTTCTTCATGCCTTTGTTCGAATAGCAGTGAACTGAAAATAGTAGGAGAATATTTAAAAAGGGACTGTAAGTTTTGATTCAAGTCTAACACTTTATTCTGTCATGTCTGCTAATGCTGAGCACTAGCTTGTCTAAAAGTTAGGTTGGTGATATAGATTTAATGTGAGCATCAACATCCACTGAAATTTTCACATGATAAGTTGTATTTGGTATTAATTCATGATTCATCAGTCTTTAAGTGATATTGACTTACTAAAAAGATGTGAGATTCATCATTTTGTTCTGGAAATCTTTTCCTATAGAAAATTTAGCTTTGTGAACTGGGCATATGTAAAGAGATATTTAAAATTCAGTCAATTTTTATCTATTTATTATGCATATGTTTTTATAGACAGATTGACAGACATACATAAACTCATTTTAGAAGGTGGTTATTGTGTTTTGCGTTTATCTGCTAACATTGTCAAGCTGCTGCCATCATACACTGCTGCTAAGTACATTTCCCTCTAAAAAGCTAAATAATTGATGTTGTAAAATCTGGCTGAATTGGAAACTTATGACTTTTTCAGTTCAGCATTCCCTTTTCATAAATACTTCCAAGCCCTACAAAGGAATGTACCTACAATATTCAAGCAATGGGCACTACCAAACAATCAAGCTCTTATTTTCTTGTGCTTGTGAACAGGAAGCATTTGCAGCCTGACCTACTTGCCTATGACAGATAGGGGGGTCTTGCTCCTCCGATGGGTATGCATTGCTCAGTAAAGAGCCAAAAATCTGAGATCACAGCACTGGTGAGGGAGAATACAGAACTGGGATTGACAGAAGGCTTACATACCCCGAGTCTCAACATTTTTCTTGATTGCAGGCTGATGCACAGGAAGAATTCTCTAAAGCATTTTTAGTCAAGTTGGCTTAGGAAAGGGAAGCAATCTCCCGCAGAAACAGCATGGAACTTTATCTGCACTGATCTCCGTTGCTTTTTCAGCGAGATTGTGCAGCCTGCAATGTAGGTTCTCTCTGCCAGCTCCATTTGGATCAAAACAACTGAAGAACTCATTTAACAGACTAATGCTAATTACCAACAAAGGGGGAAAAAGAATCCAGACACTTTTCTAAAGTGGAGGACTTGTAAACAGGATAATTGACCTTTGTTCAGATGTATAACCCTGCTTTCTCGTATTCTAATAGCTAGACATCTTGTTTACTTAGATAATAACATAAACCAGATTTCATAACAGTGCATCTGAGTGGCCTAAGCAAACAGATGAATGCTGAACTAAAACATAGACGAACAAGTAATGAATAGATGAACTAAAGAATACACTTGTTATTCCTCATGTCCTTTTGCAAAAGAAATTATTTGGTCTCTTTCACTATCGCTTATCATTTACTCTTTCCAACCAGCTATCTGATAAAATGATTGGCTTATGGGACCAATATTTTGGGTAAAACATTTTCCCTATCATTCACATTATTCTTAAATTCCTTCAGAACAGGCAGAAGTTTACAATCAGGGAACAGTGACTTGTTTCTCTTTGTCATTTTGTTGTGACATATATTCTTTTAATTTCTTCTGATATTGTCATATTTAGCATTAAAGAGGAATAATGTTGAGACATACATTTATCTCCTGATGAGAAGTCATGAAAATTAATCACAATGTCATTACCTTCCTTCCTTCATTATCCCCTATACTTTGTAATATATGGAATCTGCTGGTCCTGGAAGCAGGAAGCCTGGGGTAGTTCTGAAGAACTTTTATGCTTATGACTCTTTTCTTTAAATTCCCTTTTATCTCTTCTAATTTTCATTTAGTCTTTGTATGTCACAGTTTATCGGCTCATTCTAATGGTTTTGCTCAACCTATATTTTCATTTAAAAAAGAAATGGGCTTGGACTTATAGAATACTGTTTTTCATCTTATACTTAAGATCTTTTTTCATACTGCCTTTTTACTTCTTTTACATAGAATGCTACTTAGATATGAGAAGGTCTCATGTGAAGTGTACATTTTAGATTTATGATAATTGGTATACATGTTCACAGCTATTATTTCTTCTGAGTCTTAAAAAAAGTCAGAGGGAAGAGGACGAATCAACATTGGAAGCTTAATGGTATGTGTAATTACTACTATTTTCTTACCTGTTCAGGACTTAACTATTGGACTATTTTACCTAAAAATTGATGCCCACACACACTATATAGATATAGATATATAAGTAGATATAGATAAAATACACACATACATACACACATATAAAATCTCTTCCTGAGGCAGTTTGTTCAGTGCATTCACAAAAACCAATTAAGGTGTTCATAAATTTTACTAACATAGATAACATATCAATAAAATGAGAAAGTATTCAGGTGAAATTGTTCATAGCTTTCACATTTCTATCATTTGACTATTTTAAGTGATGTACTAAATATTACATACTTTTACAGAGGAAGAAATTTGTTTGTTTAGGCTACCCTTAGCTTTCTCATATATGAAATATTACAGTGCTGTAGAGCCAAGTGACAGGGTTTTCAACAAAGGAAAAAAACAGCCTTAGTTTGCAAAACTTTTGAAAGTACAGACATAATACAGCAAGACTATTTTCATTGTAAATTTTTAATTTACTTATGATCAGACAATGAAATTCTGGTTGTGTCTTCAGCTGCATAAGTGTAGTTTTTATTGTGCAGAAATGTATATATCATACATATATTTTAGAAAATATAGATAATGATAGCCATTTTTATGGATAACTACTTATAATAAAATATTTTTAATGAGTTATTGCTACTGCTGATCCAGAGTTTCTGTGTGCTAATTATACTGATCAACTCTTCTGTCATTCCTAAATGTACAATTTAAAACTGCCTATGTTAGCTACTGGACTGAATGAAACCTGGGTTCCTTACTCGGTTAATTTAATTAAATGACATTAATTAATGGCACTTCCCACACCTGCCTTCACAGTCTAAACTAGTTTCCAGGTGATTTGTTATCCTATGTTGATGGGATACTTTTATGCCGTCAAGAGCTACTCTTACTTTTCCAAGTAAGGTAAGAGATAAGATCCCACAGGACAGCACTTCACTGCCCATTTTTTAGAACTCAGGATATTAATACTCCCAAGAAGAAGATAACAAGGATGTTAGATTTCTTTTCTCCAGGGACCAAGGAAAAAAATGTTATGGAGATGGATTTTTTTCTTTTTTTTCGTCCTAGTTACAATAATCTCTGTCTGAAAAAAATATGAGAAAAATGTGTTAAAATCTGAAACTGCACTGATGTACCTGAATAGCTTTATGGACTGTTAGTGAAATTAGTCCCAAATCATTTCAACACCAAGAATTTGGTGTATGGTTTATCTGTTATTTGTAGTATAATGCTGACTTGTGTCTGAGTGTTAAGTGACCATAAGTTATTGACATTAGACTTTGAATGAGAATGTCATATTTTCATCTTGAGTTGCTCTATGTTTCAAATTATATGGGAAAGAAAATAAATTCTTGTAATACTAAGAGTTTTATTAACTAAAGAAACTTAATTAGCCAAGGTCAAAACCTTTAGAGGGATCAAATAAGTGAAAACTGAGATCATGACAAAAAATTCCCAAACCAAATAAAAAAAGTTAAGGAATAAAATCTGAGCCATACAACTTGCAGCTCTAACTATCTAAGGTAATGATGCTTGACAGAGAATTAATTGCACATTTTCGTTATATAAAAAATATTTAACCAACAGCCTTTTTTACCATTACTCTAACACTACAAAGAAGGTAAACAAATCAAATTTAAGAGACCTTTTTTGATAATTTAATCAACAATACTAGATTATTGTGATAGCCTATATCATTTCACCTACAAGGGTTTTGCTTTTTCTAAAACATGATGAATATCTTCTGGAGGACCCCTATCATAGCGTGAAAGTGATTTTTGAGATGTAATCATACAGATAGCAAGAAACTTTGAATCACACTCAAGTTCAGAGAAAAAATTGTGAGTACTGTGCAGAAGTTAGAATACTGAAGCAAAATAAAAAATTAATAAAAAAAAAGAAGTTATCATTTCAAGTATATAGTCCATACACTATGAATTATATACATATTTTTATAGTTTTTTGTCAAAGGGAATACACTTATGAAAATCAGAGTTGAACTGATCAAAGATTGCATGTCAACGCTTGATGTTTACCATTACTTTTCACTGCATGCAATGCTTTGGGACTTATCTGTCATAGGTATTCATTTTCCCCTTTTCAAATTTTTTGTTGCAAAAAGACACAATCTCTTAGTGTAGAAAACCATCTTTTGTTTATATAAAGAACTGAACGAAAAAAATTTCAGAAAGCATCACAGACTACTTCATGATATTTTCTCAGTAAAAAGAAAGCTAGTTGAAGTTGTCTCCAAAAGCATGTTACATAGCACTGAATCTTTTGGAAGAAAAAAAACCAGCGCTACCAGCAGTGCAAAATTACTGCATCGTAATGAAATAACCCTTCTATTTCCTTTTTTGACAGAGGTTCTTGTGGATAGTATGAATTCAAGGGTGTACCTTGTATTGCGTAACCACATCATATGAATTGTTCCTGTAAATATGGAAATATGATGAATGAAAATATAAGAATGACTCTAAAGCTGAAGTTAAGGTTTGAGTATCAACAGTTTGGTGGGAGACCTAAAAAACATTTCAAGTAGAATCCAAGAAGAGACTTCCTAGAGAGCTGTTTTGTGTTTATACTGAAAAGATAAAAGAAAATATTTTTGGAGATGATACATGGCTGGAAAAAAATTAAGCACATTAAATGGCAGTGATACCATTTCAAATTATTCTGATTTTAGAAATAGCACGCGAATCAGTCAAATGAAACTCAGTGAAAACAAACAGGAAATATTGTGCTTGAGAGGAGAAATCAATACAAAATTGAGACTCCTGAAACAGCAATGCTGCAGTAAAGGTTTGGAAAAATATAGAGAAAAACTGCCACATTTCGCAGTACTAAGGTCATAGCTGGAGCACAGTGTTCTCATACTGCTTAGAAGAAAGCTTTGGTTTCAAACATACATTTTTTCTGCAGAGATGGATAGAATCATTTGAGAATTAAAAGTGACGCTATAATAGCCTGGTTTAGACATAACATTAAGAGGTGAAAAGAAAAAAAAATAAAGAAAAAAACCCTTGCTCCTCCAGCGATTATGAAAAGCTGCTTAATACAGGTAACGTAGGGAAAAGTTAGAGAATCTCTCTGTAATTGAAAAATAAAAGAATGGCTTTTTTTTCCATGGATTTCAGATCTGTTCTGCAGGAGGCAAAAGTTGGCAATAATTCTGCTAATGGGAGAAAGATTGTTATTTCTCCTAGTGCTATTCTTACTGCTCAGTAAAAGAAAAGACGTGAGAGAAGCTATGTGTTATATCATAAAACAGAACAAGTTAATTATATCCAAATGAGTCCTTCATTGATAAGAAAACACATATTTTCTCAGAACAACAGGTTGCAAATCAGCTGCTAAAAGTAATCAGAGTACAGGCTCAGAAGATGAGGAGGTGAACCAATATTGAAAGACTATTTCCATTGATTGAGACCTCTTTAAACAAACTCAGGCTTTTTATGCACATTACTCTTGTTTACCCTGGCCTACAGTGCCAGTAATATTTTTTCAAATCCTAAATTTTAATATCCTCTGAGATTTGATAGTACAAACTTGGAAAAGGCAGTATTATAAGTATACTGGTTAAACATAAACAAATTATAAAAATACTTTGTTTGTTCTTCACTGGATTACAATTATTTCAGAAAAAAACACATACTAATATAACACATTTATATCTGCCAGCAATATTCGTGTTTATACATACATAATAGATACAATTAGCTCTTGAAGTATTCAGTAAAACTAGGATAAGCTATGAGCAGACTTGATGTCCTTGTATAAGATAAACACAAACAAAATCAGTCTATGAGCTTGATGTTGCTCCACAGACACAAAGCAGTTTCACCGCTAACTTTGTCAGTGCTGAGACATCCTCTTTAGATAGGATACCTTTATTTAGTCCTACAAAGAAGTTACATGGTTAGCTTTAGATTTGCTGAGTTTAGCTTAAGAAACTACATGATACCAAAATAGTCAAGCTTCTGCTGTCAGTAGTCTGGAGAGGTTCCTTGACTCAGTCAATTTCTTCGGTGCTGCTCTAGTACTAAGAGAGGAGGAGACCCAGTTTGCAAGCCTCATCTGAGTATGGAAAATTGCTAAGCAGATGCACAGCTGCCTCCTACATCTGCCTCTCAGGGACAGCATCAAGAGCAAGAGTTTAAGAGGAAGTGTGATAACTTTAGCTCGGTCTAATTTCAGCTAATTCTTGGAGACTTAAGTCAGCTGACAGATTAATGCACAACCCAGACCCCTCTGAACTGTGCTACAGGGATTAGTTAAGGACCTGTAAAAGGAAGGATGGAGATAAGAGGAGGTAGCTAGGTCGAACAGTTGTAAATGGTTTAACTCTACTTTTGAAAAGCAGAATTGTGTCAGCTACTTACTTGATGGGCTTTCACATGAACAGATCGTGGCTGACAACATCTTATTTGAAACATGATTTTGGCTGATTTTTTGTATCTGCGTTCACATCCCTATTTCTAAATGTGGGTCCAGAGGGCCAGAATTCAAGCACGTGTCTAAAATTTTAAGAAAGCTAGGAACTTACGTCCTAGTATTCATAATGGTTTAAGACACCATGTGAAGTTCGGAAGTTGACTAAGTTGTTGGTAGACGTGGGGATGACAGCTGCTATAGCATGACTAGAGAAGGAAATAGGCTTCCACTTTTGTGTAATGATGCATTTGCATAGCTTCAATAGTACACTTCCACATTTAGCAATAATTAAAATTCATATAAAAATTAATTTTTCTAGAATCTCCTTCAGTTACCATGAAATAGAAGCCGGAAAAGCTGACAGTAGATGCTTTTATATTACTAAAATTGAAAAAGAATGTCATAACTTATATCAATCCAGTTATTGTTCTCCTGTGTTTTGTACTAGTCACAATGCTGCTTGTTTCACAGGAGTTGGGCATTGTTTATGCCAGAATCAATGAGACTAGAATCAGTCCTTATATATGCAAAGTGTAATTAGGAAATCAATCCATATCAGCTTAGAAAACATCTAAAAACTCTGAAATGTGAAAAACAGTAATACTAAAATGACAAGTAAATCTAGTATCATTCTATGCTCCTTTGTGTCAAAGATACAGAATTATGGAACATGTTCTTTCACTATCATTCAAATATATTAATTACTAAATAAATACAAAAGGCAACTGTTTGCAATAGCTTTATTTTCCTAAAATTCACCTATTCTTTTCTATATGCAGTTAGAAGTACCATTCTTGTTTATTACAATTCATTGCCATGTACTGTATATCATACATTATACTGGGTTATTAAATTGCTGAAGCATGCAATACAACAAACTTAATAGATTTTATGCAAATCATTATATAACAAAATAAGAGCAGATGGTCCTCATCACATCAGAATCTTTCCACAACAGTTTCATATTTTGTTTAAATTAAACAAAACATAAAGGTACCACTGTGGCACCTAACTTATTTTAATTTATTCTACCCCACTGTTTTTCTTGCCATTTTCCTATTCCCTTGTACGGCATTAAAATAAAATATTTGCATTAATGTACCTTAGATATTTAGTGATTTACTATTTTTTGAATTGTGCTACAAACCTAAACAGATATTTGTTTATTCCTATTTTTCCATCAGAGGGAACTATATTGCTGTTGATAGAGTATACAATTCATCTCACTGAGTTGCCTAGAGGAGAAAAAGAAAGCTTTACAGTGGGAATCTTAAACTAGTATCTTTTAAGCTCTATTGCTATACATCTGCATAACGTTTCCCTTAAAACTCACTCATTTTGTATTTTCAATGCCACCAGCAGTGTCCAAAGATAAACGATAGAATAAATCAAGCTAAAAGAAGTTATGAAAACAAGAAGTTACCAGAAATAAGGAATTAGGAAAAATAGGAACAATAAAACTATTCTACACTCACAAATGTTATCAACATATCTGAATATGGTATCTCTTATTATCATGTAAAGCAAATATCTTATGAACACCTATATTTATGGTAACAAATGTAGCAACCATGTATGATAAATATCTATGACTTTGAACTTGCACAATAATTATTTTTGTATGAATAAAGCAGAAAATAGATTTTCAAAAGCCATACAAAAATATAATTTTCTGTCCTGTTTTGAATGAAGATACACAATATCTTAGGTTAATCTTTGTTAAGTCTATCATCTTATTCTGTCACATATTGCAACTTTCTCCAGTAAAAAATAAAGCTTTTCTTTCACTGTATTTGTCAATTCAAGAAGTTCTTATTTTTGTATGCTCGCTTACTCTACCCTTTCCATATTTCTGAAAAGCAAGAATGTAATTCAGCAAAATGAAATACTAGGCAGTACATGGAACCCAGTGGAAGTCACTCAGCAAAAGAAAGATCTATACATAGTTGGAAGACGGCTGAAATTCAGTGACTTCTACTACTGGCTTGGAGTTTCTGGACAAACAGTTTTAAACCAGAAGCTCAGCGTGGGAAGACACCCTCTTAGGCTTTTCTATTTGCAATTCTTCCCATGGCATATACAATACGTTGCCTAATTAGAAAATGGAAGTCTTTTTCTATGTTGCTTCATCATCCATCAGATCCGTCCTTCCTTCCTTCACACCCCCTCTCCATCCTTCTCTCCGCGATTTTTCTTTTATTTCCTTTTCTCCTACTTTCTCGTCTCTTCTCTCCTCCCTCCCTCCCTTTCTTCCTCTTTCTTTCTTTTTTTTTTTCTTTCTCTCTCTTTTTTTCTCCTCCAAAACCATTAGCTAAGGAATATACTGTTCCAAAACATATGACCATATAATAATTAAGGAGAGGAGAAAGTCAGCTTTGACTCTAGCTTCAGAGTAGCCCTGATAATGGTCCTACCACTCAAATCAAAATTGTCTAATTTTCTCTTAGTAATAGCACAACTTTGATGCAACTACTTGTGTGAGTTTTCATATCTTATTAGGTTCTTGTCTAAAAATATGTCACGTATAATACTTGGGTTTCTTTTCCATAATTGCAGCATAATTCAAGGATATTTTTCCATAAGCTATATCTCAACATTTCAGGTTTTCTACATCCTACTAGAAAGTGGTGAAGGCCATCACCAACAGAATTAATCAGCACCAGCCACAGAATTTAAATTTTCTTGTTTTCAGGGAAAATAATTATTCTATGCTTTGTCTAATACAAGCGAATAATTAGGAACAAATTTAGGGAAATCACTAATCCCAAGAACTAACTGTGCTGTAAATTCTCCTGAGACTGCACTCTTATTTGCTCTGCCTCACTCTCAGTAGAGACACTGCAGTCCCATTCCAAGGGTACATTTATGTTTAATAGCAAATTAAATTACTTGGTCAACACAGAGCTAACAGCATTGGTAGTAACAGAACAGCAGGATCCGAAATGGAGAAACACATTACCGAATGGTTTTCCTCTCTTAACAGCAGGATAAGTCTACCCCTCGAAGTAGAAGGAAAAGAATGAAATATTCCAAAATTCCTTATGACTTTTCTGCTCCTAAATTCCAGAAAGCGTGCAAATCTGCCTCCAAGCTGGAAGCTGTCCTCTCAGTCTTCAAAAATAATAGTTTTTCTACCCACCTATTACTAATGCTAGATTTTCAAGCTTCTCCTTAACAACTATGTCACTTCAATTATTAGTATCATATTATGAAACAAACCAAAATGTCTGAAGTAGTATAAAACACACTAGGTAATTATATAAAATATTATTTTTTAAATAATTTTTTAAAATGTATTGGGTATATGTGATACTTTGATTAGAATCCTAAATTGCCCCACAACCTTAGCAACACTGTAAAGAATAAGCAATGCCATAGAACGTTACTGTTGCCTCTTCTTGTCAAGAACATGCAATTTTTCAGGGGTTCTTTTGAGCTATAAGAAAAACAGGCACAGCTCAGACTGAGGAATGCTGTATTAAAGGTTGAGAGACATTTTACTGAAGCTCAAAGAAAAAATAATAAAAAAAAGACATCCATTCAGATCAAATAAAGGAATAATTTTATGTCCTTCTGCTCAAACATAGCTGAAAGAATAGGACATACCACTCAAAACTCAGCTGTATAAAAGATTACTCAGAAATATCAACTGTACTAAAGAAGTGATTTAAAGGTGGGCTAGAGTAGGAACGGATTTCATTGCTACTGATTTTTCCTGCATGTTTGAGGAAAATGATAGAAGCACCCTTGAAGTATACTAATCCCAAAGAGCAAGACCTCCATAATATAAAAATAAGCTGAACAGAATTGCGGATGTCTGAAAAAAAAAAGTGTTGTAACTGTAGACAAACTATCTCCTGTCATCTGAGTCCTGCCTTCTGCAGGGAAATGCTTTTTTTATTTATATGGATTCTAAGAAATTATTAATTCCATTACTGACTTGACTAACAACTTGAGCAAAAGTATTATTGCTTCTTTTTCAGGAAGACTGGTAAATCCAAGCTTTTCAAAAACACTGGAAAACAAAGTGCCCTATAGAGCTCATAGCATTTGCAGGTTACATATTACTTGATATAATATGTAATTATGTATTAAATAATAAAAGTTTCTGAAATATCTACAGTATACAAATTTGAAGAAGGCTGATTTTCTCCCAAGAGAAAGGGTTATTAATCAGAAGCTAACCTTCCTCTTCACTGTTGAAGACACAACTCAGTATTTTCCTCTGCTTTCAGAGAAGATGGTGATAAAACTCATCGACTTCAGCTTCGGTAGAGACTGGGAGTATTTCTGAGAATTCCACCTATTTCCATTCCATAGTAATGATTTTACATTTTTATCTTGAATATTTGAAATATGTGCCTCAAAATGACCCACTGCTGAGTCAGATTCTTTGATATTATCCCACAACATTCCTGCTTCTTTTCACTTTACTGCTTTTTTATTTATTCTCCCTGAAATTTTGCAAATTTAAATACTGTAATTTATGTACACAGAAAAGAAAGAAAGAAAACAGACAAGATATGTATATAACAATAAGTAGGTCACATATGCTGAAAATCTTTCTTCAGACCATTCATTCCTTATTTAATTGCCTGCCTCTTGATGTAAGAATCTGTCTTTTGCAGCTACGTAGTCATCCTTCTGCGTTTTTTCTTCACAGGTTGCTGGGACATTTTCCAAGTAATTAGTAAAAGCATAAATAATGGGCAGACTTGTAAATAGGAAATATTTTTTCTGATTCTAGGATTTTATATTTTCTAGGAAAAATGACTTTTTTCAATGGCAAAGGCAGATGACAACCTTTAAAAATAAAAAAAAAATATATAGTTTTAGCTTTAAAATAGGTGGTCAGATAAAAATAAAGAGCTTTAAAATAGATGTTCAAAACTCTAAGGTTTGATGGGTTGTTTTGGTTTAGGTATCTTTGTTAAACCAAATTAATCTCTTAGGTTTTCAGGACTGGCTTGGAATCTCCCCCAAAAAGTTTTTCTCCTTAGACTTCATTGTTTTTCTCATGTTCTTACAGTTAGTTCCAAAATACTGCATTTATTATGGAACATTTGCATATTCACATCAGGAAGTACAAAGATTTATGGCAATAAAAACATGAAAAAATAAACTTTTTGTAATTTCAGAAATGGACTGCATATTGGTTTCATGTCCAGGTAATTTAATTATTTTATCTAGACTAGTTATGCAATATGGTAAAGCAACAGTTAAACAGGTTGCATGTGATATGGTAAGATACACTTACTGTAAGGCAGCTTAAGGAAAAAAGTTTTGGAAAGGCAAGCACAGAATCCTGTTCTTCTAAGAGCTTCTTTTTTCCCCCTTATTTTTAACTTTAATTTATGAATATACACTTTTTAAAAACCGCTTGTAGCTGGCAAACATTTTTTAGAGATGATGCCGATTTCTTGAAGTCTCTGGGTGCTAATAAATATGTTTTTCTTTGCTTTGGATGCCAAAATGACTGACTATACAATTTATGTCCAGCAGAACATTTTTGCAGCCAAAAAACACCCAAGTTATTCATACAAGTTAATGTTACATGATTGCATTAAGACTGGTCTTTTCAGGGTTGAAGTGTATCCTGAATGAAAGACTAAATAGAGAGATTTTTTTACTTTCCTTTTATTTTTCTTCTCAAAAATGTTTGCAGTCATAGCTTCTGCTTTCATAACAGAATGATATATCCTGTTTTCTTGACTACAGCTTGACTAAATGTATTTCAATATATTCAGGAGAATACGTGTATTTTAGAGTACAGACAGGGTTTTCTTGGATTTTTTAAATCCCTTTGACAGTATTTTATGTAATTTTTAATTCATTCAACCAGTAATATTTTTACTAGATATGGGAAGTCATTTTAACTTATTAGATGTGGCCAAGTGATTCTGAGAAACAGACTGGTAAATGTTGATTATACTAGATTTCTATTAAATCCTATCTTCCCAATTCAAAATGTCTTGTACAAATCCATAAAAGTTTGTATTTTTCTGCTATTCAGCATCTGAATCTCTATATCCACTTAGATATTCAAGTACATAAAGAATGCCATGAGGTGAGGATAATGGTACGGATAGAAGAGATGGACAAACCAATCTATTTTTGGACTGTAATCAATAAAATATCCTTGTTCCAATGCTTAGACTATAAATGGTGTCATAGCTACTTGGGATAAAAAAATGTTGATTTTATTAGTTGTGCATTTCTTAATTTGCCAAGTTACATTAAATTAATTATTTACTAGAATGCTCTTGAGATTAATCACATATTATTTACTAGAATGCTCTTGAGATTAATCACATATTCTCTGGGTTTGGGGGCTTTTGGGGGGAAAAGGGAGTAGGTATGTGTTACAAGCCTCGATTACAGTTTAATGCAGCTTTTTAAGGAATACAAAGCAGAGTTTTTGTGCTTTTGTTTGTGTTAATACGCATGTACACAGGATATACATAAAGCTGCCCTCTCCAAAACTTTTGTTTTGAGCAGTATGTGAGTAATGAAATGAAAGGCAGTAAGTGCCTGGCATGGTCTTGCCATTCAACTCCATTCAGCTCCCTGATGGTTCTTTTCATATTTTGCGCACATGCTAAAAACTGTGTGCAGGTTAAGCTTATTAAGCCTCAAAGAACACTCTCTTTGAACACTTAAAGGTTACTGATTAAAAAAAGAGAGAGAAAAACAAACTAGTATTTCTTATGAGTCAGAGTTAAAGGTGGCATAAAGTATTCATGCAAGATAAAAAGAAGAAAAGGGTAAATTTCTCTCAAATCTTTGATATTCATTGGGTTCCTGAAAGCTTGGAGTTACTAATGATGTGATATGTACGTATACATATATATTACCATAACTCAGGTGTTCAACAAGAATTTGAAAAAAAAGTTTTATGAGAAGTTTTCTCTTCTGATTCACATAAATATATCATTTTCCCCTCTGAATGTATGTTCCTATATTTCACCGAACCTAGTAGCAGTGAGAATACCGACAGAACTACTCTGGCACTACCTTAGATTTCCTTTCCAGCTGCAGTGCCTACAAGTTAAGTTGCTAGGTAAGTCCTGCTCTCCCCTTGTAACTTTTTAAAAGTAGCCTTTAGAGTCAGAACAGGTTTCTGTTAAGCGTAAGTGGACCGAGATGATTCTTTTTTTTATGATTTGGACAAATATTTACAATATCAGTAGACGACATTTCAGCAAACAGTACAAAGGATTTCTCATTTGCCAAACCCTTGCCTCACACGGGTCTTCTTAAGAATTAATACAGGCCAAATATGTTGTATTACTACCTATAATATTCCAGACTGTGGAACCATATTTACTGAAACACATCCGTGTGCTTCCCCTCTACTTACTTACTAATAGTAGTAATGTGCATTCATACTAGAAACAACATGGAACAAGCATTCAGCAAGGAAAATTTCGGTTTGTGTAGGTACAATTTGGCGTGGTTATCTGTAATCAAAAATATGTTATTTCCATTAATAACATTGGACCACCTTAAATAATGATGATATTAACAGGTTTGTCTGTAAAGATGAAATTATAGATGTTTGTATTACAAATAAAAAAGCAAGAGATAATTGAAACTAAAAAAAAAGGAGAAAACAAAGACAACAAAAGGGCTGATTTACAATACAGTTTTCAAAAGCAAGAACAGATTATCATAAACAAAGAATAAATAGATTGAAATAAAAATTAAACTAAAACCAGGGAAGAGTGAAAACAAATGAAATACAATGGCAAAGAAAATGAAAATAGAGAAGGGACTACTGAAAGATCCCAGCATTAAACAAGATGAAATATAAAATGGAATGGCAGACAATAGACAGCAAAACCTATCTACATATTGGACCCATTAAGAGAGGATATAAAAAATAAAAAGATTTCCTCGTGATACTTTTAAATTAAATAATAATTTTCTTTTATAATTTTTTTTTGAGTCAGGAGCTTAAGACAATTAAAAGCTTTGAAGCGGAACTGCTCCATCTTTCTTAAAGGGAGCGTAACAAAGATAGGAAAAGTTTCCAGTCTCTCAAACCGTATTTAACTCTAATAGAAACAGAATAAACTGCTGCAAGGAAACCTTTTAAGCATACTTGCTGTGGTACAAAATAAGAGTTTTGAAACACATTTCTGCTCTGCCTCCTGAGTCCTCACAGGAGCAGAACTCTTCTTGCAAGTCTTCCTTTCTACACCAACAACCTTTAGTTGTTTCCCAGGTTGCAGCAAACTCACCCTGAAAAACCTTTTGATCTCTAGGTCTTTCACTATTTCTGAGGTATAGCTTTGGGTCTGATATTTTCTGCAATTTCCCTGTTCCTCTCAGGAACCTCAGTCCAGACTCATAATGCAGGATTAGGATACTCAGAAATAAACTCATTTGCTACCTGAGAAGGAGCATTCTCTTTACCCTGCCTTGCAGAAGATCGCCTCTGCTTTGTAATGCAGTAGCAAAGACAAAGTGAACTGCCACACTTTAAAAAAAAAAAGACTTAAAAAAACATAGAAAACACACGGTAAGCTATGAACAAACCTATAATTCTACCATCATGCATTTCTCCAAACCTAAACTAATTTAAAATCTGGGAATTAAAATTAAAATCGTAATAGCACCACCAGTTTGTAGGTCAGGGAAGAACCCACTGAGCATTAAGTAAAGTCCTCCGAAGGAGAAGAAATGCACAGAAGCACACATCAGCTCTTTGCTCCTTAGAGATGAAACCAAATACAACCCCCTAGCTCCTTCGTGGAGCGGTCAAATCTCACCGACGGCTGAGGCCGGTTTTGAGTCTTGGGTTACACCTCTCTGCTGTATATGTATTATACAGCATAAGTCTACGAGTGCTAACAAAATGAATGGGCTAATGAAATTACTTGTGAATCTAATCTTAATGCAATTTCTTGTAAGGCAGCTACTTTCTGAGATACATGCTAGGTATGTATGTGGTCAAACAGCTGGTTCATACAGTCCTGTTTATGAAGTGATAAGAGAATTGCAAGAGGAGAATGTTAACCATGAAAAAGCAACACACTACCAAAAATGCAAGATATGCATCTAGCATATTTTTTTCACGCTAAATACATCACCTAATTTAAAGTGCATATGTGTTAATTTACATATGTTTTTGTTAAATACAGGCTCTTGATGACCAAGTGGGGTAGTATTTCTTGTTTCCTCTATGCAGTCACCTCATGTTATATCAGAAGATTTTGTTTGTTTGTTTATTTGTTTAACCAGCTCCTACCTGGACATGGAGGCATGTGGTTGTAACCTTCAAACTGAGGATCTACACTTCAGGAATCCCTTAATGTATAAAAATATGCATTAAGTATGTTTAGAGAGTGGACTTTCTTAAAAAGTCCCACAGTATGTTTGTTTTAAGAAAGAGGAGAAACAATTAACGGCCCAACAACAAAAGTGAAAAAGATGGTGATATAGAAACAAAGAAGTAGAGAAAACTCAAAATTATCAACTTATGTGAAAAAAATATATATATTTCCTACAGTGGGTTACAACTTTCAGAACTTTTGCCCCTTATATTGAGCACTACATTGTGCTCAGTAAGGTTAAATAACAAAAGAGAAGATAGAATATGTTATGGCAAACCCATAAAGTGGCACGGCTGCAGGTAATCTTAGAAGATGTTTTGCTCACTATGAGAAAACTTAAATTTCTGAATAAACAGTTCATGGCACTGAATTTTTGCGAAGCTTGTAGTTAGAAGCACAAAAGTTTCGTTTTTGTTGTAGTCACTCTAATTAGACTCAGTTCTGAAGGCAAAGTCCTTCTTTGCTCGTTGTAACTGTGTCGCCGTGGAATACTGTGTTGCCAGTGCCAGTCAGAGGCCGTAAGGCTTGTGCTGAGTTTGCAAGGCCTCGGGACCAAGGCGCGTCAGGTTGCCCTGTCTGAACTTTCCTTGACCTGCCTGCTGCTTCATTTTACTTGGTTGAGCTGCGACAGCAATTTCTCTAATTGACCAGGTGTCTAAGGCTAATTTGTTTTACTTTTATCTCTGAGCGGTACAACCATAGTTTATGTCGATAGCAGTAACAAGCAGTTTTTCTGTTACAGTGACATATTTACGACTCTAGCATGATCATGTGGTGTAGGGAGAAAAATACAGGCCTGGAACTTGAAAAGTGGAGACAGAGGATGCGGCACAGAGGAATTTGGGGAAGGGATGGCACGAGATGGGGCACAGCCTCGGTACAGCTGTGAACAGCTCTGTAGTGGTCAGCTGAAGAACTGCAAACCTGGAACTGGACAGAAATCGTTTGCTTGCAGGCTAGCAAAGAGAACCAAGACATTGCACCTAGCGCACACAAAAGGCACTGTATACAGTAAATTTGGTTGTAAGGTGGAGCTGCAGACCAATGAAGGAAGGTGTAAAAGTGTGTTAGCGAATACATAAAATGCCCCCAAGTGGATCCTCGAATGAGGAAGAAGAAATTATCAATAACAACATCACATTCCTCGCAGCAAAGGCCCCCAGGGGCTGACACCGCCCCACCACCAGGATGATATCGCCAAACACGTGAAGGAAGGGGGAGCATAACCCCAGACAAATGGGTAGAAACTACGGAGTATGTATGTTGCAATTTTAATTATACTATTATCCCTTCTTTTTCTGTAACTATAGACTAATAACAATTAGACTCTTAAGATTTCAATTGCACTTGCAATAAATTCTTGGCTTCAGTATTATGTAAGGCGTGCTTCCTCTTTACCCATAAATAAGATTTTGAGCATTAACACCTTCAGGTATATGTTGTGGCTGACATTCCTCAAAGAAGGTTTCTGCTTGTGTGCTATTTGTAATTCTCTGTGTGCCAGGCCTGATACAAATAAAACAAATTTCACTAAAAAGGAAACTCCAGGTGTTTTTTTCCTTTTAGCACTGAATCAATGTACAGGTCAGCAACATTTGTTGCCACTTAAAAACCTGTTATGACTAGCTAGAACAGCTACGCACTAGTATAATTATTAATGGTGGAAATTAGAACAAATATAAAGTTTCACAGATTTTTAATTGTCTATTGACAGGGTTGCTGGTATGTCATGAATATTAAAACATATGGCTTACGATGCCAAAATTCCTGAAACAATAATTTATGTTCCAAGAAAGAGGGATTCTAGAATTCTGAAAGAATTTGGTGACATTTCAGAATGAAACATTGAATTAAAAAAAATGGTGAAATCAGAAAAAAACATTAAGAGGCAGTTGAAAAATTGAAGCAAAGGCTGAAAATACAGGCTCTGAATTCATAACTCTGACATAATCCCCAGGGTTCTGAATCATGTGGCACAGCAATATGGAGGCAAATGAGAAAACTAGAGCTAGAAGCCCAGAAATCTGAGAGTTAGGAGCCAAAGCTCCCGTGTAACCCGTGGCAGTAACCTCAACTGTCTCCATTTTATCAGAAGTTCAACACGAATATATATTTTTGCTCTTTCCCTCCAAAATCATAGAATCATTTTCTGAACACAGCCTGTGATACTTGAAAATTTCCAGCCATATCCATTATGTTGGAAGTTGGAATGGTATTATCTAATATCAGGCTTGCATTATGGTATTCTGTTATTTTGCAGAAATGGAAACCTTCCCTTGGCTATTAAGGAAGTTTTATTGCTGTCTATTTAGCTATTAAAATATTTATAAAATATCACTTTGCTGATATTAGGCGAGTAATGCTGAATTAGCAACTTCCAGATGAACTTAGAAGCATATATAGAATTTATGCAGACTCTTAAATTTAGCATCCAAGCTGGTTTAACACCTCTGTTCTCTAGGAAAATCTTCTTACTTGTGATTGAGAGTATTTGTTAAGCCCTGATTGAAGGATGGGTTATGATAAGCTTTGAAGGATGGTAGGGCCTTTGATGTACTAGAGGATCAAAGGGAGCCATAACAAGGAAATTACTTGTTTTATCAACAGCGTATTGTGCTAACAATAATAAATTAATATCAGTCTCCTCATTTTGCCCTCAATTAAGTATTTTAAGATATTTGTAATATCTACACTTTTCTTCATTTTACAGTATAATTATTCCCAGACTATCTCAAAAGAGTACAGACAGATTAGTCCAGGGAGATGACAAGGTTATACCAGTTACACTTCACATTAGATTGCCTCAACAAGCAAACTGATTCTGAAGTTTCACAGAGAGGCTGCACAGTGGCTCTGCCATGTCCCGAAGGTGCGCAGCATACTGCATCGGCACGTGCTCACCACCAGCCCAGCACGAGCTTGGAGATTTCAAGCAAAAAATGCTTTCTCTGGGAGTGCTGAGGAAGGATTGGTAACTAACGCCTCTCTAGCAAATCTCTGCCTATTGTAAATGAAATTTCCACATCTTTAGACAGAGCTGAGCAGGAATGCGAGATTCCTGTGAGGGAAATGAGCCTAGTTTGTTGCAGGTTTTATATGGTTTACAACCGTAAGCCTCGTACCTTTTCATATTTTTCACTGTGGCTTGGGGGAACTCATCCAGGCAAAGCTGGCAGAAGAGGGTGGTTTCTAGGTCCTTTAAAGCATGAGATCTGTGTCTTGGGTCCTTGCTTATAAGGGAAGGAAAAGGACTCTTTAAACCTCTCTTTAACCTTCAAAATGGTCAGGACAATCTGACCTTGTAAATTTGTCAACCATTGTTAAAAACAGAAAATAAAGAGAATCTCGTCTTTACAGGGTTGTGGTTTTATGTGTTTTTTACTCTTTTTTTAATGGTAGACAATGGGGATGAAAATTCAGCTGTTATGCTAGCAAACATCTGTATCTCGCATTGCCGTAAGTAAAGTCTACAATTTCTTCTTCTTCCCTTCCCTTCTTTCTCCTTCTCCCTCTCCCTCTCCCTCTCTTTTTTTTCCTGAAACCTCAATCAGGCTTAAATTAAAATGAAGTAGAGAGATCAAGGTGAATCTTTATCTGACGACACAGTGTGATTTTCTTCTCTTAAAGTCGTTGCAGTTTTAATACTTTAATAGTGAAGTATTAAATACATTTCATATGTTTAATACTTTGCAAGAATGTTTTGATTTTCCCTTTTATATTTGGAGAGGAAGAGAAGTTTGTTAAAGTGTTGTTGATAAGCCCGAAAAAGCTGATGAAATACATTCTGAATGCTTTGCTGATTTATAGTACATGTATGATTAAAGTACAGCAACATTTTTATATTCAATTTATATCTATATTTATGTTGTGTTCCAATTTATTACGTTTGATTCCTCTTATTTAGTAGGACAGCGGGTTTTTTTCTTGCTAACATTTTCTGCAAAGCAAAAATACATTCTGAGATGAAGGTACATTCAGTGTTCATCCCAAATGATTATGTACACATAAAATAAAAATACATTATTAACTGGTAGGGAAGATGTTAGGTTAAAGTCTTTAGATTTTGGTAAAACAGATAGACGTGGTGATGATCTCTTTGCCAAAAAAAAAGCCCACAACAGCCAGTGAATGATAGTAGTGGCTTCTCCTAAGTTGGTATAAGCATTCAAATGGTAATTATGAGAACCCTGTAGTGGTGATCCAGAAAATGCTTGAAGAAATAATGTTAGGAATTTACCAATGGCTGTTGGGTGATGGAAAATTAGATGCTACGGGGCCCAACAAGGAGGGTCCCGAGGCCCTTTTTGGATGTAAGCTAGTATTCTTAAGGAAAGTTATTGATCTGAGTGTGACTTGCCTAGCTGCAGGGACCTGTTGATGACTTGCACTTTGCCTTCATCTTTTTGTCTTTCACAATAGTACAGATCACTGTATTCAGAAATCATTACGTCTTGGCTGTCCAGATTTCCCTGCATCAGTACAGGATGCCTGAGGAATGTGAACTTTGAAACATTTTTTAGGCATCCTCTAAATACTTTACATGAAGTATCAGAATGGGATATGTTCTACTTTCTTCAGATAAGTCCATCTGTAATTAATGTAAAATAGGTAATGCTTCACCTGCATTAGAGTAAGTACTATTCTATCTTCATACCTATGACCTAAGGAGGTCTGTCAAAAATGTTTAATTCCATACTAGTACTTGCTGTACTCATGTGTTTGCAAAAAAGTCTTTTCTTTCCTCACCTCTGTCCTTCTTCCCCTACCTTTCCTTCACATGGATTATGTGATGATATGGCTATCTCATACTTTTATGCAAGCAGCAACATATCTAGCACTTTTGATTATCTATGTTTATCCAAAAGAAAATGAACCACTATGCACATTTGCAGTTGGCTAAACTGCAGAGCAGAGTACTGAAATGAACTTGTTCAGTATCCTAAATTAAGTGTGTGGCAAAAATAGGAAAAAGGACATAGAATTCCTCCTGCCATTATTGTCTTCTTGTCAGTGAAATAGATATCCTCCATGGATTGTATTTCCCAGTAATTTGGATTTGATTTTTGCCAAAATACTACTATTGGGTAGAGACATAGTGACCTATTCAAATTTTAAACATATATATGCTGAAAAATAAAGTAGATTTGCATTCAGGCAAAAATAAACATGTCTCATTAAATAGCTGTCTCCGCAATCAGGACAAAATTGAGAAACTTGTGACTGTGCAAAAAAGCAAGTCAATTTGGCTTCAGCAAGCAAATAAATATGACTAGTATGCATTCTTTGTCATGTTAAGGTTGCATGACATGCATACTCTGTGAATGAAAAGACATATGTTATTCTTGATAGTTGTCTACCTCACACAATTTAGTTTTTGTTTTACCATGCCACACCTCACCTGTAACCTTGAATAGCCTGTTTGGCATTTTACTCAAAACCATTTCTGTTGTCACTTTGTTCCCCATGACACTTATTATAATGTTATATAAGAATACCTTGAATTATATGCCTGTTAGCTGTTTCAGCACCTGGTATTGTACCACCACCACCACAACAACAAAATATATTTAAATATATTAATGTACTTAATTTTAGCATCACTACTACCCTCAGGTCAATTGCTGTTCTGCTGCGATTGAGTCAAATTCTAGGGGAAGAGTTTAGAGTCCAGGGATTATCTTTGTTGAATGAGCATGTTCAGATACAGTTCTGAAATCAATGAACTGGAAAGATGTCTGCTCATGCTGGGAACATGACTTAGCAGTATGGTAATAAACACGCAGGGAAGGTGTCATGCAAACAAAGCCATAGCCTGCAGCAACAAATGACAGTTCTCTGAATTGCTATCCTTGTCCTTGAGCTTAAATTTGGATATGCTTCAAATCTTTCTGATAAAATGCCTGATACTACACTGTGAAGTTAGCAGATTAATGCCTCTCTGGTTTTGCTGGATAAAAATGACAAGAAGTGCTGTTCAACAAAATCTTTTCTTTTTTTAAAAAAAGAAAGTTCACTCTACCCATATTTTTCCCTTTGGAGACAAAAATGCTGCAAAAGTTATGGTATTCCATAGAAATGTCAGCATTGCAATCTGTCTGCAGAAGTCTGCATAATTGGGAGAACTTTCACTAAACACAATGTAGAAACAGAACTAAGTAAAAGGTCATGCGTTATTATTCACCATGTAGTGCAACAGGGAAGAGCAATTAAAAAAGCCAGAGGGAAAGGCAAAAGCAGCCGCAGTACCTAAAGCTCTTAGCTACATTTTAGAAGTGGCAGAGTGGGAGGATACCATATGTGTTGGTCCCTACGGCTAGCATCTTTAATTTCTGGATGAGAGGAATCAAGGTAAAAACAAGAGTCAAAGCCCAAGCTATGAGGAAATGTAGCAATAAAGAATGTTCTAACTAGTTAGTAAAAAAGCTAATATTAAACGGAAATACAGTAGAAGAAGAAGAAATTATACTGTCATTCAACCCCCCTCCCAACACTACATACACATAGAGACACATTCACACACCTGACCACCACCACATACATACTTGCATTACTTCCAGGGACAGGAGAAAGCTACTTTGCAAAATGAGAGTGCATCTGGCCAAGTTCACCAGTATTTATCTGTTTTGTAAATTTCTGGATTGCAATTGTTTTTGTTTTTTTTTAAATAAAAGTTAAGAAGCTGGAGGGCACAGGTGATTTGGGCTTTGTTTATCCCTATGCTCACTTTTCTTTCGTTCACAGTAGTTAACAATTCTTCATCTTGTGTCAGAGGAATCTATTGATAAAATCCATTGTGAACAAGCATGTGACTGACTTTTTATGTAAAGTCATTTTCTTTTCTCCCTTTTAATCTTTTTACCCAGTGGGACAAAGAGAGGAACACCCTAAAGGCATTTTTTTTAATGTTCATTAGCAAAATCAGAGCTACTAGCTGAATATTCTTGGAAATATATGTATTGGACAGACTTTGGGTCAAGGAGAAACACAATTTTCTGCATTTATTTACCCTGGAGTTTGATTAATGTATTGTAGGTATTTCAGAGCTACAGCATTGTTATGCACAAAATCTTGCTATGGGCATAAAGGAAACACACCTTATACATAAAGCCAAGAATTTATAGCTGGTATAATTTATTAGCAGTCTAATCAAAGCATTATTATTAGTCCAGATCTAATTATTACATAAAATAAAGAAACTAAAGAATACTACTGTTACAAAAAGTCTCAGTGATAATAATACAGTTAGAATTGATACACACAATATGCCCTCAGATATAGAGTACATGCACAATATATATTCCTAGTAGCTATCTATTTGGTGCCAATGCTCAACCACCCACTAGACTGATAACTTTATCTGGCTGGGGAGTTTATAGCAAGATATATGCATCAGCATATAAAGTCCTTCTCCAGGAGAAGTATGATGCTACTGGTGCAGATTTCTTCTTACTCACTTTAGGATCCACTCAAGGTCATTTTTTTATAGTTCTACCTTTTGTTCTTTCCTCATTTGCCTGCAGGTCTGTCTTATATCTGAATTTACTATAAACATTTCATTTTACATGTTACATACTTGTTCTTTTTGCTATGCCTAAAATTAGTTGTTCCTAAATCCATATCTATGTTCTTTAACTGATGTTTACTGAATTTTCATAAGCTGGAGGTTTCCACTGCCACCTTTTTCCCCAACTCTTTCCATGCCATGCCTGCACGCCTTTACATGGGACATCCTGCATCCTCACTTTCAAGGCCTCTGTTATCACAGCAGGGTTGTGTTCCTCTTCACTGCGTCATTATCTCAGAATCATAAATATTTTATTCTACACAGAATAACTACTTGCTGTTGCTATCTCTATTAAGCTATGGTTTTACCAGATGAAGGTAAGCAAAAATAAAACAAATCAGCAATAGCTACCTTGTCATTACAGAAAGTCCTCTTTAAAGCTAAACCAAGTGAAAACAAAGCTCTAAGAAGGTCAGTGCAAATTTGGATGATGCAAGACTTGCAAGCGTCAGTCTTGAGGCACTGCAAACTCAGTGCAAAGGCTGCAGCTTGTTATGAGCAATGTCATTACTGTAGGTACCAGGCAGGAACATAGTCAGGTCACTTTGTTCTTTAAGTATTCCAAGTGATCTGCAAAAGGAGTTTAGCAATAATTCTGTCAGCTCCTCATGGGTGCTCTTTGTGTTGGCGTAAGCTTTACAGAAAGCTAGTAGGTTTTTAAATAGACTATACCTGGCTCTTAAGCAGGTCATGAAAGGAGGAAAAGTTCATACACTCTTCTATTTACAATGTCATCTAGAAAGGCGAGGGACCATATGTGTGCTGTGACCAGAAGCAGAACAAGACAGCAGGTTTCAGTTCTTGTGAAAGTTGGAATGACAAATGCACCCTATCATGTTTCGGCTTTTATGTATGCATAAATACTAGACAGGCTAACATTGAAATATGGAAGAATTTACTGTGCCATAGTTAATCTCAAAATTTAATTTGAGACTATATAGCTCTAATCGAAAACATCCATACTGTATGGCTTATTTTTTCATTTACTTGAATGTTAGTCCCAGTAGCTGCAATTACAGCATGGTTTTTTTAATCATTTATTAACATATCTGTTATGTTGCATCTTAGTGATACAAATACAATTAATGAATTCTTAAAAAATCATTATAGAATCCTTACATTTAATTGATGGAAAAAAAACCCAAATCTTTCCACTATATTTTTACAGCTTATATGCAGAGATAATTCAAATTACAATGGTATTAAATCATTTTTGACTATAATAAAATACCTTGTTAAAATATTTAATTGAATAGTAAACTCCAAAATAATCTTTAGATTAAGCAAGATGCTGCATTATTGTTTTTAATTTTGCATTTTGCTTTAGCCTTAAAAAATTCTAATGAAATAATGTGAGAAAAAAAATCCAAAATAAACTACAATGAACAAGAAAAAAAGGTTTCTTTTTTCCAGTGACATATCAAACCATATGTGAAATGTGAAAGTGACATTTTGTATAGTTTCCAGTAAATTGGGTTGCATTGATTAATATTCCTCACTGCTGCTTGTAGCAAGTTATTTATGGTGTGATGAGATCAGCTACCTACTGTAGTGATTCCTTTGTGCTATGCTACTCGATTCTTAATCTTTTTGAATGCATTTTATTGCCTTTTTTTTTTTTTTTTTTTTTTTTAACATAGTGGCAAGGTAAGCATATACTATTTGGTACTCCATTTTTTTTATGTATAAAACACTTTCAAAATAAATAACCTCATATATTTTAAACTTTTCCAAAGAAGAAATGGTAAATGAAAAACTTAAACAATCAGGACCAAAGCATAGTGATGTCTCATGTGTAATATACTGCACTGTAATACCCAAATCAATTATTATGCTTGCCTTTTGTCAGTGAATTAATAAATTAATAAATTATGAGATTAATACTATTACATAGCATTTCTATACATATTACAAATTGACCATTTCAAGCAATATTACTTCATTACAAAATTAATTCCTCTTGTATTATTAATTTTATTCATAGATATTCCTGTAGGAAAAGAGAGGCCAGTACAAAATATGATCAAAGAGAACTAGTAAAAAAAAATGCCCAGGATTTCATGGAAAAAAACAGCAATAAGCAAACACGTGACATCAGTCCACACAAAGGGGCAGAGTGCCATCACTTCACTGTGATAATTTGACTAAATTGCTTAAATTTAGACTGTATGGTAAGGACTCTCAGCTGAAACTGTTTCTTAAGTAAGAAAAGTCATAAAAATGCAATAATAACTGTCCATTCAAAGCAGCTAATGAAGCTTTTGAAATACTTAAGCTCTATTTTAAATAAACTTTTTGAATTAGTTTAGGAAGACCAAGTAATTGCACCATCCTACACCTAACAAAATTACTTTCAAAAACAGACCCTCCCCCCTACCATCATTTTTCTCATTAGGAATTTGTGGCCCAGAGGATCGTGACGTAGTATTATATAGCACCTACTTTTCAGTCACCATTATGGAAATCAAAATCCAAACCCTCCATGCAAAATGCAGAAGGGTTCTCTACAAAGCATGAACAAGTTTGGTGCCAGAGGTTGACAGAACTCTCCCAGATTAGTAAACCAGAAATGTTGCTGATTTGGCTGGTACTACACAAAAGGTCTCTCTGAAATCCTATTCTTTTCAAGAACAGAAGCTCTAAGAATACCTTAGATTTAGTAGTAGAGAAATACACCATCTGTCTCACTTACTGAAGTGAGTGAACCTCTTACTGAAGCTATATGTGGGGGAAAAAAAAAAAAAAAAAAAAAAACTATGGAATTTTGGGGGTCAGAAAAAGAGCACAAGAGAAGGTTTAGCTCTGCAATTTAATAGTTGGAATCAGGCAGTATATCAATACTCTGGCTTCTGCCAGCATGTACATTAGATTAAGCAATCAGCGGATAAAATAATTCTCTGCACTAGGGAATATCTCTCAGTGATCTGGCATGATGTTTTGCACTAATCCTAGATAGTCCACAGTTGAGACAAATGTTCCGTAAATATTTTCTGCAGGAGTGTATTATAATGATATATTTTCAGGTCTTTGTATCCCCATGTTAAAAAAGTTGTAATGCATATTCCAAACATCTGTAAATCCAGAGTCGTATTTAAAAGAAGCCTAAATCCCTTATTGAATCCAGCATAAAACAGGAAAACAATTATAAGTAATGAAGTTGACATCCTAGTTGGTTAATGGGAGAGATTCATAAAATAGAAACAAAGAGACACAAAAGATAGTAGGAAGAGCTATGGTATATTTTGGTGAAAGCAAGGAATGTGTACGTCAGGAGTTGTATTGGGGTAGTAGTAATGGTAGGATACAGGTGAGTGTACAGTTGGGTGGCAGAGGTGACTAGATCTCATATTTACTGATTTAATTATACTTCTACAATTTAGTTGCATAAGAAAATATCTGGATGTCTACCAAAAATATCTGCACATTGTGCCCCTCACCACTCATACCGAGCCTGCAACGATCTGCAAAGTCTGGCTGCTTTTCAAGGAGTTCAGCATAAGTTCATGCATAGCACTGAACATAAACAACAGGCAACTTTATGTTCATGTAACTACTAAATTAGGACCTTTGGGCTTTATAGTCATTTTACCTTTTCCTTGAATGTCAAATAAAAGTGCTTGTATCGAATTGATCCTGGTATGTAATCCTGTATACTAATAGTGCACAACGAGGTATGATGGGAAACTCATTATGAATTCATACCATTCTCCATATTATATATTATACTAACCCTACCAATGGATAAAGATTGATAACCTCATCTCCCTGCTTCTGCTGAAATTGGATGTCCTGTGGGTCTGGTTTATTAAAACAATAAAAATAAAAAGCTTAAAGAAGCCCAAAACTATAAAAAATAAAAGAACAAGTTTCTAAGACTTAATAGAACAGAAAGAAACACATTCTGAAAGTCTGATTAATTTATGTAGGCATACATTTTGTGTTCCAAGCACTGTTACCTTGTTAACGATCGTGAATTTTAAGCACACTATTCTTTTCTTCCTTTTACTTCAGTTAGGATTTGGCCAAATTTCAGTCTACAACCTTACACTTTAATTAAAAGTATGTCATTAATGATTAAAAAGCTAACTAAGTACAAATGTACCTTTAAAACTGTTGGAAAAGTGTAGGAACAGGAATTTTCCAAATTCCTTACATTTTAAATAATTGCTGTTTTACCATATACAAATCTACTTTATACAAGTATGTAAATCAGGTGCAGCAACTTAATTCTTGGTCTTCCCCTCAGAGGAAACCAAGAGTTGCAGTTTGGCAGGATCGTTAAGTATGTAATGAACTCTTCAAACACAAAAGGAGTGAATCAGATTATTGTAATATTCTGGTTAATGATGCCTTGGTATTAGCAACTGGCAGATACTGTGTCTTTTTGATTTATATAAAAGAAAGGCTTAGATGTTGTATTGCATTCCTGTACACCACTTCTCACATATGATGATAAAAATAGAAAAAATTATAGATCTAAACAATAAACTGCAATATTAATATAAAGTATCAAATGCATAATAAATATAAATTTTGCAGCACATACATTAATGTTTGCCACATTTGTACTCTGCTTAGTGATTTACTTATCAAAAGTACCACTCCAATAGATGGGTCAGTGTCAAAATTCTTGCCATATTGTTGTGTTTATTCATTAATTTATTTTTTCTCCTCTCTTTTGCTCAATTCCTATACTATGTCTGTAATCTGGAATTCAGGAAAGGCAAAACTGATCTTTAAATTAGACTGAGTATTCAGAAGCAGATTTTGGATGTTGTTTGTACATCTTGCAGCTTTGCAAAGCTAGAAATAGGAGCTTTTTTTACCACATGAAGTCTTTTGAAGGAACATGCAGCATTTGTTATTATAGATGTCACGTGATAATAATGGTGTTTAGTTATAATCACAGTATAAGAATGACGTTAGGCATCTGTTTCATATATGACATGAGTACGAGGTAGGCCACTTCAAAGCAGTAAGCAATCTCTGTCAGAGCCAGGTCATTTAGTGAAAAGTTTAAAATGGAATCAAACGCCTAAAATATTTCTAGGATATTGTTTTCTGTGACATATAGACTAAGGTGTTTTATATACCTGCCTCTGCACATTATCTGAGATTCTTATTTTGTTATCCAGGGATAATTTTTCTATAAAACGTTCTTTTTCTAAACTGAACATCATAAAGCAAAATAATGAAGAATTAATCAAGTGGACTGAAGAAAGACAGTATGCTCCGAGAACTTTATGTGCATTTATTTGGGGATGGCACATTACAGTGCACTGAATAATGAATTTAGTTATATGAATACCAATGAAAAATCACATAACGTCATGTGTTTTACTGGTCTTTATTTTGGAGCATAAACATTATTTATTGGATTTTACTTTTTTTTTTCTACTTGTAAAGGCAGATACTAAGCTTGGAAAAAGGGGAGAGAAAAGAATTAAAATAAAAATTGTATTTATATAAAAATAAAACTGTATTTCAGAAAATACTTCTTTATTAATTGAAAATGGTATTTTGTTAAAGTAGATCAACCTTCCACATGTAAAAGTGCACTTTATCTCATCGCATACAGATGATATCTCAGATGATTAAATGTTAAAAAGTGTTCTTTTTTTATTTTTTCCTCTACGTTTTAAAGTCATGTCAGTGGCTCAGTATCTTTTACTCTTGCTCGTATTCTCAATATGAATTAAGAACAATTGAATTAAACTACATTAACAATTAGAATTTGATGCAGGATGCATGTTGTTTTATCTAAAACCAGTGTGAGTTTAGAGTTATTACAAATTATAGCTCAATAGTAACACATTTTTTTATGGCCAAATTTGCTTTGGGGAAACTTTTTTGTGAAGGCTGCTTAGATTTGGCAGTATTAGGAGTAATGTTCGTAAAAATTGGTTATGCTGTGTTAGGAGCATCTTCTATACAATGTTGTTATCTCTAGAGAAACCATACGTTAACATAGCAGTTGACTGTACCATGTTCCTTACTGTTTTCATCCCTGAAGACCAATCCAGAAACAATCCTATCAATTAAAAATAATTCCAGACAGTCATTATTTTGTGAAAGAAGTAGTAAGTAACTGCATTTGTATGCAAAGCAGGAGAGCACAAAACATTTGTGGCAAGACTGCGAATTCTGTCAAATCTCTTTTCTTAAAATGTAAAAATTGTGCATATTACTACTTCGTCTCTGTTGGTAAAATACAGGTCTCATAATATGAAACATGTAAGTATAATGAATCATAAGTCTTTAAAAGCATAATACTTGAGGGACTGCTGGAGGCAAAGAAAGAAGACTTGCTACTGGTATTGTCATTACTGGCCAGTTTCTGATTAATGACTAACAGTTCTTGTAAAAACATGCAAAGAAAAAATAGTGTTTCCAAGCAGCAAAAGAGGAAAAACTAATCTGTGAAGAGCATTTGGAGTACAGAGCTATGGAAAGGACTCTGTTTTTTTTTTCATGTAGTTGTTATCATATTATAGTCTATGCCTGACAGAGTTTTAGGAGTTGTCTGCCCATCGTAATACCTGAAAGACTCCATCACTGTGTGTGTGTGTGGGGGGGGGGGGGGGAGTGTTAGGTGAGTCTCCTTCACTCGTTGCACCGTGTGGAGGCTAACCCAAGCGAAAGCTAGCAGAAGTGTGTGTACCAGCGGGTTCTCCCCCCCCCCCCCCCCCCCCCATAATCTTCATAGTTACAGCGAGTAACCTGAAATCTTAGATTCAGTTTTGTCTCAGCCTGAGCTAATGCGAATCCTTAGGATGTGGAATGCTATCTACATACACGTACATACAGGGACGTTCATTCATTCTTTCTCTCTCTTTCTTTTGCTCAGGAAAATTACATTTTTTTCCCATACTAGTTTAAAAGCAAAGATGGAAAGTGATTTAATTTCTGACAAGCTATATTACCTACTAAGGAAGACCTTCTTGGGGAATAGAGATTTGAATTCCTTCATTTTAAGAAAGAAACTAGAAGAGTAGGTTGGATGCTTGCCTGAGAATCCTAGCTACTAAGCACAGAAATATCAGATACCTCTTCCTACGACTGCTGAAAACAGCAATTGCAGTTTTTTGAGAGAATTGTGTTATAGGAGAGGATTTCAGACTCTGGATAGTGTTGCTTAAACCTCAGAGAAAATCTGCATCAGGCAAGCTGATACAGCTTTATGATTTCAGTTTTCTTTTTACCTATTCTGAGTGGTTCCTTGTTCAACCTAGGGATTTCTGGAGTTGCCATTTTAAAGTGCCTAGCTCTCTCCAGAGACTGTGTAAAACTTAAGGAACTTTACTCATGAGAGAACTTAAGCCATTAAGTAAGATAACATAGCTCATAAACCTTTTTTGTACCTATCCACAGAAAGCACATTAGATTTTCGTACTGAGTAAAACCTTGCTCCCTCTGTGGCTTTGCAATAGAAAATACCTATCTTCCACTGCAGAGCTATTCTGCCATGGAAATGCACTTGCTTGGGTTCTACTAGGATTGTTTAATTATTGCAATCAGCTGTGACGCCAACCTGGGGTTGGCACAGCCAGCTCTGGGTCAGTAGCTTACGTCCTCAGTTTGAGGTGGTACTTTTTGTGCTCAGGTAAGAACATTTGTTTTCATGACTTGACAAAGCTAGTGCATTGCTACTTGATTTAGTGGTATTTTTGTTGGGATATTGTTTTATTTTCTTTTAGCTTAAACCAGTTACTACTGTGCTGAACCAGTTGATTGACTTTCGCTTAGTAGTGAGATAAAAGAAAATGTTTTCTTGCATGCTTGCTTGTTTTTTTTAAAAAAGGAAGGTTTGGGCTTTCTTTCTTTTCCCCTGTGTAGCAGTGTTTGGTGTGTCAAGGAGCTAACGAAATCAAAACACCCTTAGGGATTTGTGGCTTACTCCTATTCCTGCTGAAGCAAAAAAAAAATCCTGGGGGGGGGAGGGGTTCAAAGACAGAAGGATCAGTCACTTGTGTAAGCTCAACGTTTCGTTAAAAATGTAAAGGAGAGTATAAATAAATCCTAGTCTATGTTCTTTCTTTAGGGCCATACCTCAGATATTAGAGAATAAACAACACGGTGGAAAGTATGTAGACAGGCTTTTCTGTCACATTCCATAAAAGGTTGATTCCTATCCTGTGTTTTTTCTAACTTTTCTAAGAAACTGATTTTGCTGAATTAGTCTACTGTAGCTTTTTGCTTTGAAAGGATATGTCTAACAGCTGAGGAAAAGAGGGTAGTTAAGATGTAATTTCCTTTTTCCTCCTCCTCATATTCCTTCTAGTTTTTGGTGATTCATGGTTGTGGGTTTTCCTTGCTAAATGTCCTATTAAACTCTTTTTCTTCATATTTGATATATTTTTGGTTGTGTAGCATTTAATAAGGCTTTTACAGAGTGATGCAGCTTATTGCTAAGAGATATAAAGGCAACTCTATTCATGCCGTAGGTTAGGCTTTATTTGGTTTTTCGTTTAGGGTCTAATATCACAACACTCATTTCAGTGGCAGCTTATGCCCCCCATGCCACTCGTTCACACCACCGTCATGGTTGTGCCAACACAACCTCTGTACGTCCCCATGCTGAAGCAGGTTGGGGAGCTGAAGAGAGTTCAGCGCATGTTTGTATTTGCACAGGGCTTGGAGTGGTGCTGGGGCAAAACCATGACCCGAGTAAGCTAGCAAGGTTACTGGTGGCAGGGTGATGGGAAATCATGAAAATGAAGCTTTAGTCTTGGCCGCTCGTTAACTAGGCTTTACTTTAATTGGTTTGTGGTCCTTTTGCTGTGTTGTCTTTGCTGCCTTGTGCTGTATGAGGGCAACTAGTTGTAACCATACCTGTAAAGATTCCCTATGATTTCATTTTCTTTTAGCCATGCCTCCCCAAGCCATTTTGCCTATCTCCCTCCCTTCAAACGGAGGGTACAAGGAAAACAAGAAGAGGTGGAAATAATATCAAGTTTAAAATAGAGCAGCTGAGAAAGAAGGTGGATATGGTTTCATGAAAATTAGAGAAAGAAGGGATGTTTTTTTTCTTAGCTACTTTTTTTTGAGTTATGAATTTTTGTTAGCTCTATACTAAATGAAAGAAAATGTGTGAATGCAGAGAAATAATGAGAAGAAAGGAATGGAAATAGAACAAAAATGTTTTGAGGGGGAGGAAAAAAAGAAATCCAAGAGTATATAACTTAAGTTTCAGTCAAGTACTTAAGTTTCAGTCAAGTTATAGAAATAGTCTATTAATACGAAATTTCAAATTCCCAATTCAGCTGTCATTTTCCAATTTTATAATAAGCATAATCATAGTGACCTTTCAAACGGAAAGATCTCATTTACTTCACTAAAAGCTAAGGTGTGCTGGCGTAGTTGGGTGGGTACAAGGCCTGTACAGCAAAGGGTTGTCACTTCTTCCAACTTTATCAAAACTGGTGAAGAAAGCATATTTTAAAAACTCAGTGATCTGTGTCACTGTCACTACCCACCATGTGTATGGGTAGTGAGACTGTGATTTCTGGCTTTTCTATTTTATTTCAACAAAGCAGTTTGGTGTGTTGTTGTTTTATAATGACCCTCCCCATAGCTCCCTACGGGACAGTGGTGTTTATGGATTTGGGGCAAGATGTACCTAAACATCTTTTTTCTCTGCTGCTGTAGTCCAGTCTCCACTGCTGATGGTGATTCCCATTGCACTAGACAGTCCAGAAGTGAGGGAGAGCGCCTAGTGCCAGCCCAGAGCCTCAGGGTAAAGTGCGGAGCGGTTTAGCATTATTCAGTACAGTGAACAGCTAGACTGAATCTTCAAAGTATACCTGGATTTTTTTTTTTTTTTAATCAAGTGGAGGGGGTGTGTTTCATCTTTTGAAGTATCTGTTAGTTTCTACTCTCAAAGGTTGAGGCTTATTATTGATATTATGCAGCTAATTCAGTTTGAAAGTAGAGGAAAAAATCTGTTTACACTTTTTTGAATTGCAGTTCTAAACAAATTTTATGTGGTGTTTTTTTTATTTCTGAGACCAAAGGATTTATCTGCCATATAAGTCAAATTGGAATTTGGCTTCAGTACTGAAACTAGCATTCTATAACTTACAGTAATTAGTGTTTTCACTGCAATCATTTTACATGTTTGAGTGTTCAGTGTTATTTTCTTGAGCATTTGATATCTTCAGAATTTTTCTCCAGGGTTTTCATCAAAGAATGAGAAATTTTGTGTGGATAAATATATTCTGTCTTTAGTAGATGCTTGCATGAGAATCTGTGATACTTCACCCTCATAATTGATCTAGTGTTCACAAACCATAAAATGCCTCAAAGGAAAATATGATAGAGAAACAATCTTGAACGCTGTCTTAATTTGTCTGTTTATGAGTGAGGTTTAGAACATCTGTTTTCCTTTTAACTGGTCTTTACAGATATTTTGAAGTCTCATAGCAGCACAGCTGGTCAAACTGCATTGGAGGCCAACAAATAGGAAATGAGAATAAAACAGGGAAGGGAGTATGAATATTTTACAGTAATGTGAAAGGTGAGAATAGAAGCAAAATGAGAGGGAAATAAAACTGTTGAGATTTCCGTTTTCAACATCAGTGTTTTTATTGTCCCTCAATAGACTTTTCTAAATATAAAAAAGGTGAGAGAAATAGCTAGTGTGACTTACATGCCTGTGACAGTATGACCTGTCCCATGGCCACATCATCTAGGTGCTATGGTGAGTGAATTCAAGTGGAAGTGGAAGAAGTTACATTTTTCTCCTTCATGATACCACACAGGTTTGTGATACTTTTGTTCATCTAATGCTTTTTCACTCTAAGGATTCTTGCAGATTCAATTTTAGAAGTTCCTGTGTGTATTACAAAAGCAATAAATCTCACAAAACAGTTTTCATTTTAACTGATTGGAGGGGTAAAACGGGTAATAGTAGCTAAAGCTGCATAATTTCCTTCCAACATTGCAAGGGTGAGTCTATAATACAGATGAGAGAGTAAATTATTAACACAATTTAGGTAGGTAGGTATGGAGAAAAGAGCATTTGATTTTTGCTTTCCTTTAGATAATGTTAAATGTGTTGAATTTGTATTTACATAAAAGAAATATCTGTCTGTGCTGAGGCATCCTTGACATAACTTTGAAATGTCACAAATACCATATCTCTTCACACAGTAGCCACTCTGCCTGACTTAATAGAAAGCAACAGAATACTATAATTTATGATAGGTGCATGTAATGATCATAGCCTCCATTTCTGAGGGAAAAGTCTCAGGATGATGACTGGGAACACGTGCTATATGCAAGCAGGTTAGTCATGTTTAAGTATCAGTGTAAAGCAAAGACAAATAGGTTTGAGTGCATAATGAAATGTCAACGTTAAATTTACGTTTTTAGATTTGACTTAGATTTGTGTTGTATGCTGATTTTCAAGTAGCACTTTCTTTTTCTTTGTAAACTCAAAGGATTGTATCTGGACAGAGTCAAACCTTTCTCTGATAATAGGTATTAGGGGTGAGAGCTAGGAAATAGTTGCAGTTGTAGAACTTTATAATGCTATTTTCTGTGTTCACGGATAGGTGTTAATGGTTCATACAAGGTCCTACTTAGAAGGTTAAGCAGAATATGATGGAAAACTGGATTACCTCTATTTATGTGGAAAGATTTTTTTTTTCCTGGTGAGGTCAGTTATTGATAAACCTGGGTAAATGTAATACAAAATGGCACAGATGGGCTAAGAAATATGGTAGTATCTGTTTTGGCATAGATCACAGACTATTTTAGGCTGTGGCTTTTTGAAGCTGTAGATCTCACAGGTACATACTCTATAAGAAGGAAGTACTATTTCCTTCCTGATTCAGGAAGGAGATAAATCATGTATTTTTAGCAGATCGGTCATGATTTGAAATTCATAGTAAACAACATGAAATTGGTGTGAGACAACTGAACCTACTTTCTGAAATACCAAATTGCTATTCCATTTAACGCACTTTATATACTTTAATATTACCTGAACAGTGTAACATATTGAGGGGTCTTTTCCTATTTTATTGTTGTTCATGTATAAAATCTGTTAATACTTGTACGTAACAAAAGGCCAGTCAAAGCATGAGTTCTTGCAAATACAAAAGATGAATTGAATATTTTCTCTGTCACATTTACTAATGAAAATTTTTCATGGTGGTCAGGTTGATCTCCATCATTGTTGGCTGGAAATAGCTAACTATATTCATCCAATTTAATGTTGATTGCCATGCATAGTTGCTGCCTTTCTAAAAAATATATATATTTTACTTAATATTTATTCATAGAATGGAAATAGCTGTAATTGTTGCATGTGACCCGCTTTGGAGAGAAAATTCAGGTGTTTTTTTGCTCCCAGTCTTCACTGAAAATATTAGGTTAAGTGATACAATAAGAGTTCATTTGGAGAGGTACTGTAATGTTTTAATTCATCATCTGTGAAGAAACATTTGATAAGTCATGTTAAGTGGTACCACATCTACAATTTGCTTTACGCTCTTGAAAATATTCTCTTGAAAATATTTCACTGGCTTCTAATATATGAGAAGACTAACAGGGAAGAACCAAATTAGCTAAGTAATAAATATTTTCAAATGATCAGACAACTGATCATAAAAAAAAATCCATGCTGTTAATAGTCACTAGAATGGAATTTACACTAGCAAAATAACTGCCTTAGTACAGTAAGGGCATACCGGGAAAAAATACAAATGGAAAACTAGGTCTGTTCACAGTGCAAACTATTTATTAATATTTATTTATAAAGAATGAAAACAAAATCTTATACTCGGAAACATGTTGGGAATAAGCAAAAGCAGATTGCTGTAGTTCCTGTATCTATACTTCCACCACCCAGAAAACTCTGTGTTCCTCAAGAAGTTTAGACTTACCACTGCTGCTGCTCCTGTTATCTTCTTGCTTTCTTTTATGAGATGCATAAACCTTCCTAAATAGCGCCCTTGAGATTTGTTTTTTGCAGTCAGTCCCTTGCAAAACCATTCAGTTACACTCGAGCTGTACTCATGATCTGGTACGATGGTGTTCCTCCACTCTGCACTGTAGAAGCTTCTTCTAGACGACCAGCCTTCCTGTGGAAGATCCTTGTTGACCATGTGAGTGGGATTAATAGAATAAAAGCAGAGCATCATACTTTCTACTGACTAGTTGCATCCTTTTTAGTAAGACAGAGTGTAAAACCATGAGCAAAGAAAACATCTGCTCTCCATCAAAAGTAGAGATTTTGGATAATAATCCTTAACTATCATAATTAGCAATATATTTTGGCAAGTAGGTAATAACGTATTTATAAAGATAATCACACTTTAATCTCCTGCATAATGTAAGCTGAGATTGTACAAAGCCTCACTTCACAAAAAATGTTTGACGAATTGCCCCAATACTTCCAGTAACGTTAAGCAGTTGTGTGATAACTTGTCTTGCAAATGCTCAGTTCCTATGAGCACACCACAATTAATTACAGGCAAAATCAACCTGGTTTGCTTAAACAGTTTACAGAGATATTTTGAGCACTTGGATGAACAGCTCTGTCAGCAGAGGTGGTAGCTCTCATGCAGTGTAGGTGATGAGCAATGGTGAACAACACCAAAGGGATACCAAGAGGACATTTGCAGATGTCATTAAATTGAAGGCCTGAAATAGACTGACCCTAAGAGTATAGGAAATAATGTTTCTGTGATACTGTGGCCCATACCTCAATATTGATTTCTGGGAGATTATATTAAAAAGTACAGTAGCTCCAGGGAAGAAACAAAAAAAGTTATTGGGTAAAGTGAGAAGATTCGTTGCTCATGGTAATGAAGTGATACTGAAATGAAATACATACAGCGGGAAATGATGTTTGAAGTGCAAATGGAATGCACAGCACCAAGCTAGACAGTGAGGATTAATACATTGATCATAAGAAAGGAAATCATAGAATCAGTAAGGTTGGGAGGGACCTCTGGAAATCATCTAGTCCAACCCCCCTGCTCCAGCAGGGTCACCTAGAGCATGTTAGACAGGGTTACATCCAGGTGGGCCCTGAAGAGCTCCGGAGAAGGAGACTCCACAACCTCTCTGGGCAACCTCTTCCACTGCTCTGTCACTCTCACAGGGAAAAAATTCCCCCTCACGGTCAAGCGGATCTTCCTGTGGTTCAATTTCTGCCCATTGCCTCCTGTGCTGTCACATGGGACAACTGAAAAGAGCTTGACCCTGTCCCCCTGACACCCTCCCTTCAGGTACTTGTACACATTGATAAGATCGCCCCTCAGGCTGCTCTTCCCCAGGCTAAAGAGGCCCAGCTCTCACAGCCGTTCCTCATAGGGCAGGTGCTCCAGCCCTCAGATCATCTTCCTAGCCCTATGCTGGACTCTCTCCAGTAGCTCCATCTTTCTCTTGTCCTGGTGAGCCCAGAACTGGACACAGTACTCCAGATGAGGCCTCCCAAGGGCTGAGCAGAGGGGCAGGATCAGGTGATCCTTGATCTGCTAACACTCTTCCCAATGCACCCCAGGAGACCATTGGCCTTCTTGGCTACAAGGGCACATTGCTGGCTTATGGTCAATCTGTCACCCACCAGCACTACCAGGTCCTTCTCTGCAGAGCTGCTCTCCAGAAGGTCAGCCCCCAGCTTGTCCTGGTGCCTAGGGTTATTCCTCCCTAGGTGCAGGACTCTGCACTTGCCCTTGTTGAACCTCATGAGGTTCCTCTCTGCCCAGCTCTCCAGCCTGCCCAGGTCTCTCTGAATGGCAGCACAGCCCTCTGATGTGCCAGCCACTCCTGCCAGCTTGGTGTGATCAGCAAACTTGCTGAGGAGGCACTCTGTCCCCTCATCCAGGTCATTGATGAATAAGTTGAACAGGATGGGACCCAGTACTGAGCCCTAGGGGATGCCACTAGCCACAGGCCTCCAACTAGAAATCATGAAACCTGAGTTCTATTGTTCAAGGGATTCTACTCTGCTGTTTCTTTTAATAACAGAAAATCATTTAATCTCTCTGCCTCAATGACTCCTCTGCAAAATGAGGATAACAGCCTCCTTTAAATTTTGAAATATCTGCATGAAAAAGTTCCTTAGATGCAAAGAATTGTTATGTGTAGAGAAGGCAAGGTCAGTTTTTCTCTGAGGCTAAAAAGCAAAGTAGGACCGTGAAGGTCATTTTCTGGATCTTTGTTTCATTTTTATAATACATTACTAAACTTCCTCTACACCTACATTTCCTCTAGTGTGTGTGAATATAAGGAAATCCAGAATATTTGATAGTTATCTATGTTTTGCTGGAAAGACCATGGTTCCATTATAATTCTGATCTCTTTGAAGATGTTACCTGTGTCTTTTCTCTTCATAATATTGTATGGACAACTGTGTACATTCATCATTCTGTGAGAAACCATCTCTCTCCCTTTTATAGTCACTCTAACATGACCTCCTTATCCTTCACTTTGTAAAGAGTGATAACATTAGAACAGCATGTGATGTGTCCTGAGGTGAGAGGTACTCAACTTCTGAAAAGGGCTCTATCGACATCTAAGTTGGCTAAGGTACGAGGTGACTTATCAAGCAATAATTTGAGTGTCAATTGGATTGGAAATATTTCTTAAGTGATGAATTGGATTGAGCGAATGTCTCCTGTGAGAGCCACCTTTAATTGTTCTATATAGAATCTTGTGAGCGTCTTTGATTTTTATAGAAAATTTGGTAATTTTCCTAGATATCAGCTCCAAAAGTTGTACGTCTGCATGAAAAGCTTATATACCATTCTGTACTAAAAATTTGATATGTATTACTTAAATCATACTTATTTTCTCTCTTTTTTTTTCCCCTCCTTTGATGATGAAATATAATGGAATAAGACATTCGGACAAGCTAATGAGACACTAAAACAAAGAGCTTAGAAACATGATTGTTTAGAGGCTTGGGTTTTTTTGTTTGTTTTTTGTTGTTGTTGTTGTTGTTTTTGGTTTGTTATTCTCTTTTATTGCCTATAAAAGTCTAAGGAGTTGAAGGCATGTTTTATACAGAAACCTTATAAGAGTCACTAGCCAAGGGCAGAGTTTGAGATTAACTTGGCTTAAATAATTGTAACTCAGCCCAATGGAACCTAGGAATATGAAGGTATTCTTAAATTAATTTCTGAATGTGAACATCTAATCATAGAAAGTATTTTTATGGTAATTGCCAATCTAGTTCTTATTGATTTTTACATAACAAATATTTAAATTGATTTTTTTCTCAACAAAACTGCCCTACATATTAATATAACCATTAACTGTTCTGATTAGTTAACCTGCTTTCTATAGAACAAAGAGAAAGATAATAGACCATAGAAATAGCAACCACAGCTGAACAACAGCTTCTCCTTTTATCAATATGCTAATATTTTCACTGACCCCCTTTCCCCCTTAAGTAGGAATGATTTTGAAGAACAAAATAAACATTTTGTTATCCCAAGTTGTATCTATTACGTGTTCACATAAGATCCTTAGTTCAGCTGTAGTGTCATCTAGTCTGACATGGATGGTAATGGCATTTGCTTTCCTGAATTACACTGCTGGTTGGGTATATATCAAAACTATCTTAAGTCAAATCTTCTTAAGTTCAGAAATACATTGTTTGACTAACAGTAAAGTGTATGTTCTGCTGAGAAATATTCTGATTTAATATGTGGGGTGTTTTTTCCTTTGCCTCTTGTCCTGCAATGCATATGTTGTACGCTTAAGTAGAGAGGGCAATCTGCATCAAATAAAGAAAAAAAGGGGGGGGGGAAGAGGATCATTTCTGCTGTACCCCCAAAAAAGTATCATGCAAGTGAGTATCCTAAGTTTCTCTTCAAAATTATTTTCAAAGTCTAATGCAGATGAATAGTATATTTCTGGATCTTTACATCTGAAACTCTTATTCCAAATCAATTGCTTCCACAGACCTAGCTTACTGTATATCTGTGGTTTTGCTTTAACTCGTTTCCTCTGAAAGCTAGTATAACAGAAATCTCTATATGACGTATAAACATTTTTGGAAAGTGATTGTCTGTTGACAACAAATAAAAGGTAAATATGGAAGTGAGAACCTCATTTCATTTTCTAAAATCGTTGGCTTTTTTTTTTTTTTTTTTTTTTTTAATGTATTGACTGTTAGGTATTGGGAGAAAAAAGACAATAACAAAATGTACAAGGTAAGTATGGATTATACAAATTAACCATACAGCTCTTTAGTAGCATCAGTGTACTTTCATTCAGAGTGACCTCATTCATTCAGAGTTTATAAAATAAAGTAATATTAATTCTAGAGCTCCCATAAGGCAAGCTTTTCATAGGAAAATTCACAGAATCATTGGTAGTGCTCTACAAAAATATGCCCAAATGTCTATGATAGGATGAACTGCTGTGTATTTAAACATACAGAGCAAAAGGTATTTACTATTGTTAGTGTTAAAAAAAGTTTTAAAGTATAAATCCTGTATAAATCCTTGCTTTTTATTAAAAAAAAATAAATTACAGGTTATCTGAATACCTGGTATTTTTTCTGTTGATTTTGAAAATATATTCTCAGTAGGGTTTTTTCAATGTTAGTCTGGTCTTTTCCCCAAATTCTTTTTTAAGTACATGTTTTAACTGACTTAATTTCAGCATGATCCTGGTGTCTTTGTTTTCATGAAATGCTTGATTACCATATATCTTAATGATTTGAAATCTGTGCCCTGGCAGGCAGTACTGAAATAGGGAGCTCACCTTTAAAAAGGAGAAGGCTTCAACACATGCTCTTATTTAAGACAGATGATCTTATTTAGGATAACCAAAGTCTGCCCTCTTCATATAGTATAGGATATTGTTTTGGCAAGATATGGGATATAGCTGGTGATCATGAATAAATTCCAAGTTATCTAGATTTTGACTTAGTACTACTATGGCATGGCAACATGACATTTTTGTATGGATCTACTCACTGGAACCTTTTCTTTGCCCAGGACACATCAAAATCTTTTCAAACTTTGAAGTGCTGAATATCTCATGTGTTGGTCTAAGTACTCATTGTCTACTGATATTATCAGGGTTGTAGAGTGAAAGATGTAGGAGAGAATCAGTGGTCGTCTTGTCCCACTGCAAACTACACAAGGATTTTTTTTTCTTTACCTTGGATCCTGATAGAAGGAATTGATAGAAGTCTGAAAGGCTGGGAAATGAGCAGGAAGTCGGAACTGGGAGACTACAACTCATGCTTCTCTTTATGTAGAGCATTGATTTCCTAGGAAAGCCAGAAGAAAGCAAGTCTTACCTTTTCTTTACACTCTTCAAATAATCTGCAAAGCCACAGTAATCAGTGGACCTCTGAAGGCTATTTGATGCTTGAGCAATGACATTTGGCCTCAAGAGACTAGTCTGATTTTTTTTCCTATGAGTTTCCTTGGATTGATGAGGATCACAGTGTCCAGAACCAGAAAAAGCTCTTTAGGTGGTATGATGTCTTTTCAGTTTAGTGATCATTCTCAAAATAATTTATTTTCATTGGAAGAAAGTAATCTAGACTTTAGTTTCTATTTGCACTTTTTTTTGAGGGAGAGAGGGAATTTTAAATCCAAAATTAAGCTCTTTTTATACATCCCCGGTATTACATTCTAATTTAAATTTCTTAAAGTCTATCATACCTCTTTGCATTCAACACCATACAACACTTCTGCAGCCTCAGTTACAAAATGTATCTATAGTGTGAATTGGTAATAGGGCATTCAATCAGCCTAAAACAAACTCTTTCTACACAGAATATATTATAAGGAGGGGGAAAAAAAAATCTTAAATCTGACTTCAGCTGTCAGATTTATACCTGTTTAAATTATACCTTCTGCTTTATACCTGTTTCGAACTATGCTTACTGCAACAGTTTATGTAGTTGGTAAAAATAACTGGAACTGCATAGCACTTTTATGGAATTGATTAATACAGAAGGGGGAAATTCAGATTTGGCTTCTTGATTTGAGATGTCACTTGAGGATAACTGTATCAATGTTTGAGGTCTATTTGTTTAGTACTAATGATACTCTGTAGATTTGAAATTATTGTAAAAAGTATTTCACAGGTTACCGAGCATGACTGCTTTTTATATTAGTGAAGCAATATGTAGATACATTATTCACTAGAGACTATTCCATAAAATCACACAATATAACGTTCTTTTATCTGAGACAGGATAGTACTTAATTATTCATATTCATGATAAACACACAGGAAACCTTTACCTATCCCACATATTTAGTGTAACACTTGTTTCAGCTGAAGAGTCAGCCACGTGATCCTGACAAATCTTCGAGTAAAACTTTATCTGTATACAGCTTTGAATTTTTTTGTAGAGGAAGGTGTTTCACTGTAGCTCTATGAAGTTATTTTCTGCTTGAACAACTAAGTAATAAATGTACATGAACAGCACAGTATACATAGAAATTTTACCTTTTAAAGTATTTTATAGTGAATTTGCTCTATAGTGCAGTTTTCCTCATTCCTTCCCACCTTCAAAAATCTGTACATTTAGCGCAGATTAAAGGGCTGAGTGGTGATTGCATTTATATAAGGTATGTCTGTGCTTATTCCCTTTCTTTGCATACAAAAGGTCAGCTCTATCTTCTGATTAAAGGCCTGAAACCATGGAGGTACCTAAACTGACAGACTCTAGCATAAAAAGTTCTATTCTACATTTTTGCCTTTATTTTAATTACTCATCTGTCAAAAAAAATCTGTACAGGGCTGAATGAAATATCATTCATTTTAACTCAGTCTAAATGGTTTGCTTACCCTCACAAATAATTGTTCACACTGTCTTGCTAAGAAAACACACTGATATTAATGAGTAGTCATTTCTGATGTTTTAAAAATATTTTTTTTATTTTTAAGAAGAACAGTAGCAGGTTCTTCTGTAAATTTTAAAAAACTAAAAAAAGCTAAAATGGTGCAAGTATGTCCATTGAAGAACTTGATGAATTTATGTTCAAATTATGCACGTTTGGAGATGTGAAGTATGATGCAGGAAATGGGATCATCCAAAATTGTACTAATGAAAGATCAGAGTAGCAACTTAAACTGGAAAATTAGTTAGGGGGAAAAAAAGGAAAAACAGAGTTATATGAAAAAAGCCTCCAATACTTGATGTCTGTGTGAATGACGTGGATCTTTATAATCTTTGTCTGAATTTGCAGAGCTTTGCAAAACCCAATCCACAGAGGAGAGAGTACTTAAATCGCTAAACTTAACATAGTTTTTTTTTTTTTTTTTTTTTTTTTTTTTTTTTTTTTTTTTTTTTTTTTAGTATTAAGCCATACTGTAATTTGAAAAGCAAGCCTTAAATAACTTAAGGTTTGTGCTACATATTTTTATCAGTTTAGGCTCTATTACTTTAAAAATAAATCTCTTTCCTCACACAGCACAGTAATGACTCTCAAGGGCGTGCGTGCAAATATTTCCCGAGAATACAAGATCTTCACAGCCGCAGAGTGGTGCAGTCCAAAACTGGCAGTTGCAGGGGCTGGATTTGCACTCCCATTGCTCCCGTCTCCTTCATCTTCGCAGGAGCAGCCCGCATCTACCCGCCCGCCAGGAGCACTTGCTGCCTTTCCTGTCCTTTGCGGCAGCAGCAGTCTGCACACCTCTCCTTTGCGAAAATGATCACTTCTTGTTGGGGCGCAGGCAAGAAAGGCTGCTGCCGCCCCCCAAGGGGAAGGGGCGCGAGAGGAAGGAGGGTTGGGACGCTGCAGAGGTTCAGGGCTACAGCTAGCGTTTGGATGGGCTGTCCCAGCCGTTCACTCGTCTTCCCAGCAGCAACAACAACACGCAGCCTTTGACAGGCTATGAATTACTACTAGGTAAGCAGGTATTTCCCATCCCTTTCTAGGAAAAGGCAGCAGGTCAGCTAGTAACAGGTCTCTGGGGTGCCATTTGGACTGTGCAGGACTAAATTGTCCTATTAATCAAAGCTTGATTTTTTTTTTTCCTTAACAGAATGTGTTTGTCTCCTTCAGAACACTTTCACATCTAGATAACCCAGTTTATGTATTATTTGCCATGCTAACATGAGAAATCGTTTCAGCTGCACGGTTAGAAACTCAAAATTGACAATTGCAAGTGCATCTTAATCCGGATAAGCACAGATGCCCTCTTTTTTTGTCAGAGACGCTGTAGGATGCAGAGGGACTAAGACAAGAAGATGACACAAATGAATGCTGTCTTTAAGAAATGGTTCCTTTTTCTTGTTTCTGCTGAGAGAAAGTAATGTAGACACTCAGTAAAAAATAACAATTACTGTGTTTATGGAGGGACTGAATGGCCAGTGTTGAAGAAGGACATGATTCAAATTTAATTTATCCTCTCTGTTCAATGTATTATCTATCCATTGAAAGAAGAGTTTCTGTAGAAAATTTGATTATGTCACTTAAAACTGTATTACAGTTTTTAAGTGTGTGAGAAGCCTGACTGAGTGTAGACGGGTAGTCTTGACATGTGTATCTCTAGCTTCTGAAGGCCTTGTTTGGCAAGCTGTGATAGTCTCTTGGTAAGGACACCAAATTTAAGCTGTCTGTTGTTATTAATTAGTCTTCGAACTATTTGAGTGACTGGCTTGCAGTATATAATGAGGGCCATTGTCTTACAGAGCATTTTAAACGCATAGGACCGGCACAAAGGAAAGTCGGGGGATTTTCTTGCTAAACAAGCACACCATGTGCTGTTTATCATAAAAGAGAAAAAGCAGAAGTCTTTTTATTTTTCTCTTGATATATTGAATCTACTACTCTAATATGAAAGCATTTTCTAGACCATATATTTCATTACTGTTAATTTTGATAAATCTTTATATGTGTCAGAATTAAAAGTGTGTCTTTATACAGCTTAGGTGAAAACAAATGAACAACAAGAACACAACGCTTTATAATGAGGAATCCTAGCACATCCTAGTAAGTGAATAATTCAGCATTAATAACCTGAAATGTCTGTGAAAGCTGGCTTTTTAAATCATTCTCAGATGACTCAGAATCTGCCTACAAGTCATAAGACTGTTTCAGAAATATTGTTTTAGTAATTTATATGTGCATGATATTTCCCATTATGGTATTTACATTTCAAATGGTGAATATAAGTTTCTTGTCAACCATGTATCAGACAGCATCAGTATCTAAGCTATCATACGAAATATAGGCATTACACAATGTGTAAGTTATGCAAGTACATTTATATTCCTATGGGATGTGTGTGTGTGTGTACTGGAAATGAAAATCAGGAATTTTATGAAAGTCAAGTTTCTAGGTTTTATTTCTGTGTGCAACTAGAAGCAGATACTAATTGCTACTTGAAAGGAAGTGATTAATCACTTTTATAAAGCTAGATATGGAGGAGAGATTTTTTTGGTTAGTTTTTTTTTTTATTATTATTTGTCTTCTGTAAGACTTACAATATTATCTCTCTCAGACTTTAATTCCATGTGTGTAGCCAAGTTATCAGGACCTTTTTTTGTTGTTGTTTTTTTTTTGTTTGTTTTTTTCCCTTTGGCCTACAGAGAGCTGTCTTTTCAACACAGTTGCAAATGTTCTATGCTAACGAAATTATAAAAATATCCAGGTATTACGAATGATTTAAGAGTACCCTGACAGGTCAAGATAGTAAAAGAAGTACTAAGTGGATAAACCAGATACAAACTTGAGCAAACAAATATTAGTTTTGTAATATCTTAATCCAACACTTGACTCTTCATTAAGTTATCAGGTACCTTGAGTAGACTTACCCTTGAAAAAAGATGTTTCATTAGAGTGCGTATTCTGTTCCCTGTCCCAGTCACATTGGCCCTCGCTACTCATGCTAATTTTATCCTGGTGAAAGTGCTCACTGAAATCTAGTCAACAAATATTTGTAGGAAATTTTTTACTGTCTTCCAAATGTTCAGATGCTTACTTATCCCAGTAGATCCCTGCAAAAAAAATGGGTTAGCAATTTCACCTTCAGAAAAAACGTTTTTGTCAAAGGTAGTAGCCAAAGGTTTAAGTGCAGAAACACGTTAGTGATTCTCTCCTTTTTCATAATTTCAGTGCATACTGTAACAGTATACAGATTAAGTTTCCATACTATCTATGCAAAAAGTATTCACAAGTCTGACAGCTATTATTTTAGGCTTTCTGTGAACATGGCAAGATATCACTGCATTAGCTTACTGCTGTGCATAAAAGATGACTCAGATATAAAGGCTGAAATTATTAGTTTTGGGGTAAGAGTCTCATAATGAAATCTTAACTTCTTTCACATGAGAAATGGTCTGCCTCCAGAGGAAAAAAACATGATCCCAGATATGAAATGCTAACACTCTGAAAATGGAACCACTCAATTTTTACACCTAGAAAATGGGAAAAGCAGCACTTGGAAACTTTTCTCCCAAACCCTTTATCTCAGACCATTTCTGTTAGATATCTAAGGATCATTCACTGCTTCCACCAACTCTTCTGAACATGTGCAATGTAATTTAAGACAAAATGACTTTCACTATAGTCAGGTTGCTTTTTACTGTGCTTTTCTAATTGTTGCAGAATGCCCTAATAAGGTGCCCCTCTTTACAGGTCAGAGGAGATGCCGGGTCTTCTGGCTGAGCGTAGGGTACTTCATACAAAAAAGAGCAGCAGGTGTGAAGTTTTTGCAGGAACATACTAAACGGAGACTTGTTTTTATGAGCTTCCGTACGTGGAAAGTATGAATGTACGAAAGCATGAATGGAAGTATTTTAAATCAGTTCTTCAATATTTTGCTTACAAACAGGTATATTTACTGTGGTCAAACCTTTCCTGCATATCTTGATTTACAGGATTTTTTAATAATAGATCTCAGCATAAGAAAGTTATGATGAGCTAGAACCTTTTGCTTGGCTTTCTGAAGCTACCTTGAAACCAAGAGATATGTTGAAAACACAAAGGAGAGACCTGTTTGTTTGTTTGTTTGTTTGTTTTTTTAATCTCTAAAAGCTGTAGGAACTGTTTTATTCTTTTCTCCCTATTTCTGGCTGAAGCTATTAACCATTTATGAATGGTGTGTTGATACCTTTGGCTTGCACGTGAAGCCTTGACTGTCTTTCCGCATTCTGCAGAGACTCTGGATTCCTCCTCTGCTTTAGCTCTGCTCTAGAAGAAGTGTCCCATAACTAATACACTTAATAAGTCTCATCCGCAACTGGGTGGACGAAATTACCTCAGGGGGCAAGGCGGGTTTAGATCTTTCTACAAGCTCTACATTACACAAGATAAATGTGGTGTTAATGTGCCAAGTATTTTATGTGATGTAATACTTAAGAGTTGACATGAATCATGACAGAAGGCATGATTCTTCACTGTCATAAGAGTTAGTCATTTACATCCAAGTCTGACTGAAAAGGAAATTTGAAATGCACTGTTTTGGTGTTTTGTTCTGACAGAAACTCTGCACATTCATGTGAAGTTATAGTCCTTACCCTAAAAAGTTCACAACTAAAGACTACATATGCATCAAGTGCAAGGAGACTAGACCAGCAAGCACATACCTACAAACACATTTTGTAGTTATTACTGATCCTTTGACTATTATTGCTGAGGGAAAGAAATGATATTATCCTGATTTGAATTGGAGAGGTCGCAAGCAGATGGAGGAAACTATTTAGAAAGCTCTGCAGAAAAAAAGGGGCAAGTAAAACATAAAGCTGTTGGTGTCAGAAGCGCATATGGTGTGGTTTGTTGTGCTACAGCAACAGCAGGAAAAACAATCTACACCTCTGAAAGGTTTTGTCACTGTAATGGGAAACTTGATATTGATCTTCTGTTCACAAATTAAGGATTAAAATTTAAACAAAAACAACAACAAATCTCAAACAAACTAGAAAGTGTTTCCTGAAACAAGTTGTCTTGGCAGGTTCCTCATGTTACAAACTATTGCATCAGTTATATTCCATTATGCTCTTTGATTGTGGGTTGTTTAAATAAATATTATGTTTTTCCTTCTAACTTTGTAAATATGTATTTCATTCATACATTTTTCAAAAATGATGAATAAAACAATTTATTTAAAAACTATTTCATTGGCAATCCAAGCATAATGTCTTTCTTCTAATGTTACTTTCTTTATGCTGATGATAGTTTGCAGGGTCTTCCCCTTTGCAAAAAGTTGGGGCCTATTCCAAAAGGGAGGTTGGATGTGTTTTCTTCCTAAGCAAGGTTTCACTCCACATCTGGAAACTCCAAAAATAGTTCAAAGGAATTATTTCAGAAATATTTTTGCATGTAAGTTAGACTAGAGAAATACTGATAAAGAACAAAGTTAGTTCTGGGATCTGCCTCTCCTGCAACATGTTATTCTTGAGTTCTCTCTCTGTCTTTCACACTGTTATTAGTGAGTACCATTTCAGTTATAAATAATAAATGTTTTTATCAGTCAGTTTTCAATTTTTTTTTGATTCCACAAGCTCTTTAAAGGTTTCGAATCAGAAGATAAACCTGTCCCACAGAGGTTTGGCTCTCCTGGGCTGTGAAACTGGTATAATTTGCTCAAAATACAGAAAACCTATTTAGAAAGATTTGTCCTCCTCTTGCTTCTGTTCTATTATTATTTCTAGAAATATTAACTATTATACTATAAATTATGAAAGGCAATTACAAATATGGAAGCAAGAGTAAGTGGTGAAGGCTTTAGTGTTAGGTTTGAGTTAGTGTTAGGTTTGAGTTAGTGTTAGGTTTGAGTTAGTGTTAGGTTTGAGTTAGTGTTAGGTTTGAGTTAGTGTTAGGTTTGAGTTAGTGTTTATCTAACCATACAAAATCAGAGATGAATGCTGCAGAGACGGGATGAATGAAGGCTCCTTGACAACATGGCCAAAATTGAATTTCATTGCTCCAGGGTAATATGCCAGAGTCATATTACCTTATTCAAAGGAAATCATGAGAGAAGAGTGGAGAAGGGATGGGGTTACCTGGAGGGCAAAGCGTCCTCTTTCTGTTGCTGGTGATAGGAGGGATATGGTAAGTCCTGATATTAGAACTAACCATCTTCACTCGTGGGCAGCACAGAATGTCCTTCTGTGGAGGCAGAAGCAACAGCCAACCTGGCTTTCCAGGAGTATGTCTTGGCCAAATTCATCATGCATTATTTTGATAATTCAGAAATAACATTTTGATCATCACAACAAATGAATGTTTCCATGAATCTAACAGTCATTACATGTTTTCAAAATGTGGTCCAGCGTTTCAAAATGTTCTCTATTTGGAAACTACTGCCATATATCTGGAACACATTTTGAAAAAAGTATAAACAAGTATATATAATAAAATAGATTCTAGAAAGATTTTGTTCTTTTGTGACAATTTATAACGTAGCTGTAGCTTTTTTTTTTTTTAATGAATGTGTTCCTTATTTAAATAGAAACGCAAGGTGCAGAGGGAAAAATCAGACATGCTGTGTACATCTCAACCTAATTTCTGACCACAGTTCATAGAATCATAGAATCATTAAGGTTGGAAGGGACCTCTGGAGATCATCTAGTCCAACCCCCAAACGAGTGGCCCATATGGGGATTGAACCCCCGACCTTGGCATTATTAGCACTGTGCTCTAACCAACTGAGCTCTCACCAGATGAATTAATCAGGCAGTGGGAAAAAAACAAACGAAGTAGCCTCTGATTGCTTGCTTTTTAATCTTTTTAGATCTCTAACCTCTGTGTCCTAGGATCTTTCTCCTCCGTGCATTACACCCAGATGGCTTTAAGAAAAAAAAAAAAAAACATCATTTTCATAAAGATCAAAGAAGTTTCATTTCACAGTTTGTTTTCAGGTGCCCCAAATATCATTGGAAATAGCTATTGTAATAGCTGCTGCATACACCTAATACATTAAGAGTATTGAAAGATGTTGTCAATAGAGGAGATTTACATTTTTAGAAACCCTTACTAATCCAGTGGGCTGCTGCTATACTGTTCTCTATAAGTTCATAAGAACTTGATTTTTTAATGTTGTCATTGTGAACCACCACCTCTGTTACAATTTACAGAGGTTTATTCAGCACTGGTCTCCGACTGCTCTGTGGATTGGTAAAAGAGACATCTGTTTTATGTTTAAGGATGCCTAGTACAGTTCTCTCCTTGTCTTTGCCTTGGACAAATTTCAAAGATCCCTGAAAAGTTTTGTATCCCTGGTCAGGATATTTGAATATAAGGGGACTAAAAACTAAATGAGGCTTTCTTTTTTATTAAGTATCATTTGTGGATCTATTGTAAAAGAAAAAAAGATAATGAGTATTTCAGCAAAGATAGCATCAAAGCAATAATACTGATAGTCCTGCCAGTGTGCTCACAGGTATTTTTGGAGAAAAAGAGATTTCATGACTGTATATTGTACTTTGACAGTCAGCACTATGTAGATGAAAGGCCTTAGCCAGAATAGGTAGAAGAGTGGGAACCATCCAAATGTGTAATTACTGTTCCACAGCAGTACTAACAATTCAGGGATTGTATCTGAAAAAAATCACTAATTAGAGGACCTGGGGGAGGATGGATCCTGAAATCTTTTGCAAGAGATTAAAAAACAAAATCCGGAAAATCATCACCATGAAAGAAGGAAAAGCAACAGCACTTTCCAACTGCTTTTAACTTCCGTTCCTGATAGTGTGGGAAAAGGAATCAGAGCACTGAAAACTGAACTTTCTGGGCTGTTAAGAAGGAAACATGTCCTGAAACCAAGAGCAGCCTAATCAGATGGGATAGAAATGTTACAAGAGGAATTGAAAGTATCTATGAGGTGAGCCAAGAGGAACGGTATAACTTAACCAAAGGATGAGATTAGCATGCTTTGTAGTTTAAATGAAATGGCTAGGGAAATGGAATGAGGAGGAGGAAGAAAACAATAAAGGAAATAGTGAGAGATAATGAGTGCAACAGTATTTCACTGTGAGGGAAGCATTTAAATAGGAGAAGGAAGTGAATTTCTTCTTGGTGCTGGTAGCAGAAGACTAACTCACTGATGAGGAGATTTCGTAGCTTTGTGAAGGGGATGAGGGCTGATAGCGCTTTGGGAAGTTGAAATTAGTCTTTGCAACTTTTTAAAATTAAAATGTCACCAGAATACTTGCAGTTATTAGAACCTGATGTGCATGAGTTACCCTAATGTTCAGGTAATTCTTTGTCTTAGCATTTTCAGCGTTTGATCCTTTAACTTTTCTCCCTTAATGGCGGTTCAGTAAGGTGATTGGGCAACAAGATCAATATCACCAATGTCACTGTGACATTTGATTAAGTAAAGTTTTGCTGGGCTTATCATGAGAAAGCACTGAATTCTCATTGCTAGAACTTAATTAATCCCCATCTTTCTAATTTGATTACCCTTGCAAATTCAACTTGCATTTTAATTGTGAATAGTGCTTCAGAAGCTAAATACCGCCTAGATTGTCAAAAACTAAGGGAATTAAATATTTTAGACTACTTATTTTCATAACTATCTGTTCTTGGGATGTGTGTCTATTCTGTTTTTTGGGTTTTTTTTTTTTCCACCTATGGAACATATGTGATATAATATCTGATTTTTACTAGGGCTTGAAGGTAAAATAGATTAGATAATGACACAGCTTTTTTTTTTTTTTTTTTTTTTTTTTTTCCTGCTGCAAATTAACATTGAGAAACTCTGCTTTACTGCTTTATAAGGATACCTTTCTTTGAACTGAACACGGTTGTCATGTTACATGTGTTTTTGGATGCTGGATGTGTGGGTTTTCTTTTTTTTCTTCTTTTGTTTGCATGTTTATGTGTTTATTTTTACATTTATGTAGACTGAGGTGTATGGTTAAAGAAATGTGTGAAAATGGACCTTAAAATCATCCAGAAGCTAGAGAAAGCCAATGCCTGTGAAAATCAGGCAGCATTTGTTTACTGACCATTAAGTAAGTAGAATAAAAATAGAGCTTGAAAATTCTTCCACTGTGGAGTAGGATTGGCTTATATTACTTCCAGGGCTGAATTTTTGATTTAATTTGGATAACTTTGTGTCAGCAGAATTGGACTTCTTACTGAATAATGTCATAGTCACATTCTGAATTGAAAAGCTATATATTCCCTACCTGCTTTTGCCCTCTCCTTTTGAAAGGACAATCTACTATTTTTAAAAGAAGCAAATATACACAACCTGTGAATTATTGCTGCCATATCTAAATCTTAGGCATCTTGGATGATCGTTATATTCTTTCTTTCTCTTTGTAGATATGTGCATATGCGTATCTAGTATACCTGAAAGGTTTCTTTGAGAGAATTTGTGTCCATAAGATCTGTGTCTGTCACATTTTCTATGTGTTGGAGGTTATAGAGGTGATCCCGTTTTGTGGGTATTTCTCAGAACTGAACCATAAAGAGAGTCATCAGTGTTAATTAGCGATCTGGCTACAAATGGCCAAACTACCTTTGTGAAAATGATTGAAACAAAGAAAAAGGTGACAGGTGAAGAATGCAGTCTGAAATACATTCTTCCATCTATTTTTTTTAATAACATTTATTTTGTATAGATGAATCCTCCTTTCCTCTCTAGGTTCAGAAAAATACGTTGAAATTTTAAAAACATTTTGGAATTTGAGCTGCAACTCATGGTCCATTGATTAATTTTTCGTAAAGCGTAATAACAGTGGCAGAAAGGCTTTGTGGTGTTGTTTTTAATAGGTTTTAAAACAAAATCCAGTGCAACTTCTGATTCAGTGGAATGCTAATGTTGAAGAAACAGCAGATCTGGCATTTTGGATAGAATATTTCATTCTGTTATAGCTCATAATTTGCAAAGTCCTTTAAACTTAAATACCAAAATGAAAATACTATTTTTAGCTTTTTTTAATGTATTCAATGATAAAAAAATATTGTAAATATTAAGTCTTTTTTTTTGTTAAAAAACAGAGAAAGGTATTGCATTTGATCTCTTCTGTGATTCTTCCAGAAATCAGCACCTGTTAGTGTGAACGTAAACACTTTAGTCAATCATTCATGTTGAGGGAGAGGGAAGAAGGGATAGTGAAGGATGAAGCTGAGCACATGAGATGAATTGATACATAAGAATAAAACTTTGGGTTTCTTGTTACCAAAAAGTTTGGATTTACGTGGACAAAACTAATAAAATTTGACTTTGGACACTTCAGTGTTGAACCTTCAAAATGCAACATGGGTAGCGGTATCACATGAGTTCAAAACCAGAAAAAGCCGCCATACTTTTTGCTTGATTATATCAGTTTTCTGTTCACTCTTGTGCAGTGAAGGAATTGAAAGCCATAATTCATCAAGGTAATTCAGATCAATATTGTAATAATTGTCACTATACATTATCGTAAAAGGGAACATTGTTGCCTTAAAAGGCAACTCATTGTTTAAACATAGTGCCACTTAAATTTGCTATTGGAGGGAAAGTATTAAACTTTCTTTTTCCTTTTTTTTTTCTTTTTTTTTTTTTTTTTCCCCAGATTGGATTACTTACAGTAGAAATGCTCATGGTTTAAATCAGACCAAGGAAAGTGTAGCTAAACTAGTACTAGTTACAGTGAGAGGTTCCTGCAAGACATGTCTAGCATAGACAAGCAAGGTGATAGACTATATCTCTTCTGAAAATTCACGTAGTTACACAAGAAAAAAGAAAGAAAACAATGCTTTTCTTTCACTGTTGCCAGGCTCTTACTCTAAAGACATGTCTGAATGACATGGCACTAAAAAATAATCTACCACAGAAATTTGCAATGTAAAGAAAGCTAAGAATAGAAACATTCTGGATATTGTTAATAAAACTGCTGGGGGAAATAGAGTTGTGCTAAAGTAAAATAAGTCAACATTTAATACTTTAATTAAAAAAAAGCTATAAATAGTATTCATAAGGAATCTGAAACATATCTGGAAAACAGAACAAGAAGAAGCTAAAGCACTCTCCTCCAGGGCTCCTGAGCTTCCAAGTCTGTTGAAATGTCACTGATTTTGACACCTGTAACAAGTTTATTATTATTTTATTGTATTCAATTTTTCATAAAAATAAACCTATTGATCATAGGTCTTTCCTACCAATTCTTTGGTGTTGAGTTTCACCTGTGCAAATAGGAGAATTTCAGGTTGTTTAAGAAAACTCAGTCTCTGTGGTACTCTGGAAACTCTGTTCCAGAGTTTGTTCCTGCATCTGTTAGAGGTCAGATGTGCAATATTTGTGTGCTGATTCCTTGCACGTGACTATTGCTCCGAGCAGACCCTCTAAGACTGCCGAACACAACTACTAGATGAATACAAACGTTAACCTGAAACTTGCACGCCAGCAGCACTCCTATCAGAGATAACCTGGAGATCTGTCTGGAGGTCAGCCGGTCCAGTCACTGCTCATAGGTCAGACGAGCTCAGGCTGTAAAGGAAGGAGATTTTGCAGCCTCTCTGGGCACCGCTTGCAGCAGGAGAAGCGAAAAAATTCCTCATACCTACCTGGAGTTTCCCTTGTTGTGCCTTGTCTGCTGTCTCCTGACCTGTTGCTGTGCTCCTCCACAGAGAGCCCGGCTACGTTGCCTCCGCACCTCCCCTGAAGCAAGCTGTCAACAGCAATTAAATCTCCCTTAAGCGTTTCTCTTCTTAAGGCTGAACAAATCTTTTCCTTGTATGTTATGTGAGCTTCAGCCACCTAATCGCCCTAGCGGTGCTCCGTTGCGCTCACTCCGGTATGTTAATACTGCTCCCTAATACTTAGCGAGTCCAAAACTGGAGGTGGCCCTCTGCAACGGGGCTGCCAGCCCTACCTGAGGGGGAACATCCACCCTGCTCGTGTTCTCTCTCTCCTAACTGCAAAACCTTACACCATGCCTTGCTTCATATGCTTTGCATTTGCATTTTTTCCATTGTAGGAGACTGGAAAAATTAAAAATAGAAGAAAAGTATAGACAAAAATAGACAGGAAACAAAAAACAGTATAAAGAGATGGAATAAGAAATTAATAAATTTTAAAGGTTAAAGTGATCACTGTGATCAGCTAATATAAGAGCATAGTGGAACTTCATCTCTGTCTTTAGATTTCAATCAGTCTTAGACTATTAAATTACCTTTTAAAAAGGCATTCAAAGTGAATGCCAAAATTGAAGATAAATTGTCTTTGGGTAGTTTTTTTCCCACTGCTTAATTAAGCTTACCCTTGCAAATAGACATACACGTATACCTATAGTTCTGACATTTTACTTCCAGAAACTAGATCTTGCCACACACATATCCAGCTATACTATTTTTCTTTTAATTTCAAGAATACTTTCACCTTTCCTTTTTTTCCTTTTTGTTCAGTATAAAAATTAATTTTAGAGTAACACAGTACATTAAAAATGCAACAGAAGCAAGTTTGATGCAAATCCTTGGATAACAGTTTCAACATGACATTTCAGATATTTACAGTCCTTGATTTAAGGACACTGGCTGGCTGGTCTAATAGTATTCTTGCTAGTTGTAAGAAAATTGATTAATGGCGGCTAGGCAGACAAATCATTGCTATATTTTGTTATGTTAAAGTATTTCCACTTCTTCAGAATATTGCATCTGTTGGAAAAAAAGAACACCAAAGTGCAAATATATATATCTCATAGTAACAAAAAGTCAGAATAGCTTTCAGAAAAATTCAGAGGCCATAATACACCTTTTCAGAGTGATTTTATTGTTAACTGCTTGCACACCCAGAATGGACAAGTAGATGACTTTTCCTGTGTACTTTTTAAATTTGTTTTTGATGAAAGTTAGATATGAAAAAGCAGAAGAGGGAAACTGCCTTCTCAAAAAGAGAATTACTAGTAGTATTGTCTAGTAGTAGAAATATTACCTCTTCCTTATAGATGAAGGAATTTTCCTTGTTCTGCAGGGAAGTAGAAAATTCCTGAAGATAATTTTCCTTTTTCAAAATTTAAAAGGATTTTGTGAAAGATTTACATGCAAGAACTGGAGAATTTTAATAAAGATTCTAAAAATGGTTACTGTTGATGGAAACTTAGAAATATTTAAACTACTTCTCTGGATTATTCTGCCTTCCTGTCATCTACCTGGAGGTTTTCTGTCATACATTTCTGATTTTCAATTTGTTATATTATAGCAACTGTCATTAATGTTTTTCTTAATGTTATTCCTAATTATCACAGTTTGAATTATAAAATATATCTCCAAGTCATCCTTATAGAATGGGTTAAGATAACTATCTAGATACTCAATTTCTGGAAATTCGGTATATATTTAGCAGAACAAATAAATAGGTTATCGCAGTATTTCTCCTGTTTGTTATTGTTCCTCCCTTTGCCCTCCAGTAATTACTTATCAGTCTCAGCAGTTTTTTTTTTCTTTCACTTCCTGACTAGTGTTTTTTTCCTTAACTTGCACGTCCTGCAGCATTTGTTTGCTCAATATTCACAGCAGATGCGCGTTGCAGTTGGTGGAGAGGGGAGCAACTGATCAGCAGGGTGGAGGGGTCTTTCTGGGAACCAGTATGGGCCTGGGGCAGGGGATCATTGACAGCTTGCTTGGTTTGAAAGGAAGGCAAAACAAGGGCTCTTCTTGCAAGGCACTACGTTTTCACAATCTCTTACACTGTCTCAAACAGTAGAGCTGAATTTAATCTATTTAAACAAACTCCATTATTTCAGACTGTATTTTAATTTCAAAAAGTACAAAGGATTTAAAGTTTTGGGTTATTTCTCAGTATTTTCATTTAAAGAAGAGATACAAGGAGCTTTGCCTCACATCCATGTGTGGGATGCCATTGCGAGTCCCTTAATCTGAGCCTGTGAGTGACTAAGATCATTCTTGTGCCTCATTGGGGATTGTAATTTTTAAAAGAAATGTAAGATTGTTCTTCAAATTTGCAGGAAAAATTATCTAACATTAGAAAAATGAATGCCTGATTGACAGGGCTTGAATAAGATGTTCCATACTGCACAGGGAGTTGGATGATTTTTCTTCCCATTTTCATTGTATATATCTTCCAAATATCCACAAGTTTCATACAGGACAGATTTCCAATAATTTCTCCTTCCTTGCAAAAGAAAATAATCATTCTTTATTCACAACTTTTAGTGTGATGTTAACTATTTTGATAACTTTCCTCTTTCCAATTTTTAATTTCTCAATAGATAGTTTTTTGGGATTAATTTTTGTATAAAGTAACAAAAAATTGTCCGTGGAACACTTTACAATTTGCATTTCTTGCTTCAGGATATTATTTCTTTCTTGTATCCTGAGGTTAAAATGAATCATTCACAAGGAAATGAGGTTTATTTAGTAACTGGAGTTGTAAAAGCAAAGGTTTCCAAAATGAATTTAGCAAACTGTAACAATTTTGACAAACTCTAAAAATCTGTGATTTATTTTCAGAAATTCAGTAAAATACAATCCAAAAACTTGGCAAAAATACTAAATGGAGAAGTCATTTTGCTGGCAGGAGATTTTCTGTTCTTCAGCCTTTGTAGATGACTCAACACTTTTGCATTAGTTTTAATGTTACTGTGCCCCTGCATTTTCTTTATTAGCTACTGCATAATGTTTAAACAATCATTTGAGACACTGCGTAAGAGAAATAGCTTCAATTTCTAGAACAGGTACATTTGGACTCACAATGAAATTGTTTTTTAGAATATTGCATAGCCGTTTCAGCTGAGCTGTGGAGATCATGCAGATATAAAAATGCAAGGAAACATATTCTTTCAAACCACTTACAAACTCTTGAATAAGAAGACACAAAAACTGCTACTATTGCAATGTCTCTTATAATAAGTTTCTCCGAATTATTATATACAATTTCTATGTGGTGCACTGGTTAAAGAGCATTGTTCAGCGTGCCCTTGTGAATGTACAAGGACAACCACACGCTTCAGCATTCTTACAATGCCTTCCCAAGATAAGTCTACATAAGGAATTAACGACGTTTTGCAGCCCTCCAGCTTAAGTCACAAGCAAGTTAATGATTTTTTTTTTTTTTTGACAATACACAATACTGAAATTTATTCTAATCTTTGGTAATTAAGAATTTAGAAGTTTATGGTAAGAGCTGTTTCACTGAACAAAGAAAGTCTGGGAGAGTATAAAACAAAAGAGAATGGAGTGACAGTTGAAGAGGCTTAGATGAGAAAAATTAATGCGTGTATGCATTGGGAGAGAATGCCCAAAGCAAAATATAAAGTGAAAAATTACGAAGGGTAGCTTGAGACCAGAAGTAAATGAGACCAAAGGAATCACTAGAAAACTTAGAAGTTTCTCATCAATTTTAGTCCTTTACTTTTAGGGGAAGGAGGAAGATGTAGGGGGGCAACCGTGGAAGGAAGGGAAATGAGAAGTTATCACAGCAATTACATCTTGGAAAAGGTTCACTGTGTAGTCAGAAAAAGGAGAATGGGAGATTTGTGAAAGGAGCTGCAGAGGCTGGTAGAGCAACACTCACTTTAACCAGAGAAGCACAGGTCAGTCAATGGCCAAAGAAAGAGAAGAACTTAAAATGATAAAAATTTTTATGAAAAGAAACAGAGAGGGAGAAAAACCCTTGCCCTGGGCTATCTCCCCACGCAATGCAAGGGGGAGTACTGGAGGAAGGCAGAGCGCAGGTTATAACGCAAGGGTGCAGAGAAGGAATCCTGAGTGGAGTGAAAATTGGAGACTTTAAAGTGTTTTGTTTTATTACCTCCCTACTTAATGTCGGTTCCAATCAGCCACACCACAGTACTTCTTTGAAACTGTCTGTATAATTCTAAAAATTTCTTTACCTTCTACAAAGCAAGGCAGAAGTGCTAACGTAGAGAAATCATTTTGAGCGAGCTACATAGCCATCGGGGGTTGATAACACTTTATTTTTGAATCTTCTATTACCAGACTGGGACAAAAATAGAGGAAAAATCTAAGTAGAGATCTGACTAAGAATGAAGAAAAACCTGCTAAGCCAACAGTAGGACAGCAGGTGAAAAAATAGTTTTTCAATAGGCTTATCTGCCCTCTGTCGCTTACCAAACCTGGCATCCTTAGGTTTAGTGGCCGTCTAATTACCATTTTGACATATTCTCCCTTTTTTATTATTTTCAGCAATGTACAGTAGCTCTGTTGTGCCTAGATATTTCTAGTTTGGAAAAGTGAAACAAGGGGGGGCAAAACATAAGTAACGGCACAAATATTTTTCCTTTCAGTTCCAGAGGGAGAGGTTCAGCATTTCTAAATACGTGAACAACTTCTCAGTGGTATTGGTATGATTTCAGAACAAGTCTGTTATTTCTCTATTCTGTAAATTCTAGAATGTCTCTCAAGGGATTTTAAATACCCTGGAGCCAGTGGGTTGAAAAAAAAATCTGAACACTGACAGCAGCCTTTTCAAGCTTCAAATATAGGAACCAATATAGTCCAAATAACTGTGAGCACCTGTGTAGAGTGGATACAGAAAATATTCTCAGAGTAAGAAATAAATGGCTGTGGGTATTCATATTCTATGCTACTAGTAAATATTCTCAGAAAACAGAAACAGTTTAAGATGTACAATATTGGACTTTGGGAGGGGAGGCCTCTAAGTAACAGATTTTAAGTGAAGAATTCATGCTAGATTGCATATATTAATAGCTTAACTAGAGCAATCTTGTAGGTAAAAAAATAAACAGAATAAAATAAAAAAAGACTTTGATGTTTTAGTAAAAATGTCATAGTTCCATAGACAGGGAGATGATGACTTTAGATAAATTGTCTCACTCAAAGAATTTTACCTTTGACTAAATTGAACAAAATTTTGTCTATGTGAGAGGTGAAATGTCCTTTTGATCTTCTTTAATAATATACCAAAGGTTGATATCTCCTCTTTCTCTCGTTGCAGATTATCATTAATGTCATTTTAATGTCAGATTCCCTGTCTGCTAGAGACGGTCACCTAACACTATATTGTACAAATCTAGGCAACAATTAGCCATAAGTAATGGTTAGTAGCATAAGACAGAAGCATCTTCCTTTGTGAAAGTGTTCTAGTCTCTCTAGATTTTATTTATATTTAACTATTAATTTTATATATTTAAAATTTAACTTGAAAAATAAATAAGTGTGCTAATATCTGTTTGAAGGTGTTGCACGAGCAACTAAATCGTTGATTTTTCTATCACTATTGAGTGAATACCGTAATGATACCTCCAGTCAGTTGCATTTTGTAGTTTTTTTTCCCCATTGAAAGTGCTACATTTCTTTCTCAATAAGCGTTCTCTTAAAATTTTGAAACTAAGATGAGAAATGATTGTAGGTGCCACCTCCCTATTTCATCTCAGTTGTCCTAGCATCCTTGAAGCTTCTCTAAACTGAAGTAGACTGAGATAAATATTCAAGATCTCTTGCTCCTTAAGTAAAGTTCGGCATCTCTTAAGGGGCAGGATACAGTCTTTTTTTTTAAGTCGTTCATTCTGTTTGAAATTTAACCCCAGAGGTGAAATAAAATAAGATGTTCGTGAGCTATAAATGATATAGTAATAGTAGGAGAATTTTGTCATGAGTGTTTCAATTAGTCACTAAATTAAAAGGCCTTCTAGATGTTACACTGATATAATCAAGCACAAATAAGAAATGATGCTTAGGTTTCATAATTTTAAAACCTAATCTTTATATATATATGTATATGTATATAGTAAGAAATAGTTCTCTATGTAGGTGCAAGATGCATGAGTTTGTGGAAGCCTATTTTCCAGTGCATTTGTTTCTTATAGTTGGTTGACTTTTGAAGATAATTAATACTAAACACTTAGTGTGCACTCAGCCTTCATGTGCACTTAGTGTGCACTCACCTCCTCATGAGGAGAAAATCCTCATTCAAAAGACATGTTATAAATATCATAGTGTCAGGAAAAGCTTCAGTCATACATTTCTTTCCCGCAGGGTTTGTCATAAAGATAGGTAGCCTGGTAGAATAAAGATTTGTGGGAACTTCGTTTCTATGAGGTAGCACCCAGACTTAAACACTTTTATGGGGGAGGAAAAAGATGAATGACTGACAGAGCCCGACACCAGGTTCAGAGTCACACACAGTGCCGCAATGCAGCGTGCTTGGAGCACAACAGGGATCCGAGCCTCAAAAAGGTGAGGGGCCCATTGCCTTTAAACAGTCTTCCCTGGCTCTCGCTTTGCTCTTTGGCTGTAGCTGTGGATGTGGCTTAAACACTACCTGAGCCTGTGAAACGCGACCTCTGCATGGTGCAGTTTGAGGTACACGTTCACACTGCCACTGGCCATTAGCTGCCTTCTCTTTTGATGCCTAGATGAAGATTTCTGTCCTGGAAAAAGAATGAGTTAATATTAATTGTATTTTATGTAGCTTGTGTATCTCTAATTCTGGTAGGGTTTTATGTGCTTGCTTTTTTTAACCTGACATACAGATCAAGCGATTCCCATCTCTCCACCTCAGAATCTGCTGACATTAATGGGATAATTTATCTCAGTGTGGATTATAATTTCACACAAAAATGTAACATTTCATTGGTCGTATGTATATGTATGTACATATACTCATTTTATGTTTGTATATAAATTTGCTTTTAATGTACCGTGAAATAGAGCCTTTGTAAGAGATTCTGTTACTATGATTTCTTCTATAAACTGCCAAAATGATATGTAGTGCAAAATGCAGTGTGTGTATATGTATCTAAATGCCTTGAAAAGAGTAGAAAAATACCTTGAAAAAAGACGGCAAATCACTTTCTGTTTATTACAAGAAAGAGTTCATTAAAATGTAAAGGAGAAAATAGCAGTTGTATAAATAACAGTTACTTGTATATATTGCTAGCCACATTTGCTTTGGTTAAGAAATGTGTAGCTTATTCAGAAACTTATTTTACCTCGCACCCTGTCACTGACCTAAAAGATTTGCTGCAGCCAAATGCATGCCCTGGTTGTGGAAAACCTGTAAGTTCTTGCATCTCAAGAAGAGAGCACGTCTCAAGGTGCAGTACAGCGTGTCCTTATCATTGGGCCCCTACCACGTTCAGTTTTGGCTTAATTTTAAAACTGGAAACTGATTATTGCTGCGTACACAATGACCCTGACCCAACTCTTGTTTTAATCTCTGACTCTTTTAGTGAATTGATAAAAGAAGGATAAGAACAATCTTATCTAAGAACTATCTAATAAGAGCAAACAATATTTTCATATTTTCACACTTGCGTACGTTTGCATCCTATTCCGTTCTTGGGATAAGAAAACAAGCTACACCTCCTCATAACCAGAAAATAAAAAGTGATACAATATCAGCTTTCTGCAGACCACAAGGACTTGGCCGTGTACACTGACATTTGTCGCCTTGCTCTGAAACGGAGGAATAGGCTAAGGGGCATACGTAACCTGGCCCGAACCGAGCGCGAGTGCCCGCGGGTATCCTGCGTGGCCGACTGGTACCTCAGGTCTCTGGGCCCGTGTTCCTTCAGAAAATGTCACAACTATTTTAGTTTAACCAAATAACTTCATAAGTTCTTTGCCAGGCAGTGGCTCTGTGCGCCACGATTCTCGCGGAAGGGTAACAGCAATGGAAATTAGAAACGCTGCCCCGAACGCGTCGTTCGCTCGTGCACAAGAAATACGCCTGCGTTTCCTGCTGACTTATCGATCTACTAACCAGTTGCCTGAGAGAGATGGAACGATTTGTGTGCAGCTGCTTAGACCGGAAAAGTTCTAGTTTTAAATTCACCGCGCGATTTAGAGGAAGACGCTCACTAAGTTTGGTTAAATTGTCAGTGTCTGACCTGCTCATGTTTTAACAGGTGTATCTGTTGTAACGCAGTTTCCCTGTTTCCCCTCCTTGCTTTTCTTTCTTTTTTCCCACAAGTGAATACAAATCCGATCAAAATTTTGAAGCAGAGGCTGCATGGTGGTTCTCAAATAGTGAACCAGTGCGTGGAATACAACTGCTTATGCTGAAGGTAAGTGAAATAACCTTTTAATAGGGTTAGTTTGCAGCTCATTTTGTGAAACCCTCTTGAAAGACAGCAACTGTTAAAGACTGGCTACTATCTTGAAAGTCAGACTAAATGGAAATTTCAAAAAATACAGGCTTAGATCAATTCAGTTTAAAATAATTAAAATGTGCTAAATAAATTACTGATACAATTAGGTACTGTTTCATTCTACTTTCTATCATAGTAATTTTCCAAGTAAAAAGTATCTCTTTAATTTTCCAAGAAAAGTCAAAGTTTAATTTTTCAAAACATATCACAGTAGAGGTGCACAGAAAACCAAGAGAAGAAATGAAGTGGATCTTGACGTGGCCGTTGAGTAATGTGCATATTCTCAGTGTATCAGTAAGAAAGTCAGGATGTACATGACCTAAACTTGTCTGTCACATGACAGAGATTAGCTTACAATGATAACTGTAGTAATACCTGTCATCTTGTAATAAAAAACAATGTTCTTGCATCTTTTGGTTTTTATTTTCTCAGAACTGTAAATGACAATTTCAACATATACCTGGAAAGTCAGACACTGATTCTGAAAGGATAGAAACTTCAGAGTATGATTGCTTTAAAAGCAAACCTAAAAGCACTGCTTTTGATATTCTTGTTATTTTAAGTAGATTAATTTCTCTCCCTTATATTTGCAAAGTCTTAGGGTGAGAAATAGGAATTTAAAACAGAAATGCCTTTGAAATATCACATGCTGTTATGAAATAAGGTAATTGTACTTTGATTGTGTGATGAAGAAATTGGACCAACAAGGTGTATTGCTTTATCTGGGAAACCTGACTTTCTGCCAAGCTGACCCAGAAAGCAGGCCATTTTAAGAAAAGCATCATGTCTCTAATGAAGATAGCAATTGTCTTATTTTAGATTTTTTTTTTTTCTTGCCTTTCTGGTGATCCATAGCAGGTTTGACTAATTCTAACATTGCAGTGACCTCAACTCTATAGGGTAGATTTTTTTTTTTTTTTTTTTTTTTTTTTTTTTTTTTTTTTTTGAGGAGAGGAAGAGGGGGCACAGTATTTTCTACCTGGATGTTTCCTGACTCAAAAAAAGTTCACTGCTGCTCTCTAGAGGCACTGTATCCACCTCTCTTTTTATAGGTCCTGAATGTGGATTAAGGGATTATTCTAGAAATATTCCTGAGTCCAGGGGAATATCTTTTTTGCAATCGAATGGAGGTCTTGGTTTTAAAGGTCTTGACCTTTAAAATTCTTCACATTCACCACAAATCCTAATGCTGCTATTCTAGGTCCAAATCAAACAAAAATCTCAAAGCATACATACGAAAATACTATGTGCCTTAATAGCCTTTGTAAAAAACATATAGTCATGGTACATCATTATAGTACTATTATTATATAACAGCAAGTTGCTTTGTAATTACATGGTACAAACATCAGTACACCAGTTCTTAAAGTACTTTGAGAAAGCCAATGAATAAAAAAAATTTCTTTGGTACTCTTTACTGAAGGTATTTACTGTTTTTTTAAAGCCAAATGATGCATTGTTTTCCATTATATTTCTGGACAGTTTTTGTTTTTTGTTTGAAAAGACAAAAATCTATTGAGTTCAGAAAATATTTTGTGAAAGGTAATTAGGAATTCATAGATATGTATAGCTGGTAACAAAGACTTAATTGGTTAAAAGCTATTCTTATCCAACCAGGGGGGGAAAAAAATCACACATTATCATACATGTTACCAGTCAAAACTAGCCAGCACTGCCTGAGTTTCAGTGAAAAGAAAAAACCCAACCAACGAAACAAACAACCCCCCCGCCCCAACCTGTCAGCTGAGAAGTTGAGTGATTAATTATGCAGAAGAAATGCAAAGAAACCGTAAGCTTTGCATGAGCAATTTGCAAATTGAAGGTGAAATATATTCATTCTGTAATTAATTTCTCCACTGTAACGATGAACAGAGATAATGATTGGCCAAAATTCATGAAAGGGGTTGCTGATAGAGATGGAACAGAGGTGGTTATCTCCAGAACGTGTCCTGTGCAATTGCTGTTAGTCTAGACAGCCTCTACATCTTAGCAGCTGTTGTATACCTATAGCAGGAATGTCCTGCTGTTACCAGCTTCCTCCTACCTCACAGCAAAAACATTAACAGTGAGAGTGATGTTCCATGTATCCACCTTATGGTTTTCACAGTTCAGTGTTAAATTTTACATTTTTTTCCAACTCATTTAAATTATACCAGCCTTTGAAAAATTCAGGACTGTGCCTTTCTTCACAGTGAAATCTAGGAATCTGTTGTGGTGAAGTCTCCTCAAGTGCACTGTACTTTCTACTCAACTGTCTTTTGACCTACCTTTCAAGAAATTTCTTGTCAAATATTTTTCTTCATTTAAACGAATCAAGAGCCATAATATGTTTTAGAGTCATACAACGACATCCTGTTTTTCAGGATGCCGTTCCTTTGTTTGCATCTCTTAATTACTCTTTCTGTGTATGGTGTTTATGACTGAAATTAATATTGAAAGCTATTTCCTAGCTTTCAAGAAAAACTGTGCTAATGGCCTCCCGTAGGCCTTCATTATACCTTATAACTTCCTGTTATGCTACACAGTAGTGTAATTAAAAGATGTCAGAACTTGGAATTCTTGAATACTCGCATTCTTGAGGATGAGGCTGTAGCACAATAAATAACGAGAGAGTGAACCCAAACCTGTTGGCTGCTGTCCAGTTTGCAGATAAGCTATAAAAACTCTTTGTTTTGGGTCTTCCTTGTTTCGGGCTTTTTTTCTTCTCTCTCTCTGTTTTTCTTTTATTGCTACTATCCTGAGGCTAAAACTTTATCATATTTTAGAAGACTGCATGCAAAATTCATTTCATGCTACATTGTGACATTTTTGAAAGACAAGAGAAAGTATTAAGCGACTGAAGTGTGAATCACTTTTTAGAGGTTTCTATTACTATTCTTGCCATAAAGGCCATATGGTGGTGAAACCATGAAGGGTCAAAGCTTGAAGGTAAAATTCACTTCCTATCACTCTAAGATCACTTCCTAAGACTCCTGCATAATAATATCTCATTAAAGAGGATAACTCTTCTTGAATATTGTATTTTATTCAGAATATTTTATTTTATATATCAATGTATTTTTCGAAAGGTAAGAAATCTTTGGAAACGATACTGTAGTAAAAATGAAGTTTGAAAACTGTGTTTTGACATTTATTTTTGGAATAATATCAAAGTAACAATTTCTAAGCTTTAAATAGTAATAAAAATAAAACAATTCACATCTGTCATTATCAAAATGTTTAATGCAACACAAAAATATCTAACAAAACACAAAAATAACACTTTCATCTTTGCTTATGGCTGAAAGTGTATAACTCTAGAGAAGAAATCATAGAGTTGTATAGAAATGTAACTTAACACACAGTGATCTTAAAACATGTTTAACTATGTCTTATAATATTCTTGTTTTTATCTTCTCTTATTCTCAGTAAATCATGCAAACCAACAAAGAAGGAACAAGCTCTGTGTATTCGCATCCACTCTGCTCAGGGCCAGCCAAACATAGCAGATCATTTTTCTTCTAATAATTTTAACTCTTTGTATTTCACAGGCAGATTTCTGTGCCAATGTTTGTTCATCCATTTTTCTTTTGGCATCAGATGTTATGCTGTCACCTAAGCAAAATCTCCTTTCTTTTTCTGTTGAGACTGGCAACAAGGTTGCTACTCTAATTAGCACTAATAATGATTTTTGTATGTGCATATTTATGATATGGGCATTTATCCATTCGGCAGTTGTCCAAAGCAATAAAGCTGTTTTATGTAGGCCACTGACTGGACATTAGATGATGGTGATTTCTCATCGTAAACGTCAGCTATGTTTTAGTATAAGGTACCTACCTGTATGGTCATGTCCTCTATTACATATTTTGCTTATTCTGATAATGCCTGGCTTGCATTTCTAAAATTAGACTTGTCCATATCTATCCCATGATTTTGAATTAAAATTCAGTATTTTGTTATTGGTATAAAATCTTTTGACAATTAACAATTTTTTTTCTTCAGAAGGCTTAATGATGTAGACGAAAATTGATGATGATGAAGAATGCTTATGATGTGGATGTTGCTCTTGCAGCTGGACTCAGCTAAAAGAATCGGACAGAAAGACTTAAAAATGAGACTTTCTGTGATACTTCTGTAAGAATCTGATCTCAATTACAGAAAGATCAGACCGCAGAGTTTGAGAAGGGGCAGCTGTGTCGTTCAAATCAGAGTGGGAACATTCATTGACTCTAGGTAATTTGCCCCTGGAGTTAGAGCTGACCACATATTCACACTCCTTTACGTTACTCAAGTGTTAAGACTGTGAACCCTAATCTAGGGCATCATTTCTTACCAAAGTCCCTACACATTTCCTGAGTGCTCTAGCTGTAGCCTTGTGTTTAAAATAGAAGAGATGATGATTTGCCTATGCTTACCAGAATAGATATTAAAAGAAAAAAGAAAAAAAGAAAGTGTATAGAACACAAATCAAAAGGTTAGAAAACACAGTTCTGTTCTACAGATATTGATGATGTGTTTTCAAACTGCGATGGATGTTTTATTTTTGTTTTCTTTACCTTTCCCCCTAGACAGATTTTGTTAAACACAAAGATGCGTGTTCACTTGAGGATGTTTAAGGCATGCTATTGTGAAAAAGAAAGGATGCTGTATACAATAGCAGGCATATTGTTTTAGCACAGATACAGAATTTCAGTGAATTATCTGGCAATTTTTTTTAAAGCATGGCTGTATTTTATAGAAGTGCATGTTATCTTTGCTTTTGTTTTTGTTTTGTTTTTCTTCCTTAAATCTCTTGTCTGTGTGATTTACTTTGAATTTTCTTTGTGAATGGGAACTTAGGGTAAACTTTAGTGTTAAAATGAAGTGCTCATTTTTCTACTCCAGCGCCTTGTTTTCTGTACTGCAGGAATACTAAGAAATTATTTGAAGTATCTGGTGGTAAATTATGATTCTTGGTACCAGTCTTTTAACATCCATCTATGCAGTATATACCTTTTTTTTTAAGATGGATGACTGAGCGATTTTCCTTTACCTGTAATCTTAAATACACATTACAGTATTTTCCCGTTTTTTGTCTTTGAGTCTTACTTATAGTTTATTAACACTTTTATTTCTATTTAATCTGAGATCATATCTTGATTTAGATAAACGTAATTGGCTAAGCCAAATTGCAGGCATAACCTAGCTAGTATCGTTTGTCTGACTAATACAAGAGCTGGAGAAACTGAAGAGTAGAGCATACACAGAGAAGAGGGCAGTTTGAGTTTTATAGAGTCAAAGGTACAAAACCTGTATTTCCCTTCCAGTAGGGAAAGAAAACACACATCTACAGTTTATTTATATTGGTACAGTTAGTTTTGGCATACTTCTAATGAAAACACAAGTAATCGATTATTACTAATATTTTATGCCTCCCAGGGGAATGCTTTAAGCATAGAGATTAAAAAAATCTAGTAAGTAATAATTGTATATTCAGTTGAAAACAACTTTTGCTAGAAGTCTGGACTGCTTTCGCAAGCTGAACATCCCGTTTCTCGCCACAATCTGTTTTTGCATTGAAGGGAAAAAATAGTGTTTCCAAATTCTGTCGTTGTCCTCTTCCTCCTTAGCCCTTCTGACTGTGCCGTGGGACAGATCTGGTGAGGTCCATTAGAACCTGACAATGATGACAAGACCATATGTGCACGACTACTACTAGCCTCATATTGTGCTCTAAGAGATGTGCATGCCATTTTCATTTAACTGAGAAAAATGCTTTAAAAAGGTCATTCATTAAGATTCTGCAACATCCCAATTTATGTTATTACTTGAAAATATATTCAAATTATTTTCTTTTGGATTTTCACCAAAAAATTTTGATTTCTGGCCTGTAAGTACTGGAGTTCACGCTAATGCCACTACTAACTGAACACACTTCTACACTCTATGTAGAATATGCGAGTCTTAAATTGTAAGCTTGAGCCTTCAATGAGGGTAATAATTTAAAGGACTCAATCTTTGCTTCCCAATGTTCAGAGAAAATCAAACTTGCTGTTCCTAATAGTCTAACTGAGAAAAAAGATTTTACTTGTTTCTAATTTTGTCTATCTAGGCTTTACCTACTCACACAAATCAAGTAGACGAGTTCATTACTTTTATTTATTACTAAGCTCTCATTCCTTCAGCTAAGTATTACACTGTGTCTTGGTTTGTTTGAATGCGCAGAGAACTGAATATACATAGGCAAATTTTGTGTGTGTGTGTGACACCTCTAGAAAAAAATTGCACAGAATAGATAAAAACATAATCTGGAATTTCCTGATTTGCATGTTAGTAGATTTTTTTTTTTTGATTTTTTTTTTTTGTATGGATCTTGTGTTTGACCTTATTGCTTCTGTAGTATCCAAACATTTATTTTAAGTGTGAGATTTGAAATTCATGGCATTCTCTTTTAGTTATGAAATATAGTAAGAAACTGTACCTTGAAGTCCCTCTTCCACATGTTGTCAAAAATAGATGGGATTCTCCACTGAATTGTCTAGAATAGCTAGAAATATTCCATGAATTATTCGGAAACTGAATCTTTATCATTCATGTTATTTTTGGTAAGATACGTTAAATATTGAATGCCATATTATGTTTCTTCTCTCCCCTTCTTCCCCTTCTCTATCTCTGATTGGTATGGTTACAAAATGAGAGACCATGCAAATCTTAGTCTGCAACCCAAGAATTGATAACTGAAACAATTCTAATAAGGGAAAAAAAAAACAGTTTGCCACCACTCCCTATTCCATAGTTTTGTATTCTCTGTCACAACATGAATTTTCATGCAGTCTCTGCTCTGAGCTCTGCTGAAGAAAGCTGTTTCAAAATAAGGGCTGAATAAAAGCACAGGGCTAAAGTGCTGGTTTCGGATAGAAGTCATAAGTGAAGACTTAAAAAGCATGGAAAAGACTCCTTACTAGCGAGACTTCCAGCCTTGTGGGTTGGGGCTGGATTTGGTACCAGCAATTCTTTTATGATCTGTTGGGAAAGAATAGGGAATTCCTGCTCGCCCCCCCCCCCACCCCACCTCACCTTCCTTCATCTGGCTTGTGCCCTGTTAAAGCCAGTCTCTGTTAGAGAGGTTTATTGGAATACATCCTTTTCTCAGCTGCACTGCTTTACTCATTGAAAGTATGTCCCAACACAGGGGCAGCCTAAGAAAGAACAGGTACTTTCTTGGTCTCACTTCTGTTATCCTGACTATAAGGTCTACCTCCACTGCCCTCTTGGTAAAGAAGAAGGTAGCACAAGGGTAGTATCCTTCATAATCTGTTAAAGTTGGAAAGGAGAATCACATGCGCGTCCTGCTAATTGTATACGAGCCTTTCAATGAACTAATAAGGAGCTTAAAATGCCCATGAGTCCATCTGATTTCTAACGTGACATAGATGCAACCAAACAAATGTTGAAGTGTGGTATTTACCTGTATTTTTTACTTCTTTCTTAGCAGTGCTGTGCTTCACCATCTGCTTTTTGTTTTCATGGACTCTACAAATATCATTCCCGTTATTATTTAGGCTGAAAAGTATCCTTAATTTGATTTTGTTCTCTGCAAAAATATGACTTCTTTCAAGTACGAGCAATTGATCTAAAGCCAGTTTAGCTGTTCTTCTTGACATGTCACCATCACACTTGCCAAATGCAAAATTACTAATGTATCTGGAAGAACTCAGACTAAATTTATCAAGAGAAGAGGGCTTTCTTGTGCATTTATTCATTCATTTGAAATTACAAATACATGTGCAATCTGATTTAAGTGAAATGGCATGGCAATACACCTCTTGTCATCTCTGCATAAAAATATATTTTCATTGATACACAACTGTAAAATTAGAAGTGTGTAGCTAAAGTAAACATCTTAATAAACCCAAGTGTAAAAATGACATTTAACTATGAATCCAGATGAACATATTAATGCTAGAAAGGAATCAAGCATCCAGTTGTTGGAATTGTTTGTACCATTTTTCAGTTGTCACTGGCCAGAAACAAAGAAATGGAAAGACCATGGAAGAGAGAAATGTGATAACTTTCACATTAATAATATTGAGGGCATCTTGAATAGCAGTGCTGTATTTGCATAGTGTGATAATTTATATCTGCAAGTAAACTTTAACAATGTTTAAGCCAATGTTAACAGCAAAATAATAATCAAAAGGGGGTAGATGAGGTGTTATAGGGTTTTTTTGGTTTTCTCCTTTAAATCAATTTTAGTGAAATAGAATTTAGATATTTTCTCTGATATATTTATTTAAATAATATTTTACAGAAACATTACCTTTTGCCCAAATCAGAAGATGGCTATTCTATCTAAGTATTCTGTTTGCTTGTATTAAATAGTATTATTTCTAAAATGCACTCTCTTTGTTCATGCTGCTACAAATAAGATAGGGGATTTAAAGGATGTTACCAATAATCCACAGAGATTTTTCTTTATGTTTTTATTTTAGATTTTTTTTTCATAATCATTGGAGAAAACATTGACAAATTTGTATACAATACAGCTGTTTTATTGATATCCTTCTTGGTAGTTTCAGCTTTTTTGTATGTGGTCTTTTGTATGATTTATGTTCTATTTACACCATTTTATGGATGTTTTCTAGGTGACTATAAACTATTTTGTTTTACTGTGCTAATATTTTCTTGTAGCATCAGAACACTTGAAGACTCCGATATAGGAGTAGTAGGAGAGATGATTAATAAAAACAAAACAGTTTTAGTGAATCTCAGAAAATAACTGCAATGAAGGAGAGAATGGGTAATTAATTCTTCAGAGGCTGATTTTATGGAAGGACCACTATCTGCTTATGGCTTTTAATAGAAGGGAAGATGCACGTGCTTGGTTTAAAATGAGATGCCAGAGACCTGAAGATTTCAATGGGTTTCTCTGTCATGACAGATCAATGGAGACTCATAAAGAACACAGGGGCCCCGCAGGACAATGCCAGGACCACAAGGAGAGAGAAGGGAAGTAGCGTTATTGTCAAAGCAGGAGCTCCACCTGATACGAAGATTATTGAATGGAAATGTGTGCTGATGTTGCTTTTAGAAGAGTGACACTTTGGACTGGGTACTGGTCTGCTTGAGTTTTTGTTCCTGCAGCATTTGTACTGAAATATTGTACTCTTTTCTTCCTAGGAACAACCACTTGTTCCTAGTCCCTCCATAGCCCTTTGACTGATGTGTATCTTGCTCCAGCTCCCTTATCACCATTGCTTCCTTCCACTATTTATCTCTATTGTTTCCTTATCATTTTATTTAGCCACTTTTTAATGTTTTGTTCATCTTTTCATGTCCCGTCTTCGTGAGCAGCCCCTTGGTGGTGGTGGTGTTTTTTACCTGCATGGTACTTACTACATCCACGATCACTTAGCGAATAAGTAACAGAGATTTCAAATATGGATGTGCACATAGTCATTCTAAAACATCACTATTAAGATTTCAGATTCTAGCATGCAAAAATTAGGAAAAATGAAATTATTTGTCTTGCAATTAACTTACCCTTGTGCATATGCATCATAATATCTTGCTATATTATTGCACTAAAGACACCTCATTAGTAGTGTTTTTCTAGTGAGCATCAGTTCTACGTTAATGTTTGTTGCTATTTAATGTACAGTGTATGGCTTGTTTAAGGCACACTTTTCAAATTTTGCCTTGTTATAACTTAAGCATTTCCATAGTGGTTAACATTATAATAGTTGAATGGTTTCCAAATATTAGTTTATGTTCTCAACACATTTCTGAAGTGGGACCTGAGGTTAAGTACAAGCTGACTTAGTTCACCAAATACAAGACTGACCACCAGACCTCATTTTCACAGTGTTTTGCTCTTATAATAGTGCAGTATAAGCTGAAGCTGCGAGCGTTCAGCACTTTTGCATCTCACACCCAGCTCTTCAGCCAAAAACTTATAAATAAGAGGGACTAACAGGAAAACACCAATGAAAAAAATCTGTTTGAAATGACATGCATGGCATCATAAAAGCATAGGTGACAAGGATTAGATATGATCCGCTTTAAGGGGAATTAATTATTGTCATGAGAACTTCCATTTTTCCCTCCATTCTGCCTCATTCGCTACACATTTTCTGGCTTCTGCAACATAAAAGACCATCTTTCCCGGACAACAGTTTTCTTTCCATGTCTCACCCGGGAGCCAGTCTATCTTGTACAGTGAGGAGGGAGCTACTTTTGGGAGTGTATGAAGGGAGATGAAGAAGAATTAGGAGAAGTCTGTAATAATTAAATTGGCCTCTTTGCATATATACACTATAACATTTTAAAATTTTAAGTTATACAAAGGCAATGTTAATTCTGGTATTTATTAATATGGAGTACTTGATTTCATAGCAATTTATTGTTAGATTTCTGTGTGCAATTTTACAGAGGTTAAAAAACATATCAAACGAATGAAAAGAAAAAGGGAAATTGGATCATCGTATTCCAGATAGCTCACTGCTAGAACTGGAACCTTTAGAAACACCACATTCATCTCTGTTTCTTCAGCTCGTGAAATAAGTCATATACTCTCATACTTCATGTAAGCTAACATTGAACGGAGAGATTTTCAGTAGGTTTGGCCGACATTTGCTGACTGTCATACTTAGGAATCTGGGGTCTGATTCCTGTGGGTGTGTTTGTTTTGTTTTGTTTTTTTTCCCCTTCCTTGTCTGTCTTCTACCTCATCATCCTGCTACAAGTGCAACTGGAGACTTCTGGAATAGCAGTGTCTCTGCTATAGTCTAAGCAGGTATCTCATTGGACCTAGCATATTCAGCGCATGAAGCAGCATACCTTCAACACAGAGATGGCAAAAAGCAAACCACAGTCCCCAGTCCAGCCTACATCCCTCTGTTTTTTGACTCTTTTTCCAACTAGTGTGTCTCTTCCCCCCACCCCAAATTTCCTTCTCCATGAATCTATCCTTTCTCCTATTCTGCCACAGTTTCTTCCTTCTTGGTTCATTATCAATATTTTTTATTGTTTTTTCTTCTTTGTTAGCCAATAAGAACACATCTTCCGGCCTGCGTTCCTTCTGCTGCTGCTACTCCTCCTTTATCTTAACGCTCCTTGACCTAATCTGTCCCCACTGGTAAGCGTCTCTGACTCAAAGGCCAGCTCTACCCTGTGGAGCTTCCCATTCTGCCTTCAAAGCATGAAGGTTGCTTCACTCCTGTGAGAAAACTCCCACAGTATAATTTCTGCTTGTTCTCTGAAATCTCAGTATCATTTTGGCTGAAATGTTTTTAAATTATTTCTGCTTGAGGCGGAAAATCAGTGTAGAAAATTTAATCCTAGATAATTTGTTTGGTAAATTTATAAGCAACTAAAAAGGACTTTTATAAAGGGAAGTATTAGGCAGTGTTAAAAATAGGCTATGATGCCACCTTGCTTTAAAGTTACTGTCATGTGTGTGAGAAAGTATATGGATGAACAAGTATTTTGCCTCAAATATCCATATGCTATCAGTATAAATGAACGCTGGCTTTTAAATAGTTGACCGCACCAAGAGAAAGAAACAGCATTTAGTGATAGAGTATGACTTATCATGGTTAAAAATTAACTCCCAAAATTAATACAAGTGACGGGCGCAAGTGTGACTTGCAGTAAGTATGCCTGAATAAATCCATGCCTCTCTAGGATAAGGTTGGTTTGTTTTAGTTGAATAAAACGTTGGTGACAATACAACAAAATACTCCACAAGAAAGGGAGAAAATGCGCATTCAGTGCAGAACTCTGAAGTTCTTGTTCCTGAATAATTCCACTAAATCATTCACTTTCTGTGAATTCAGAATTTGCTGTAGCTCTGTGTGCACACGTAAAATAAGTTTTTGTATATATGCACAACCTGTCATTTATTTGATACTTCATGACTGTAACTTAAATAACAAAAGACAAACTGTTAAAATAAATTAAAACCTTTAACTGAATTTTCAAACCCACATATTTTGCTCATTACCCAAAGAACAGCTTTAAAGAGCTATGTCTCAGCCATGTATATACATTTCTATATATCCGTGGTTCCTGTCATAGTAATTTGATTGGTCCGTATTACCAAACTGGAAGTGTAACTGTTATTCTAAGACACAATGTTCAGCTTACTGCTGCAGGGACAAAGCCTAGACATAATGCTTTTGGGTGATGGAAGTACTGTTGGTACAGGTAGAAAAGATGGTTCTATCAGTTTGGTATGGAAAGGTTTGCCTCCAAAAAAGAGAATTTTATGCTTTTACTTTTGCACAAACAAAGGGGTAAACTTGGAAAAGACAGCACAGAGGTCTCAATATTGCCGATTACACATGGATCACTGGGAACTGGGAATGTGTCTTTTCATAGTATAATGTCAAATGTTGGCAGTGATAAGGAGGCTTGACTTATATTCCACACTCTCTTCCTTTCCTGTAAAAGGACTGAGAATTAAGTTCTTTGGGAAGCACAAGGCCATGTGGCAATTCTAATTTTTATATTCATAAAGCAGTGGGAAAGGAAGAAGGAAAGTAATGGAAAATCTTTACAGATGTGTTTTGCATTGCATGTATTTATGTGCCCAAGTGTCAAAGCCAATGAACTTGATTTTAAATCTTTAATGATTTAAAAGACTATTGATGAAGAGAGATGAGTTTGTCACAAACAAACCAAACCACTTTATAGGCTATGGTAAAAGGAGATTTTTTTTTTTTTTTGCCTCCTGGTATTTTGGTGTTTTGTTTCTTTCTCCCTCTTCCCCTCCCCAGGTAAATTGTTCGCATGTTAGTGTGGCATACTATTTAGATGCTGACTTGCTCGTCTTCCAAAAGGTTGTGTTTAGTTGGCAGGTCATTTCTGTTCCTATAAATGGTTACAGATCTGGGAATACACTTACATGATATAGTAAGAGATGGTAAGAATTCTTTTTTTATTTATTTGTTTTTATTTTATTGTCTTCAGAATGCTCCTTAGGAGCAAGCAAAATAGTTACCATTGAGTGGCCTAATCTAGGTGAGTAGGTGATAGATCACCTACTCTTGTATTAGTTTTCCTAATATTGAAATAATTTTTGAAATAATTACTTTCTTTCTCATTCACAAATACAATATTTTCCAGCTCCTATTTTAAGGGATTTTGAGACTTTTTTATTATTATTTTATTTTTTAAGAGGACATTTTAACAACCAGAGAAAGTCCTGTATGACACTTTTCAGATAGAGCAATACTGACATCCTTTGGCTTAATCTTATGTGACTACTTGTTAAATTTCTACTAAAAAATGTACACATTACAGTATCACAGTGAAAGGACTGGACTTGATGTGAGACAACGAGGATTGTGCTGAGTCCAATTTCCTCTGTTAAAAACACGAATCAGCAGAGATTACGCTGGTGAAAAGGAACACATCTGCAAAATGTGAAGTCCAGTAACCATGGTTGAAATAATAAAATAAACACAGGCATTACAAATATCAACCTGAGGAAAAAATAAATAATGGGGTATTAGTAGTGACACTCTTTTTTTTTTTTTTTTTTTTTTTTTTTCCAGATGATCTCTGGAAATGTGAAAATACCCCATATTATAGGAACATGCCTTTTTATATTAATCGTAAAATCAGTGAAGCAGGAGGAAAAAAAAATGTTTCTAATCTAATAGCATAAGCACTTCAACGGAGATGGGGGGAAAAAAATAAAAGAAGAAAACACCCTACCCTCTGGTTGCATGTGAGCTTTTGAAGTTGTAATTTAAGTTGACACTGTGCTAATTCTACTTACTTATTTATTTATTAATATTTGGTTGCTTGGAACACCATTGCTGCAACATCACCGGTGTTACAAAAAAAAGGTGGTTATTATTTCCTCAAGAAAAATAAGGTTACCCCCCAAACAAACAAAAAAAGAGTGGTCGAGTTTTCGGGATTTATTCACGCGAGCAGCTAAGTAGATTTAGGCTGATTACCTTCGACTCCCAAAACAGAGCGCTATTCTGTCGGCGAAGGGGAGGGCGACGGGCTCTAATGGCGGGGGGGAGGGGAGAAGAAAAAAGAATAAAAGAAAAGGGGAAAAAATAAATAAAAAGCAAAAAAGCGAAAAAAAAGGGGGGGCAAAAAAAAAAAAAAAAAAAAAAAAAAAGAAGCCATCTCCCCGCTGGCTGAGCCCTCCTACTGCATTCACTCGCAGATCGCCGTGCGCTCGGAGCGGAGCCGCCGCCGCCGCCGCCCACCCGGCTCGCCCCTTCCGCGGGTAAGTGCGCTCTGCCCCGCGCTCTGCCTGCCAGCGCGCGTGTGCGCGCGGTGAGGGTGTATGTGTGTGAGCGATGCTGCCGTGTGGGTCTCTCCACCTCCCCTCCCCTCCCCAAACCCATCCCCATCCCCAATCAGGAGCTCTGAATGAAAGCCAGTCAGAGGGAGCGAGCTCCCCCCTTAGCTTTGCTTCCCTGCTGTCCAGAGTTAAGTGATGCTGGGAGGGAAAAGCCTGAGTTAGATCCAAGTAGGATCTTAGGAAATAACAGCGGAAAACGAGCAAAGAACCCCCCCCCCCCCCCCAAACCCAAAACAAAAACAAAGAAAGAGGACGCCAATAGCTAATTCTTCGGTTTTGGTTGGGGTGGACTACTTCACTTCCGCAGAAGCAGAATAAAAGGTAGGAGACTTTCTCATCTGTGCTTCCTTAAGCTCTTTTTATTATTATTATTATTATTATTTGAGCTTTAACAGCATGGTATTTAACATGATGCATAAAATTGTTTTACTGTAGATAACTTTTATGCATTTTATAAATGTGCTTTGGCAATGAGACAAGTTAGGTGAAATAAACTTCATGTGTTCTCTCCTTAAAGTAAACCAGTATTTATAGATTTGAGATTGAAATAATATGCATTTTAGAAATTTCCCCCCCCTCCCCACACCCAATAAGCAAGCTGTCTTTAGAGCAGCAGTTTAAATCTGTATTCAGTTACTGCAAATTCAGTGGGGAAGGGAACAATACTACTTGAACTGGGGGGGGGGGGGGAAACAGTGTAACTGTTTTGAGCATAGCATGAAACACATGAAACATAGGTTCCCCCAGTCTCTATATGCCTCTGCGAGTCTGTTACAGCTTTCACTGCCACTGGTTTTACCCTGATTCGAATTTCAGAATAATTGTATGCGTTTAGAGCAAATGCACCTTCTGAAGGAAAGCTCTGCAGAGATGGAATTAGGTGGATGCAGACAATATTTCAAATGTCTGTATAGAGCTATATGCACACAAAGAGTGAAAAATATTGCATGGTTTGACATTCTGGGATGGGGGGGAAGAGAAAAGGGAGGGAGAAGAAAAAATTTAGCCTGCACCTGTGTGAGCGTTTATTGCCACTGCTGCAATAAAATCCATATTTGATGTGGTGTTAAATTAATGCAGCACAATAGAAGTCTAAATCCATGTTCCCAACTACTAACTATTGATGGTATCGTAAGCTGCATTAGAAATTTGCAATAAGCTAGTACTGTACATGATGCTAGTTGCAGCCAGAAAAATCTAACAGTCCTTCAGCTTAAGAGAATGCATCTGCACGTGCAATCAGTGACAAATAACAACCAGCATTTTAAAACTGACCTATCATCTCTGTTGCTTCCACACAAATGGAGCTGTTTCCTATAATCTTCCTCTTTCATTTCAGTAAAAGCCTCTCTATTACCTTAACTGCACATCCATTGCTTTTAAGATATTTTTACAGTTATATGGCTTACAGTGTATATATGTGCTTGTGCATATATGAGTGCATGGTGTCTGTGAGGAAGCAGGTCTGTAAAGAATTATATGTCTTCTCCCCCCCACCCCCCATGCTAGTGGCTTTATATTTACAGAGAGATGTTACTGGAGAGGGAAAGCAGGGACTGGAGAGAGGAGCATACTTCTGAATCTCTAAATTCCTTTTTAAAGTACTAGTTACTGGAAATATTTTGAGTCTGATGCAGACATTTTTGAGATTTTCCACTTATTCAAACTTTTATATTATTTGGGGGTTTTTTGAATGTAATAGTAGTCTGTGATATTTGAAAGGAGGAGATGGAAGAACAAACTTACCGGACTAGGAAAGGCAAGCTGTTTTTCCTAGAGTTGGAAAAACCTGCTTTTTAGAGTCAATATGGGCTTTTTTCAGGAGAGGAATACTTTTTGGATCATAAACTAATAATCTAGTTTGTGCCTGGGGATCTTCTCAAATTTCTATATACTTTGGTAACTAAAAATATGAGTGAAAAGGTCATTTCTGTAGTAGGTTAATTTTATTCTTGTTTTATGTCCATGTATTCCCTGTATTCCCAAAATCAAGATGATTTTGTACCCCTAAAATATGAACTTTGTAATGTTTGAAGAGTGTTGATTATAATCTTTAAACTTGATACTGCTTCTGATTCGATTTTTGTTACTACAAATGTGGTAGCATTGGAAATCAAGCACATCTCGGTTGCTTGATTTGCCAATGGTTTATATTTATAATGCTTGTGATTTCACAACTGTTCAGAGCAAAACGCAAATATCAAAATATATCTTTAAGGGACTATTGGATTTATTGGACTAAATGCCTGAGCTTACATATTCTGTGAAATGGTATTGTTGATTTTTCATCATAGTAGATATGAGTGTAGATATAATAAAACTTCACGTTTGCATGTTCTCGACAGACAAAAGGTCTGTGAAGAAACTGATGAAATACTCAAATGCATTCACAAAAGATGCTGTGGTTACTGTTCTTCTCTGTGCTTAGATGTAGTTTAAAACTAAATGCATTAAAAAAATCATACATCACTCATACATACAAAGACACACTCTCTTCATTGACTATGTGACAGATGTTCTTAACATACACATGTATGCATATCAGTATACAAAATTCAGCTAAGGTATGTCATTTATAGTTATTCTTTGTTAAACAGTTCAATATGAAAGGCAGAAAATAATTTGAAATTAATATCTGCTTCTGATTCTCAGAAAATCATTTGCTGATATCAGTGTGATTTCCGAGGGAAAGAAATGACTGAGACAGAGCCTGTCTAGGTAATTCTGTGCAAATGACTTAGTTTCTCTGTTAACTAGATTTATAGCCAGGTGGCTGATACCATGCTGTTCTCTAATAATTTCTAACTTCATACCTTACTACGCCACTAGGTTGCAGCATTTGTGTAAAGGGTCAAAGTAATATGGAAATACTACTGAATGTGTAGCAGTGGGGGTGAGGTTTCTGACAATTATCATAATGTAATTTTTAATTTGTTCGTTATTATCACTTGAAACCAACTTTGTAAACACTGAAGTGTCTTACGGGCCTCACAGGATGTCCTTGTTCATGTATCTGAAGAATCTGCAGTACAGTCAGTTCTTTGATACTATGTGATGGACAAAAATGGAAGGATTGAGTATTTGGGCAAGTAAGTAGACAGAATATTCTTATATTAGATAGCCTTGGGTAAGGGTTCAAGAGGCATTTTGTGAAGGCCTTCAATGAACCAAAACAAAAGGAGAATTGAAATTCGGAAATAATACTTTTTTTCTTACAGTTTAAGTATACTAAGGTAAAACATTATGAAGAATGATTTCATAGTTTATGTCCTGTGTGTAAGAGAACCGTTGATAGCATGTTTTTAAATTTCACTAAATAGTATGCAGCTATCAGTGAGAACACAAACAAGTTTGAGGTATGGTTCATCGAAGCCTTGGTTGACCATACCTTGTAAAACATGCGCTTCATCCTCAGATGTAGTAATGTGAACACGTGCTTTTTCTCTAAACGTTCTTCCTCTGTTGTCCCACTTTTGGCAAACCTAGACTGCAAGAACCAATGGTATTCTGAATTCTGTCTTGCAATAAATGTTCCCCAAATCTCTCTTCAAGTCACATTCCTGTGTTGGATGTTTGGCTGCTTTTCCCTCACTGGATTTACGCCTCTTCAACTTTGAGTCTTGGCATGGCAACTTCCTTAACTTGCCTGCTTCTGCTGGTCTAAACACTTAAAAAAGAGCAATAGAAAATAATCCTCATCTCTGGGGAGCTGTGTGTGTTACAGTCGCCAGGCAGTATCGCAACACCCACGAAAATCAACTGGACCCAGGCACTGGTTTTTCTTTGCTCTGTTTTCTTTTGGTGGCAAGCCAGAACGCAACCCAACCAAAGAGCTGATGAGCGTATACGTTCTGTTGACTGACTTACTGGTCTGATTTTTAGCATGTGGAAGATCTCCCAAAAATATGAAAGGTGAGGCTTTATAAAGCATGTCCTGCATTTACAAGCAGTCTCCCTGATAGTTAAATATCAGAGCCAGTTACCTCAAGTGTAGTGTGTGTGTGTACTCAAGGGAGAGGGAAATCTGTCTTGCACAGGAATTGCGCTAGAGCGCTCAGAACATTGTACAAATTATCTCTTAGTTTATATTAGCTTTTTATTACTTTGCTTTTTCCTGCTTTGCTAGCTCCTGCTATTATTTCTTGTCTCCAGAAACTTACGTGAAATAAATATGTTTATCACTTTGTTGATAAGGAAGTGTGTGCAGCAGGAGGCACAAAGCACTATAGAAGTATCTCAGAGGTGTTTTCCAGCTTGTACTGTCACAGGGCATCTGATCTGGAATGTGCTTATCAACTCAAGTCTGCTAGCTGGAAGCGTGCAGTACTATGTCTGTACCAACAGGCTGCGTCAGGGGAATACAAGGACTTAGGAAGTTAACTGAATGTATTGCAAGGCAACATGGCAGCTGTCTTTTCTAATATTGTTCTCACATGCACATCAATTTTTAATTTATTCTTCACACGATGGTTTTCTATTTTTAGTTTTATTATGACATCTCTTACCAATAACTCAGAATAAACTTGGAATCATGTTTCAAACAATAAGAAAGCATCTAAAGAGGAAAGCATGTGTATCTGTGGTTATATAAAGGTAATCATTCAGAAAATGTGCACTGGAAATAGGTGTTTCCAGAACTCTATTGCTCAAAAGCTAAAACTGCTCTCATCTGTGTTTTACAACAATAAAAATCTCTCTGAAATATTTTCTTGGGAGGGATTGAATATTATGTTACATAAACACACGTGCACACATGCACGTGTGTGTATGTATACATATACACACATAGACACATATAATACAGTAAAAAATGTTTGTCTTATGGTTTTACTCCTGGTATTCCATCATCTGCCACATTACAGATTGGATTTATTGCATTATCCTATTTCAGTGCTTTGCATTACAGCATAAAGAACATGACATACCATCACTTAGCCTGATCAGATCATGCTCTTTAAATTGAACACAATCCCCATGAACACTGCAATGCTGTAATACTCAGATTTTTAAGGCATAAAGGATAGATAGCAATGCAATTTACTGCACTGTGAGCGAGGTTTGAAATAAAACATCCAGCAGGATTACTTTTTGTTTCCAAATCAACATAAATTAAAAATGTTTATAACTGAATTGTTATCATGTGCTTGTGTCAACCACACTTCACTAACTCATACTAAATTTACAGCTGTTTAAGGAATACAGTGATTATCCTATTAGTTGTTTACTATCCTAATATTAAGCACCAGTAAAAATATTCTGTCTGAGAAATTGTTTTAGATCATGTGTGTTCTGTCATCGGTTTCTACAAGTAGCAGTAGTCCACAAGATAAATGCAGAGATGACTTTTCCTACTTCTGAAATCAAGAAAGTTCTGCATATGGATTTTTTTTGGTTATATTGCATATCTTTTATATAAGGTGAAATGTAATGGACAAAATACTTGCTTTCTAACTGAGGGTGAGAAAAGAGATAGGAACAACAAGTACTTGCAATTATTTGGACGTGTGCTGAAAGTATTCAGGCCAGAGGAAGGGTGATTAGTATGCTGCTAAGATCCTCAAGCAAACCATCCCTTAAAAGCGTGAATTCCTTCCCGTTAGCCGTGGCCGCCTGCCACTTTCCTCCTGCCTGCCTGCCTGGCCGTCGGACGCAGGCAGTGCCTCAGCTGTGGGGCTCCCTGGGCGCCTGTGGCGCTACCGGGAGAGCAGCGTAAAGTCCTCTGCTTGTGGTGGCCCTGGCTAGGGGGGAGTGAAAGAGGCAGCGGGTCCTGGGGCTGGGGTCGCCTGGAGCTGCAGAGGTCCTTGTGCTCATGGCACTGCTGCCCTGGGCCAGGCTACTAAAGACTGACCCTGGCTGAGGTCAGCAGAGGCTGGGGGGTGACGGGGCAGGAGGAGACCTCTAACGTTGAGATTTCTCTGATTTTTTTATCGCCGTAGATGGAGGGGCACAACATCATGCTTTTTCTTTTTTTTTTTTTTTTTTTTTCCCCTCATTGTGGGTCTCATTCTCATGTTTTTTATATATGTATATTTTTAAACAATATTGACCATCACTAGGGCTCAAAAAAGCTGCTAGACAAATATGGTCATGAAGGACGTATGGACTTTAATTACAAATTGGTACCATGTTTTTATTTCTAGCAGTTCCTGGTTTTTAGAGGAAGAACTGCCATCTTTTTTCTCCATAACTATCTACTCCTTGGGCAAAGAGAAAGAGGGGAAAAATATTCACCTAACCTCCTTCAGATCTTGGTTCAAGTTTGTGGAGAGTGTTACTATACCTAATTTGAAATCAAGGATGGCTTCTTTTAATCCTCAGGCTGTTTTCTTTATCTTTTTAATACATGTACTTAGAATCATGGTTTTGTGTTTGATCCTTCAATAAAGACATACCTGAGCCTAAATATACCTGGAAGAGTGTAGATCTAAAAGTTTCTGTTTGGGTCTATCTCTATGTTGTGGTGCATAAGATTCTTTGAACAGCTATAGTTCCAGATTATCCATGTGTCATGAGCAAATCAGTTAAGTATATACTTATATATACTATACAAGACAGAGTTTTTAAGTGTTGTATTCACTAAAGGTGTGTATATGCTAATTATTTTAAGAATGAGTCTTACTCATCTAACTTTTTTTTAATATTGCGGCTACTCAGAAGATGACCTAGATTCTCGGTAGCAGTTTGTCAGTTTTTAGAGATAATTGCAAAGCAAAATCCAAGAAAAAAGAAGAATACAAAGGAAAAAAAAGTCAGGGTGTGTTAAAACCAATAAAAATAAAAAATCACCAAATATGCTGAATTGAAGCAGGAACATGAAAATCTTTCAACTATTATTTTTTTTCTAAGAATTCAATGTAATACGGCCTTTTACAAAATTTTTACATCACACTATAGGTGATAGATCCATCATCAGTACAGTTGATTTTGGCATTTTATTTGGTAGAGGGAGGACTTGGAACATGTCAGTACTATTGTATGTGACTTTTTTATTTGTTTCAATATAACTTTGATCCTGCAGAGTAAGCTATATAGAGCTAATACCGCTCTTCGTGACTCTCTCTTAGAAAATCAAAACTTAACTGGCTAACCAACCTAACTTAATCTTGGCCTACCTAATAGTGACTTGCAATTAAATATATAGTTTAAAAACAAATTAAAATTAATGCAGCAGAATATACAATCACTGTCATAGATTGTGAGGAATTTAAGCAGAGATCAACAGCATTCAGCCATTTAAACAACAGTCTTTAATCAAAATAGTCCTGCATTTCAGTATGGAATACATAATTTTGATTTTTGAGGGCAGAACTTGCCCTGGAGACCATAGAATTTGTGGACAGCCAGTATATATATGCGACAAGTTCTATTTCATTTTCAAGCAGAAATTATTTTAGATAAATTATGGGTTTCTGTTTGTTCTTCTAAATGCTCTTAAAGTATAGTAAATAAATGGAAAGATAAGTAATGCTGTTTACCTATTTAAATTTTGCAACTATATTTACTTAAAAAAAATCTTAGTTTTAAGAATAGGGAAGTTAGAAATTTCACTCTTACGTGAAAAGTAGTTCAAGATCTGCTTAAGGTGTATATAACCAGGTTCTCTACCACTTCCACCCTCTCAAGATTGAAATTTAAATTGTGTTTTTGACTCCTATTTCTGTTTTCCATTTGTTTTTTGCTGTTTTTCTTTGTCCATAACAAAGTAGGACAAAAGTAGGACAAAAAAAATGTCTTTTTTTTTCTTCCTCCCCTCCCCCCATGGGATTAGAGTTTTTTCCTGTGATTAGAGTGCAGAGGTGTGTTCTTTCCCTTGAGCAAGAGTTTGATGTTCATGGTCATGTTATCACTGAAGCTGACACCTTGATCACAGTGGGTGAAGCAAGCCCCAGGCATACTAGCTACATTTGGTTCTTTCCATGACTTCATACTTGGGGGCATTTTATTGTCAGTTTGCGATTAAGAACTTAACAAACTGTTCTAGACTAGGTGAACTTTTTCTGGTAGTTTGTAATGTCTGTGAATGACAGATGTACAGATAGATTTTTCTTTATAACATTCTTTTATAAATGATATACTTTTTTTTCTTATTTACACTTTAATTTCTTCAATTTTCGCATCTATGTGGTCTCAGATGAAATAGTACCCTGATATGACTAATTAATTTGACTTCTTAAGGTGAAAGTGTATTACTTCTTTAATTTAGAGAATCTTAAAAGGAATATCAAGTGTCTTGATGATCAAAAGAAACTGATTTATTTTCTAAATTTTATGTATGTGACGCATACAGAGTGGAAAATTAAGACAAAATCTCATCCGTCCTTGATTCCTTGATTATTAGCAAGGCATCTGAGTCTACTCCGAATACATGTGCTGTTTGTGAATATATCCCAACAGTGGCTCCATTTCCTGCAGCTTTTGTTTGAGGTCAGAATAATGATAATTAGAGCAGAAAAGTGAAATAAGGAAGTATATTGTAGAAATAATCTCATTACATTTCTGATGGGTGCAAATCTTCAAAATAATTCAGGAATCTATAATGTGACTAAAAAGGTCGCTGGATCTGAGCTGTTCTAGACTGGATACCTAGAAGTTTGTGGCAAAGAAGACATTTTATTCATCTTATTCAAGTTTTGAAATTCAAAGTAAGTTTTGAAATTCAAAGTTTTCAACTTTTTTTTTAAAAAGTACAATCAGTTCCTTTTTTTTTTTTTTTTTTTTTTTTTACATTTAGGAGGTTAAATTACACTTGTTATGCTAGTGGTTTAGAACAAAAGTTACAAACAGCCATTAACAACTCTTGTTTTAATGTTTTCAGTTCTAGTAACACCCTGTTAATTGTAGTTAACCACAAATGCTGTTGCTCAAAGTAGTTCAGTCTGCAAAGTCATAGAAGCTGGATTATAAACCCCCTCATTAATATAGTAGCACTTTCTTGTTAAATTTTGGATTCTGGATCTACTTTTTCCTTCCTCCATGGCTGTGGCCATCGCGATTCAATCTGTAGGTGCCCTTGTCCATAAGGCCAGAGGTGTTGCAGCTGCTTGGGCAGGGTGTGAAAATTGGTGCTAATGAGGCAAAGGGAGGTGGGGGGCAGTGGTCCCACGGCTGCCAGTTGCAACCTTCCAGCTCAGTCCTTGGAAAAGCTTCAAAACTGTCCTGTTTTACAGGAATGCATGATTGTAGGGTCATTTTCATGGTGTGAATAGGTCCTTGTTACTGTACATAAGCTCCTATGAGTCCATTTGTAGCTCTAGCATATCAAAAACTTTCTTTTATAAGAAAAGGGCACAAGAGTTAAACTGTGCTATGTTGGGGCTAGACTGGATTTCTGAATTAGTTTAAATTCAATTTATATTTTGCTATCATTAATTTCCAGTAGATTAAAATGAGCTTATTGTTTATCACGACGATAAGATGGGAGAAAAAAATGTAGTACCATAATGGTGTGATGTCTGCAAGAGGAAAAGCATGCATGTTTTAAAGAATTAAAGTCTCTTTAAGTAAGCAGCATTCGTATCAATGATTCTAATATGTAGTCAAATGCTGACTTTTCAAGGATAATCCATTAGTGCTTTACAATATATGAGCTAAAATTAACTACTGTATGGAAAAATTGATTGAAGGTAGTTTAATGTTTTCCTATAGAATTAGAAGTATTGGCAATGAAACTCAAGATCATACTGACGTAAAAAAAAAAAAGTCCTTTTATAATGCAAATATCCGCCAGGGTCTTTTCTCTTTAAAGCAAACTATTATAATGACTTAAAAGAATCTGCTGATGAATTAACAGTTTTGTGTTGTGAGATGTTTGGTTTCTTTCTGGCTGAAGACTGTGAACAATTATTATAGGTATTTTTTTAATATATGTATATAGATATATGAAATGTATTACATGAAATAATTACCAGTGAAATAATTATAGTCTGAAAATTGTCCACCCTCATAAGTTTTGGAGGTTTACATCTTTTTTCTTTTTTGTTTTTTTTTTTTTTTAATTTAGTATGCTCTCAACAATTCCCATTATCTAATGCTTCCTTTGTAAAGGATGGTGTTTTATTGTGGAAATGGGAAATTGTTCTTGGACAATGACATATTTTATAGGCTAGAGATATTTTTTCTTCCTTTTAATGTTATATAATTATAATGTTATATAGCTTTACAAAGATTTCACTAAATTTGAAATAGACTGATTTTTTAGTTTTCAATTGTGTATGGGGGGGAAATTGAGTGGAGAAGAAGAAACTTGTTTAAAACGCAAGTTGTTGAACTTTATTTTAGTAAAATTTGCTTTAGGGAAGAGTGATAAACTGTTGTTGGGTTTGGAGGTTTGATTTTGTTTTTTGTCTTGTTTTGTTTGTATTCATACACTCATATATGTTCTTCTCTATCTTGGAAATGGAACACTTAACTATAAATGCTCATTTGATGTTACTTGCAATTTGCAAGAAATTTAACCTCTGGTAAAACAAATTTTTCTCTGTATTTAGTAACCTTATGAAAAGTCTCAGCTTTTAAGCAGTTTGTCAAAGTAAGAAGTGTGATGTCAATACCTTACTGAATGGAAAGTCAAATGCTGATGACTTTTCTTGTGCAATTCCCCCCAAAGTTTGTTCCATTTTTTTTCAGGTGGGAACATTAAGAATACAGACATTTTTAATCTTTTGGTGCCATCTTGTGGCAAGAGAATAATTATAAGAAAACACAAGGTACTCACTCTCCTACAGTTTCTATGCCTACCAGCAAAATAGCTTGCTTTAGTGATAGCTGAGTATGTATGATTTTTTTATAGTAACTATAAAATATTAAACCAAGTCATGCACAAGACAAAGTTTTTTCTTTTTTTTTTCTTTTTGAAGTACATTACTATAAATATTGATTTGAGAAATCTCACAAAAATTGACTATAATTACCACATAGAAATAGATTTTGATTCTGTAATGCATTAGATCTCTGTAGAATACTTAAATACTTAACTAGTTCAAGGCAATAGTCAATAGATTTTTACTGTATTAGTGCATTAGATCTCTGTAGAATACTTTAATACTTAGCTAGCTCAAGGCAATATTCACTTTTCACTTTAGTGTACTGTAAAGTTTAGCAGAAAGCTAAGGCCTATGCTAGCATTCTTTTTTTTTTTTTTTTTTTTTTTTTTTTTTTGTCTTGGGAAAGTTCAAACTAACCTGTGTACCCCCTTCCCCTCACCAACCAAAAAAAGCTATAGCAGCACAGGCAAGCTTTAATTTCATTTATTTTCCTGTTATTTTTATTCAGATTCAGTAAGATCAATGTTTTGGGTTTGTGCTAAATGAATACTAGTTTAATACCTGGTTATTTGAACGTAATGCTTGTAGATGTCTGCAATTAGTACAGATCACATTCTTACTCTGTCTCTTAAAGAGTTTTCCGTGTGGTAGTCGACATTTGCTTACTTTTTATCTCTGACTTCCAGTCATGCTGAAAGTCTCTAGATGCAAAAATACTGCTCCTTGTCAATGACTGGAAAGAAAATCAAGATGTCAGTCCTGCTTTTACCGAAGTTGGTTACTTGTAGTCTTTCAAAAGAAAGAAAAGCTTTGTTCTTCTGAAAGAAACTTACTGTAGCCTTGTCCACATAACATCTGAGTATCTTGTAGTCATTGAATACTTCTTGCTGATCATGACTTTGTGAATTATTATAATACCCTTTTTCCTATAAGGAGCCTAAGAGCATAGGAAGATTATAAATACTCAGACCTAAGGGCTAGAAAGTGGACTTTGAAATATTGAATTTTATTCCAGCCCGGTAACCACAAAACCACAAAATTTTTGCAAGTTCATTTTTGTTGTTGCTCATTTTCTATCTTTCACAGTAAGATTTAGTTGTCCAAATTGATCTACTTGAAGAAGTATATACTACCGGGGTGAATACCAAGTGAGAACGCTTTTCAAGCTGTGACCTTTGAAATAGAAGTTGTATTCCAAAGGGATAGTCTTGCAATGGAAGAAACTTCCCTTCACTCTGTGTACACGTGAACAATATTGTCTCACTGTGTATGATATGCATTCTTTCTAAATTTACAAGAAAAAAAAATATGGTAACGTTAATGTAAGTTATATTTTCAAGCAGTCTTATGCCATTTATTAAAATGCTCGTCACTAGAATGCAGATGATTTTTAATAAGAAATTGCTTGGTGTAAAGCTCAATGCTGCACTACCTAGTGACTGTGATAAATCAGTCAGTGGTTGAAGGGTTCCTTTCAGCTGATTAGAAGTGCTAAACCTGAGACAATTTCTATAATTACAAATTCTAGGCCTGGTAGAGACCTTATACTTTTTTACTTCAGAAATACTTAATCAGCATTTAGTCGCTAAACAGTATTTTCTGTCATTTCAGGGTGACTTGTGATTGGTGTGTAAGAGTGAAATCTTAAAAGGCTCTCTAGTGAGTTACTTCCCAGAAGTGCATCTTCCTAGCATCTCATTCTGGATGAATAATTTTAATTTGTGTGCATATGGGGTGATAATTTTCTTGTTATATTTCATGCAAACTGAGTTTAGAATGCTTTAAAGAATATCCAAGAGAGTAAGAGTATGATTCATGTATATTGAGTTTTATTTGGTTTTGGTTTTTTTGATATGTTTAATTATAAAAACTGCAGATGAAGAAAAGCAGCTTGCTTCACCTCAAAAGTGGAGCAACACAGGCAGCAAGTCAAGCACAGACATAGAAAGACTATGTAGTGTGTCAAAAGCTATCAAAGAGAAGATCTGCACTGAAGAGCATTTGTGTTTATGCGATGCAAAAAGCAGCAACAGTAACAAGTCAATGGCAGCGATGCAGGAACAGAGAGGGAGTTTCCTGGTTTGCTTGGTATGCATAGCTGGAGCACTTGAGGAAATCCAGTTTTTAAACGGGCTCTTCTTTGAACAGGAGAGTTTTGAAATTAGGAGAAAAGGTGTGGTAAAGGTTGCATCTCAATTCATATGAGAATGCACTGCAGCAGCCTACAAAAAGTTAAGTTTTAAGGGCACAGGCCAGATGCAGAAGCAGCATGAAGTTTAAGGACAGAAGAATCGATGCCTTGGCCAAGGATATGAGTAGAAAAAAAAATGATGCAAGATTATATATAGGGGAATTTACGGATAGTGATGTGAGCATAAGAGGATGCAAAATAAATTTAAGGGATAAAAGGAGACTGTAGATAGGTAGGCAAGTGATTCAGAAAGGTGAATAATCCAAAGTGTCAATATCTCCACTAAATTAGGGAGGGAATAGGAAATAGTAAGTTAAAACGATTATTTCTATTTTTGGAGCTTGCAGAGGTGAAAAGAGAACAGAGGAGGTTAAGGATATTGTGAGGTACTGTCAGGAATACCTGCCTGTCAGTACTGCTTGGAAATCAGCATTGAGATGCATGCTGAATGCTTTTTTTCAATTTGAACATGTTTTATTGGAAATAGGTGCACTTTATATAGACAGGACCACCTTTGTCCCCCTTTTTGTTTTTATGAATAGTGTTTGTGCATAGAAAACTGAAAACAGTATTTTGTTGCTTCAAAATTAATTACTCTCATCTATTGTTTGTCTGTTACCATTTTAGATATGTTTTTGAAATAAGAGGGGTTGTTAGAATTTCTTCCTCTCAGTTGCTAAATCACTTGCTTGCCTTCTCTGTTAGTTGCACCTGTTGAATAGTAGATTTTTCACTTTTAATCCCAGTATATTCTTTTTAGTCAGAATTTTAGTTAGGGAAGTAAATATTTATGCTGGAAACTGTTAGATCTTGTATCTAAAGAAGAGACAGGAGAGTGTCTGTCAGGGACGCTGTGTAGACGATCAAAAGGAAAAAAATGTTTTTTAAAACTGTTTCTGGAGCTAGTCAGTCAGATGAGATTGATTACTGATCCGTGCAACTTGTATAGTTAGTGTGCTCTTCTCCCGACTGTCAGAGTTATTTATGTCTAGCGTGACTACTAGCTAGGCTAAGCGACGTGCACCTGGGCTGTGGCAGTGACAGAAGGAAGGGAGAATTCATCACGCTGTATACCCGCAGTAATACGTATCTGCCGCGTTTCAGGGCCGGCGTGCCGGGAGAAATTCTAAACAAGATGTAAAGGTCACGAAGGCGCCAGATCCCGACAGCCCGGAGCGCGGCTCTGGCGTAGGAGACGCGGGCGTACCGTCCTCTCGGACACCTGCGGTCGCCGGCTGAACGAGTTGTTGCTATGACTTTGCCCTTTGGAGATTGCAGTATGTAGGGCAAACCGGGAAGTGCTATTTAAATTGAAAGGAGAAATGTTAAAATAAGAGCGGTGCTGCTGATGTTTCAGGTTATTCTGGTTACTTTGGGCATCAGGTTAAGAGAGCTTTCCTTTCCTGGAGCGAGCTTGGTTGCTGTCTCAGAGAGATGGTCAGAGAAGCCGATGTCTTTATTACCCCACAAATGAAGCACTTGTTTCCTTTGCTGCTGTTACTGCCTTTTACAGGGTAGAAGTGATTTAAGTTGTCTTTGCGGTATGCATATACAACACTGAGACAAAAATTAAAATTGCATTTTATTGGATAGATGTAGCGAGTTCTGTGCACCTCAGAAAGAAAACTGTATTTCTCTTTAGATGCACATCTTTTGATGTAGAACAAATTGTGAAATGCTTACATGGAGAGAGCTGTCACTTTCCAGTTTTGTAAAGAGAATTCAGGAATATATTTAAAACCAAGGACAAAAGAAATTGCAGTCCCTTAAAAACCTATATTAGCAGATTTAAAAATATTTATTTCCCTAATTTAATAATAATTTGGCAATAAGTTCACATTTTCTTGTGCACGAAAGAAAAGCTATCAGAGAAACTAAAGTCTTCCGTGTCTAGAAATGTGTCTCTTCAGCAACATTCAATCAAGTTCTCCTTGGTCAAAGGTGGGGGGCATGTTTCTGTAGTATCCCAGTAGTCGTAGGCTTAGTCTTAGACCAAGCTGCAGCTCTTCTGTACCTCCTCAAAGAGAAAGAGTTTATGACAGATGATTTACATGAGAAAGGAATTATAACCTGAAATTACCAGCCATAGTGCAGTCTCCTCGCTAATGGGCGATGCTCTGCTCTCCGTGAGAGTTACTCTTCACGGTTTTTGCTCTTTGAGAAGACCATATGTAGAGTCTTACTTACTCTTCATTAAAGAAAAAAAAAAAGTCTGAAGGACGGTAAATAAGTGACTGCATTAAATTACGCAGCCTCTTTCTGTGTGTTTCTGTACCTTCTCTGAAATGCATTTTGGTTAAAGCAGCAGTCGGGTGCTCTCATCAATTAGGCTGTGCTTGAAGCGTCATGTACTTGCTCACGCGTAAGGGCCACGTGAACCAGTAGGAGATGTAGGTCTGTGTGGCAGTGCAGAAGCTCCTCGTTGTCAGTAAATTTCTGGAGCTCTTTCCCTAATTAGTGGGCGAAAAGAGTGCTTGCCTGTGGGGAGGATGAAGAGCCACCTCCTAGTGTGTTACAAGCCTGGAGCTTCTGCTAAGCTGCAGAAGTTTGAGGGTCATGTTATCCTGTTATACTAATGTGATTTTGTGTATGGGAGACCCCAGCATTTTGCAAAGGATGGATGCTTGTGCTTAATTTCCATTGCCATTGATAGGATTTGACAGTATTATAAGTTTAAGCACATTTAAGTTGTTTTTAACACTGTGTGGTTATGTAGACACCCATGTGCTTTGGCAAACTGAGTCCTTAATCAAAGCTGTGCCTTGTTTTGAGATCTCTTCATTTGCTAGCAGAAAATTAAAATACAATGGCTCTGTTTTTCTGAAATTAACCGGATGTTAACCATCAACCTAACCTATGTCTTTTTCTATTTGCATTTAAGGGTTCAGTGCTGCTAGAGGCCTTAGTCGAATAGTATATGCTCAGGATTTCTAATTTTTGTTAGGTATTTTTATTAGCTTCTACTTAGATTTTAATAAAGGACAATTGCCATCCCTCACATCATTCTCAGGATGCAGTATTTTTTTTCATAACCTCTTAATGGTCTCTAAATATTTAGCAGGCAGTTGATTTAATGGATTTAAAGATCGAGATGAACATTTCTGCCTTAGTAACCAAAATGTATAGGATAGTTGGAATGAATGAATTTAAATATAGAATTGCTTAATGGTACGTATGATCAGACTTTGTCCTGGAGTAGAAGTTGCAAGATGAGAACCTGCTTTGGATTGATCATTATGACTTAAAAAGTACGTAATTGCACTAGTACTATCGGATGTACTAAGCAGAATTTTTTGCATCCAAAGCAACAAACAGAAATGCATACTGAACAAAATATCAGCATGTTATCTTACAATGCTGTTAGTCAAGCACTGCCAAATATTTTATAATTGTTTATATAAATCTCGAAAATAAGAATATGACATTAAAATATAGGTGAAGTCAAATCACAAGCTTTCATTTCTGTATTTTTCATATACAGGTTTTACTCCTGAAACTTTGGTATTTGTTGTGTTATGATTTTTGTGTTTCTGGTCATAAGCCTTCCAAAAATATTAGTAATTTTTTGTAGTTTTTCATGTGTGTCATGTTGCTTAGGACTTGATCATCTGCCTTCTGTTATCTTTGTGCGGTGCAGCAGGAGGTATTCTGATATTCCTATTATGTGCCATTTTCTTTGTTTAGTACATAAGAATTATGTTCTTTGCTTCTCTCATACTTTTGTGGCCCATAGGTGTTTGAATTTGAATTGTATGAAGCAAAATGGCAAGACAGAAATTTAATACTGTGAAATTGCAATTCTTGTAAATAAGGCTGGCATTCATTGTGAGAGGCTGAAGGGAGGCTGAAGCCCTCTGTGAGAAATCTTTGGACGTACCTGAGACGTAGAACATTTCCAGACTTTAGTTACAGACATTATTCCGCACTTAAGGGAATCAGTTGCAACTTGGCATGCGGAATGCCTCTGTGGCCCACATCTGTGACGCATTAACCTGTTTGTTCTGCAGAAAATCTACGAATTCCCTTGGAGTGTACAGAATTGCGGCACCCGTAGGTGGCAAGCGCTATGGTGTTGTGCCTGTTTTTCCCAGGCTGTATGATCAAGATCAGTAAAGACCTGTTAAACTTTGAGAGCCCTTATTTGAGTTATAGCGCACTCAAGAAACATGCCAGGTAAGACACACTAGCAAGGAGACATAGAAAAAATTGCCCAGACATAACAGCACTCATACGGTAAGTCTTGTTACATCTGTCACTAAGATCAGGATTAGTTCTCCAGGCTATCTCCAGGTTTCAGTACTCACCTCCGGAAACCTCTGGGATTCTCTATGATATTTTTGATATCCTTACAAATAGTTTTTTTTTTTTTTTTTTCCTTATTTCTTCTTTTCATACTCACTGGTATGATGTAGAGCTTTTAGAAATTTTAGGGGTATTAAATTCAGTCAACACTGTTCATGTTGTAGACCTGTATTTTTTTGGATAATTTTCAGTACAGAATGGATATTATTTATGAACATTTAATTAATGATAAAGAAAAGTCAAATTCTATTGTATATCACTTACCAGTGATAAATAAGCATGTGGAGTACTGTTTTTTCTGAGTTGCAGTAGTGGTTGTGGTAAGATGCTATCCTTTCATGTATTAGTGCACTGCCTAGATGTTTCTGGAACAGCAAGTGCCTCAATGTCATTTAAGGACTGTAGGCCTTTTTCTTGTCAATATGATACCTTATAATTAATGAATACAAAAACCACAAAGCATATCCAAACTACTTATTCTGATGTCCCAAAACCTCTTAAAAAGTTTGAGTTTGCAGATGGCTGGGCACCGTACAAAGAATATTTAGTACAACGTAAAATAAGTTGTATTTCTGTGACTAATGTTTCTCCTCTTTAAATCTAAAGTCATTATTCACTCTAGAGAGACAGCACTGCTCTTACCACTGTAGGCCAAATAACGGCTAAAATCAAGGCTTCTTGACTATGTGGAATTACCGAATAACGTAGAAGAGTGCAGAGATGCTGAGAATGGTGCTGAGAATGGTCCCAGTTTCACGTTGGGAATTTGTTCTACTAATTTGGGCTGCTGTAGGGGTGATCACTGGGTTCCTTCCTTGTGAAGAGGCCCAGGTGGGGTCTCTCTTACCAATCCTGCTCAAATTCTTCCATCTGCCTTAGAGTGCCATGCTGAGAGATTTGCGTGTGGAGGAGGGGAAGCACGAACTCCTTACTGGGAGTTTACTGGGAGCTGAAGAGGTCAGAGTAGGTAACCTAGTGTACACAGAATGTGTAAAATTACAGAAAGTTCTCTAAAACTACGTAGCTCTATCCATTTAACACTACACAGGAGTGAAAAGCAAGCAAAAACATCTCATGTGTTGAGGCTTCTGGCAGTAAGTAATCCTTATGTAAATTTTCCTGTCTATCCGCTTCAAATTTCATGCTGTTTTAGAAGTACTTACGTGGAAATACTGTGGCTTGTGAGAGATGGTTACTGATCTAAAGAGTTTATAGGCTATGTAGACAAGACTGCCATAGAGTAGGAGGTGGAAAAGAGCCCACAGAGGGATGAAATGACTTGCCCTAACTCACACTTCAGATTGCTTGATGATTCAGGAATAGAAACTTTCTCCTGAGTTTATTCCTATCCACTGATTATGCATCAAATCAGTATGTTTAAATAAAAGCCATGAAAATTTATATTAAAAGAAATGCGAAGGGAAAATAACTTCCTGAACCCTTTTTGTGTTGATGAATGAGTAGTTCACCATCTTAACAAATAGTTGGATTTTTAGTGTTTTTCTTTAAATTAAAAAATACTGATTTGTCTCGTTTGTTCCTTCCCACTGCAATCCTCTTTGAAAACATAACATTGTATGTTTGATGATAAATGACATGTCACATTAGAGCTAAATGTGACTTGAAATGACTGAAATACCTAAAAGAATCAAACATTATATTGGAAACAAGTCATCCTTAATAGCAAAGTGATTACAGCTTTCATGCTGTTTTTCCTATGTTGGACAGCATCTCTTCTGCATCCTTGGAATCATTCCATCTCCCTTTCCTAGAATACGCAGTGGGTATATAAGCATTAAGCATTGTGTGCTCAGGCCCTTGGGCTATGTTTCCTGTTTCCAGTGGTGTTAAAAGGTACTCCTGAAAATCCAGTAGTCTGAAGTGACAACTCTAAAAAAGCAAATGTGGAATGAGCTACCACTAAGCAAAATACGAGTGGGCATTTAGCTTTTCAAATTATGTTTGATCCCTAGAGGGCTGTACAAGCAAGTCCACAAATACTATTTATTTTTCATTGAATCTAGGTTAACAGACCTTTTTATCATTTTTTTTTTATCTCCCAAAATAGAATCTGTAGGATTAAGACTGCCTCCAAGAATTCAGTTCTTGTCCTTTGTTCACAGCTACCATGTGGAAGTGAAAGCCATCTGAAAGTATATATTATACAATACCTTTGTATTATGTTTTCAGTTTAAATAATATAAAGTTCAGGGCTGGTCTTCTGGGTATAGCACTTACAGGATTACAGATGAATAGATGTGGAAGGGGAAGTTAATCTCTAAGACAGTCTTAAGAGAGAAATTGTACTATGTAAATGTGTACTAGTTCTGTCTATAGATGTAATTATCATTAAAGCTACAAATAATTTATTCACTGGGCTGGGCAATTTTTTCCCCAGCTACAAATCATCTAAACCATTACTTCTTGTCATGTTCAGTAGATACAGATAACAGATTATTGCCTGCCTCTTTGAAGAAGTCTTTTACATATTTTCTCTCCTCTCTTGCAGCCTTTTCTGTTATAACCTGAAAGCACCAGGCTGCTCACTTGTGCCTCACTGATATGATAATTCCTGTGGACTCTCCACACCTCCCTTGAATGATAGTGTTCAAAACTGGACTTATTTTAGCTGAACCCTTTCCGCTGTTGTCAAATAAAGATGTACTTCATTTGTCTTATAGGTAGTAAACCTCTTTACCACAATGTCTTTTCTGAATACAAATGATACAGTTAATTTGGTGATATAACTTGGATATTCAGTGATCTAAATGACATATTTGCCCCACTAGCATCAAGATAGTAGACATTTAATTTACTGATTTTTCTCTGTGCACAGATGTGATAATAATAGAGTTATAGAAAGAATTTAGATTGGAGTGAAAAATATGTTTTTGAAGAATGCCTGATTATTCCAAAACTGCTCCAGACGGTTCATGTCCTATCTTACTAGTAAATTCATTAGGCCTGATGATTTAAAAGCCTGTAATTTGCAAAGGCCAGTAGGTGGCCCTTGAGCTGCGCCTAATTCCCATGCTGAGCTGCTTTCGTTCTTACCAGCACGAGAACATACTGGCCCAGTGCTGCTGGGTTTCCTGGACTCCTCGCCACCAAAGCAGGAGCTGCTTAGGCTCTTGCAGGCAGGTGGCCTTGCTGCCTCGCTGCATCCTTTGTCCAGCAGCAGTTGGTCTCGTTCAGGAGTGACCGTCATTTCCCATCCAGGAGCACCTTCTGGAGTTCCCAAGTGTCTCTTAGCTCTTGACTACAAAAATAGTTCTGTTGAAAGGCAAAGGCTGGCTTGTCTAATGCAAGTTCTCTATCTTGGTCCTGACTTTTTACCTTTCGAGCCTGTGCTGATGAAAAAAGGCATTGCAGTCTTCAACTTTCACCATTTTATCTGTAAATTCTTCTGCACTGATTACTGAGCCAATGTTTTTCACCTTCCTCCTGTTGCTAATGTTCTTACAGAATTACTTTTTTTTATCCTAGAAGATGTCTCTGATATCTCTATTTTTTCTTTTCTTTTATTTTCTTTTTGCTTTGTCTTTATCCATTTTGTCTCTTTCTTCCCCTTCTATTCCTTTTTATATTGCCATTCCTTTGTATATTTAGCAATATGATATATTTGACAGTTTGGGCATGCCTGTGTCCCTGCATTTTGAACGAAAAGATAATGACTTAGCCAAACTCTGTCCTTTACTGTATTTCCTGTCTCACTTTTGCACTAGAGGCATTTTTTTTAATGACATATAGTTTAAATGCCTCCTTCTGCAGTCTTCCTGTCCTTCCTGCACAAGCTGTAACTATTATCATAATCTTCCAGTCCTACGGGATACTTTACCAACTCTCTATTATGCTTATTTTATGATTTTCAGCTTCTAAAACACAAACTTTCTGGCTTTTCTTGGTTTGCTCTGTGTGTCTTTTGCATTAGTGTACAGGCATCAAAGATGTTTTATGGATGATTGGTGCAGTGTCTTCTTTGTCATCCTCCCTGAATTGCTATCTCCTGTTCTTTTTACATTCCTTGCCTTTAGGCTGGTTTCCAGTACTTCCTGCTCATATCTAAATTATATTTTTCTGTTTCCCTTGCTTATTTAAAATTGTCTTTCCTTAGTTATTAACTCAATCTTCCCTCCTCGTTTCCCCCCCCCCTCAGTTCCCCTAAGGAACACCTCATCTTTCCCTAATAGCTCAGAGAAAAATGTCCCCTAAGTGAGGAAACCAAAATAGGCCAGGTGATGTTATCAGCCATGCATTTATTTCCAGAATATTTTGTTTGTATAAAACTGATGTTTCCTTCCTAATGAGAGAGTTCTGTGAAAGGCAATAAATAAAAGAAGTCTGCTAAGAAAAAGAGAGTTAGACGGTCTTATGGATGCTGGTACCGTGAGCAGCAATTGCATATCTTTTGTCACAGCAGACCTCAGTGGTTTGCATAAATTAGAGCTTTTTGGAGGTAAGTTCCCAAACTGAAAAAGGTTGTGGAATAGGAATGAGGAAAGCACTGAGGTCTGGAGGCTTTGAGAGGCTGCTGTCCAGTTGCAGGTCAGAAGAAAGGACACTCATGAAGCCTACATATATCAAGAGGACCGAGTATGGCTGTGACAGCACTGCCGTTACGGTCCATGGGCTGCTTGACGTGACTTCTTGCTAACCTCCTTCTCCGTTCACAGCTGTTTGACATTTTACCACACAAGTTGCCAGAAAGATACAAAGCATTTAACAACATGAAAGTGACTTTCATCATCATATTCGGTATATGGCCACATTTTAAACAGTATATATGATGTATTGCTGCTTTTATTCACTGTCACAGAGCCGTCTTTCTTAAAGAGTTATGTTGAGTAATGTGATCAAGAGATTATAAATGGGAAGGTTTGTTCATAGAAACAGGAAAAATTTACACTTGAGTTCTTTGATTTTTCACTCATATAACAGTTGTTATAGATGATAAATCTGTTTTACTTTATAATAGCTTTTAAAGGAGAGGGAGGAATTCTTTGCTTAATATTTTCTCTAAAGTTTAACTAATGTTTATATATATACTCTGTCACTGCAGTTCTGTACTTCTGATCACTTAGAAGAAATCTTCAGTATCTTTACATATGCCAATATATACTTTAAATATATATCACATTGTGCTTTGAGTGACATCAGTGAACATCTTCAGCAAATACCCTTCAGTCACTGAAGTAACTGGATTTTGTTGCTGAAACCGAGACCAGAGATCAGACATCCTTGCAGTAACATAACTACAATGCTGTTACTGACATTGAATTCTTAAGCTATCCTGCTTTTCTCAAAAAAGTGTTGGAAAAAGAATGAAAAGACATACCAGAAAAAATATTGAAAATGTTAGGTAAAGAATGGAGAGTTGTCAACATACCGGTGAAAATACATGTTTAATAAATACGGCACAGCAAGAAACTCATTGTGAATGGCATTGGATGGAAATTGGTGTAAAAGAGAGCAGAAAGAGCCATTAGAAAAAAGCAATTAATGGGATGTTAAAAATTTCCATTTATGTGACCTTTACAGCCTGCTAAGAATCACTTCTAATGTGGAACCACTGTTCTTTTGGACCTTAATGAATTGACCTAAGACCTCAAGTAACCCTCCTCGTACATTTGTCTCACGTCCCAAGCTTATTGCAGTTGCTTGCTTTACTGTACAGCAAATCATTAAAGAGAACAGGGAGCTTTCGTTGTTTGGCATTGCTTCTTCCCATGCAGACTCTAGCATTGGCCCCATGCTTTGCTTTTCTTTTTCTTTTTTTTCCTTTTTTTTAGCAGATGCAACAGATAATGATTGTAGCAGCATGACAAGATCTAACCTGCCATAAGGCTCCCAGAAATGAAGTTCCAGAAGTTCAGTACTGTTCTGTAAACATATCTATCTAGATTGGATAAAACAGTAATACTTTAACTACTAGTTAAGTCATAGTATGCCTTGGACAGCAATGGATTTGATTCCTGAGGAGGGATTTTCGTCACAGCTGGTCAGCGTTTCCTGAATATTGATGCTTCCAAGGATATATATGTATATTTTTTTCAGCAGAATATATCTGGATATGTTGTATGTATACAGGTATCTTTGTATCTGTATCTTTGGGTTTTTGCCTAGTCAATACCAGATTCAGATTTTTCTGACAACTTCGCAAGTCAAGAGTAGTAAGGAGAGTTTATTATAAATAGTTCTGTGAATTTTTTTGTAGTGCTTCCCTTTGTGTTCAGTGATTTGAAGGAATCTGTTGAGCATGTCCTAGTTGCTTGGTTTGCTGAAAAATTACATTTATTTAAGACAGCCTTCTGTGAGAATTAAGACACATTAAAAAAATGGCTAGAGGAAGTAATTGGAGCATTCTAGTTTTAATATTATAAATATATATATATATATATATATATAGTGGGATTAAGTGGTAAGATTTCTTTGATTTTGCCATAGCTGAATGAATACATGAAAGTATTAAGTTTTTGAAAGAAACGTGTTGTATCTACCCAAACTTTTAGTTCAATGTTTATATTCTTTTTCTATTCTAAATACCAAATCAAGAAATTTAGGTAAAACATAGTTGTGTTAGTTTGCAACATATTACATATTGTCATATATACATATATATATGTCACATATATGTATTTGCCATATAAATAAATGTATATTTCAGTTAATTTTTATAATCAAGCATGCTGCATATACTAAGCAATTTATTCCTCATTTGAATGATTTGAAAGTATTTGTCCTTAAGTGTAGATAAGCAATCAAATTCCTGGTGTCCTAAGAAAACACTTTTATTTAAGACAGTTTTCCCTGAGAACTAAGCTGATATTTATTTGCTTATAAGGAAAGAATGGGATCTATTTATCATTGAGTATATACTTTATTTGAATATGCTATTGACTCTTGGAATTAGATAATTATTTTTCTCCTCCTGGTTACCTGTTTGTAGGTCATTTATGAGAGTGCTTTTTCCTATAAATACTGTTGTAGACCTTTAGTAAGTTTACAGAAGAATATTTTTCTGAGAAAAATGTGAACATATTCCCTAAGACAACATTGCTTGTACCTATATTGAATTATTGCATACAATACTGCACACAGTTTAGGAACAAATAAGTTCCTGTGAAAACACTTTTGCAGCAAAAATTTTGTGCATTGTAAGATCAATACACCATTAGTCATTGATAATTTGTTTTCAATTTGAGAAAAAGACTATTGTTTAAAAAGTTTCTTGAGTTGAATTATTAGCAGTGCATTTTCTGATGAATGAGCCTCAATCCTAAAAGGAAACAAGAACCAAAGACTAGATGATGAGTAGCAGATATAAGTATTACAGTAATCTATACATCTTTAAGTCCTCTTGTAAAATTCTCATTCAGTCATATGAAATATATATAAAAAAGCATTTTTCACACAGAAGTATAAGATTTGACTCCTAATTGACTACTAGTTATAATTCAAATATAAACATTTGAACAATAGTTGTATATTCATCTTACTCAAAAAAAAGAGGAAAGAGATAATTGGATATTTTTATAACCATTGCATGCATCTGATAAAACGATTTCCTAATATTAACCTGCAGAATTCAAAATATCAGGTGTGTTGATTGAAACCTGTGAGTTGATTAAAAAAAAAAAAAAGAAAATCCTACATCAGAATACATTGAAAAGAATTATTCTTTTTTTCATAGCTAACTATGTTTGTAAATATATGTATTCTTAATTAAAAATATGTTAACTTAAAAAATTCCTCTGAGAGGAATTGCATAAACCTATGTCTTTTGAAAACCTTTTCATTTTGAACTTTTGAATATGAAGGGTTTTGGTTTTTTTTCTAGTTGTTGTAGGTGCAACCGGAGAATCAGTTGAATGAAATAGTTTTGAATAGTGTATGGACTCCTCCTAGGAGAGGTACTTACAGCATTGTATTTTCAGAGAAGGGAGTTGTTAGAAAACAGGGAATCTCTCTGGCTCTGACTCAAAAGCCATGGCAACTGGTTGTTATTGCTTGGATGGTTAATACTAGTTACCACTTTAGTGATGTCCAACAGCTACGTGAGAGAGATCTGTGATTATAGTGATTCAGGAGGAAAAAGGAAAAAAAAATACACATATATATAAAAAGAGGGATCAGAATTACTAGTAGAATATAAATGCTAAGATGAATTCTATTGTATGCTTTCTACAGAAAATGACTAAGGTTGAAAGAAAGGAAGAAAATAGTCATATATGAAAAGCAGCGGTCTGAAATTATTTTTGAAAATAATTAGGAACTAAGAATAATTTTTTTAAAAAAAGTCAAGATAGAAAGCTGGAGGGGGCCAGCTGTAGTTAGATGTTTGGATAAATTGTAGTATTACACTGTGTTCTTCTTTTCATGTGAATTGTTTTAGGGACTGACAGAATGCAGCATTCAGCCTAATTCTGTGAAATAATCTGAATTCTTCAAAAGGTTTTGGAATCAGGATTACAACACTGGAGCTCTTTGGACAGTAATGGTTGCATAACAAGTGCTAGATGACAAATGGTTGAAAGGTGAAAAAAGTTTTAAGTTACCCAATTCTATATGAGGTTTTCTGTTTGTTACGCATGCATACACCCACACACACCCACAAACATATACATATACTGAATTGTCTGCGGTATAGAAATTGTATACCACATTTCTTGAATTAACTGCAAACTATACTGAAGCCTCATTCTGTTGCATATAGAGTGGTGCAAAATAAAGTCAAATTTAGTGATTTATTGTGCAGATGGTACTCTATGCTTTTTGGCAAAAAAAAGGGGGGGGAGATGAGGGAGATGAGATAAAGAAAAGCTTTGTGGTACTAAATAGAAGGTAATATTCTATTAGCAGGAATGCTACTATTGAACAGTTTAATACACTCTGTTGGATAATTACTTTGGTGCTATACTGAAGCCATTGAGGTTATTGGGGAGGGGAAAAAAAGGAGGAAAATCTTTTCTGTCAGAAGGATTATGATCAACCTGTTCATTAAACATCCAACCTTTTTTAGGTGTCCACAAGTTTAGAGTATTTCAGTTTTCAGGTTCCTAAACAGAAGGAAATGGGTACCCTGAAATTCGCAGCCAATTGGAGTTATTTGTGATTGATACTTGAGAACTCAGTCTTAGAAGTCTCAAAATACGTTCTCACAATTAGTTAACAGCTTGGAAAATATTGATGAAAACATTTTTCTACTCAGTTTTTAATGTGGTTCCTGGGGATACTAATTGGTGTTGCAAGCAGAAGGTAAGAGCAGTGAAAGGTTGCCAGAATGTAAATTAGCAAAAACTGTGATAGAGTATTTTTCCTGGCTTTGACTTTTTTCCTCTGAGGCCTTCTTGAGTGGCAAGACCACTGGGCAGCTGTCATTCTCTTACCTCTTTTTTTCTCTGTCTCATCAACTATTAAATAGTTTACACAGTGTTAAATAATTTCAGTGGGAGGAACTGTGAGAGATCCTAAGAGCCGATGATCAGAACAGTCTTCTGGAGGCGAATGGCCTTGCTTAACATCTCTGCCTGATTAGCTGCCATCTGTACTGAATTTCTGAATGATTTTTGAGTTAATGAAGTTACATGTAGCAGAGAAAATATGCTCAGAAGAAAATAAGCTTTTAAACAAATCCTGCATTCTTGCATTAACAATTTTTAATATTACATTTTATGCTGTGAAATTTACATATAGCACCTAATAGGAAACAAAACAGCTTAATTCCACAACTACTGATAAAGCTTTTCCTTGGCCATACTGATCATTTCCTTGGCCAAGCCAGTAAATTCAAAACTTGGATTCAAAATATCAGATCCAATAGACCTTTCTTAAAGACCTATCCTCTTTATAATTCTATGATCAAGCAGTCTTGGAGCCTGCCAGAGCTCCATCTCAGATGAAACCCAAGGTGTGAGTATCTTCCCAGACTTGCTTTGTTTCTTCTACAGCTCTTTTTGAACAACAGGCTCAACTATAATTGTGCTGTAGCTGGAGCCAGGCTTTCATAAGTGCAATCACCATATCAGCTGATTTCATTTGCATTAGGAGATCTTTTCTTCCCAAGGCAAAATACATAAACACGCACACATACAAACACAGGATAATCATTCTTTTTAAGCTGCACCATGAATCAGAGCCACTCTTCTTGCCCCTCTTGAAGCCCCTTCCTGCAAATGTTAGTCCTCTGGAGTATCTTCATCTTGATGTATGCCATGGATGCTACTGCCTCACTGTGTGCTGCTAAGCAAGATTTGGGGTGGGAGGAGAATAGGGAATGGGGGATGCTCATTCTCTACAGTCTTTTTTTTCTCCTGCTCCCCACTCCATCTTGCTTGACAGTAGAGATGTTTCTCTGCTACTCATACCTCAGGAACTGTGAACCACACTTAGCCCTTCAGGGTACAACTGTTCGTCCATTAACCGCAAATGACTCTTTCTATATTTGCTTCAGATCTCGCATCTTCTGTAGACACGATCTGCTCAGCCATACCTAGCCACACAACTTCACTTACTACTTCCCTTGACACACAAATTTCTTTATTTGGGGAAGTGAGGTAGACAGTAAATGTTTCCTATGTGCAGATGACCAAAACTGTGCAGTATCACAGAATCACAGTTTCAGTTTTCAGTAGTCTTATACCAGACAGCAATGCCTCTACTGTATGTCTCTTTACGAGTTCCTTATGGATGGTATGATTCCTTGTCCTATTATTTATCAAGCCTCTGGCATTCATGCTTTAGGAGGTTACCTGCTTCATCTATTCATTAGTCTCACAAGCTCTAATGACAGCCAGCACCATCTGTTAAATCTATACATATTTAAATGTTATATTTGGACGCTTTCTGGTCTGCACACCCTCTGTCATGTAATAGCATAGGTATCTTTTGTAAAATGTTGTTTTGCTTCTTACAGACTATGAGCATTCTACTATTTATTTCATTACCTAGTTGCTCATCAGTACACACTCTCAATTATGTCAATGCTCTATTACTTTACTTATACAGCTACAATAATTAAAGTGTAGTAATAATTACTCAGAGCAAAACTATATTCTATAGTTGGTGCTTATTATTCTTTTCTTCCCCCCACTCCCACCAGACCTGCTCACATACTGCACACACATACATGGCACTGAACAGCTGAAAGATTTCACTAGACTAATGGTTTGTTACAACTCATAAACTCATCAAATAGACTTGAAATCGGATTATATAAGTCTAGTAGAAATGTCTCAGTAGAGGATAAATGAAAGACTGTTCAGTATTGTGCCAGAATACTTCAGAACTTGGAAATTGCTTCACTGCTTGTCATATCCTTGCTCTGTAGTCTCAGATGATCATTTAGTCTCTCTTTGCCTGAGTTTCCTTTTCATGATGACTAGAATAACATAATAGAATAACATTTTATAATTGTGTTCTGTGGAATAATAGAGTAATATTCCTTCTCTACATCTTGAGTAGTGGAAGAATGCTATAAAGACCGTTAGTTTTTTGTAACTGTAACGATCCAAGGACTTAAAGGCAACATATAGCTTGTTAGAGACAGTAAATTTTATTATCCTATATTCAGAAAAATCTGACATGCTTTCAGGCATAGACAAACTTTTTCAGATCTGAAATGGAATCAGTACACTTAAAAGCTAAACACAAGTTAGCTTAAGGATAATTTCTCAGTTTAATTAGATAGCTATCAATTAGATTGACTCTAAAAAAAAAATGTTGCTACCAAAGAAATAGACTTATATTAAAAGGGTTCTGAGAAGACAAAATAAGTATTTAGCTCCTAATGGAAAGAGAGAAATAGGTAGTTTATAGCCTGTGGACATACAGAGGTTAGCAGGGAAGGGCGAGATATTAAAGTTCAATGAAATCAGAAGCTGTTGACTGTTGTTTTCTGCTTCCAGCTGAGTTTTGAAGTTCAGTACCAGGTGCATCTTTGAAAGGTGTGTTGTTGGTTTCCCTTGAAAATCAGAAGTGAAGATCAGAGATGAAACGCTTGTTTTGAGTAAAATGCTTCTCCTGTAGCAGCTGGGTGTAGTCTTTCACCAAATGCCTGTGTGAGTCCATGCCATTGCATAGCGATTGCCTGATTAGCTTGTATCATCCTGTGTACGTGGTGCAGCTGATGGCTTCACATTATGAATATCCAATATTATACTGCCTAAATTGAATGCCTGATGGGTAATATTTCATCCTGTTGTAATGTACTGTAGATGGTATAATACTAGGCACAAATTGCTACATGTGCTTATGCAACGTACATATGCGTGGTATATTCTTAACAGGTTTCTTGCTAGTTATAAAATATGCTCCATAATTCTGACCTGTTAAAGTGGAAAATGATGCGAGTTTGCATAAAGCTGCAGAATTTCCTGCAGTAAAAGGCAGGGAAAAGAAACACCATAGAACTGATGAAGAAACTATGAACATTTTATCCAACGGTATTGGTATAATAAAAGATATTACTACTTTCTAGGAACTTTTTGTTTCTTTGATAGTTTTGGATTATCGTGGCCAAAAGTGTTGTAGGTACTCCTACAATACTTTAGTTTGCTATATAAACTGAGAGTTATAACAGTGTGTTTTAATATTTTAAAATAATTACAAAAAGGAATTGAACATAAGGTGAAATTCCTAACACTTTGTGTCCTAACACAAGTCCATCTTTCATTACTCATGCTCTTGTTCTAGCATGTTTGAGAGATGCAATGGTATGGCTGAACAAACTTTCTCAAAGTGTTACTGTTCCTTTCGCTCGCTGTTAGATTTCAGCTGTGAGCCTCCATAAGAGATGGCTATTTCCATCTCTTCCTGTCTGCTCAGAAGAATGTAATGCTCCTGCTATCATCTAATTAGCAGGAATGGGACTATCCATGCTGTAGGCACAGGCACTAACACAAGTTTGAGGAGTCACTGTGTAGACGTCAATGAACACTTTATTAAATTACACAGTTTTCTAAGCATCTACGGTCTCTCAGTGCCCCAGTTCTTTATGCTTTAGTGAACTGCCACTGCTCTCTGAAGCTGTAAGGTTTCAGCCTGAGCAGAAGATACAAACTCCTGATGAGATTATGATGAGATTTTTAGATATTTGGCACGCTTCTGTGGCTATTCTGTTCCTCTTACAAGGCTGATAGTTCACTGGCAGGTAAAAGCATTGGATAGCAAAGAGGAGAAGATTTAAAATTTCACCTGCCCTGAAGGAAAATAATATCTTTTTCGTAACAGTTCAGCATTAATCATTAGAATTCACCCTGTTCAGGAAACCCCTGCAGGATATGGAAAAAGAATATTAAGTCCCCAGGTCTTGCTCTTCAGCTGTCTCTCTGTTTTGGCTCTTGGCAACATTCAGTCAGAATTTTCTGATCTTTTCATTTTCAGAAAGATCATGGTCTGTCAAAGATCAACTGAACTGAATAAGGAAAAGTAAATGGGTATTAACAAATTCTGTACAAATGCTCTTCAATACATGCTCTTGTGTCTAAATTACAATCTTATAATGATCCTTATAATTTCGTTTCTGTGGTAATTCACTATTTTCTCCCTACTCCATACTTCTTCAAAGAAAGCAACTTTCTAAAGCTCATTGTTTGCTGCTTTTCAGCAAAATATGTCACTGTCCTTTGCTCCATTGTCACCCTCTTCTCCTTTTCTTCCAGTATGTGCGTTAAATATCAGGTTTATTTTTTTTTTTTATTTGATAGGTTTTTTTTTTTTTTAAAAAGAAAGAACAAAAGAAGAGAATAAACAAATACTAAGAATTATAACAATTTTTTTTCCTTTTAATAGATAAAGTTGAAGACTGTTCTCTTATGGAAGGAATCGATCTAGTAATAACAGAATATGGATATTTTAAAATGCTGCTGCCCTTATCCAGAAGAAGGGAAGCGTAACCATGGGCTATATACAATGGAGAAAATAATTTAGGAAGCGCATAGAGTGATGTCAGGGAGGAGCAGCAAAGAACTAAGTTCACTCCTAAATGGGCAGAATTTAGCAGACAGTTGCTCTGGACCAGCAATTGGACACAACAACTGAGATCAGTCTATTCCTGAAAGCAGTCTGTTCAACCTGGTCTTCTGAATCTTTAATTCATATCATTTCAACTGCGAGCCACCCCTACAAATAGATCTGAATTTTTTGCTAGTGCTTAACTATCTTCCTTGCTGTAATTGAAAACAATTACTTGTTTGTGGAGACAATGGGGAACAATTTCTTTTTGCTACAGCATTTCTAGGTCTGAAAACCCCTATGTTGCCTTCTTCTCCATCTTTTAGTTTTCTAACTCTTGATTAGAAAAATAGGAGTATTCGGTCTTCCCTCAGAAATATACACACACACACACACACACACACACACACACACACACACACACACACACACATATATATTTTTGGTAAGGATTTTGTTACTAACCAGAATTTCTGGTTATTTACATCCTGATACTATGATGCTCACGCATTTTATTTGAAGCTTAGAGGAGAGGAAGGATTATTTTGTATTTCTTAAGAAAAGTACTCTTGTTCGTGTACACATATCATGATTCTTAAGAAAGGTACTCTTATTCACTCTTCACCTTTGCATATAGGTGACTTATGTTTTATCTTTTAAAAGATGAATGATAAAATAATCCACAGTGTTGAGATGGGTGAAATACTCTCATTCTTCTTTTGATACTCTCATTCCTCATTTTTCTCCAGAACTTCTATGTGGGCAGTTTCTTCCTATCTTGTGCAATGTATTAGTTAAATATGGCCTTTATTAAATCAAATCCTATGTATTTCAGAAAACTACTTCAGTTTTCCAGGAATGTTTTGAATTTAGATTCTTTTTGTTGTTTACAGATATAATAAATGTACTCTTTACTTCTTCATCCAAATTATACAGAAAAATATAGAATAGTTACCAAGATGTGTAGAATTTCGCTCAGCATATGTATTCAGAAAGGATGAGGCATTGAACAAAGTTATTCCACAATAGGTAGTAGGGAGAACAAGATGCGGCAAGGAATCAAATGTTATAGGGATCTGATAGGGAACAGAAGCGATGAAAATTTAAATCACTTTACATGTCCACGAGTCACTGTTTCACAAGGCTACAACCACTTTCTCACTGTTGCATGCATAACTTCTCTCACAAACTTTTAGAAACAAATGTAAATTTAGATATAAGTACGTAAATGATGAATTATTATAGTGTTTTACACTCAATGTTGTGTTGGGAAAAAATGAAGGCAGCTTATAGAGAAAGGTAAGAATTATTATTAGAGATACAAGTTATCTAGTTCAGAAAAATATCATTAATAAACAGCCAAAATATTTATGCAAGAAAACTTACTAATATCTACTCCCTTTTCTCTAGTGTTCTGCTCACTCTGTCAATACCCCACTGTGTCCTAAGACAGATAGTTTTAGCCTTCATCAGGAAGAAGGGGGAAGGAGTTTCAAAGAGCTATCAGCATCCGAAGAACTTTATAGGAGGAGTACGATGGTACCAGTGGGAGCTGCTTCTCCCTCTATACTTGGAGAAGCAGAGTGTTTAGCTCTCTTCCTCCTCCATCTTGATATCTGCTTGGGGATATTTTATATGTATTTTACATATACACATACCACACCCCATGTCCCTCTTCTGAAATGTAAGTTAATTTTCTTTGTTCAGTATCAAACCTTGCATACTTCCTAAGTGGATCAAGAGATGTAGGACTTCATATAAGGGATTGAATTCTGAAGTTCAAAGGTATAGCTGACTACTTTACAAACTCATAATTTAATAACTCTGAATGTGGTCACTGCACTGTATAAGTGTTCTGCTGGAGGCTACAAAATGAGCAGTTTATTGACAATTTACCAATTATCTTCTGAGTCTGAACTGGGCAATTACATTGTGAATGGCTGTAGGCAACTTCATTGGGGTATAATAGATAAAATCAGGAACATAAATCTATAATACAAGGAATGATAAGATTAGAGTCCACTAAGAATTGATCATTTGAAAGAGCTCATTTGTTTGCTTCAAGCACTCTTGAACAAACCCTTATAAAAAGTATTGTCTCCCCCCCCCCCCCCCCAAGGGATAAGTTACACTATAAGAGGGAAATATTTTGTTGTGTTTTGAAAGTCTCTTGCACAGATGTCCGTTTCAAGTACGTGCTTCATCATACTGTGTTCTAGAGCATTACAATTTTCTTCCCCTCTTTAATAAGAATATGGCAAAAAAGTTAGAATGAATTATGTAAGAGCTTGAGACTCTTCTGAGACTGATGGAGAAATGAAATATTTCTGTACTTAGGTATCTTCTTAGCTTATTAAGCAGATCAGATTAATTCAAAATCAAGCCACAGTTTTGAATTCACTTGTGACTGCTTAAATTGATAGATCTGAAATGGAAAGAGCTAAGGAACTTAACAAGCTGTCTATTTGAAAGAGGAAATCAAAATGGTAGCAGATAGGTGTTGGACGTTTGCTGGCTGTAGCCAGTCTAAAAGTAGGTTTGCAGCCTGTGGTGGAAGTTGTATATTGGAGGCTGGGAAGAAGCTCAAGGGATTGGGGAAATGGAGCAGAAAATAGCAAATATTTCTCATTGTGGTTTTGCGGAGGTAATGTCAAAGGCATCACACCACTACAGCTCAAGAACAGAGCAGAAACCGAATATGCTCTGTTGTTTCCTGTAGTAGAAAAATGATTGCTCTCACCATAAAACTACAACGTAGTTTAACCTAATTTGTCATGAAACGTTTTCTGTTCTGTATCTTCTTCCATAACTTCAGAAGCACAGTAAGAAAGGTAAACAAAACTATTCATGGTTGTGACTCATTAATGGTGCTCAGCTGAAGCAGGAATGGAGATAAAAAAGACTGCACAAATAACTTTAAATATGCTAATTGAAATGTTTCACACTTAACACCTGGTTCATGTTTGACCAAACAAAAATGTCTTGACAATTTGTCTTGACTGAAAATCCAGGTTAGTACTTATCCCATGTAAACTCTTTTGCTGAACATTGTTGGTTGTCACAAGAAAAACATCAATTTTAGAAATTTTTATACTAAAAGAAACTAGATAAGCTTTTGATCTGTATTAAAGTTTTTATTTTGAATCTAATACTGCTGAATTCTAAAGGTAATTGCACATTAATGGAGAATGACAGACAGAAAGAGGAAATAGTTAAAGTCTTCTAAAAAAATCAACATCTCAACTATAGAAGAGGAACTAGGTGCAAACAGTAGATAGGAGTCTGATAAGAAGATAGTAGATTGATTAAAGGCATAATAGGCATCTTATGTATCTGATAAATCTCATGAGTTTCAAATGCTCTGAAGTTCGTTTTAGCATCAATGCAGTCAATGAAGATGTGAATTTTGATGTTAAGCATTAGAAGTTTTGCATGGCTAGGGGAAGCAAAATACAGTATTTTTCACATTTTGAGAAGACTACATGTGGAGTCATAGGAATACAATTAGAGTTGCATTAAAATGCTCTCCTCTAAATTCTGAGAGATAGAGAAGCAATTAACCTGTGGAAACTGCATGCTTGTTTCTAAATGGTTAGCTGAAAGTTAATAGTGTAATGATTAATAACTTCAGTGAATATTATTCTCATTAGTAATTCTGATTTCTCTTTCATATGGGAAATCATTCCAAGGAAAATCTTTTTTTTTTTTTTTTTTAAAAAAAAAAAAAAAAAAGCCAATAAACCAAAAATGTGTCTAAGCAAGAATAGAATTGGGCATAATGTTTTTCTGCAGTGGGTTTAATTTACTTTAGAAGGGTATTACACACAAATATGGAATCTTAACATGTATTTGATAGGTTACAGAAGGATTGAAGTTTTTTCTTTGTTTCTTTCCTATTATGGGAAAAAGTGGTGGAGTGATCCTGTGGAGAAAGAGACAGCAAGAGATCCATGGAGAAAGACCAGTGAAATAGTTTTATTTAAAACAATCTAATCTTATTTAAAATTATTTCAGTGCTGTTAAAAAAAAAAAAAAAAAAAGAAAAAAGAAAAGAAAAAAAAAGAAAAAAAAAAAAGAAAAAGAAACTAAAGCCAAGCAAAGCTGTTAGTTTTCTGCTGAATTTACAGACTCTTTCCAAAGATTAAAAAACAAAAAAGATTTGCCAGAATTTAGGAGTTTTTCCAATTGTTTTTTGAGGGAATTAAAAACCAGATTATACATTTATCTTCCTTTCTTCATATCTTTTTTCATTATTCTAGCTCTGTCATGCCAGAGCAAAACCTAAGTTGTGTATCACAGAACTGGTACTTTTGTCTGGTTTCTGTACTTATATACTTAAAAGTTTCTTTCATCTAATTCATTTTTTTCCCCAGTGCTTTTTATTTAATGACTGTTTGGGTATTCAGTCCTGTTATTACAGTGTAAGTTTCTTGTTTGCCAGCTTATTTTTAAAGGTAAATGTTATCGCTTCAGTGTAGATGACTATCAAACTCATTACATTTAAAATGGGAAGCTGAACTCCAATAGGAGTCTCAAAGGAGAAAAATCCTTGCTAGTATGTATATCCATTAGGCGGCCTTGCTTGCCAAGTCCGTGTACATTAGCTACTTTTGTAACTTTAACAAATTTCATCTGAGCTTTCATTCCGCTGACCTAATTTAACAAGAAGGAAATTCAATAACAACCCCTAATAGTGAAACATTATTTCCCAAGAGGAATTTAGCAGCGCTTCTACATCAAATAATAATGTGTGAATAGTGGAATGTATATAGCAGTGACAACAGCAAGGGGGGGGGGGGGGAAGAGAAGAAAAAAGACCAAAAAAGAGAAAATACTGTATTGTATTTCCTTTTCAAACAATCCAGTCACTTTACAGTTTTTAGGGAAACTAGTAAGATCCTGAAGACCTAACTTCTGCTTCAAAAATCTTCTGCTTCAAAATCGTACTATCTTTGAGGAGAAACATTTTTAAGTATCCGAGAGTAGCTCACATTCAGGGGACTCTATCTTTGATTTGAAAGAACATTGTGGATTGTGGTAGATAGTATCCAAAGTGAAAGACCATATTTCCACCTTAAGCTCCTGAGATTTTATCCTTTTAATCAACACAAGTTTTTGTTGAAGATGTCTTGAGTAGCAGGTCAATATCAAATCTCAAACGCAGGAAGAATCTGTGAAAGTTTTATGTAGCTCTGAAAAATGTGTAAGATGGCAGTAAGCTGTGGTGTCACCTTATCGAAACCAGAAGATACACAGAGTTGCTGCCTTCAGCCTTACTGCGTTATCAAATTCGGTGACCAAGAGGAAACAGCCCAGATTGTCACTGCTTGAAGTTGTCTGCCGTATGTAGAAGAACATGCAAGGAACTGTTAACCACAGTCTGTTAATACTCTTTTCTGTGGACATGAGAAAAAATTCATCATTAAAGTTGTCAGAAAGTATACCCTATTAAGAAGTCTTCCACTATTTAATCATGGACAAGAGGCATGTTTCCCCCACAGCAGAGACTGTGGAGACTGCTACAAGATACTGGTTCCAAAATGCACAACTAAGCTTTCTCTTTAAAGAATGATCAACTAAGAAAATGTCTGTAGTATCTTTTGTTTATAAATGCTACATATGAAAGATTCAGTATGTATACAGAATGTTTTATTATTAACACTCAGAAGTATATGATGTTTCTTACAAGTAGGAAGATTCTTGTGGAACACACAGATAAATGTCTACCCGTACTCCCGCTGAAGTAGTTGTTAAAGCTTCCTTGTGTTCGTGCATGTAACCCGGTAGATTTGTGATTGAATGATATCTCTAGGGAAAATTTGATTCTGTAATTTATATAGAGTATAGTAAATAAGAGCAGAAAACACAAATGAGGAAGAAATAAAAAATACTGTTATTCTATGTAATAATACAAATTACTTCAGAAATAGTTTTACTAACTATATATATATATTTAAAGTTATCTCTAAAAAATTCGGGGTAGCAGAACCCTAAATTGGACTGGACAATGTGTTGTAGTTTTCTCCAACTTTTCTTCAAAATAAATACATCAAAAGTTAAGGAATGGTTTCCAGACTCTAGAGCTAGAACTTATTAAAGCACGTACACAAAAAATAGTAAGGTAACTCCTTCAAAGTAGGAAAAAATTCTGCTCTGCTGGCATAGAATGGTTGGGAAAAAAGTTAAAAATACATCTTTTCTCTACTTCTGTAGAGTTGATCCTTTCCTCTGGTTTTACTTTCTAGCCCAGCAATTTCCCACATCTTCCTCGAGCACAGTACAAATGTGCTTGACGCTGTAGGAAAAGACCTTTCTGTCACCTCTGAAGGTCGGCAGTGGGTCTGTTTCCTAATGGAAAACAATTTTTCTCTTACTCTTGGTAGCAGGAGCTTCCTTTCAGAGTGAAGTGAAAGCCTCTCAGTTTCTCCTGGAGGCCACCAGCTGTGCCCCGGGGCTGCCCCAGCCCTCGGGGCTCCCTTGCTCTGCAAACACTTGATCTCCTCCTCCTCTACCCTTGGCTCCAACCGTAGCGTGCAGGACAAGGCAGCCTTCCTCCCTGCTCGTCCATCATAGTATAACCACCCTGCAATATACAGGGTTTGCGTGGCAAAAAGTAAACAGACAGATGGGGCTGAAGAGATGGCAGGAATATTTGAAAAGTACACAAAAGAATGAGCAAAAAGAATATCTGAATATTTAGTATATCTGAGTATACTTAGTCCATGCTCACTATAGCCTAATCTGTATTCAGTATGCAGTGATATTTAGAGTAGCTTTATTATACTTTTTGGTGACTTGTATTTACTGTTAAAATAATTTATATTAATTGAATGCTTTGAAATGGGCGATTTGAGCGTTTGGAAGCGATTTTTTTTTCTGGTTTGCATACTCAAACAAATCAGAAGAAATCCTGCAAGGATTTACTTTTAACCTTTGAAACGATTCCAACAAATGTTTCAAAACAAAACAAAACAAAGCAAAAGCTGGGATGGAAACAATGCATGTGTGGTTGATGCCAGGTAAAAATATAAGGAGAATCTGGCTGAATTTGTCTTGTTGAGATACAAACTTTTCACAGTTGTATTAGAAGGAGAAAAGCAAGACACAAAAATAAGGTGGAGAGAAAACAAAGATGAGTTTAGGAATTTATTTTTTTTTCTCTGCTGTAATACTTCCCATGGTGAGATGCATATAAGCACTCTGCAAAACTAAGACTATTTAGGATACTTGCAATACAGGCTGTATTTGTTAAATACTTTCTTCATTTTAAGGCTGAATTTTCATCACTCCATATTGCAAAAACACTATCTCAAGAAGTTTTTCTATTTAAAAGTTTGCTTCTTGTCATGTTGTATTTCTTCTGATGCATATGATTTTCTCTTTTGCCATTTAAAACACCCCAGAGATGCTAAAACTAGTGTTTTACTATTTCCTCATTTCTAAAATAGCGTAGTGTTGGCCTTTCAGGCCTCCTGATAGTAAAATTAATAAAACACTGGATTTCTTGTAAATCAAATCAGGTGGAAAACATTTGAAGTAAAATCTGGAGCATTTAATGTGCAAGTAGTAGCAGTAGTAATCCCCCAGTCTATATGAAGAACACTCTTAGAAGCTCCTATATTAAGAGTTTAATGGGAAAACGGCTGGTCATCTTAGTGCATTCTTATTCTTTCTCATGAAGCATTTTAAAAGCAGCTCCTAACATTTGGAACACTCTCGTTATCCCAAGTTCTCAAGATAACCTTGATATTCACAAGCTTTTCAAGTTGCTTTCTATGTCATAAGGTTTTGCAGTGTACAGCAGGAGGGGAAGCGTTTCAACTTAGATTGTCTCTTTTCTGTTTATTTTCAGGGTTTGGTTACTATGTACAGATCCGAGATGAATTGCTGGAAACTGTTTGGCTGCATCAGCAACTAGAGACATAAGAAAGCAAGTCAAGAGAAACAGAACTGTTGACTCCATCGCTGACTGGCTCGGAGAGCGTTAGCAGTGGAGAGCTATGACAACAAGGCAAGTCCTGTTATTTTTGCTGCTCTGGATGTGGCTGCCGCATCCTTGCCGTACAGAAATGCAGTTCAGAAGGACTCCTGATCTCAAACCCAAAAGCTTTGTGGGACGTGCATCAGGGAGCGATGGAAAAGCGCTTCACCGCCAGAAGCGAGGCTGGATGTGGAACCAGTTTTTCCTTTTAGAGGAGTACACAGGATCAGATTATCAGTATGTGGGCAAGGTAGGTAAATATTAAGGTTTGTAATTTCTTGTAATTTTTTGTATTATTTTTGAGTTTACTTATATACTCAAGGTGTATGCCTTTGCCTGCAAATACCTTCTATTGTTTGTAGTGTAAGAATCTCTAAGAGCACTAAGAATTAAGTTTGTCAGCTAAAGTTATTCAGAAACATTTGAATGAAACAGACATTTGACAGATTTGTTTCTTTAGCACATTATTTCTACTAGTAGCCTACTCAATTTCTCTTCTGTATCAGAATATAGTATTTTAAAATCTGTTATAAAATCTTTTGCAGTTATTTCTCTTTGAATATTTTGCATTTCATGCAAGATAATGTAGACTCTCTTTTTGTGTTTATACTTGATCAATGCAGCTTATTTTAAAGAAAAAAGAATATTCAGTGTTGCTAACTCTCCCAGAATTTCAATAAGTTGAAAGTGAACTGGAAGTGAACTTCATTAACAGGCATATGATAGAAAAGAGGTGATTAAGAAGTGAAATACAAGAGAAGTCAGCAGAAATGCTCGTATGACTTGATAGACATACATGGACACCTGCTGTCTGGAAGTATACCTCAAATTATTTTCAGTCAGTTCTACATTTTGTCAGGAAACTTGCTAAGAAAAGTATAAGGTGTAATGCCATAATGATATACAAAGAGGAAAAGGAAGTGTTGAATTCATTCAGAATGGTAATTTGCTTTTAAGTGGAAGCTACCACCAGAAGTCATGGATATCAGTTGCCACCAGTGGATGGTGATAAGAAAAGAAATTTCATTTTCTATAACTTAAGTTTTCATATGAACACACTTAACCTGTAAATTAATGTGGAGAAATGCTGCCTTGTTGACAAACGCAGTGTCACACACTCACTGAGATTGGAAGGGACCTCTGGAAATCATCTAATCCAGCTTCCCTACTCGAAGCAGGGTCAGCTACAGCAGGTTCCTCAGGGCCCTGTCCAGTCCAGTTTTAGGCATCTCCAAAGACGGAGACTCCAAAATCTCTGGTGCAACCCTCTGGGGCGCTCTTTGCAGTTTCTCATCACCTGCAAACTTGCTGGGAGTGCTCTCTGTCCTGTCCTCCTGGTTGTTAACGATGAGGTTAGAGAGTATTGGCCCCAGTCTTAACCCCTGCAGTTCTCACGTTAGTGACTGGCCTCCAGCAGGACTTTGTGCCACTTATCACAACCCTCCGAGCCCGGTAGTTCGGCCGAGTTTCGATCCCCCTCACTGTCCACTTACCTACTATGTAGTTCATCAACTTGTCTGTGAGGATGTTAGGGGACAATTATCTTAGCAGTTTATTTGATTTCCTTTTACAAATTATCCCATTGTTCTGACAATGATATCAGCATTAAATGCTGGAAAAAGGGAAGAAAAAGGATTTATTCAAATAAAGCATTACTTGGAAGAGTTAGAAATGTTTCTTTTTTTTTTTTCTCACACTTTTTTTTTTTCCCTGAAAAAGAAGATCCTTATTAAAATTTACAGGAAATTTAAATAGGATATAGAAATTTAAGAGTGACAACCTTATGTACAGTAAATTGCCTTTCTGCTTTTGGTTTCCATTTATTATTTGGTGCTTTGTGTCTGTAATTTCAGTACTAGTATTTGAATAATAAAGTAGCTCCTAAAGCATACTGAGAGCTTTAAAAATATTCTGTACATTTATTTCATAAACTTGTCAGATGTAAATTCATGCTTCCAAAGAGAAACTAGCACTAGTTCCTCAATCCAGGTCAGATTAATGGCTAAAGAAAATTGATCTTGCCTACAAAATAAGAAGTGTCATTGTAACAAAACCCTATGCCATTGTATTTTGGAGCATATTACTCCCCCAAATTCCAGGAAATAAACAAATTTGCAGGATACCTGAAATTAATTCAGTCTCCTTTAGAAGAAGAGCAGTATGTTTTAAAGTGAATGTCTTAGACTAGGACACCCTAGTGATAATTGTTTTTATTTCATTATTTTTGAGTATTTATGTTCCGCAGTATCCCTTAAAATGTGAGTCATATTACTTAATAATTTTCTTGCTGTCATGATGACTGAAGGAAGACTTTAGAGAAAATACAAGAAAAAGAGATAAAAGTTTTATAGACTAATTAATCTGTGTTAGAAAGAGAGAGAAAGGTGTTGATAAACACTGTTTACTTAGGTCGACAGAAAATAAGTGTTTGTAAATGCAGAGTAGGTAAAGGTAAGTAAAACAGTAAATGTAAATACAGAACTGAGAATAAAATTGAGGCACAGTTAAGACTGTATTTTCACTTTTTTCCCCTGGTTAGAGCAAGAAAGATGCTAATTTGAGCAAGAACTCTTAAGATTAGCCTAAGTATCTAAAATTGCCCTGTCAGGTTTGGGAAAACTGTAGAAAATACATGTAAAATGAACAGTATGATACCATCATGTGTGTGCAGAGAAAGAGCTTCACGCTCAAAATCTTTGTATGACAAAAGGGAAAAGACTCATATGTGAAACTAAGAATTTAATGCTACTGTAATTAATATTTTAGCAATCTAATAGACCAAGCTTTCAAATTATTATGCAAAAAAATCATTAATATTTAAAATTGCGGTATGTAAACTGTCTAGTATCTGCCACTTGTCCTTCTGATGCCCCTAGGGCTAGTATGGTCAACATTGCCAGATTTCCCTAAGAAAGACTGGGAGAAGGTGCATCTACGACCAGATATCAGCATCCTGCCTCTTCGCTGGAGGCAAACCAAGGCCAAGGGAAGCCCAAACCAGTCCTGAGACCTTTCACAAAGCCTGTTTATGATCTTTTACTAGCAAAGGCAAAAATAGTATTTTCTGGCCTGCAAGAGAGAGCGATAAAGTGGATGTAAGAGAGGAACAAGTGAACTCACAGAAAAGCGAAGGCAGGGAAAAAAAATTAAGAAAAAGGTGTGACAGCAGAGCAGAAGAAAACAGACCAAGTTGCTAAACAAAGAAGGAATTTGAAGTAAAGTGGCTGGGAGGAAAAGGTTAGCACAAACAGCTGTTTAGCAGAAGTAGTAGAAAATCAATCAAAATTAGAGGAAATTGTCTGAACATCCATCGATCTGGCTGGCTAGAGTTTCTGGATGGTTCTTTTTATGTGATTTTCTCTAAACCTAAATGTTTGGATGGGTGAAATAAAATGCCACCTTCCTGTTAGTTTCTCTGCCATACATTTGGAGATGCTGTTTGTTAATAAAGTGCATTTGAAAGAAGCATATGATAGAAATAAATCATTCGTTTCTGCTTGTAACTCAGAAAGACTGTTAATCGAGATGAGGTTTCAGTCAAAAATAAGGACTAAGTATGACTATTTGTACTGAGGATAATAACCGGATGACAAATATTTCAGTGAAAGGATCAACAGAAATTCAAAATCTGGGATACTAGATAAATTTGGATTTGTGAAGCTACATCTGCTTGCTTACAGAGCTCATGTATTTTTAAGTTTCTTATCTTGCGTTCTTAGATCTGTCAAGAGAACTCAAAAACTGTTCAATATCACATTACCCTTGAAACCGGTGTCAGCAATTCATAATGCAATTTAAGTATTCATTTATTCACTGTTTATGCCAGTTTCAGAAGATTCTATTGAAATAATGGTACGGCAGTGTATACCGGTAGGCTCAGTGAATGAATGGGATGCCTAAGGTAGTAACAACTGGAGAGCTTTTTGTTTAAGTCAACCATGGTACTGAAATGGTAGCATAGTCTCAACAGCCAGGTATTTCCTGATGGCTTCTGGGCATTCACTGCTAATTTCGGGGCAATATTGCTGTTTCAAGAAAGGAGCATTGTTGGCCTTCCTTTTGTGCAACATGCAGCATTCTGAGGATAGAAATCAAGACTATAGAATAACATTACAAATACAGAATCTGTATTTGTATTGCATTACTAAATAATAATTACAATGCCGGTTTATAATAAAATTTGAAGCCATTAAGAGCAATACAGGAAATTAGGCCTGTATACATTGTATATTTATTATACAATTTATTGAGCTGTATTTATAAAAGTATACCACGAAACAATAATTCTGGGAAAAGCTACCTTTACAGAACTCCAGAAAAACAATACAGAGATGTCAGAATGAAGCTTGAAACTCATATTAGAAAAGTCATGCTGTTCAGATTTGGTTTTAGAATTATGGTTAATACTTCTTTTCTGTTTTAACTGCACAGAAAATCTATACTCTGTTACTCTTTCTTCGTATGCTGAAGGCTATTTCATAATGTTTCTCTTATTATTAGTATCTAGGTTCAAAGACTATTTATTAATTCTTCTAAGAAAGTAGTGCAATTACGAGACATAACTCATTTTCAGTCATGTTCTGAAAATCAGATTTATCCTGCATATATACAGAAAAAATTCTTTATTAGCATTTTTCCTTTAAATCTAAAAATGTTAGTCTAACAGTTTTCACCTAAAGGACGGACTACTGATGCTGTGTACCAACCAACAGTACTGCAATTCACAAAGAAATTCTTCATCCATATTGAAGATTATCTTCCTTCCTTTTTATTTCCCCATTACCATTTGCTTCATTCATATAGATACTTTCTCTTCTTTGCTGAGACAATGATTTTTTCAAATAGTTTCTCATCACAGTAATTGTACAGAATAAAGGATCAACTGTAATGAATCTTTCAGAATACTTTCAGAGTACTTTCAGAGATCACAGTTGTTAGTTAAACTGCAATATTTTTTAGTATCTCAAAAGATAATTTATCACATATTAAGCAATATAGAATGAAATGTAATATGAAGACAGTGTCCTTAGTTGCAACTGGTTTTCCTTTAGAATGTGTTGTTTATATGTGACTTCATATATAATCTTGGAGCTTTTACTAGAAGGGATTATCCTGGCAGTATTCATAATTGCAAACTTCTAAATCCATCCTTTAATTTTGGTGATACGAACATGACAACCTCACTTAGTTCTCTTCAGTCCGAGTATCCCAACAGAGACAGACTTGTGAGGGAGAAGACTTGGAGTACAGGGAATGGATGTATATACATAACACATTTCCAAGAACAACTGTACCAGTTCGTAGCCCATCTTTCTCTTTAAGTCTGCATGGATGCTATGGACAGCTGCAAATAATATACCACAGAACTGCTACCTGAAGGAGGGTCCCGAGCCCCTAACTGAGTAAGGTCTTAGAGGCAGCCTTTCCAAAAGTGGTGTTGCTTTTATACACCTCAGCCAGAGCAGAGTGTTTAACAAAAGTGTGAATGGAGCCCTAGGCATCTTATCATCCATTTATTTATAAAGATGTTAAGTACAGAAGCCTCTGATGTTCCTTGTACTCTAGTTAAATTGACCTTTATTAGAATTAAATATTCTCTTCTATCAATTTTATAGTATTGCTTCACAGTCTGTAATCCAATGAGACATAATTAACACAGAATTTGGCAACATCACAGAGATGAAAAGATAAGGAGTTTTCCTGAAAGTCCATGTTCTGTTGATATAAAAGAATAAAGATTAGTTAACATTTAAAGTGTGTAGAGTTGTCACTGCTGGAGAAGCAGTGAATTTTAAGGAAAGACTAGGCAAAGGCATCTCCTTAAAGAGAGGAAAGCTGGAAACCATTCTCATCAGAAGTTTTGAATGGACCTCAAAAATTACCTTATTCAGTAGAAAGCAGGATATGGAAATATATTCATAAAGACTTGAATCTCACTTCAATTTTATGTCTGAAGTAGCAGACATCAAAAATACTGGTTTTGGAGGGCATAATACAAAAGAGCATATAGCCGTAGATTTAAAGGATTTCCCATCAAGTGGGACAAAAAATGAGGCCCGCCTGAAGTATTACTGTTGTGGTAAGAAGAGGACTTACTAACCCTTTTTAATACTTCTGTATTTTGATGCCTGAAGGGTTTGATTTCCATAGCTCTTTCTTTTGTAAAGACCTTTGATGCCATAGAAAGACTGTAAGGTAGGGTTTTAAATTGAAAATGCGCATGTCCAGGCACAGAATCTGATGTGAAGATCTGATTGAGCAGAAAAATGCCTCCCCTTTCACGTGTAGGAAATCAGCTCTGTGGCAATGTGAATTAATTTTGAACTGGACCAGATTCTTGTAACAGGGATCAATAAAGGAGAATGGGAGGGGAAGATTGAAAGAAGATATCCTGGAAGTTGAATAGAGGAATCATGGACTACTGTGCCCAGAACTCAGTTGCCAAAGTGAAAGTCTTATCCTTCAACAGTTTCGACTCAGGATTTTTGGTATGACTCTACCAGGTGCAAAAAAGGGAATTTTTCACAGCTCTGTGTCTTCAAAAACCTTGTCTCACTGAAGATATTACAGTGTGGTGGAACTGATGCCAGTGGGCATCAACGTTTGAAAAGTTGCGGCAAGTCTAGGCAATACTTAGCACACAGTCTGTGCAAAAGGATGTTTACGGCACCAAGTTGGGACAACAACATGAAAACTTTCTTTTCATGGTACATTGGAAGTCTCCCAGCTATGTCAGGATAGGTCTAGAGTCTCATTGTGGAATACCTTGGCACATGCTTCTTTTCAAAGGAGAGGTTCTCTGTTACCTCTTATTGTAGTCCAGAACACAGGAGAATTAGGATGATTTCTCAAAATTTTTGATACAAAACTAATTTTCCATAATGTCAAAGGCATCTAAAGCTTCCTTCGTGTCACCCACAGTCTTTTAGTGAAGTCCAGAAAAGCCTTATTGATTGGGTATCTGAATTAAAAGCCAGATAGTTTCATTCAGGGCCAAAGATAATAGAAGATCCTTCTGTGGGAGGTGGGGAGTGATTAGAAGAAGGCAGCCATGTAAACACAGTAGATGAGGACTTGAGCTGTGCAAATTTCTAGAGAAAGGGAGAAAAAACTACCAGTGTCCTGCTGGATTTGGTTCTACAGAACTGAAAGGGAGGGTGTTCAGCCTTTTTATGGGGCTGGACACAAGAAGAAGAGCTCAGACCATGCCAATGACTGTTAGGGTAAAGTTATCTGTGCAGTGTGCTAATCTAGTTGTAAGAAATAATATGTCTTTTTTACCAACTGATGTGGTGCAAAGAGGGGTTGTAATGTGGTTTGATCTGTTCTGGTTCCAAGATTGTCTCTGTATCATATTGTCACGGACAATAAAGTCTCTGCCAGCGGCTGGTTCTAGGTTCACACCACATATCCATAGGTAGCTAACTACAAGAGGACCTTGTGTCACACTGCAAGTGATGTCCCAGTGAACAATTTGAACCATGGTTCCACAAAGAGAAAAAGGAGTCGTCATACTTGCAAAGCTCCAAGTATTTGCAAGGCAAATTTGCACCCCAAAAAACCCTTTAGGACACTAAGTTGCTTAGGTAGACATACGTATTGTGAATGTGCATGTAAGCAAATGATTGAAGTTAAATAGGATGCTCAGAACAGGACCTATTCCACTTCCGTGGGAACAGTTTCATATGAAGTTTACTTAATTTGAAAGTCATGATAACTGGAAAAGTTACAGTGAATAAAATGGAGTATTATCTCTAAAGGTGTAGGATTTTATTTGCTCAGCTTTCAAGCAAATATTAGTTTGATAGTCTGTTCCTATTTCTCCTTGGCCTCTGTGGGAACTAGAGTTATTAGAGAATTTGACACTATTGGTGGCCTTTAATTGGAACTGTGGAAGACTGGAAGTTGTAATAGGCTGTGAAAACAAAAGGTGGTCTTTTGGGGGAAAGTTAGATTATGTGCTTGGTGTTAAATATTGTTCTTTCTTTAAAAAATATTTTAAAAAATTTAAATTGCTTGTCATTTCTGTTACAAGGTGCACAGTAAAGGAAGTTGCTTGTTGGAACAGGTCTTTAAACATTAAATTGTGCTGAACAGAATTATTAATTAGCTAATACTTGAACACAGATTTCTAGTTTTTCCTGATTGAAAGTTGTCTCTACTAGGTATTTAAGAGCTTTCTGTTTCAAACAAAGTTTTTAAATACTGCTATTGATATCTTCAGATTCTGAAGTAAAGTGTTGAAATGTATGTCCTGTTAGTTATTATATATCATTGACTCTTACTGCTTCTGAATTTGAGGCATAAGGTATGGTACTAGACAACATACTTAGCATATAACAGTTCTGATGTGTATGAGCTATTTCCTTTTCCATATATCAACAGACCTTAATATTGTAGAATCATATAATATACTCATAATAAAGCTCATTATAATCTGCTATGAGTGTTTCACAAGTAACACTTTCAAAACAACATTTATTTTGTTTCATGAATTTCTACATCCATCTAATTGCATCTGTGTGCTTTCTATTTGCAAACACATTTAGAGTCTACTCAGAAACTATTGCAAAGATGGATAGGGGCTAAAGGCATAATATTCTATTTCTTCTTTTTCTGTCAAGCCTCTGGAAGCTGGTGTCTTAAGAGCATACTTAGTCTTAAGTATTGGACTTAATTAAGTGCATCCTACAAGGTAAAATGATGACTCCAAGTCACTGGAAAAGTGTGAGTGGTTTCAGTGAAAAGTTGCTAAGTTTGATGTAAGAATAAGAATTAGAAGTGTTATTTTTTTTATATTCTCTTTTTACATGTTGCTACTTGAGTGAAAGCCGTTTATAATGTGCCCTTTTTTAAGGCAAATATAAGTAGATTCATTATGAGTATAATGCAGAATCAGACTCTAGATGCTCATAATGTGCCATAATATGTCAGAGAGATTTTGTATGTGACTGTGTGTTGTTTTGATGAACACGCTATAAATTATAGATAAAATGGACTTTGCTGAAGCTAGCAGATGCCTCTACAACAGAAGAGATGGTAGAAGAGATAATCAACTCAGCTGGGTGTAATCACAAAGTGCAGTAGTGTTGATCAGTTATCAGGAAGATTTAGAGGGGAGATAATCTAAGCTTTGGGCATCCTTCTATCAGGTGTACAGTCATCAGTAAGATCCATTTTGCTGCCTTCATTCGGGAGAGTTACAGCCCCCTTGGGTGGTTTCCAAACTCAGAGTTTGCACATGATTATGCATTGCCTTTAAAATTGCATCATGCTTCAAACTAGTACAAGAAACAGAGAAATAGATGAGTCTGGACTTTCCAATTCCTTTCAGTTCCATTTCTCTTTCCATTTTAAAATTATATCTGCTTGTCAAAAAAAGATATTCCAATAAGGAAAGAACTGATTAAACTGAGACGATTTGTATTCAAAGTCATAGCTCAGGAGAAGTGGAGCCCACTTCATCACAGTACATGCATTCACTGGAGGAATTAAAAAGCATAATAGAAAAGGGAGCTTTAGAAATGTTTGACCTACACCTTGTTTGAAATGATAAATTTATAAATAGCCAAGTTTCAACAGCAATTCAAAGGTAGATGCTTTAGGGGCTTTTTCTTTTCTTTTCTATTCTTTCTTTTTTTCTTTTTTCTTTTTTTTTAAATCAGATGCAGATGACCTTTTAAATATCCTATATACACAGATAACAAGGAAGAGCCAGGGGTAATACTAAGGGAAAATCTGTGACTTGCAACAAAATACCCATGAAGGAGACAGTTCTAAGAAATTTAAAGTTGATGTTTACCCTTTTAAAATGTCTTCCTGCTGGAAGCCGTGCCCTATATTTGTAAGTGTTTTTGTCCATGGAGATAATTGAAAGCATGCTGAACACAAAAGTAAGGCAGTGATAGTAAGTTTTATCAGACCCATCGATGCCTTCTGTTTTAAGGTAGTACGTAGTTATAAAATCAATGTATCTGTAGTCCCTGGTGGACAAAGTAGCATTTTTTTCTTAGGAGTAAACAAACATCATTCTCCAACCCCTCAGTCCTTTCCCTATTACTTTTTCAAACTATATTTTTTCTGTTTCCTGAATCTTTTCATAACTGTATTTGAGAGTGGTTAAAGGAAGACCGAGTTACTATGGGAAACAGTTGCCATCTGTTTTGACTATATTTTGGTCTGTAGACTCTTCAAGTCTAACAACAGAGTCTTGTGTTGTCTTCTTAAAGACTTGGTTCTTGTCCCTCTTGACAGCCTGGAAGTTTGGGCTGAAATGCAGGTGCAAGGTACCTGACATGTCTGGGAACATCTAATTGCTTAGAAAGATATTTAATGTGTAAGCAGGTGGCTTGGTCTGCTAAAAGGCATGTCCAAACTGACTGCATGCAACTGCCATCTAGGTGGAAAAACTGCGTTCTGGGATGTTCTTGATATCATACTTTTGAAGCCTATAATGTTGCGGAGAATAATCATAGCTAAAAGATGTAACTGCTAACCCTAATACTTAGGTAGCTTGGACCTTAAAATTTGTGAGAAAGAAAATGCAGGATACTTCAAGAAGATGTAAATATTAAACACAGAACGTCAGTGCTCGATAGCAATTCTCTTGATCTCTTCCATTCACCTTTTGCTAGTTGTACAGATGCCCGGCTCCTTCCTGCTGGCTTGCTCTGATCCTCTCTATGCCTTCTGCTTCCAACACCTCAGCCTACACTGTAATCAGGCTACCCAGATTTAGAGGCAACACAGGTCTGTGCAGAATTAGCATTTCTTGAATCATTTCCATATAGGCAGAAAGGTGAGTGCTCTCTCTACTTCAGGGTTTTTTCTTCATTCCTTCCAGGCCACTTTTCTTTTGAATTTGCCCACGTGTGTATTTTAATGCAGTGGTGGAAAGACATGAGCATATTAAGTTTCCTCTTGTTATGAGGCTTGGCGTAATTGTACTGTTCTTCATTTCCATTATTTTGTTGATTTCTGATACATTTTTATTCCCCAAAGAACCATTTCCCTTTCTTAATGTAGAAATTACATTTATTTATTTATTTATTTATTTATAAGAAAACAAGCCTCGAAATAGTGATTCGACTTAATGCTTTGAAATATTTCAGAGTAAAACTGTAGTGGCAGAACCACTGCTTTGTAGGAGAAGTTGACAACTGCCATTCTGCGTACTTGTTAAAGTGGCTACATGTTACAGGAGAAAAAGTCATGAAGAATACTTTATCTCTCTTCTTCATCCAAAAGCAGCTGGAGAAAGAAGAGTCTTTTTCTTTTTTCCTCCCTTTAAATTTAGAAATTCTTTTATATTATGAAAATGCTTTTTAGGGTTTTCTTCCTAAAATGATTTAATTGATTTTGTAATTATACATAATTTAGAGGGCATATGCTAGAACATAGTGATTAGAGGAATACACTATGTATGTAGAGACATAAAGTTGTATAGAGCTTTCTTCTTTCTGTATTGTGAACTCTTATCTTCCAATGAGAACTTTTGCATATCCTTTCTTGAGGATATGAAATTTGATGTAGAATATGCATAGATTAAAATATCCAAGTATCTGGATTTATGTTTGCTAATCCCATTACAGATGGGACCTTCAGGAAGTGGGATTCCCCGAGCAAAATTCAATTCTTATTTTTTCTGCTCATAAAATGAGTGTTTTGAGCACACATAATAGTGTGGATACAGAGGTTTGGAAGTGCTATTTTGTACTGAGTATAGAAATACTGTTTATAAAATAAACATATAAAATACTGTTTATAAAAACTGTTACTGTGTAGGCAATCATGGTTATAAATTATCTAGTTAGCATTAAATGATAAAATGATGACAGAATGGAAATATATGGAAAACAATATTGAAACTTCAGCTGATCACATTTTGGCAGAGTGAAAAAAAATGAAGAATATAATTGTATAGGATGTCACAAGGAAAATGGAGAAAAAATGAGAGATATTCTAATGGGGTTTTTTATATTTAAAGAGTGGGAATGTCATGAAAGAATCCATTTTTAGGAAGAAAACAAAAAGGGTGGTTAGCATTATGTGGTACTCTAGTCTGGGTTATTAAAATTTAGGAAAAATTAATGAAGTACAGGTAATTAGGAAATGTTAAATTTAAATGATAGAGTATAGTGAGCAGCAGATGAGGCTAAATGGGTACAAGCTAAATAGCAGATAAAAACATCTCTGAAGGAAAGGAATCAGGAAAGATAAAGGACTTTGTTAAAGTGTTATTAAATTACTACTTGCAAAATCACACAGAACTTGCCACTCCTTCTGTTCTTTAAAATTATCTGTTGCTTATGAGAACTATTGTGCAGGAACATTGCTGCATTTTCCTATGGTGATACAACTGAGAATACCAGCTCCATAGAGGATTTCTGATATAATTTTGAAATATCTCAGCAATCAACAGGATGTCTGAGGTCATTCAGAAAGGATAAAGAGTCCACTATATAAATAATGCAGTTAGGAGATAAGGAAACTGATGGCCTGATCATCTCTTCAGGGAGGTTGGGTTATATGGCAGACCATTCACTCTGTCCGGAGTGGTGTGTTTGCTAGTGAAAGCCAAGGAAAATAGATGCAATGGCTAGAGAACCACTGAGGAGTGAGACAGTAAGAAGAGAAGCGTGGGATTAGGAAGTTTTCTTGGAAATACTGCATAGAATTCTTTTTACCGCATAGAGAAGAAAGCAGGAATGTATTCCTGTACTCTGTAGGAATTTAGAGAGACGGTGCTTCTGATGTCTTGAAAATGCCAGCAAATGGCGTAGAGGCTTTATGGAAGTTTTGACTGGGCTGATCGACCAGCTACCACAGTTCACATAATTTTTAATCCGTGATGTAGTACACAGAATACATTATTGAAAACAGCAATTAAGACTTCAAGGAAAAGTAATTAATATGGAGGACAGTTTTTAATTTGCAGCAGCAGAGATCAAGATGGGCTTCTTGCTCTTTCTGTACCCTTTAAAAGTAGACATGGAATACAGTTTTCTGGGCCGAAGATGCTGTCTAATACATACATATACATAACATATGATGTCCCATATGGCCCTTGCCAGGATTTATATCTGAGTTTGGTTATTTTGATACCTTACAGTCTCATAGAAGAATAAAAGATGCTGCTTGTTATTTGTAGGAGAAGATTTAATTTGTATTTTAAATATAGCTACCTGGTTTTAATACAACAGCAATTAAATTAAGTTAAATTTCTTATGTAATTGTACATAATGGTTTAAATTATGTCTTTTCTACTTAATTGGTCTATTGTTAGCATTTTTCTTGATAATATTATTCTCTAAAGTAATGGATTTTGTAACCTAATGAAATGAATGACTTAAATTTGATGTGCAAATAAAAATGTGAGTTTAATTTGAGAAATGTACATACTACCTCTGTTCTCAAAATATGCCTCTAATACTTTGAATATCCCTACAATATATTGTAGGGTTACAAAATATCAATATGTCTGTCCTAGACATATCACATGAGCAGCCCCATTGACCTAAGTGGGATTCAAATTAATTCAGGATTGATCTACATCATCTTAGTTATTCATTGTGTGAAAACTTATTAAATATAGCATCAGTTCACATTCAACTTTAGTTTCTTGAGGCAAAAAGAAACTTATGAAAAATATATATCTCTTCTCTCTCCTCCTCTCTTCTCCCTTTCTTAGGATTAAATTTAACTGTAATACTGTATTATCATGGATATCTTTGATTTGGAGACTATTAAAATCTTCTTTCAATGTTTTTTATTCCTATTTCTGATGTATACCCTCTACCTTAACTGGCTATTGCCAGACCTTGGCTGGCCTACTTTGTTGCTCAATTCTCTGGGTTGTATTTGTTGTTGCTCATAATCATACCTGTCCTGAAGATGCATATGCTTTAGTATATACTATTCATGAGAAGAAAATGAACACAACAGAGGCAGAAGATCTTAGCTCTTAACATTTTACGTATTACAGTGATTTTATTTGGAAACAAAGACTATATTATTTAATATGTTTTTATATAGCCGCCAGCAGTAGGCAAAAGGAACTAAGCAGTGCTGATGTTAATGATGTTCTGCATTTGTTTCAAAAAAAAAAAAAAAAAAAAAAAAAGGAAAGAAAAAAAATAATGCTGTTAATGTACAATGCAAATTATCTTATTAAGATATATAATAAGCTAATGTTGTTTTAATGGCTATTTGGTTAATACCTAAACTACTTTAGGAAGCTATATATGTTATAATAAAAACATTTTTGTTAGCTAAAAAAAATTACCTAAAATTGCTTCTTAATTAGCTCTTTGATTGTTGTTACTAATGCAGAAGTTATGAGGATTAATGGTGATTTTTCCTTAATACAAAACAAACAAAACAAAGAGGAAATTAAATAAAAAGATTTCAAATGCAAAAGGCTGTTCTGACTTCAGTAAATGAAAAGGTATGTTTTGTTTTAGCATATTAGGCTTCCTAGGCAATTCAGTGGTGGAAAAGAGAGATCTTTTGGGAAACTAGCTAATTCTTTACACAATATTTAGTACAGCTTTGCTGCTGTTCTTTATGCCAAACAGCATAAAACACAAAGAATATATGCGTAAAAACAAAGTGTGAGGAAACGCTTATTTGGTACATTTCCATGCCAAGACTGGTGTACAGAGATTGCTCACTGGAAGCAGGAGTGCAGGCACATGCAGCCTCAGGCTGGGTAGGGGTTAGGACCAAAGGAGGTTCTTTGTTTAGTCCACTTCTTTAATGAAGGTCACCTTAAAGCATAGACTTAGGTCAGAATTGTTTTATATTTAGCACAACAATTCCCTTCTGTCTATTTATATCTAGTCATTTATAGGAGGCGTAAGGCCAAAGAGCCAGTAAACAAGAACACTGCAGCTTCAGTGCCAGCTCTGTACTTTCAATCCACAGCCGATGTAGGGACAATATTTGTTATGATAAGTTTGGAAGGGAAAATACATATTGGCTCCTGCGAGAGCTCTTTGGTGTATGAAGTTCCATTAGTCTCTAGTTTACAGCAGCTCAGTGCCTGTGGGTCTTCTGCAGCGGAAGCTGGGGCAGTCTAATGAAGCTGCAGCTTCCTTGCCTCGCACTCCGAATGTCAGCTAAGGATGGGAAGGGGGCAGGCTGGTTAGCTGCATGCTGACCCAGTGCACCTACGAAAGAACCTCTGATGCTAGTGCAACATGTCATAGAAAAGGAAACTGCCTTTCTCGGCAGAAATGCTAGGAGATAGTGTCAGCAACAAGCCCACCTGCCCTTCTCCGGAGTGTGAACGCTCCCTTTTGTACAGGTGAAAGCTGTGATTGTGTGGAAAAGGTGCAAATCGAGGGATGAAGAAACACCTCTGCTGTATGCCCTGTTCGTGGAGCTTGAGGATGATATCACTTGGCCATGACGATCGTATGGGGCTTGGAAAACCATATTCCTGATCCTGTGATAGCTACTGTCTCACTCGTGATGTGTAAAGGAATCCTAACAATATTACTTGTTTGAACTGCTTTAAAAGAGAAGTGGGAGCAAATAATCTTGAACAGCAAGAAACTATTATTTTTTCTTCACAGAACTGGAGACGATGGTTTTATTATTTCATTTGACTAATGAATCAGGTTGATGTAAATGAATTTAACTTGAAAATGCAAAGCAGAGCAGAGTTTTTCATTTTTGTTTGTCACTTTTTTCTCAGCAAGTAAGAGAATTTCAGAGCTCTCCTCATCTTGCAGTACTTGTTATGCCTCCTTTTCACTTTGTTCCCCCTTTATCTTTCTTAGTCTTACAAAAATTTTCTTACTGAGATGTGCATTTTTCCTTTCTACCTCTTTTTTAAATATCACACAGTAGCCCAAAACTTGCAAACTGACAATATAACTGAGAAAATTAAATATGGCATGTCTCATTAAAACCGTGCGAAATCTTGCATCACAGAAGAGAGTTGCTTTAAATGTTACCTTAAGGATTAATTGAAATAAGTGAATTAACTGAAAGTGAATTAATTAAAATCTTTCTAATGAATAAAACCTGTCTCAAAGTTGTTACAGTTAAATCTGGCAACAAAGGGAATACTGCACAGGCCGTATGCTCCAGAAAAGGGAAGAAAAGTGCTAGTGAAGGATGAAGGCTCTTAGGACGAGTGCAAATAATGTTAAACCACCACATTATTTGCTAGTTCATTTCATGATGTTTAAAATAAATTTGTTCATTTTGGGAGTTCTGTATCAATTTTTTCTGATGATTTCAGAGCAAATATACCCAGTGTAACTGATACTTTCCTCCCAGTTCTCAATTCTGTTGATATCAACTGAATTCTCTTCAGCTTTCCTTGTTTTCTGGATTTTATTTAAAAAATCAACCTTCCTTTTGATATTATTTTTAGAGAGAGTATTAATATTGTTCTACAAGGTACCCAGTAAAGATGGTATTATAATGCGTACTGTAGAAAACTAGAGCAAAATTGTGAATGCTTCCACAAGTGTATTCTGGCCTCACATGACTAATGCAATCACATAGAAAAGAGCTAGTACATCACACTGCCCTTGACACTAGTCCTCAAAATGAGGGGAAATTCAGTACTTTTAAATAATTCAGGAGTGTACTGAAGTCTCATTGCTGTTGTGATACTCAGATTAAAATATGTATTGCAGAAGGAAGTTTGAAAAAACATTTTCCAGATTATAGAAACAAAAATGACTTTAGTACAAAGTAAGAGAGTAAAAATGCATCTACTGAGGTAATAATGGAGTAGTCTGTCATTTGGTGAAGAATGCAAAAAGAATGTAAACCACACAGTGGAGTCTCTTTTGTATTATACTGTAATACAATAAGACAAAAATTGTTTTTAACTGTATTAACGCCTAAAGCAAGAATTCAGACTAAAGACAGGTTTGTTAGTGCAGTCATACTCTAATCTCTAGTTATACATATATCAATCATTGAAAATTCATAAAATGACTTCTGCATCAGAAATTCAACTAGAAAGAGGTGTTGCAAATCTTAAAGTCTTTTTATCTGGATTTGCTGTAAGTCATTTCAAGTTCCAGAGGTAGTTTATATGTCAAAATGAGTCTGACTAACGTGCTCTGCTCTCTGTTTTTCACAGCGGCATCTTCTGGCTTTTTTGATGGAAATAGGATTAGCACTTTTTATGCTAATAAATATTACAGAAAAGTTCATAACCTTTATATTTCATTAGGAGCTTTCAGAGTTGGCTTGAATTGGTAGCAAAAAAAATCTCTTGTAATAGATTTAATCTGACTCCTTGGAAGACAATTAACATAGAATTCCCACAATGTAATTTTTCAAGCCATTTATAGAGTAGAGCTATTATGTTGTTAATCTAAAATCTTCTGAAAAATCTTTTACAGATTGAAACAGATACTGAGTTGAACTTGCTCATAGCATTTTTTCATTAACTAATTGTATTTATGGCTGTATTCACATTGAAGAAGGTAATACATCTGATAAGTCTACTTTTATTGTAATTGAAGCCAAACATTTTCCATCTTTTTAAACTTCCTTTTTTTTTCCCCCTCTATTTTGGATTTGTAATTAAATTTCTATTTTAAGTATTTATGTAACACTCCACTTCTCTACCCCCTTAAATGTTGTCTCATGCTCATTATCTTCTGTTTAGCAATATTGTCCTTTATAATTCTTATGAAATCCTTCTTAATTTAGGAGTCTCACCAACAGTTTAGGTAGATGACCAAATATGCAAAAATGTGGTACACAGTAGTTGCAATTGTTATATAATAAATCAGGGCTATATAAAATAAAACCAATGGATATTCTTATTTTCTATACAGTGAAATAAAGTATATGTAAAATACATATACTGCTGACAGCTGAGAAAGGAAATATTTTTGTGGAGAAGCAAGAAATTCACTGAAACAAGAGTCTGCAAAATATCAGCAAAGATATGAAAACAAAACCACATCTTTACTGCTGATCATTTTATATAAAAAAAATGCAAATGAAATAGATATCTCTCCATTTCTCAGCTTAGCTGACCTGAATCATAGATGCCCATTAGCCAAAAAAAAAAAAAAAAAAAAAAAAAAAACTATAGAAAACACTTAATATTAAAAGTAGCAGAGAAATTTATACTAGAGTAAAATGATGAAACGTTGCTATGCTCCCTGACATAATATTCATCCGTTTCAGAGCTGAGTAAAAGATTTAGTGTTTAGGGCCATCATGCACACATGGCCATCTGTAGCCACACTGATTCCTCTGACAACTTTCGGATTGAACGAACAAAATGAAAGGAGAGATACTCTGTTTTCTTGTTTATTTATAATTATATATATATATGTGTGTGTGTGTGCGCGTATATTTAGCAGATATATATGTTATGTTATATATGTATATATGTATTACTGCTAATATATATGTGTGTTTGTGTGTATATATTATATATATCAATTAGAAAGCTTTTGTTTTCACTCCTTTAATTATCTCTGGGATTCTTGTCCATAGCATTTATGACTTTGCAGTTGCTGGGCTTCCAAAGAGGCCCTCTGAGATGTCATTCTAAATTCGAAGCTCTTCTGAAATAACAGAGGACTGTTATATGTATGTGAATACTTAAATTAGAAATTGAATTACTAATCAGAAGTGGAATGATCAACAATTTTTAGAAAATGTAATTTAAAAAGGCAAAGTATTATAGTTTAAAGTGTTCTTCTAAACTGTGCAGGATGATATTTTGTATAATATGTTATTCTAAAATGTAACTATCTCTTTCCCAAAAGCCATTATATGGATGTCTCAAAATTGTTTATTTTTATCAGCCTAGTAAACATTTTTGACCTACAGAGAGCTACAGGATAAGATATATAAAAAAAAAAATTATCAACATTGATTACACATTAGACAAATAAGTATGTTGAAAGATCTTTATATCCTGAATTGGTTCTAAATATAATTGTCTAAAAGCTTCATACTTTGTAAGGTAGAGGTTTTCTTCTGCTTTTAGATTTATTTCTGTTCTGTTCACTGTGCTGTGTCTGTGCTTCTGCATTATTCCCAGGCACTGGAAAGTGATCATCTAGATTGTTAAATTATTAGACAAGTCTCTGGCATGTTTTTGCTAAATACTGCCCTCCCAAACAGCTTCTTTGTGTGATTTGAGAGTTAACTTGGGCCGGAGACTATTCCCCATAACAGTTTGCATGGGCCCATACTATCCCAGTGACTGAAAATGTGTTAGAGTGGGTATTGCCAGAGTCTGCTACCTGATTTCAGAGTTAAAGAACTGGCACTGCAGCCTCAATTTATTGTTATTAACATGGCCATCTGGTCTGAGTTTGTGAGAACTTGTAACATCAGACCTAACCTTGGAAAGCGTATGAGAATATTGCAATGTTCCCATCTGAGGAAAATTTTTTACCTTGCCTCAGTCTTTCTCACTTAACAGAGCCCTGATTTTGTATTTCACATGCAGATGCCCAAGGAAAAGCAGCCTCCTATAGTTGTCCTTCACCACACTGCCATGACAATATTGTATCTAGTGGTCCAAGGCTACCAATGAGTTCTTGGTACCAAAATGCTTTTGAAGATAAGATGATATCCTGGGAAACCCAGGAGAAGATAACATCTCCTATGCTTTTGAGGACTAGCTACACTGAAGAACAGTATAAAATAGTCCACAGTCTCCAATCTTTTTTAAAAAATATTAATTCTCTAATTAAAGGATGAAAGAATACAACTATAACGGACTGTGGGAAAAGAGTAGGAAGGATGAAAATTCACAATAAGCTAGTTGCCAAAAGGGTAGTGAGTTCAGTTTCGAGTCAGTAAGAGACGTGGAAGGAAAAGAACGAACAGGATTTACTTACAAGAGATTTCTTTTGCTGCTGCCTTGCTACTCTTTTTGTGTTCTTCATAAAAAAAGCAGAAAGATAATGTGTATTTTGTACGTGTACACTGTGTAGTTTATATTTAATGTAATCAAAGTTTACTTTGTCATTCTTTGTTAAATATTTGCAGTGATTCTCAAGATTTGTTTCTGAATTGAAATAAAATAGGAAAACCTTTATATAAAAAAGCGAGTCTAGAATGATAGTTTCCTAACTTTCCATAATGAAGAATTTAGTCCAAGGTCCTGCATGAACTATTCTACGCCTTGTGATTGCCTAGGAAACATTCAGTGTCTGAAAATGCATCACAGCAGAGAAGTTACTGTTTGGCTTCAGCTTCACCATGCCACTGTATGTTTGGGTTTCAACACACAAGCCAGGGAAATGCTACGTTCAAAAACCTAATAGGCCCCCTAGTTTAATATTCTGCTTCTGATACCAGTTTAAAATAGGTGCTTTTGTAGGTAAGCACAAAGGCAGCACAAAGAGAAAAATGTCTATGAATATGTGCTAAGAGAGAGATTTATACTGACCTACGCCTCTGATGTTTTCCATAACCTGAAGTAGGACCTTGAACTAACAAAAACCTGCCAGAGGACTAGATGTGATCTTCATATAATTCTATGTGACACTGTTAACGTGTGTTCAAATAACTATGTTCAGAATGCCAGAAAGGAAAAAGGATGCCCTAGTTTTATCTTAAACTTTCTGGAACATTCAAATACTTTTTGTCTTGGATTTTTAAGAACAATCTTTATATTTGCACTTAATTTTTGTGCTTACACAGAAATGTTGAAAATAATGCAGGCTCAAGTTAGAAGTTTTATATCTATCAGTGTTTCTGCTTATATTCTGTATTATTTTTCACTTTTATACATGTAGGTGTACTAATGAAAGTTAAGCATACTTTACATGATTAACAAAATAAAACTGCTAACACTAAATAGTTGTCAACAGTAATTACATCACTCATAAATCTAATGGTTATTTTTTTCTATATAGCACTAGCACTATAGGCTTTTGAATAGTTACTTAATAATCTGTATTGTTTTCATATATCTGCATAGGTTGTTCATATGCTATAAAATGCTTTCCTTATTATTGTAAGCATAAAATCAGGAATATTCAGAAAGTTCTTAAAAATTAATTAGAAATTCTACATGATATGACCCTTCTGCTGAATCACAAAATAAAGTATACATTTCCATCTGAAAATAAATCTAAATGCCAGATTCTTTCAGTTAGTTATGAAATCAATGAGCTTGCAAGGAACTTTGTAAAAAGGTGATGAGAGAAGTAATAGTAAGTGTATCCAAAGGACTGAATGAGCCAACCACATTACTGTACTTAAAAAAAGCAATATAACGGAATATATTTTTCATTATGGATGGTCCAGTACTAAAGGTCATTAGCAGTGCAAGATGTGCATTATATTACTTAGATAATGGGTATTAAATCAATACTGAATGCTTAATAAATCCTTTTCTTTCCTGTAGACTATTTATACTAGTAGATGGAGTGGAAGTGATAATGACTCCAACTGAAATGTTCTCTAATTTAGGGAAATGTAAATAATATGAAATAAAAAATTTAAAATTAGTATGACATGGAACCAGTTGTTCTATTTTCCTAAGTCATCATGTATCCTGCCATGTCCTTTATCTGTGTAGTGAACTTACAGCTAACACAGCAGGTTGTGAATTTTTAATAGGATTTCTTCAAGGAAGGAAAAGGTCAGCATTAACATAAAACTTTTCTTTAAGATTTGTGGTGCAAAGGTTTCCTAGCAGAGAACAGGTGTTGCCGCAAGACTAAAATCTGCCACAGCAGTCAAGCTAAAAGATTCTTGGAGTTAAATTAGTAAAAAGATGCCTCAGTATAACACCAAGACTGCAAATCAATGGGGACTGAACGTGATTGGTTTGTTGGTATTAATCTTGCTTGTTGCATGCAGAATGATTAGATATATAAAAATGATAAATAATCAGAAAAATCTTTTGTTTCTTCTAAATAAAGTACTATATTTTTCTTTCTCTGTTTTTCATTTCAGCTTCATTCCGACCAGGACAAGGGAGATGGGTCCCTCAAATATATTTTGTCAGGAGATGGGGCTGGTACTCTTTTTATTATTGATGAGAAAACTGGTGACATTCACGCCACTCGGAGAATTGACAGGGAAGAGAAAGCCTTTTACACCCTGCGTGCCCAAGCTATAAATAGAAGAACTCTGAGACCAGTGGAACCTGAATCTGAGTTTGTCATCAAAATCCATGACATCAATGATAATGAACCAACATTTCCAGAAGAAATTTATACTGCTAGTGTTCCTGAAATGTCAGTAGTGGGTGAGTACTTATATTGAGGCTTAAGTATCTGCTCTAAGTATGTTACTTGAAGAATAATTTCCCCATCCTCAGTAAAATCACATTCAGAATTTTAGTTCATGAATTAAATATTTTTAGATTTTGCTATATCTGTTCAAATACTAGAATTGAATCCAGAAACAGATTTTGTGATTTGAGAGCATTTCTACTTAGAACGTGTAAAATATTCATTCGTAGTGATTTGGAATATATATGTATAAATAGATAGCAATTAATGGTGAATCATCCTCCACCATAAGAACTGCTAGAATAAGATCAGTGAGTTAGCTTGTCAAAAGCTCAGTGAATTTTTCCTTTCATTTTCACTAAAGGTCCCTAGTGGCGATAAGCATTGATTGTCTCCTCTTTCATTCATTCTGCGGCTGAGGACATTTTTTTTTTCCTTCTTCTTAAATTCAAGTACTGTTGATGCATGTAGACGTCCCCTTTATTCTCCTCTTTACATTCATTTTTTGAATTTATAGAGAAATCCTGTTTTGCTTTCAGTTCTTCTCTTAACTTATTCATGAATGGCAGCATAAAGATCAACTTTTTGAGTTCATCTTTCCTTTATTTTCACTTTATTTTTGGTTCGTAGGGATGAGCCCTACATGTTATTCATCTCTTTGTTGATGGTTCTGTTGCTAAGGATTGAGTAGATGAGGCAAAATGATTAGCTAAAAATTTACACTAGTGAAACCCCTGTCATTCCTTGATTTATCTAGTTCTTGGTATGAATAGATTGATGGTGATATCTTCCCTCAAAAGCGAAGACCTGTGTAACACCAACTGGAGACCAGGGGGCTCTGATGGAGCTAAGATAATTTTTGCTTGAATGTGTACCATAGCCTTCCAAGGCTCTTCTTCATTAGGACACTCTACATAGACTGAACATTTGTGAGAACTGAATTAGTTTACAATTTGCTGACCATGACTACGTGGTAAGTGTAACTAAGCTAAACAGTATTTGATACCTGTGTCAGAATTGCTAACATGAAGCTAACATGATTTATTCTTATCTATCTTACCTACAAAGTTGTGGTCAGCATCATGCCAACTAGTCAGATTCAATCACAATCACATTTTGCAATTTGAGGTATCATTAATTAGGGCAAACAGTCTTCAGGAAGTATTTTGAAAAGCGTAAAACATATAAACAGTAGTTTTAATAATGTTTAAAACCCCAAAGGCACACAATTACTAAAAGATAATGACTCTGCAAAACTCTACAGCAATGTATGGAAATATAATACTAATAATTTTCTATTCCTTATAGGATAGTGTTTCAATCTCCTTGTTATTTGTGATTGAATTGTTAAAAAGTTCCAACACTCAGTTGGAGTTAGTTCTTAGTACTAAGAAAAAAGAAAAGAAAACAGAAATGTATTAGATGATTTCATAGGGTTATGCTGGAGTCCAGTCAACTTAGTCCCCTTAAAGAGGATAATTGAAAAAGCTTCTCTATTATTAACTGTTAAGAACAAAAATGTAGTATAGGTTTATTCGTTCACTGATAGCTTTTCTTGAACCACATTTCAGTAAATGTATACAATTTTAACTGAGCTTTTTGTAAGAGCACCACTGCATTTTCTAGAGAAAAAGGCACAAGGCAAGATTACAGTAGGACTGAAAAAGACATCTTAGAGCTTCCACTCTGCTCCTCATATTCTTTCTAAACGTAAATCTCAGTAGGCATTTCTTAAAATATTCTTGGAAAGTTTTCACAAAGTGATTTATTGTCTTTCATTCGATGTTATAATATTATATAATGTTCAGTTTTAACTTACTGACTCCTAATTTTCCCAATCTCAATTACATAAAGAAGATATTTTTCTTAAACATTTTCAGATACCTATAATATGATTATATTCAGGGTGCTAGGTTCTTATGTATCTGTATGTCCACAAAGATACACAAATTTTGAAAGTGCTGCACTGCAGCAACAGTAGCAGCAGCAGCAATAGCAACAAAAAAATAAGAGATAAGAAAGATGATAAGAAAAATATCGAAAACACAGAACTGATGGGTAAAGACCAAAATATCTTGGATGTGCTTAGAGTGTTAATCTGGTATCTTGCACAGCTGCATAAAAACTATGTATAATTACTAAATATAATTAATTTGAAATTGATATATCAGAAAATCTTCATGTATTTATATTCCAACTAAATGTACTATTCTACAATTAATTATAAAATATTTTAAAAATTAGTAATTTAGATTTTTTTTCAAGCATCATAATATTCAAGTGCTTTTAGTATGGAAACATTATGTAATAAGTTTAGGGAAAATGAAAATCAAAAATTACTTGTGTAAAGGCAACCACACCTGCCCACAAAAGGAAAATAGAAAAAAGGAGATTTTGCATTCCTATATGCATTGTTCTCCCGAGACAACTGTATTTTAATTATAATGTTGTCATATACTATTTCTTGCCTGTTACAGTTGGCCATGGGCTAGGAAGGTTTCAGAATGATTGATGTAAGGAAAGTAAACAGAAATTACAGTCTTGGCTGTAATTGTACTGTCACTTTGTATATGTCCCCTGTGGTACTCACCTCTGTGAGCATACAGAAACATGCATTTTTTAAACAGGTGTCTGAAAATATTAAGCAGAGTTTAGGATATATTGATAAAAATTGATATATTGACTTGTATATGGGTACAAGAAAGAGAAATAATATAGCCCAATTAGTATGGCACTTTCCTGCGCTATTAGATAGCAGGTTTATTATTCTGTAAAGAGAACTGTGCTAACAGGACTATACCATTTTCACTATCTAGTCCAGCAATACCAACATAGTATGGCATTGCACTATACAGAATTATCCACTAAAAATATACCTATATGCTTATAGAGTATCTTGCACTTCTGCTGCTGTTGGTACATCCAAGTTTTACTCAGTCTTGCATTATCAGTCACCTTATGTGGGAAAGCTGGAGCACAAGACGTGATAGCACACACATTGCTCTTTAAAATTCTATTTATTTAAACCAATTATATAGTAAAGGATAATATGATTGCTAAGTGGCAATTGCAAAATGCGGTGAATGGCTAATCAAAAAGCATCTCCCTACCAAAGGTGAGAGATGGCTCACTGCAGATAAATAACAGTGTGGATCAGATACAATGCCCTTATCTGGGAGAGACAACATTGGTACAATTCATTTTGTTCTGTGTTTGTTCCAGTTCTTGTAGGGGCTATGACTGTCTTTTATACCATCTTGTTATTGCCTCTGCATTTTCACCATAAATGGAACGTGTTACATATGCTGGCTATTTGTTCTTCTTCTTTTTTTTTTTTTTTTCTTTTTTTTTTTTTTTTCCTTCTTTTTTTTTGTTATGTCTTAAAAGCAGGTCAGTCCATAATTTGACCACTAATATGAAATACCTTTGAGGCTTCTAGTATCATTCTGTTATTATGTTCTCAAGGCCTCTGCTATAATTTCTTGCTTGCACTTTCAATCCCAATACTGAATGTGACTGTTTCAATGGGTGCAATCTCATCTTTTCTAAGAGTTCTCAAAAAAATAGCCAACTATTTTTCAGTTTTTCAACTATTTTATGTATTTGGACACATTTGTGCTGCAAGCACTTGCTGAGATATTCACATTAGCTCTAAATGAATGCATCTGAATACCAGAAAGAAGGTAGCCCTGTTACCATGCAAACTTACTCATATTCTTCACTGCAATTAGAGCTACCTAGAGGCAGCCTACGCCGTATAAAGGCATACTGTGTAACAGTAGCTAGTGTTCAGAACTGTTCTTCATACACTCGATTTTACAGTTGTAAGCAAGATTGCGTATATCATTCATCAGCATTCCATCATGCATCTGTTACTTAATATCCAAGTAAATTCATAAACCACTTTTAATCACCAGTATTTTCTTTCCCAATTCATAAAAGACTGTTATTACCTAATGTCCTGCCTTCTTTACCAACTGCAGCAAAAGAAGTGCACAAGTAGCAAAAATGTGCAAGAAACATCAGCTTGAAATTATTGAAATCTGTATGCCTCTTGGAGTACAGGGTTTGCTCCATCCTAAAATGTCCTGCATTATGAACTATAGCAAAGAGGGCCAGGAGGTAAGAAAAAGACTATTAATATTATACCTGACTCCCCTTAAGATATCAAACCATGATGCAGCCATATGCCAGTCTCTTTCAGACAAGAAAGAACGGTTTTCAAATTCTGCCTCAGGCTGTGATATTAGCTAGATAGATACCTGAAAATGTTGGCTATTTCTATTATCAATTATAGTGTCTTGACAAAGGCCTGTAAGTTCTTTGTTGCTCTGTTCATCTTTCTTCTACTGCTCCTTAATCATGGTAAAGGCAGAGATAAATGGGCCAACTTCAGGATCTTGCATTTAGGTTGACAGCCTAGAAGGCATCTTGCTCCCCTGAAGTCTTTGTATAGATTACCAGATACTTTATCCTCTTTCACTTTTTTCTTCCTGACTCTCAAAGTTATGACTCAGAATACTCTTCCAGTTTTGATTATAATCTTCTGCCCATTATATTCTTCATATGTCTATCTCTTTTTGTTCATTTGAAGCCTTCTTTTCAGAGCTGCAGATGAGTCTATTTGCTTCTGTATGACTTTTCCTGTGGATTCTATCTGTTGACATCTTTTAGGCAATCTTTCAGAAGTCTCTCCTATTTAGGCCAGAGGGCTTTTTTTTTTTTTTTTTTTTTTTCCTTCCTTTTTTTCCCTTTTTTTTCCCTCTCCACCCCTCTCCCCCCGTTTTTTTTTTTTTTTTTTTTTTTTTTTAATGCTCACATCTGTTCTTTTATTAGGTTATGTTTTTCTATTCATCTGTTCTAGCCTAGTTATTCTCTAATCATTCCTCACTCAGTATCTTCCGGGCTAAGCAACTTTGTCTATGAATTACTGTCTCAGCAGCACTGATCTCTTAGCATTTCTAATAGCTGTCATCCTTCCTAGCTGGTCTTTTCAGCTTCTGTACTAGGGATGCCAATGCACACTTCATAATGATGTAACCTCCCTCTGGGTTTACATCTGATCTACAGGCTGGATAGCCGACAGTTAGCCTATCATCTCTACCTGTGGTTGTCTTTTTGTCTTTCTCTTCAGATAGCATTTATAGCTGCTATTACGTGGCTTTTTCCCCATTTTTTTGTTGTTCGTTCCCTCATTAGTGCTGTTTCCACCTATTCCCAGCACTACATTCTCTTTTCTACCATAGCACTTTTTACATTTCCTTCTTGTTTTCTATTAACAAATTATATACACATATATAAAAAATATTCTTTTCTTTGCTAATTGTCTAATCAAAGCCTTTGCATCTTCTGACTTAGACTGATAGGTTTTGAAAAAGCATATTATTACGTTTCATTTCCACATTTCTTACAATCACCTTCTGATTTCAGTATATAAACAACCACTGCCTCACTGCGGGAGAGGAGGGAGGAGATTAAGCCATTTAAAAAGACTTGGAAATATCCACTGCACTTGTCTCCAGCTTATTGTTTGCTGTGTTACAGTAGTAACAAGTAACCAAAGACCTTTCAATTTCCATGAACGCGTAGTCCTTTATTTTACTTCTCCACTAGTTCTGTTGCATCCAGCTGTGTATTTCAGGAGAAAATGTATGACTATTTCCCCAATTTTTCAACAGGAAGAGCAGAAAAATTCTGCTATTTCTATTTGTTACTTGTATAGATAATTTACTTTGAAGCATATTTGCTGATAGTTAAAAGCATGTAATTTATACGAGAGTAAGGAAGTACACATTTCAAATTCAGATCTACAGCAAATATTCTGTATGTTTTTCTACAGTTAATTATCATTAGTGATATCATAAATGCATTGTGAGGTTAAAGTCATTAATACTTATATGAGGTTTAAATATATTTTCAAGGAAAGCATTAAAAAGGCAAAATGTATTAATTATTAAAAGGGCAAAGTATATTAGTTATTATTATCGTACCAGACTTTAGGGAGATTCAAACATTATAATTATGTTCAAATATGCATTCTGAGAACTACAGTAATCTGGCAGGTGAGAACTACAGTAACCTGGCAGATGACTTTATTTCCTAGTGTGTTAGTTAATTAGCTGGGCCTAACATCACTGTATAATTTTGATCATTCAATAATATTTTCAAGTATACAAGGATAAAATTATATTACTCTTATTAACAGTATATTCTCCAGTACATACCACTTTGGTTTTTCACCTTCTAAAGAATTCAGATACTTTTATATTCTGAAGGCCAAGGGTACTACTCTTAGCAACTTCATGAGAAGTAATCTGTGCACATGTAAAAGATGGTCTTTCTTACCTCTGTGGGAGAGTGAGGCCTGGTCCCTGGACCAAGTAGCGTAGACTTGGCTGCATCCATTCTACATTTTGAAAATCATGGTCCATATGATCATCTTCAGGCTTTCTAGCCTAGGGTACTTACTTATTAGTTCATTCCAGATTTCAGATTGGAGCAACAAATAGTTTATAGTACTAAGGATCACTGGACTTTGGTTACTTCAGTGTATTGAAGGAAATCAAAAGGCAAACAGCTGGACAACTGATGTAACGATATACCTGTGTACATAGCTGACTATGTTTTGTTTCTGTCTATCTTTATTTTCCCTCCTTCTAGAGCTCCTACTTTGCTTTAGCTGTAGCCAACAGTTATTCCTGACTTACACTAGCTGAGAAGAGAGGATTTACAATTTGTTTTGGTTCAAATGATAGTTTGCCATCTTAAATACATTTTTTATTTAAATATAAAGCCACTCTAAAAGTCAGAAGACCTCCAATTATAATTTTTTATTATTTTAACTAGAGTTATCAAAAACTAGGTGTAAAAGAAAAAAATTATGTGAGATTGCCTTGAATTTAAGGCTGTCACTCAAATCTTCTCAGGTGCCTTTAACCCCTGTCCTCAGGTTTTGAAGTGATGCTCAGTGGCTTCCAGCCAGAGCCCTACTTGCCACCTTCCATCATGCTCCCGCTTACCCATCCGTCTAGCGTTACCCAGGCAGCATCCAAGCCTTTCTCCAACCCCCTCGTTCTTCCCTCCTTTATCTGCCCAGTAACAGCTCGCAGGTTCACTTATATGCAATATGTAATTCCACAAATAAAACTGAAAATACAGAAATGAGAAGATTTTTCTTAGAGAATGGGAGGGGAGGGTTGAGGGAAACCTTATAATGGTGCAAACAGTGAATTTCTAACAGAAGTGCCATTCCCTCAGGTTAGCTAAGCTTGAAGTTATTTAATAATGAAAATATTTTAAAGATGAAAAGTATATATAAAAAGTTTTATATAACACTAAAAGATGTGTAAATTCAGAAGACTAGTAGGGTTTTTTTTGAGTATTTTTCACTATATTTATTTAGTAAACAAAGAGGAAGCAAAGGACTTTACTCAGGTATCAGAAAAGCTTTTGGTATTGCTCCTGTAACGAGGATGGAGCTACAGATATTTGATAAAGAAGGCATGATAGAGGAGAAAGGGTTTTTTTGAATTACATTAAAATAGCCTACCAGGTAAGAAATTGATACTTGCCAAAAAGTAACAATATAGGCAAGAGGTTAAGCAGCATTTAAATAATCATTCACTGTGTATTTTTACATAATAAGAATGGCCCAGAAAGCACTTTTTGTGCCAAAACAGGTAGGCAGGTAAAACAGAAACGGCATGGTTGCTAAACTCCAATGGCTCTCCGTTAATTTTCTGGAGTGACCAGGCTGTTGGAGACTGAGCCGGGAGAGCACAAGGCAACGAGACTGCAGCGCGGCGCACGACCTGCCCGTGCCAGTGCTCCGGCTTGCTGCTCCGTGCAGCCCCTGACGGGCTCCTCGGGGGAACCACTGACGCCTTGGCGTGCGCAGGGGCATCGCGTCTCTCCTCCTGTTACGGAAGACTTTAAAGGGGCCAGGATCAAACCCACAGCTTTCAGAAGTCGGGTGAATATGCAGCCTTGCTCACTGCAGCTAGGAAGAAGTATAAGTTGTTTTACTGATACAATTTGTTGTATATTGTGCGTGTGCATGTGCTTGTGTGTATGTGCTTGCATGTGTTAAAACGGCTTGCACATACGTGCCTTTGGGCACTTGTAAGTGAGGAAGCAGTAACTGCCAGAGACAGATGTTGTTGCACTGCAAACAAACAAAAAATTTTTTTGTTTGCTAATTTTAAAGCTGTTAAACGTTGTTTGGTTTTTCTTTAAAATTATGCTTCAAAGTAGATTCTGGATGATTATTTCATTGTTTTTAATATAAATAAAATAAGTTTGTAATGCTGTTGACTTCCTGTTAATAAATACGGCTAATTTGTGTATATAAAGGAAATGTGAAAAATTGAAAGAGTAGGAAATAACACAGTCATGTAATAAAGAGAACATGAGTATCGCCTTTTGTGAGTTAGAAATGTGGACTTTTTGCCTCCAGCTGCTTAATGCATTGTGTTATAGTGACAGAGCGTTGGGTATGGCCGCCAAAGAGAGGAACGGGAAGCTTTACTTAGAGAGTGTCCTGCCAGCCGCTTGCAAGTGTATTGAGGGGATAAGGAGTAAGAATGAGCGTATTTTGAACATTATATATTTAAGAAATAGCATCGTTATTCGAATGAAGCATTTGCCTGTTTTTTGTTTTTTTTTTTTTTTTCTGATTGTTTTATTCTTTCTTCTTGTTATCACAGCACTTAGGTTACATTCTTTTTTTCTAATCTTTACATGTGCAACACTCCACCTTTCTGCTATTTAGGAGCAAGTATATGTATGTTTCTTGCACTGCACTTTGCTACATATACAGACATCACAAACAAGAATTTCAGAAGCTATTTCAGAATCTCTCCACTAAGTCAAATTTATGTAGCAATAATTCTCTCCAAACTTAAATGCATGCAATGAAAAGGTCTCCGTACTTTTTTAACAGAACATTTACCTTTAAATATAGATATCTACAGTTCAGTGTTGCTAGAGGTATGAGGTGTTTGTGAATCATTTTTTAGGACAGCTGTATGCATATGATGACTTATTTTCTTATCCTCTGTGTTTCTCCCCTCCCCCCTGACTTATGTCTATATACCTAAAACCATATCTGCGCTATATGGAGCTACAATGTGGGGGAGCCTTCTAGATAGGGATTTTTTTTCCTCCTTCTTCTAATGGACAGAGAGAGGTGGATAGGACGCTGAAACTATTTTGATTCAAAACAAGTGGCAGTGACAGTGGTAAACATTAAGTGTTTTGAAGGACTCTAGTATTTTTTCACGAAAACTTAGAAATGCTCTTGAAAATTTCCTGGAGTCCAAGGAACCAATAGATTTCAAAGTGTATCATGTACAAATGTTTCTTTTAGAACTATCTATCTATATTTGCACTTAGAAGTTAAGAGGAATTAATTATATTTTTTTGTCAAGTTCTAGGACCTGTATAATCATCTGTCATGTTCCTGCATGTGGAGTTTTATAGCATATAGACATCACCGGGGGGGGGGGGGGGAAGGCAATTCTGGGTATTGGAAAGTAGAAATTTATTATAATAAGAACAAATAAATCCTCTGAAAACAGGAAGGAATTAACTATGCAATGACCTATGTATGACCTCTAAGGACAAGAATTCAGCTCAGCCATTGCTGTTTTTACCTTTAATAATTCGGTCTTAATCATACTTGTAGAATTAGGGAAGCCTAGAGTCAACCTATTTAGAATGAGATCATTGAAACAAGTAAGTTTATTTCTGAAGTTGACTATAAGCTGAGAAATATATTCGAAAAATCCAATCAACATTAGCTGAAATTTCCATTGAGGTCTGCTTGAATGGAAACTAGAGTTCTTGGGCCTTCTGCTGTCCTATGGAGCTAAGTTGACTTGTATACTTTAGGTACTTCTGTGGTGCAAGTTACAGCCACTGATGCCGATGACCCTTCATATGGAAACAGTGCCAGAGTCATTTACAGCATACTTCAAGGACAGCCATATTTCTCCGTGGAACCAGAAACAGGTTACAAAAATTGTCATTATTTCCATTTAACATAAACTGTAAGCTTTTTCTTTCATTTTTCATTTTATTTTAAAAATGTCTAGCTGAAATGAAATAATATTTCTTACTTTTTTCTAATAATTTATAATTTTTATAATGAATATATAAAAATAGATTAAAAAATAGATATTGCAGCTAACTCTATGAAGTGTAAGTAACTTTACAGTGGTGCTATTAAAATAGCTGTGATGATAGCTTAAAGATCCAAGTAAGACTATTTCTGGTAAATAGAAGAGTTCATGTGCTAGAAAATGTGGCTATTTTTTTCTTAGTGGTGGTACTTGGACTAATAAAAGGTGTCCTTTCTACCCACAAACCTTGTCTTGTATAGATGTCTTGCATAGATGTCTTGCATCATTTTTAACATGAAATGTAAAATGGAAAGGGAGGTTAGAGTTCCTTTTTTTTTTTTTTTTTTTAAGAAACAAGTAGCCTGTACTGAAGACTATTTGCAAAGTTATAATCAGAAGTATGTACTTTAGAATTTTAAATGCATACATCAGAAATATATTTCACAGACTAATACAAACAAATACAGTAGTCTGTTACATGTTAAAGAGAGATGAATAACGGTTTATGTTTTTATTTAAGGCATCATCAGGACTGCTTTGCCAAACATGAACAGAGAGAACAGGGAGCAGTACCAAGTAGTTATCCAGGCAAAGGACATGGGAGGCCAGATGGGTGGATTATCAGGGACCACCACCGTGAACATCACATTGACGGATGTCAACGACAATCCACCTCGATTCCCCCAAAGTAAGCTGCATTTAATAGTTGTCCTGCACTATAAGAGCTTCAGACTAAAGAGTTAAGCAATCACCATCTGGTTTAATTTAGAGTAAATCTAGATTATGGGGCACACATGAACAAAAGGCTTATGTGCTGATTTATTCACTATTATTAAAGTGGAAAATTAAATGTTACAGCATTCCTTTGTTAGGAAAACAGTTACATGATCAAATATAACTGCAGCAAACCTGGAATACTCTCCAGTATTATGGAAGGGGTGAAGGTGAAATCATAAGAGCATTAGAGCAATGTTTGTCTTTCTCCTTACCTATAGCTTAATTCCTACACACTCCCTCATTTGAAAATAAAACATATAGTAATTTTAGCTAGGCAGAAATGTTTGAATTGCAGTCTATGCTTAAACATTTAATTATGATGAACCTGGGAGAGAAATTACTTGAAGGAAATCAAGCAGATTCGTACTTGTACGGTCACTGTGCTATAAAATCTGATGAGTAGAAAACTTCCCAAAGTGAAGCAAATGGCGTTTAGCGTTGCTTCTTTTGATAGCTTCAATTTACCAAAGCCCCTTATATTGCTCTTAAACTTCTAATAGTACAGTTTTGAAGACTTTGTAGCCTCAAACAGGAAAAAATGGAACAGGAAACCATTTTTGGTCTCTACATAATATGGAAGTTTTAAATTATGTGATACTGGATTTGTTAGAAGTTAAATATTTTAAATAATCTGAAGCCATAATAATCACAGGAGGGTTTAGTCATAATAAAAATTGGATTTGGATCATCCTTGCTACTCAGTTTGCCCTTAGTTTAACTCCATTGACTACAGTAGTTATGGATGGAAAGACTTCACACACAAAATAAGAGAATCAGGTTTAAATGATTCTGATTTTGACAGGTCCTTTATGGCACAAATGGATTATACAATTTTACTCAACTTAATATTGTAGTTATTATATATGTATTTATCTAGGCTGTTTATCACTGTGTGATTTCATATACACTCAAAACAGAAAAAAACACGAACAGTTGAGTATATGTATTTCCATACAGACTCTGTTCTGGAGAGAATTTATTGTTAATTTCTATGTCCTTTTTTATTTCCTCAACATTTTAATTAAATTTTTAGCTTGCATTTGTATATACAGGATTATGATACTAGTGCTGTATAGTGAATAAGGCTGTCTTACTGCTCTCTGAAGTTGTCACAAACTGTTGAGAAAGACCATTCAAAGAAGTGTCACATTCAAAGATTTAGGTAATGCTAATTTAACAGATTTAACAGTTGCATTTAGAAAGAGCATATAAGCACCAAATATAGGTGCTGAAACTTTTCATTTTATTCATTTTTTTTTTCTAAACAATTTGTTAAATTAACATGTAAAGTGTTGGAATCGTCTTTCTAGATTGTGATTATGGAATCGTGTTTACATGAATTATCTGGCAGTCCAACATCATATTCATTTGATTGAGATAAAGATCTGAGGTAGCATCCCAGACATATCTGAGCATTTTCCCTATTACATCAGTGTAACCCAGATTTGTCCTTTGTATTAAAGGAAATTGTTGTATTGCTCTCAAGGATTCTTTTGTTTTCTTTACCTATTGCCTTGCTAGGTATGAATGAATATATGTTCCAGTGGAAATGAAATCTGAAACATTTATAAACCTGGCTTCAATTTTATCGGATATGTGATAGGTATTGACTTTCGAAAAATCCTTATATTTAATCTCAAAATGCAAATAGACATTATAATGATTCCTGATTTGAATAGAGCTCAATGAGGCTAATAGAATTCATACCAATTAAGTTAAATTATTCTTATTCTGTCCTATTAATAAATAATAGACTTGTAGTAGGTTCATGAGATGACCATATTCATATCAGATTTATAAATTGCCAGGAAAAATACTCATAGATCTCTCATATTTTTACATGACTTAGTAGCATATTAAAGAGAAACATTCCAACAAAATGTTTCATGACAAATTAAATCTTTCCCACAAGAAACTGATATTAGAATTGTAGAAAATTCAGCATACTGTATTTCATCACGTTTTCTGAAAAGAAGAGCTTCTGATGGCTTAGATTGTAGAGCAGGGGCTCTTCAGAATATTTTTCTCACCCTAAAGATCTCTTGAAAACCATAGTGGGATCAGCAGCTATTTTTCTGAGGAAATTTATGGTGAAATTTAGTACGTAGTGAAGCTTTTGCACAGGAATACCACAGAAGACCTCAGATGTTGGATCTCTATTTCTAGTGTCCTATTTTCAAATGTTTTCAGAAGAAAGAAGACATTGACCTATGCTAAGTGGGAGAAACAATACTTGTTTGCATTCCCTGGGCTCACATGGAATTCCCAAACCCATCCACACTGTAATTTAAACCCAGGTGACTGGAGTAGAGGTGTAGGAAGCAATGAAATTCTGAAATGATTAATATGCAAGAAACAGTGGGTTTCAGCGTCAGAAATAAGCCTGAGTAGCTTAACATGCCTTGTCATTTTTGTGTGATACACTTAAGTAGTATTACCTGTTTTGAGGACAAAATTGTTCAGTGAGTCGCATATTTTAGAATACTGTTTTCATTTTCTTGATATGGTTGATCAGCATATCCATTGTATTAGTGTTTTACAAACAGAGCTGTATAGAGCTCTGGTTTAGAACATGCTAATGCATTTTTGAAGTCAGAGTCTTATTTTTCAAAGTGGTTTAAGGATTTTGGAGCCTGAGTGTGGCTGAAACTCAGTGTATCTGTGAGTAACAACTGCCCAAGACTTCAGTGAGACTATGGCCTATATTAATCTAAAGGTCAATATTTGTATAGAGTAAATGCCTATTCAAGAATATAACTGTGTATAAGATTGCTCTTTAATTCTTTATGTCTGTCCAGACACATGTATAGACTTTAATCTGCCAGCTGACTTCCACTCTCTTTAGTAGATGGAAAAGCTTTTCCCATCCTCATTCCTCCCATTTTTTATGGGACAGACAAATGCAAGAACATCACTCAGTGGAGTAAATGCAAACAGTAAATGACTGTTTCTTGGTGAAGAATAGAAGAGTGAGCAAAAGCGCAGAAGGGTTTTGCTAGGGTAATCCTGAGCTGGGGTAGTTTTTTGTTCTCATACAGTACCTAAAGCTCCACTACATATAATACATAGTGTCCCAAATGAATTACAGTCTACAGTGATAAAAATAATAAAAGGAAGTATCTTATATTAGGGTGGATATTTCTATAAAAGGATGGGTTAACCATAAAATACAGATGATAAATTTCTGCTTATTTTCATTTTGTATTTCCCTTGCCTTATTAGTAATTCAAGATATGAGTTCTTAGCACTTTGTAGATTAAATTAATGAGCTAGGTCTTGCAGTGGGAGTCAAAGTAGTGGCCGCAAGGTAGCTTGGGGATGTAGTTCTAAGCACTTGACAAAAAAATGCAGAGAATAGTTGACACACCATAAAACTAATTAGAACATATAAATATTAATTGCAAAGAAAAAAAAGAAAAAAGAAAAAAGTCTTTCATCATAGTCTCGCATAGTACTGAACAAACACTAAAGGGGAGCAGAGGGTATGTTTTCTTTTTTAACCATTAACAGATTAAAGAGAGATTATATAATAATGTAGCAAAATACACAGATTTAGGTACTAGAGAAAGGTATTGAAAATGTCAGAGCAAGTGCCAGATAAATCATTTGATTGAAATGCTAGAATGGAACTGTGGAAAAATAAATTTATATTAATAGAATATGGACTGAATATGGCCATAAAGTATGCATTCTGCTCCTGTGTATCAGCTTCATATCAAAAGCTGCAAAAATATATTAATACTTAGTTTTAGTCTTTTTCCATTCAGCATTTAGTTACAATCTATAGGTGAATGTGTTCATTTTTTATTTTATTTTTTTAATTAGGTTGGCCAAGCTATAACATAATGAGATAGAAAAACAAGTACTTCAAATTGAGAGCAAGTCTTACATTTCCCAATAACAGGATTTTTTTAGTAGTACTGTATTAAGAGATACCAGTAATTCGCACAGGACTCACCTGGGTTTTCCTGAAGATCTGGTAAGATAACAAGGCTGCCAGGGGCCTTGCAGTGATTCCTTGTCACTGCTCTCTCCCAGTGACTCTTTATGATCACTCATAGTAGCTAACTCCCAGTGGCTTTATGTACTTTTCTGTGTTTCTAATTTGTACTCAGGAATTTATGTACTACCTTTCGGGTAGTCTGTTGAGTTCTTTCTCCTATTGTGGTTGTCGGCCTCTTTATCACTTCCAGTTTTGTGTTACTGTTAATTGAATTAGCTTTCTAATCCACTTTGGGTTAGCTTAGAAAGCGTGTAAGTAAAACGGCGAATCTTGGAGGACTTAACTAAGGCCGGAAAATGAAGTGTTTTTCAGAACAGTTAATATGCAGCTTGAATGACTTAACTTTCATCTTTGGGATGACAGCTGCATCTGTACTCATTTTTAAATATATTTTTTAATAATACTTCATAGTGCATTGTGTCCCCCATGTTTTTCCTACTCTTAACTCCTGACAGATAAGATCAGAAATCTCTATCTTTATTTACTTTTTTTAATCGTATGGCTAGTTTATAGAATACTAAAATGTGTAGTAAGATATTTATTTCAATTAATCGCAGTATTTCTAAATGATGACAGTTTTTATCCTGTGTTTTGTATCAGTTGTGTGACACTGCAATACAGGGATGTAACTGAACCATAGAAAGCAGCACAAAACAAAAATGAAAATATTTGTGGGTCTTATTTAAACATGAATTAACTGCTTTAATAGACACAGATGCACTCTGCTTGTGGATTTTCAAAAACAATTCTCTGCATTAAGGTCAAATTTATTTAATATAGTATCTTATTATTTAATCTTGAATGTTGAGATTTCAAACTGCTTAGAGTTTGCCAGAGAAGTCGGAGGGGACATTCTTTGGTATTGCTTCCATGTGTAAAGTTTATCCAGAATAATTCTAAGTAGACATTAATGAAATAAAAACCACTAATAAGGAGAGTGAAGCCTGAAGAGATCACAGAAAAATCTTTCCTGGTGATATTTCAGGAATTATATAGGCAAGAATATTATAGACGTATGTAATGCTTCTTTGGGGTAGGAGAGCAGACTGTATATTCTCTAGAGCTCATTTTCAACTCCAGTTTTCTACAATTCTGTTTTCACTCTTTTACCCAAACTTTTCCCATGGTATAATTCTCTGTGTTGTACTGTGCTTATTCTCTCAGTACTAAAAGCGAGTTCTTTAGAATTAAATATAAATACAAAAATACATCACCAGCTACAACATAGCCCGCACTACAATGTTACTTACTGAGTGTATAATGGACTGTGCAGCTCTTGACTGGCTCTTTGTCTTGCTGACAGATACGATCCATCTCCGCATTCCCGAATCCTCCCCGGTTGGGACTGCCATCGGCAGCGTCAAGGCCACAGATGCAGACACTGGGAAAAATGCAGAAGTAGAATACAGAATTATAGATGGTGACGGGACAGATATGTTTGATATTGTGACACAGAAGGACACACAGGAAGGCATCATAACTGTGCGAAAGGTGTCTATTAATAACATTCACCGAAATGATTTTGGTGTCAGTGTTATGCCACAAGTGTTCATTGGGAAAAGAAAATGTTTAGATCGTGTATTGGTAATTGTAAATGCTTAACACTTGCAAGTGCTCCACATCTGTGAGTGAAAACGGTATTATTTCCTAGTAATTGGAACGGAAAATAACAGCTGGTAGAGATATCTTTGTGAGACAGGTGTGGGTTTAAAGTATATTGCCGGTAAAATATGCAACAATGAACCATCCCCAAGATGTTAGTTGTAATTATCTCCATGATTTCAAATGCATATCTATTTAGTATTCCTGTAACCTGTTTTCCTCAGTGCGAGTGATGCATGGTTCAGTCACTAATGAGAGATGTAGGTTTTCCTTATTTGGGAGGTTCTCAGAACATCAGCTTAGGTGACCAAATACACCAAGATGCAAATACACTTCTAGAAGCTAAGTCTCAAGGTATATTGTTTTGTTCCTGTTTCCAGCAGGTCGGCTGGTTAGTGTGTGCAGTCGATAGTCCACAGTGCTCTCCCTGTTTCAGACCTAGTTTACTTCTGCTCTCTCTCATATATGTCTTGGAGGACTTTTAGAGATGTAAGATCTCACAGCGTGAGAAATGCACTTCTCCTCCTGGAGAAATTCCTTTCCGGAAGTCTTTTTTAACCCAAAGCATCACCTGTAGTAGCCTGTACAAAAAGTCACTTAAAGCATAGAATAATTTAAACATTACTATACAAATACATCTCTCTCCAGCAATTCTTAATATCCTTGGTAATGATAACCAAGGTAAGTATAACTTTGACAAATATATCCAAGTGAATTCCTTTTTCATCTCTGTATTATTCTACGGTTATAGTCAGATCTGAGTTTGTCTGGAAAGGAAAGAAAACTCCAAGTTCAGAGACTGGCTATTTTACGTTTCCTAAAAGTTTGCAGAGAAATGGCTTCTCCTGTGCAATTCCTTTCTTCATTGCCTTGTATTTTCTAGACAGACTCCTATTATATTATATCAATAGAGTTTTAAAGAAAATCAGCCTAATAACTGTATAAAGCATAAAGGAATTCATAAATAACACAGCAACTCCAAAGATATCACCAGTAAATGCTAACGAAAAGACTTTTCTCACTGTATCATTAATAATCTGAAACATTTTGAAATTTTAAGGATATATTCTCATATTGATGAATAAGTAGCTTATCATTCATATAGCACAGACAACAATGTTAACCAGTAAGGAAGAAGCTACCGTGCTCTATTTGGTCACGCATAAAAATGTTCACTATGTATTTATTGTTTAGTCAGCATGATTGTGACTGCTGTTCTCAGTAGTGAATAAGTACACAGCAGCTTGTGTTCCTTTACTATGCCTTCAATTACTAAAGCTTGAGTCCCAAAAGAACTTAAAAGCTTTTCTATACAAGTTTTCACAGATAAATAATTGCTTAAGTGAGTTTACTATTGCTTTGATACAGTTTGATACACATGGACAACAGTTTTATTCATTATTGGTGATATCTTAAAGTACCTGTATAATGCACATATTTTATAGCTATGTTCTGCAATGTAGGTTGAAGAGATGTCCAGCGAACATACTAGTAGTGGGTTAAGTACATCTGTGTAGTGCACCTTTTGGCAAATTAAGCCTGATAATTAGATAAAAAGGAGGACTAACATCGCTGCTTTACTTTACAGCAGCCAGCATCATTTAACAGCAGTTTGCTGCACTTTTTAGACACATCAATAGTCACAGATCTAGCTGAGAAAGTTGCATTCCCTGGGCATATTCAAGAAAATTCTCCCTTCTGCTCTGACTATTTGTTACAACAAGTTTGGGGCAGGAGGGTGATAAGCATTCTTTGTCTGGACTGCGTCTTTTTTGCTCTTAGTATCTTAATTTCTAAGCTGTCATTTTGGCATCTTCCATGAATATTAGTTTGTATTTAAAAGAAGTGTGTGTGGGGGGAAACCATGTGTTCTATCACCCATTTGGATGAATAAAAAACACTAGTTTGATATCTCCCTGTGATTTTGGGGGAGCTAATGAAGTCTTTTCTGTGTCAGAAAAGTAAATTCTCAGCTTGATGATTTCCTCAGTATCATTAATTAGCTAATACTTTTCATGTATGACAGTTGGAAAAATTTGAAGGAATAGAGTTTCTTTTCTACTCAGAATGGATTCTAATTACAATGCTGAACCTTTCCTGCTTCCATTTTAAATAAGAACTGCTGACAAAAATGTCAAATCTATTTTACAAAAAATTCTCTGATGTTAGATTCAGGAAATGCAATGAAAACGAGCAAGATTAAGCTCTTAAGTTTCCTCTAAAACTACAATATTCTTCATACACACCCCTAAAAAGAATTACTGTTGACATTTAAGGCCAACTAAATTTGACTGACAACAAGAAACTCTAGCAGTCTTGAGTACCCAATGGTTTATGATATTTCCTGAGAAATATTAGAATTGTGAACCTTTTACTGCAATTCCAGTATTTCAAGTCTGTATTTTGAATTTTCCAAATGCCCATATAATTGTCTCCATCCTTATTTTGGTGAAACAGCAGCAAAATTTGCCAGTTTACCAAATCTTTTGTGTTTCATACTACATTAATTCAATTAATAATTGGGAACAGAGACACTCTTTGAAGACAGTGAAGCTTTCTTCCTAAAGGAAGTAGTCCCTATTCTGCAGAAAATTTGAACTGTATGAGGGTGTCCCCAACCTAGGAGAAGATTTGGCAAGGTTCTGAGTCCACCTCAGTTATATATATAGGTCAACCTCTGTTAATACGCAGCATAATTATTTTAATAAAGTTTAGCATCATCTTTCTTTTTAGCCACTGGACTATGAAACAAGAAGACTTTACACATTGAAAGTAGAAGCTGAGAATACCCATGTGGATCCACGATTCTATTATCTTGGGCCTTTTAAAGATACAACTATTGTGAAAATATCTGTAGAAGATGTAGATGAACCTCCTGTCTTCAGCAGATCATCTTACCTTTTTGAGGTGCATGAAGATATTGAGTTGGGGACAATAATAGGAACAGTAATGGCACGAGATCCTGATTCGGCTTCGAGTCCTATAAGGTAACATACAATTTTCTGTATAAACATAATTTGCTAAAAAAATTATGAAAAAATACTAACAACCTGAATTTTCATGGTGCACAGCAAAAAAAAAAAAAAAAAAAAAAAAAAAAAAAAAAGGCAGTAGTTCTTTTTCTCATATTTACTGATGTGCTAGAGATAGACAGCTGAGAACAATCCTGCCTGTAAGTCTCTGAACATCTCGGAGAACATTTGTTCACTCAACTGGAGATAAACAAGAAATGTTTTTTATCACTTCAAATCTCAGGAAAAAAACTCAGAAGTTGCATATTGATTTAAAGTAGACTTTTCAGAACTACACCTTGCTTCAGATTGTGAAAAAAACATTGACCTAGTCTATCAGCTATGAAAGACAGAGCATCTTCTAATGTTTCCTCTGGTCAATTCTGAAAAATATGAAATACCATGGGCTCTTAATCTGTGATTGATTCCTGCTGCTTGGTAGCCTTGCCGGTGCAGTTACTGCACAGCATAAAGCTATATATGTCATGCACCCTAACAAATTAGCAATTCACAAGTTGTTAATATTTTTAAAAATATTTTGTATGGATACTGCTTGATATGACAGGCTAGATCACATCTAGTTGAATGAAGTAAATTGGTTTGTTTTGTTTTTTCTTTGTTTTGCTACAGTGCATTAGCTTTAAAAACAGGTAAGACAAAGCTGTTCAAGTTGGGTATGTCTCATCTGTAATACCCAGCAAAGTGTAAAAAAAATACATTTTATCCAAAGATCTTTATTTACTGACTCTGAAGTCAGTTGCCACATGCTTCTTCATGAGGCCTGCACGGTAAAACTGCATTTGGAACTGAAACTGAATTTATTTTTCTGTTATGGTGATTTGTGTGTATGGAAAAGCTAGCAGATGAAAACACCAAGCCTCTAAAACTTAAGAATGCATAAATAACTTAGCACTACATCTTTATCCACTCTAATTGCATGAGACAAGTGACAATTTTAGCAGTTATGTTTTCTTAATCGTGACTGAAAAAGAACAAAGTTGGTGCTTTTGCTCGTGATATTTCTGACACAACTTGATGAGTGGAAGGGCTGCAGCAGAATCAGGTATTTCCCTGATTAATATTATTTATACAGAATAACAACCTAAAGATGATTTTGTATAACTGTTCTATGTCCTATTAACATCACAGAAAATGATTTAGAAGATGCAGGTGAGGCAAACTGATAGTGATAAGGACTAAGAAATCTCTTAAAAAAAAGAAAGAAAAGGAAAAAAAAGAAAGGGAACATTAATCCTAGATTTAGTTTGAAAAAAAATCCAAGATAAAAGTGGCAATATTCTTTATAAATCAGTCATTCATCTAGCTTTCTATTTAATATCTATTTGAGAACAAGAACTTTAAAACAATTTGCAGAATGCAGATCAAATTAATCGCTCCAGTATTTGCTCTATCCTTCAACTTCCAAAGCAGCCTTATGTATTAATTCAAAGAGTAGCTATCTACAGTATTTTTTTATACCGTTTACTTCTTACAACTTCATAGTCAATTACAGAGTAATATGTGTTTGCCCTGGAAGTGAACAGCTAACATTTAGACTAAAGAAGGTTGTATTATTTTCAAATTAAGGCGGTTTGAATAATATTTTGACATTCCTATTTAAAAAACAAATCACAGCTTCAGGCTACAAAATTGATTCAGTTGTTAACTTTTTTCTTGTTAGGTGTTTCTTTTAAAATATTAATTTCTGTTTGTTAAAATTATAAGTAGGTAAGTTAACCATCATGTAAACTGAATGAACAGCAGCTTCCTGCTGCACTGATATTTAATGCCAGTCAATAAATATGGGCATACTTTCTGAAACAAATAATTTCAGTAGTATTTGCAGGCCCATTAGCATTAATGCAATGATGTAAAAATATATGCCTGTCTAACACAATCATAATCAAATATCAAATGATACAGGATTTTAAATGAGGCAATATGGAACAGATCTTCTTAGCTAGAGAAGTGATCATTGCCTATTAAAAAATTTTGGTTAGAGTACTGTCAGAATGAGTCCTTTCCCTCATGAAAAGTTCTTCCATGCATGAAGTAAAATCAATTGTTTAAAATTCAGTCTTAATTATACTCTCAAAATAGCAGATTTCTGTTGTATTCTAACTGAGTTTTGTAGCCAGCTGGTCAAGAAAAATAATTTGAACTAATCTTTCATGCAGTTTAAGAAGTTTTATTTTGGCTGTTCTGTTTTCCATGTGTTTCATTTTTATATTCAGTTTGGTGTGGACTTGACTTTTATATGCATTTATTTTCTTGTGAGTGGTAGAATGAGCAAACAAAACCCAAACCCTATTTTCATATTACAGTATTTTCCATTTGGCTCAGTCTGGTTACGTATTGTAAGTAAAAATAGTTATACCAGAGGAAATGCTTAGGTCACTCGTAAACGCTCAGTAAAACTGTTGAATAATTGTTTCCACCACACTGTATCAGTGTACTAGTAGATTCTTTTTAAAAAAAATGTCCCAGTTATGCCAGAATTAGACAAATGTACCTCACAAAACCCTACATTTAATAATTCCACATCAAAGGTTCAATCCTCGCTTTGAAGGCAGTATTGAATATTAGAAAAAATGGAGGAAAGAGCAGTTTGTTGGTGATAATGTGACATTCTGCCATATGACGTTAGTAGAAGTTCTGCCTGAAGAAGCAAAGCATCTGTAGAAACACATAAGGTCCTATAACATCAGCAGGTGCATGAAATTGAAGAGTTTTGCAAGTGAACTTGTTTTTATAAGGATTTGTTTTAATTTGATCGCTCATAAATTAACATATCCTAGAGTGTAGCAGCTTGGCTTATAAACCAGTAGTTTTTGAAAAGCTCAGAGTAAGCTGTCAGCTTCCATCTGAAGGAACAGTGACATCAAAGAGAATTTTCCTTTCAGGATTAAAACAATTCTTTAATTATTATATTGAAATTCTGATTTATTTTTTATAATTCTCATTTATGTCTATAAAAGTTCAGATGATCATATATTACATTATTATAACACATTTAAGAAATTCCTGCAATTATTATTCCTCATTCTATAGAGTTAATTTTGAGAAATATTTTAAGCATGTACATGCATTTTCAATTTTAGAAACAATCATTAAAATACTGATGAATGACCATGACAAAAATGTAAGTGCTAAATTTGCAGAAACTATTTGTTTTATCAGAAGTAGCATTTATATAATGTAACATATAGAACATGAAAGATTATTCATGTGTTGTGAAATGTATGCTTTCTTCCATTGTCTGTCAATCTGACAATAATTTTCCTTTCTTCATCATATTTAGATTTTCTCTGGATCGTCACACTGACCTTGACAGGATATTTAACATTCATTCTGGAAACGGATCCATCTATACATCCAAACCACTTGACCGTGAGATATCACAGTGGCACAATCTTAGTGTTATAGCAGCTGAGATCAGTAAGCCAATTTGCTCTCGTTTTTCTTTCAATTTTCCTTAACCTGTTGTATTTGAGACTCAGGAAAATCCTCCCTTGTACCTCCATCCTCCCATTCTATTATATATTTTGTGAAACGAAAATGGGGCGTAGCTGTCTCCACGTTGGTTTTCCTCATTACATGTTTCCTCACACACTCTCACCAACAGCATTTAATGTCCAAGTGATTTCTGAAATGTTACCTAGTTAATTAATAACATTGATTTAATTCTGATTAATTAGGGCACAATGTTGTTTTCTTCCTCTCCTTTGAGGGTAATGATATAATTTGTTGTTATGTAGTAGTAGAGTTCAGGAATATAATCTATGTTTTTGTCTTTATTGCTTTCTTTATTTCCTTAGAAATAATTTCATTATCTCTTTTACAGTATCTATACCTACAGTTCTTGGAATTGAAATATCTTACAAGTTAATAACTTGTACTTCTTCCCTAAGGCTTTAGTATTTCTTGGACTAGTCAAATCAGCTCTGTGTAGATATTTTCGTGTTAAAAGTACAAAGAAGAAAGCTGAGGTCTTCTTCACTACATTATTAACATTAATCCCTCTGGTAGAAAATATTCTAAACAAAACTGCTGGTTTTTTAAGGGAAAAAAGTCTGATTTTTGAGATCAGCTAGTGAGGGACACTTGTTTTCAAAGCTTCTGTTGGTTTAGGGTAAATCCTACATCAGTCAAAAAAACTCACAAAAATTTCTGATCAGCAGCGTAGCATGGCTGGCAAGAACTACATGGCAGAAACCACGACGTCCAGCCAGTTAACAACTCCCATTTCTGTAGTCCAGGGCCTGGGTGTCTTCTGTATTAGAGGCCAAATGGTGTTTGTATCACTCATTGATAGCTATACATTTTTTTTTTTTTTTGATGCATATTCCTGGGCCTACAGTTTTTAGCACTCAGTAGCACTGTTCACTATTGTAAGAATCCTTTTCAGAATATTTATATAGTGAAGGAACTTAGTAACCTTTTAAACTTAAATCATAGTATTAAACTTACTTATTTCCTTATCAGGATACTCTGAGACAATTTACATTTTGGAACTAATTGGAGTAGTTCTCCAAAGAGGTATGTTAGTTTTGGAGAAGGGAAGGGGAAGATTAACTTCAAGTTCAATTAAGGCAATTTAAACAGTAAAACTGTGATTCTACTCAGTTATGTACCAGACTGATACTGGGGTATTTTATTGGCTTCACTGGAATTTCCTCCGATTCATTAAGGCACAGGAGAGGAAAAACAGACTGGAAAAATTTTCAGAACGTGTATACACCAAGTCAATAATGTCTCTTCTGGGTAAAGCAAATCTGATCACAAATCATTTTAAAATTAAAAATCCAAATCTTACAGCAGAATGATACTCCAGAGCTCACCAAATAATCAAACTTGTCATTATACTAATGGACATATTTTTCATATATTACATTTGCATAGATCATTAACAATTGCAGCTCCTGTTTTCATGTAAAAGACTTAATTGCTCACTAGATACCAATATATTAATTTATTTTTGACTCTAAGTAAAACCTCTCCTTCGTTTCCAGGAGGCCTGATTCTCACTGACTACCAGTTTTCACGCTAAATTTTTTGACCAGTTTCATAGCTAATCTTAAATAGCTGTTGCTGGTTAAGTTTGAAGAAAAGAGAATACTTTAAAATGGGAAAACAAACTTGCTCTGTTTTGTCTTTTCTGTTGTCAGACAACCCCAAAGATACTACTCGTGTTCCTGTCTATGTGAGAATTTTGGATGTTAATGACAATGCCCCACAGTTTGCTGTATTCTACGATACCTTTGTGTGTGAAAATGCAAGAGCTGGACAGGTACGCCCTTGTTAAACACCTTCTACTATCCACTTTTGCTATGGCACTCATAGGTCATTCTTGCGCGTGGCTTGGGAGAAGTTATGTGTGTCTGAAACATCTTACGAAAGCAACACTAGTTCTGCAGATTCAGCTAGCGTGAAATATCAGTATTTCAGGACAGTTCCAGTGTGTGAATTACTTTACCTAACCCTACGCTATTGTTAAATCCCATCTATTTATGTCCAAGAGGTATGGTCTTAATTATTTCTGATGGTAGATTCACTGAGAAAGCATAATGTTATAAACAACTACGTAAAAGTTTGAATTATATTTTTCAAGAAGTCTTAATAGCAGAACTCAGCTTTATCTTCAATCCATGCTGATGGTCATTATAGACATCTACATCCGTGTCATCTGTTTTTATGCAGTTGTTAGATTTGTCTTTGAGTATTCCACCAAAAACTTTAGAAAAGAAAATATAAAACATACATTTATGAACTGGTAACATATTATATTGTTTTGCCTCTTACAGGCTACAGAAAGTATACTTCTCTTTAAGAGAAATGACTGCACAGCTTAACATACCTAATTCCTAACAGGCAGCTGATTATTAGAACTGTTAAAAACCTGTTGGCCTATTACAGTACTAGAGCACCTTCAGCCAATAATAAATCTTTTAAAATAGTAGTAGTTGTACCTCAGTGCTAGGATCTCAGCATCTTTGAACGGAATGTGGGAGAAGTGCCGGCGTATCTGAACTGGCTGTGTATAGCAAGTATCACATTCAGGCTGCACTACAAGTTTCACTTTCAGGTTGCCCTTCTTTCTAAAGTGGCATCATTTAGAGACTATAACAAAGGACTTGGGACCCAAATTCAGAATGTATAAAATATTAAAAAGATTAAACAAACAACTATATTTTTTTGCTACTAGAGTTATAAGTAAGTCAAGCTATTGAGTAAGTAGAAATCACTGGCTAAACATCCAGAATTTCTGGCACTTCTGTCTTCTTTGAATTCTAAAATCATATCATAATCACTTTAAAGATAAGATATGGATTGAGCATTGGGAAAATAGAAAATTGTGTTTTTTCCTCTTCCATTTTCACTAGAAACTCTGTGTGAAAAAAATAAAATGCATTAATCCACAAATCTTACTCAGTGTGAGATTTTAAAATCAGAGTTTGTTCAGGTTTACTAATTTTAGAGGATATTGTCAATGCTTTTTTATTATGGAGTTCTGTTTTCATTAAAATCATATTTTGAGAAACTTTTTCTTTGCTAAATCTGGAATATTCAAGTTCGTCTAATTTAAAAATAATGTAGAAGTTAGTTATTTCTGTATTTTATAGTGAATTTCTGCTTCATTTCAGAAAAAGCAGTCTTACACAAAAAATTGTAAAACCCCCCCCCCACGCTAATTGTTAGAAAGCCAAATAAATATTCATATCTGTACATGTTTGTCTGAACTGTTAAAAGCTTGACAGTGTACGTCCCCACTTATTGGAATAAAATGTGAAATTTACTATAAGGGCTTTAATTATAAATGTCTTTTAAAAAAAACATGAGTTTCAAATGATTGTTTAAAGAAATTGGTCCATAGGAAAGGAAAAAAAGAAAACAATGCAAGCTAACAGGAAAAATCTATATAAATGTAATTATATTCTTCTTGCTTACTGGTAGATTATTATTAAGACTAATTATTTTGGATTTCAGTTGTTTCCTGAGGGATTGAACCTAATCAATCCATACTGAACATGATTCTCTAACTTTAATTTGTGCTACATTTATACTATTTTTCTTTCCTTTCTGTTTTTCATGATTACTTTTGATCCACAATCAAATTTAAATCTCCTGTTAGATCACTAAAACTCTTATGGCACTTTACCAGTTACAAACTCTGTGGTATCCATTTAAATAATCCTTATCTCATCTCCTAGTGAGAAACATTTTCAATGACAGGCTGGAATATGATAGCCTTCTAGTTTCTTTTTTTCCTCTGATATATACACCCAATCACATAATTCACACACACACACACACACACACACACACACGTGTGTGTGTGTGCGTGTATCTCCATATACCACAGGATGTGGTATGTTGTGCAATAATGTGGTAATTACTGTTGATCCAAGATCATATAAGGATGTCCCAAGCTATAGGAAGATCCTGGTCCAGCGAGCTCACACTGCAAACACGCATTTAGGCACTTGTAGCAGAATACTACTTGGATAGCTGCTGCCTTTCTAACAACTCAAAAAAACAAGGCAATCTTGGGGTGATGGCCCACGGGGCTGTGGGCAGAGAAGAAAAGACATAGAAGAGAAAAAGAAAAAAAAAAAGTACGGTAATTTTAATAAATATAACTATAAATTCCTGTACCTTTAAAAATCTCAAAAGTAATTTATTCAGTTTTTTTCTTTTTTCTGAATCTTAATTCATCAAAGATTACATAAACATGTCAGTTTTTTTCACCAGTTCTTTTCATTTTGTGCCTCTTCATATCAACTATTTGACCAAACAAAACCCTGTGTTTTATCAGGGATTTCTTTTCCCCCATGATAACCTTGGTTAATATTGGCTTTTGGTATCTTTAAATGGCCAACAATTTCCTCATTACAGTCAGCTGAAGTCTTTCACATTATTATTATTTTTATTAAAGACACATTTATTTAAAATCTAAATTCATTTTTGTTGTTCTTTTTAGCAGTTTAATTTTCTGTCATTTTTATAGAGATATTTATAGGACTTCTTAATATCCTCTGATCCCTTAATTGCTGTTTTATTTTTGTTTTTTATATCCATCTATCTGTCTATCTATCTCCTTCATTTCTTTACTACAGTTTGTGGTCAAATTACTTGATTTTTTTTTCTTTTTCTTTCCTCTCTCTTCTGATTTATTCTTTCTTTAGTTCCTTCAGTATATGTGCTTATATTTTATATCTTCCTGTGGGGTTTTTTTTTAGTAATATTAGAATTTTCTTCTTGCATTTTTTTCCAAATTTTACTTCGAATGATTTCTGGGTAAAGATATTTTTTTTTCAGTGCAAATCAATATGGATTTTCCACATACTTTTTCTGAATAACATGTTATATTTTCTGTTCTTTACATATATAAATTTATCTAGTTTTAAATTCTATTGTGTCTTATAAAAAAATGACCATTTATTTAAGCAGTGCTAATACTGATGCTCTAAAGAGGATTTAACAAAAACGGAGGAGAATTGTTTTAGAATAGGTAGCCTACAAAGCAAATTTGTTCCAGTCACTTATTAATTTTTAGTGGCTAACAACTCTTTTTTTCTACCATTACATTCCTGACTGTTTTGAGACTGAGTAATATCTCCGGCATCCCTGCAGCCATCACTGCTTTGTACCATTGCTTGCAAGTTAGAAGCTATACACTGTGGGTAAAATAGGGGTATCTCCTGATTGATAATTATAAGGGAAAAATAATACTGAGACTATATGAAGAGTAGGCTGTTTGACATCAATACGGTTACTAATGACATCAAGGAATAGTATGAAAAAATGTAAGATGATGCTTTCATTTTCTTTGGTTTTGTTAAACATAAACCAAAAAAAAAGAAAGCAGATTTTCACCCTTCCTCCCTCTCCTCCCCACAGGAGTCAAACAGTATAAAGAGGGAATAAACAGTCACTTACATATTTGGGCATTTCCTGAAGCAGGGGCTAGTAAGCAGGTCTGGACCTCATCACAGCTCCAATATTAACTAACTTTGTGTGGCTGTTGCGTATGTTGCATAAACATCCGTGTAAATTGTCACATATAAACTCCTTACATGATAATACTATTTTGTGTCAGTAGAGTGTATAATTATCAGTATAGCTGCAGTATCTATAAAGGCTATAAGTCATCATTTATTGAAAATTCCAAGAAATAGAAGACCCTCTTCTATTTTTGGAGCAATATTCATAACATTTAAACTTCTTCAAGTATATTAAATACCTACTTTTTGCTATTTTATCACTCACCTTCTTAAATTCTGGTATGTTATATCAGTTTCTTGGGAGAAGGCATTAGAACTTGATTAGATTTACTTTCTCCTTCAAAACATGCCTTATTACTAAACAGAATTTTCAAATGAGACATGAGTACAGATTTGTTGTAGAGGGACTGCTGCTTGTTTAATTATATTTTAAAAATAGTAGTGCAAAACAGTATAGATAAATTTAAGAAACTGATGATTAAAACTTTAATGATTCAATATTGTTCAGTTCTACTGTGAAATTAATAACAGAAGTGAACCTCAGCAATAACAGATATTTTTTTAAGATGCACTAGCTACCTTTACAATGTAACAGTGGTCAGTAGTTGTCCTAAAAAAAAAAAAAAAAAAAAAAAAAAGCAGAGCTAACTCTACCATTTCATTTCTTCTCAAATGTAGATTTGTATTTAGAAGTCACTGACAGAGAGAAAAGGCTGCCGAGAGACAAATGTACATGTTGGCTACAAATAAACAAACAGTTTTATCCAGCAAGTAATTTTTCTTTTTTCAACTGGTAAGAGACTCCGAAACCTCTAGGCAGTAACTGATGGCAGGGTAACTACTTAGAGTCAGGCAAAACAATGACTGAAAACTATTATACTGAAGACTTTATCAGTCCTTAAACCTTCAAGAATGAAGCAAGGCTTGGTAAACACATAGTATTCCAAGTGTGCCTGCCTAGCAGCTTGTCCAGAATAGAAATCTTGTGCAATACAGGCTAAGTAACAACATAACTAGTTACTTATACTCTTAACTACTGCCATCAGTCTGTACCCGCAAACGACTGGATAATAAGTGAATCAAAGTTTGTGTTCCTCTCAGCCCATTTCCCCAGCCTGCTGCGGTATAGCTGAGTGGCGTCTGGTCTATCATCAACCACTCCTTCTGGTCAAACTTGCCAAGAGTTCACTGCCACACTGGCCAGGTCATTAATGAAGCTGTACAGTACTGGCTGCACTATCAACCCCTGGGGCACACCACTGGTGACTGGCCTCCAGCTGGACTTGATGCAACTGATCACAACCCTTTGGGTCCAGCAGTTCAGCCAAGTTTCAGTCCACCTTACTGGCCACTTATTTACCTACTCTGTACTTCAACCACTGGTTGTTGTGGGAGAGTGTGTCAAATGCCTTACTGAAGCTGAGACAGACAACATCCAGGGCTCTCCCCTTATCCCACCAAGCCAGCCATCTCATTGTGAAATGCTGTCAGGTTGGTTAAGCACAATATCCCCTATGTAAATTCATGCTGACTACTCCTCAATCACCTGCTTGTCCTTGGTGTGTCTGGAAATAGTATCAAAGATTCCTTGCTCCATCACCTTCCCAAGGATCAAGGAGAGGCTGACAGGCCTGTAGTTATCCAAATATTTCTTCTTGCCCTTCTTGAATACAGAAGTGATGTTTGGTTTCTTCTATGCCTCAGGAACCTCTCCTAATCCCTAAGGCCCTAAAATGATAGAGAATGGGCTCATAATAACATCAGCCAGCTCCCCTAGCACTCGCTCACTCAGTGACAGCTGCATTGCATCAAGTCCTGTGGAGTTGTATTGTCTCTATCCTGTGCATATCCAGTCTGTAAAAATGTTCCCTCACCTGATCATCTACCACTAAGCCCAGAAAGTGCGCACAGAAAACGATGCAGCACTTTTTAAAAAGTTGACAGGTAGTGACTGTTCCCTCCAGAGCCTGATCTTCAGACACAATTTCCCAGCTTGGTGAAGAAAGTGTTCCTTGTGATGGACGTTTATAAACAGCAGGAGAAAGAAGCAGTTTCTTTCCCTGCACATGTGAGCATTTAAGCTCTATCTGGAAACTTGCTCAAGGAAATGGCATCTCGCTGAGATATGACTGTCCTGCTGACCTGTGGATGGCATGAAGCTACATGTGAGGTTTCCCATGTAGCATCAGCATGTGCTGAGTAGCATGGCAAAAACTAGATCAAGGAAAGACCAAAAGAGTGTGATCCCCTTACAAATCACCTGTCAACTTAGGGAACTGGTAAAGGAATTCCTTTGTGACAAAAGTAGATTGTATCTGTTGTCAGAAGTTTGGGGAAATCAAAGGGAACTGCAGACAAGTCAAAAGGAAGCTTCTGACTGAGAGTGAACCTGATCTTCCATGACATACATACAATAGTGATCCAACCTCATTACAGCATGAAAGTAAGCACTGCAAAACTCAAGAAACACAAATCAGTCCCCTACCTGAATGGACATCTGGCAGATACCATCCAAAGTCATCGTGGCCTTGAACTTGCAAAGGCAAAAGGTCATTACATGTAAATCCAAAATAGTGAACTATCCCTCCTTCCCTCAAGCACATACACTTGGGCACAAAGAAATAGCTTCTATCTTTATTAAAAAAAAAAAAAAAAAAAAGAATGTTTCCCACCTGTGACATCATTACAATTTCTACATCTCTTCTCATGGCTCTCAGGATTCTCTTGATGACCGAATTTGCAGACCTCTGTAACAGTTAACCGAACTAAAGACTCAAGCTTGGTGAGACAGAGATCACAACACAGAACATAATGAGATGCCGGTAGAGGAAATGAAAGATCAGTCTTGCCTTGAATAATGGTGAGATGGAAACAGAGGCATAGATAAAGGAAGCAAAAGCTCAGGTCTTCAGAAGCACCTTGACAGGGTAGCCACACATAGTGATCTGAAGAAAAGACCAAGCAGGTGAACTGTAACAACTAAGGTCTTATCTGTGCTTACCCCTTTCAAATGGCCAGGCAGATGGGAAGCACCAGGCAGAAAAGAAAGGTCTGCCTCCTCTTAGGTGCAAGGTATGAAAAGTCTATATGATTTCCAAGTGCCCTTGAAAGACAAAAAAAAAAGAAAAAAGAAAAAAAAGAAAGAAAGAAACTTCTTTTGCAAGTCAGAGACCTTGTCCTTTAAAACTCATACAAGAAAAACAAGGTAGTTCAAAATACTTAACGAAGCAGAAGTGAAGAAGTATGGAGTTAAAACATTCAGTTTCTGAGGCCTGCTATCACAAAGTTGTGTTCTTTTGGCTTTTTCTGTTGTAGTAGCTGTGAAAAGAGAATTATCATCAGGTTCACATATGTGTCCTTGAAAAACTGGCAACCAGTACCACTCTCTGTACCAGGGCCTCAGAAGCGTTGAGAGGGGGAGAGACCCTGGATAATACAATCAACCAAATTGTGACAGGGATCAATCTCTTCCCTAACGAGGATGGGCAGCCATTCAACCACATCATAAAAATCATGAAAGGCCTAATGATTGGAAAAGCACAAGACTCTGCTATCCAGAATAGAATTAGCAGCTGCACCAGTATTAAAACCCGGTACTCATGAAGGAAAGCCATATAGATACCACTCAACCCCAAGGCACCACTGAGTAGTCATTTTGACATACTGAGTGTCATCATCCAGCGGAAAGTCAAGGGATAAGTCTTTGCATGAGGATAAATCATGTGAAGAAGGGAATCCTATCTCATGGTAACAGTAAGGGACACAGCTGCATACAGGAAGAGAAGCGAGTAGAAGTACAAAGGCAGAGTAGCCCAGCATTGGGCTCATATGGCAAATCTTGTGCCCTTGAAAGACAAATATATAAAGTTTGAGACTATGCCAAGGGCATGATGAGCAGAGTTGAAGATATGGAAAAAGGCTCTGATTAGTCCATCAACACAAATCAACCAGCTTGGTGCCAGTGATGGCATGCCTACATTGTGGCACTGAAGCCAAGATACTGTTCATAGGGCAAACTGAGGCCAGAGAAGAGTCATGATCTGAAGACACTTCAGTTTCAATTTTTTCAGCTGGAGTAGAGCCTGATAGTGTTTCACTGGTGTCAAGGGCCTATCTCACTCTATTTAATGAGATCCCATGGCAACCTGGCAGCTTTGCCTGGAGAAGGTAAGGAAAAAAATAGTGGATTTCTTGCTGGGGATTTATTTGGTCATTTTACCTTTGGATAGATCTGCAATAAGAATCTCTGGAGACAGTAACAAACACTACAACTAATTTAGACTCATTGCTTGTTTGGCTCTATTGTCATGGTGCAATGTAATGCCTTTTTCATGGCAATACAAACTTCTGAACTGTTGATCCGAATACAGAATTTAGTTCTCACTGGCAGCACATTTGGAAATCTGTGAAGACATCAAAATCAAGAAATGAGGAAAAATACCTGTATGGCAGAAATTGTCCAGCATTTGAGCATTCTCTTCAACCTCACCTGAAGCAGTGAGTAGGTGAGAAGAAGTTAAATGGTGGCATGCTTGATTTCATATGCCATACTGTGAACAAGAAGGGAGGAATCAGAGTGCCTGCCCTAGCAGTACTACAAGGCTTACATAGAAGATTATGAGTACACGCAATGCTACTATGTATATGTGGTCCTCTTTGAAAAAATGCTAGTAATGCACTTCCAGTGTGAATTCTCAGTCGTAGCTTCATTTGCAAAAAAAATTGTGGAACAGTTTGAAAGCTTAAAGATCAAGACCGATAGGGAAGTAAATAGTGCTTTTGTTTGTGATGTATTTTGTAAATTAATACATACATGCTGTAAATGTGACCATGAACTACTATAAGGTCAAACATGATCAATGGTTGAACAGAAAAGTTCTCAGAGAACACCAATTACTCTAAGTGATGAATGGGGGAAATTAATAGGAGTCATATTATTTTGTCTGATGTTCTGCTAAGGGTTCTGCATATTTGGCTGAACTGTCAAAGTAGTTGAATAAATCTGTAAACTGTAAAAGATTTTAGGCTGTAAATTACCTACATAGAAACTATGGGTATGGACATTCAGATGTAGATGATTTCTTTTCATCAGCTTAACACCAAAACCTGACTGCCTTGTGAAGTAAAATGCACTATTTTTTTCCTCAGTTAAGAAATATGTTTAATTTTTCAAAACCTATAAAAACTTGTTTACTAATTATTTATAAACTTACTAGATAAGAAAAATTTCTTTCTTTACACACAAATAATATTCTATGCATGTTCATCTGGTAAATTATTGGAGGTACTTACATATCATGTGTTTGTTTAAGTGAGAAAACAGGTTTAGAGAAAGACAGCTCTGGTTAAGCAGGCAAGCAAGCTACTTTGTTAAATCCAAGTCTTTCCTCTTGAAGGTATTTGTTGCTATACTCGGAATGGACAAAGAGAGAAGTTGGGGCATTTTTAAGGCAAACAGGAGTACATTGCAGTTATTTATGTGAAAGATGATTGGTCTTGACAAAAGCTGCGACCTGAAGAGAAATGGCTCTATTTGGAAGAACTGGAAGAGAAAAAACAAATAGAATTTAACAAGTATGCCACAGGGAAGGAATAGTGCCAAAATTAGATGTAATTGCATGCTTGAAAAAGTGCAATTTAAAGATGAATAATAAGAATGTCCTAGGTTAAAGATTACAATTTTTTTTTGCCAAGTAAAATTTAAGCACATAGCTGAACACACACACACACACACATTCAGCCACAGGTACAGTTTGTATTGTTCTAGCATTAAAAAAGAAACAAACAAACCCCTCTAAAATAAAGCAATTAAGATGTCAAGAACTGTATTTTATGTGGAAAATGTTGTTTTGGCAGCCATAGGAATAGAAACTCCAGTGAAAAGAAAAAGCCATAAATTCATTTATCTGATCGATAAACAAATGTTCATGAAGGACTTGCCATTACTTCCCCCAAAATAAATAAGAAAACTCCACACAAATCATTTTGGAGGAATTGCAGAAAGTATTCAGTCCAAGTTTCAAGTAGGCCTGATGCAACTTTTATATTGAGAGTTCAGACTAGACACCAGATTCTCATTCCCCTCTGAGGTGCTGCAGCAGTAAAGTATGCTACTATGATCATTCAAAAGCTGAAAGGTGTATTCTAACTTTCATTTTCTTCCCAAGAACCTTATTTATGTGTTTTGATATACTGATAAATAGAAGAACCTTGTTTTAGAAGGAAATGTATCTGTTTTGAAATTTAATTTGAAATTTTAACTTCCCTATGAAAAATGTATTTGCTAAAATCCCATTCTTCTCACAAAAATATAAATGTCCTATGAATTCTACTTTCATGAGCTGGTTTGATTGTAATTTTACACTTTATGTATTTATAAAAATATATATTAAAAAAGCAACACTAAAAAAAGAATGACTAAAGTAGGTAGAAGCTGGTGATTTTATGCATATACATAAAATGTGTGTTTTTCAACAATGTTCTTGTTGGAAAGCTTATTCAATAACCTCATTAATTTGTTCAGTTAATACATTTTACAGACTAAGTATTAAATCAGTAAGTATGCAGTTTGGATACAAAGCTTTCTTAACAATTTAGGTATTACGAAAGTAACCAGGTACCAAATACCTAGATGTACTGTTTTTTTCCTTGCAGCTTATCCAGACTATAAGTGCAGTAGACAAAGATGACCCTCTTGGTGGACAAAAATTTTTCTTCAGTTTAGCTGCTGTTAACCCAAACTTCACTGTTCAGGATAATGAAGGTAAAAAAAAAAAAAAAAAAAGAAAAGAAAAAAAAAAGAAAAACCTCCAAGAAAGGAGTTTTACGTTTGCTATCTGACATATCTTCCTGAAATACCGTGAATTTGCTTTTGATTATCTTTCAACATTCAGAAAAACCTTTACAGCTGCTGAAACCTATAATGATGATAACAAAAATAATTTTAACTGAATCTTTGTGGCTTAGGACGTCTGTATTTTCATCTGTGTAAAGGAGATGAAAGTTAGTATGAGTAGAACAGGATGAAACCGATTATAAAGAAAATCATTAAGAGTGTTGGTTCAAGGTGAGTAGCCAAATATAATTCTTGCCTGAAGGAGGGAAAAAGGTTTGAAAAATAGTTCACCTCTTAAACTGATAATTTTCACTTTAGGTTTCTGTCATAGTTCTGATTCTCCTTGTTTTCTGTTTTGTTCCTTTATGATGATGAATGAAACTTATGACTCGAAGTGCATGGCCCCTGTGGCTTTTCCTTTGATCATTCATCATTCTTTCTTCGAATACTATCACAGAAAAGTTTCATAAGCTTCTGTTGGGGGAGTGGGACAAGATGAGAAGTCACACACACCCATTTTATACTTTGTTATCAGCGTGATTAACTTCTGGAGGGCTCTAGACTGCAGAAGAAACACATGAGGGATCATGGTAACATCCTTCATAAACATTAAGACATGAAGATGGTGAGAATACTCCTCTTTTCATGTTACCTCCTGTTACAGGAGGTAACAGGCTGCAAGTAATATGAGGAAGATTTAAAGAAGGTAGTAGAGAAAAAAAACTTCTAACAATACAGGTAGTGAAAAATTAAAATCAATTGTTTGGGTACCTTATGAAATCAGTAGTAGGGATATTTAGAGATCCTTCCTAACACATTGTTTTTGCTGTTGAATGAAAACACTTAGCAAATACCCAACACTTACAAGAATCCTAAACCAATGAGGGATATAATAAAGGCCCACTTTACATTTCACATCATGCAGGCCCCCCCCCCCCCCCCCAAAAAAAAAAACAGAAAAAAGAGAAAAATAAAATTTAATATTTTAATATTTTAAACAAAGTATATATTCTGGTGATTCTGAGTCTGAAGAGGGATAAATGCTGACATATTTTCCAATTTAAAATTATTTCCTTTCTTTTTTGCACAAGATTTTCTAATTTAGCCAAAATTCTAATTTTCTAATTTAGGTAATCATTTATCTTGAGATGAAAAGGTTGATGAAAAATAATTTTTCCTTCTTTTCTAGAGAATGAATCCATAGTCCTAAGTGGAAAAAGTACAAAGTTAGAAATACTAGTGTTGTCCCAAAATTGGGTTCTGCTACCCACTGTGCAAGTAACCAGTAGACCCACAGGGTCGAGATATTTGTGTATTTCATATCCGTGCAGAGATGGGTGCTAGGGGGCAGATCCACAAAGCTCGCACCCCTTCTCCTTTTCTCATTTTTTATTTACACGTACACTTTTGGGGGAGTACTCTATACAAGTTTTTCTATTGGTTACAATTTTATCACAGCACATATTCACTCCACGCTTGCGCTGAAAAGTTCATTCTTGTCAATTAGCATAAGAAGTGGGGAGGAAGGCGGTAACATCATTACCATGCCATTAGCATCTCATTATTCAGATGGGGGTATAATTTAATATGTTACTAAGCCTTAATGAACTTACAGGTTACTCTGGGTTATTCTGCTGTCTTTGTCTTGTCGACTCCTCACATTCTTCAAGGAGTCGTGGTTTCCTGGAGGTTATTTGGCTGGAACTGGTTGTCCTTTGCATTACTGTTCTACAGTATCCTCTATCCCTTGTTCTTGACTCTTGTTATCTGTTTGCAGGGTTTCCACAGCATTGTTCCAACACTAGTGTTAGCTCACAGTTTTGAAAACATAAGGTGCGCTGACCGTAGAAGAAATAGTCCCCCCTCATTACTCATTCCTGCCCCAGCACCTTCTCCTTCTCATTTTTCTGGCCACTTAGTGAACAGTTTTCATTGAAAAAAAGTGTACTGAGGTGTACTGCAGATAACTAAACTTTGTGGGCTATAAATACAATTTAGTAAGCTCACTTCTCAGAAGCATGCAGTTTTCACATGGATCTTCTGCATTCCTGAGATAATTTTTCCACCAAAAATTCTGCTCTGTGTGCTGAGGCATATAACTCATTGTTCTATATTATGTTGAAAGTGTTTTGGTGGGGAAAAATCTCCTACTGAGTTTATAGATAGCATTCCTCTGAGTATTTCACAGACAAACCATAGAAAGAATCTTTCAAAGCAGAATGCGTGTTAAACAGTGTGAAGTGAAAGGCTATTTTTTCTCTGTTGGCCACTTCATTTTAGGGCATTAAGCTATGGAATGAAATTCTGTGACACACTGCATGCAGTAATCTATAAAATATGTTAAGCTTTAGGAAATCCTCTTTTCAACTCACATTCAAAGGTGTTGCAGAGGCAAAGAGGAGCAAGCTGGATGTCCATAAAAATTCATAAATAGCTTTCTGATCAAATGGGAATGTCATTAGAAAAGAGAGAAACCACTGTGATACGAGGAGTGGCCACTTTCAAAATACTGTCAGTGATGTAAAATAGACAAATTAGTTTGCATGCATTATAGGTGGTATGCATTTTAAATTCATATACTATACAAGAGTATATTTTAATCAACCTAGATAACACTGCCAGAATTTTGACAAGAAGGAATGGCTTTAGTCGACATGAAATAAGTACTTACCTTCTACCCGTGGTGATATCGGACAACGACTACCCGATCCAGAGCAGCACGGGCACGCTGACCATTCGCGTGTGCGCCTGCGACAGCCGGGGCAACATGCAGTCCTGCAACGCCGAGGCCCTGCTCCTCCCGGCTGGCCTCAGCACAGGGGCGCTGATTGCCATCCTCCTCTGCATCGTTATCCTGCTAGGTAAGAAAAAGAAAGGCATCTGTCTCCATATGAGCTAATGCATCAGGCCTGAGTCAATTCACAAAACTACATGGGTTGGTAAAATTAAGGATCATGGAATTTGCAAGAAGAATTCAACAGTAACCTTAAAATAATGCAAAACCAAAAAACCTTCTTGGAGAATTTGGACACTGTGAACAAGAATTCATATCCCAGCTTGCTATCAGTGTGCAACCAGTGGCTCATTACTGTTCTTTCATTAAGTTCTCTTTGAGAAGAGGATCAGAGAGGAGGAATAGTATATTCAAAAATTGCTTTCATGTCTTAACTTTTTTATTTTTAGGAGAGAATTTCTCTTCTTTATTTAAATAGCTATCGAAAGTCAACGTGCAGTATATATTTCACAGAATACTCCACAAATTATTAATTTTACTATACTAAAATACTGTATATCCAGAGGTTTTGTGCTTTTATCAAAAACATTGTAAATTTTGTAAAGCCTCTACTTTGTGATTTTCAAAATGTCATTGAATGAACTGTAATTCACCTCAAAGACAGTTTTACAGAATCCTTTGAACTCAGAAGAGGCAAAGGATCTTCCAAATAGACATAGCTATTTTAAAGCTAATCAAAGTTATAGAAGGATCACATAGACAACCTTGTGGTTCCATAAAGCAACACTCGCAATGTGTGTGTAAAATAGCACATTTTGATAGGCCCTTACTGTGCTACTGTAAAGCAGACAATGATACTCATCCGTTTATCAGACAGAAATGAATTGGTGATAAGTAGCTGAAATAAAGCTCTTCTATCTGGTGGACTTGCTACTAAGAAAATGTTAAATTGAGATCTTCACTTTTTCTTTCTCTCTCAGTCATAGTGGTGCTGTTTGCTGCTCTGAAGAGGCAACGGAAGAAGGAGCCTTTGATCCTGTCTAAAGAGGACATCAGAGACAACATTGTGAGTTATAACGATGAAGGCGGTGGAGAAGAAGACACCCAAGCCTTTGATATTGGCACACTGAGGAATCCTGCAGCTATCGAAGATAAGAAGCTTCGACGAGATATTATCCCCGAAACGCTATTTGTACCGCGGAGGACTCCTTCAGCACCAGACAACACAGATGTCCGAGATTTCATTAACCAAAGGCTAAAAGAGCATGACAGTGACCCTTCTGCACCGCCGTACGACTCGCTTGCAACCTACGCTTACGAAGGCAACGATTCTATAGCTGAATCCTTGAGCTCACTGGAGTCGGGTACCACTGAAGGGGACCAAAACTATGATTACCTCCGAGAGTGGGGCCCCCGGTTTAATAAGCTCGCTGAAATGTATGGTGGAGGAGAAAGTGACAAAGACACTTCTTAACCTGCAGTAGGCTACATTTTGGTTCCTTTGAGTGGAAGTAATTTTAAAGACACCTTCTGCACTCAACAGTATTTAACATTCAGGAAAATTTTCCTGCCACTCAGCACAATGGTTTCCTTTTAAAATTTGTTTTCGGTTTGTCCATTAATGTCATTCATTCTTTCTAGTAGGATGCTCACATGGAATATATACAGCATTTTATTTAATCACCTTCCAAGAGCCAAAGCTAAGGAAATTCAGTGTTGTCCATTTTTAGTAAGTAAAATAAACAATATCTTTCCTTCAGAAATTTGAACAGGGTGATACTCCCTTAAGCAACCTCATGTACAAGCCGCTTCTGTTAGGTACATGTCCTGCCCTTGCAAGTGCTGCTTTTAAGAAGGCAAAGAAGAAAAAAACCCAGTATGTCCTGTTCTGTACATGAAAATTCAAACAAAATGTACATGTGGTGTTAATAAGTGTAATATGCAGCTGGTTTAAAAAAAAAAGTTTGTGCAACTTCATTTCATCAAATTCTATCTATCTGCCAATGTTTTATATTTATATTTTTGTATTTATTTTTAAGAAATAAACCAGTTTTTACAACTATATTGATGCTTGCCTGCCTGTTGTGGCCATCGATCCCAGGCTTGAAGAGAGCATGACATTTCTCCAAAGAGAGCACAGCCAGCTGCTAATACTTTTATGCAACAGTATACCACATGCATTTAACACAGTCTGAAGTACCCGTGCTCACAAGGAGAGGATTGTTATACATCTATTTGCTTGCTCAAAAGTGCTACTTCCCACAGTCAGCATGTTTGAGAATTTTATTTTTGAGTTGAACTAATGATATCTTATTCTAGAAAGACGAACTTCTATTTTGTCTTTATTGGAACACGCTGGTACAACTAATCCATCAAAACATGAAGAATTAATTTCAAAAAGTGAGATTATTTTTTATACAGCCTTCAGTTTTGAATCTTAATTGCATCATTTTATGTAATCTGTAACTGCATTGGACAAAGCATAAAAAGATGCTTAAATGACTATTTTTAAGTATAATCCTTTTCCGAAGGCAAATCTATTAGCGAGAAAATATTGCGTGCTAGATCATAACCATTTAAGAGTAGCATATTCTCCTTTAAAGCTACAAGGCTACAGGCTGAAAAAGCCAAGTGTCTGCTAAACTGCACCATCCCTCACCCAATTTACTGAGTTTTCTGAGGCCCTGGAAGAGTCTAGTTTTTAAAAAAGCTGATAAACTAGCCAACTGTAACAGAAATCCCACTTTAGCAATCACAAAACAAAGTAGGTATCCTGAGACATTTTGAGATGTGTATTTCTTCCTGCAATCTTTAGATTACACAGATCTATTTTGTAAACAAGCACTCTGGGATTTTGAAACATTTCTGAGATGAAATACGTTCAGAGGAAAAGCAGAATGCAATGGGGTGGGTCTCCATTTACTTATTTCCTGTGGAAGAAACGTATCTGAAAGATAATCCCTCCTTTTCCATCTCCCTTAACTTCTTACTGGCATAAAATCAACAGATATTGAAAATATATTAGTCTTTTGAAAAGTGAAATGCTGTATTCTTATTACAGCAGACATTTCTTTTCCTTAAGGGGTTATTAAACCCAGTGAAGTTGAAAGCTGAATAGAGTGGCATTATGCAAGTTACTTTGGTGCAATGATGAGCACATTTTTATTGAGTTGGTAACAGATTAAAATATTTGATCCATTAAGAAACTTTGAAGACTATGGATTTTTCCTCATTGCATTCAATAATACTATCATTAGCTATACAATGTTGCTATTTCCTAATAGAAAATAACTCAGAGAATATTAAGAAACAGCTTAGATGATCAGCATTGTAAAGGTAAAAGTGTTACAGGTCATACAGTTTATCTTTTTTACGACTGTTTGGCAAAATGGATCTAATTTTTTCTTCCTTCACAGTCCCTTAAAAGTACAGTTTACCATTAAACTGTTGCAATACTGTAACCATACTACCGATACAGTTTTTTACAGTATTTTCTAAAGGACAAAACATACAGAATTACACCAAGAGGAAAAGAGAGAGAAGAAACTAAGCCAATCTAACTTTATCCATAAGTGACACAAACAACCAAATACATTCCAGATGCAAAAGAATCTCCATTTTTACTGGGGAGTTCAGGGGAGAAATATTACGAAAAAGAGAGCAAAAATTCTTAAATACGCAAATGCAAGAGTAGGTTCCAGTACTGCATGCTTTCTGCAGCAGTATTGATATCAGAGACTCCCTACATATTTAACTGAGTATGTATTAGGACAGAAGATAAAACAGGATACAATACAGCTGTTTGATGCCCCTTTGCTAGAGAAAGATTTTGGTTAAACATATCCAGCACTGCTGCATATAATTCACAGCAAGAATCCTAATGTTTTCTTTGCAGAAGTGAAAAAAAAAAAAAAAAAAAAAAAAAAAAAAATCCCCACTTTTTATGCACATACACAAATATCAAATAAGATTGTATTTTTTTCATTTACATTACAGTACTTATTTCTGAAAATTAAGTATGTGGAAATGTTTCTTTATCACTATGTTTAAGGAAGTTATTTTATAACAGTTGAGAAGAATCTGAAGTAAATATTGCAAATTTAATCCTGTATGTATTATTAAATAAAATAGCAGTACACATATAACATATATGAATACTACTAAAATTATCATATAATAGTGTAAATGAAAATATCTTTTACTACTTGTCATATGCATGGAGTTTTATTTCCCAATATCTTTTAGTAAATGGGAAAAAAAAATCAATTTTACCATACAAACAACATTTCAGTAAACTAGACATTAGCCTAGTGAAAGAGGAGCATGCAGTCTCCTGTACAGACAAATTGTAAAAAAAAATAGGAAACCCGTAATCCATTGGTTTACGTAATTTATTTTTAGGAACTAGATCATTCAAGTAACTGAGTCTACTACTTAATATTACAGGCAACCACAGAGTATATACCTAGTTCACAAACAACGTGCTGTCCATGATCCCACCTGTCACAAATGAGTTAGAGCATCGGAAAGCAAATATGAGGCCCTATAGTAAAAGATTAAGGATCATGCACACCAGAGGTCATGGAAGGGGAACAGAAAGGAATCGAGGGCATTTTCCCAATGACTTTCTTACATTCTTGCAATTGTGAGGAACTGGAAGATGAAACTCCCAGATGATTCTGCAAAGTGGAGAAAATTTAAAACAAGCTGCCTTCTTCCCTAATAGCACCTGCTCATATGAGCCGTGTAAAATACAAAATATAAATGTAAAAAGGCCCTGTTACTGTTTAGCCTGAATGAATTTCTTTCATGTTCTTATAATAAAAATGCTAAAGGACCAGATGCAACAAAGTGAAAATACATTAATAGTGTGTTTCAGGTGGACCTACAATTTACTTACACAACAGAATATTTAAAACTTCAGAAATATATTTCGAAGTATTGCAATCAACAGAGCCCCAGAAAATAGTGAGTTCTTACAGTCCATTACAAGAAGTATCAAAAAATAATAAACAAAACAGAAATTAATGAGAAATGAGCTGCGTGTGCAAGATCTTACATGTACAAACTGGTATGTGACCAACAACAGTAATGGTAGACCACTGCTATTTTGTAAGGCCTTCAGGGGTAGCATTGGTGGTAAGAACTGACTGAGCAGACTCAAAAAAACGGAATTTAAAACATACCTTAATCTACAAAATCATCATCTTTCATATCCATCACATCAACATATTTCCATCAGCTGCCACCGCCTGTATATGCAGATGCTTTTTACTCATTCACTGTTACAAGATGTATCAACCATACCATTTCTTCCTGTGTCCCTCAAACCAGACATTTCCACAGTTTGTCCTTCAACAGCATGCAATGTTATCCCGTTCTGGGGAAAAAAAAAAAAAAAAAAAAAAAAAAAAAAAAAAAAAAGTTGTCCTAGGTCAAACTACTTATCAGTAACATCACCATCTATCATTCTTTACATACTATCAAGAGACTACCCTCCATTTCTTCTCGTTGTCCAGTGTGACACTATTGCCATTAGAACTGATTTTCCCATGATAATTTTTGAATGGTTTCTTCTGCTATTTTTTATGCAAAGTTGTGAGAAAATTAACCAAATTTGCTACATTATTCTCCAACAAACCTCTTCTTGTAAGTTGTTATTACTGCAGTAACCAGAAAAATAGGTCTTAACAGCTACACAACTGCTTACTATGCTAATCACGGAGAGTGAAAACTATCAAAGCCAATGTTTTGGCTCACTTAAAGGTTTCTTTTCTTTCTTTTTTTTTTCCCACCAGTTTGCACTTTTCACATTGATTTGCCTTTATTCTAGTAGAAGCTAATTTATTTGATAGCATTTCTCTAAGTTTATCTAAGATTTAGCAGAAAAAAGAAATAAAAACAAAACCAACTTTTGTTTGCCCTCGTCACTGGCAACATGAAAGGAAAAAAAAAACAATTTTTTAGGAGCTAGTTACAAGCATATATATGAAATGAGCATATCACAAAAGAGAGTATTATTCCTTTTGTTCAAATGAGCAAACTACAAGTCTGACTTCAAAAATTACTGGAAATCTTCAAACACTGTACTATCTTTATCATTCTCATTTGAAAAGTAAGAAATCACCCAGTAGTAACCTGTTCACTGCAAGAATTGCAGATAGGTGTTCAAGATAAAACGACTTCATTTACACATAGAAGTGATATCTATTATATCCAGAAGGATTACATAAACAGTAAATATAAGGAGGTAAGAGCAAATATAAGGAACCATATTATGTGAGCGTAGTTATTTTTCCAGTAAAGTGTCAGGGGCCTCACTATCATCACTTCAGTTTTGCAAAAATGTATTCAGTCACTATTTTAATATGGTTGAACTAGCTGAAAAAAAATCATTTTTCACATAACTGAAGATGTAAAAAACAGTAATTACAACATAAGCATTTCTAAGTCCAACAAACCTGACACAATGCATTTCATTTTTTTTAACTCTGTCTTTTCTTTGCTGCTATCCTGTTTTTCATTTTAAAAGATTATCTGTCAACTTTGAAATTAAAATAGCAATTTTTAAAGTTCTATTTTTTCTAAATGTGAATTTCTCTTTTTTTCAAACAAAAATTTCAAGCCAAACATTTAACTTTTGAGAAAATTTCACTGTCTTTAAGTTGATGTCACTCTAAATTAACAATGAAAAATAATAAAAAAACATTAAAAAAAATTGGCAAACTCTCTTTCTTTGGTTTTGGCTATTGAAGAGAGATGAGATTTTGGGCGGGATGAACCTTGACTCTGACCTGGCAGAGACATTCCTATACTCTTAAAAAAACATCACATTTTGTGCTTGTGCTTGCCAAAATACTACTGAACATTTCCATTATATTATAAGGAAAACTTTTGTCTAAAAATACATGCTTAGGTGCAGTGCATGAAAACTTTCAACAATCCTCTCTTATATCTGTCCTTTTGAGGGGAACAGAACAAACTCTGATTATATAACATCCATCAAAATACCAGAGGAAAGCCAACAATTAATCCAGAAAGTATCCTCTATGATCCAACAAAGTAGTGTGTCTTGCAGATATACAAAAAGTATAGCAAATCCAAGAATTGAGATGATAGTTAATCAGTGAATTCTTGAAAAGTTTTGGAAGTCATAATAACGTTGAAAAAAATTACTCAGGAACTTTGATAAATTTAGCAATGATGCACAAGCAATGGCTGCAGAATAATGCATGACTCTAGTACATCTCCTCTCATGCACTTCATCATTACAAAGAGTTACAGAAGAAATGAACACCTGTGGTTTTGGCTCTTTTCCAGATGTTGTGGTAATCTGCTTGTTTATAGGGACACTAGCTCTCAAGAAAGGTTTTAATGTGAAAGGCAGCTGCAGGCACACCACAGAAAGTTGAAAAAAGATCTCATCACCTTTGAGGACTTAATTTACTTGCTATGAATCAAGGTGTTTACACAATATTTACAGCTGGAGAAGACAGCTCCAGATAACATAGTTCACTTGCATTCTGCACCTCCCCCCCCCCCCCCCCAAAAAAAAAAAAAAAAAAAAAAGGTTTAACAAAGTCTCTCATCAAAACTCCCCAAAAGATTAAGCTGTCATAGGATAATAAGGAGAATACTCACCTGGGTAAAAGACAGGAAATCAATGCCAAAGGAGTAAATGATCAATAATCCTAGTGAAAGAAGGCTGCTGGTGGAATCCTTCAGAATATGATCTTTCGATCTGGAAAAAGAGATGAATAATGGAATAACAAAGTTTTTTTATGATTATTTTAAAGATTGAGAACACTAACGATATGGGCCAGTTACAAGTGGAAAGATACTTTGCAATTGAAGATGACTGCACAACAATCTCTGTTAATTTAATGCAAAGTGAAGCAAGTGGGGAAAAAAAAGTCTAAGCTGTATGAACACAGTGATGAGCTATGAGTATTCACAAATGAGATCTCAAAGTTATAATAGCTAATTGCAGAACAAGCTTAGCCCAGAGTTAAGTTAAAAAAAATAGCAAAGCAAATATTAAGAATTATTAGGAAAAGAACAAAAGAAATAGTGTTACACTATTGTCTGGCATACCCTTAGACTCAGTGTTGAATGCTGCCCTTATCATCTTGAGATATTCAAGATTAGAAAAGGTAAAGAAGAGGTTGAGAGATGAACAAAGGCAGATTTTTTTTTCTTTTTTTTTTTTTTTTTTTTTTTCTTCTGAAGAGCAGTGAGGCAGGCTAGGATTCTTCAGCTTGAAAGACAGACAGCTGACTGGAGATATGACACATGTCTATGAAGATATGAATTACCTGTGGAGGTAAGTCCACTGTTTTTCAATTTAAAAAAAAGGGGGGGGGGAGAGAAGTCATCTAATAAAACAACAAATATCAGCTTCAAATGGAAGAAAAAGAGATCATTCTTCACCTAACATGCATAAACTACTGCAGAATTCCTTGCTGCAAGATTCGACAGACAGTTATGGCTTATATGGATTTTGAAATACCTGAACAAAATTGTAGAGGAAAACGTATCAAAAGCTCCTCTTTACAAAATACCATCTTTCCAGATGCCCCTAAATTTTACATTGCCAGAGGCCATAGAATTTTTCTAGGGAAGTATCACTAAATACTGACTTTATTCTTACAGTTAGTTTGGCCACTAACAAGTGCAGCATACAGGGCTCCTAAGCTCTTTGGCCTTCCGGTACATTTATTCTGTTTTCTCATGTATTCAAATGTTCTCATTTTTATGATACCCTTGCCTCCTTCAAAAACAACCTCTGCCCTATAATTCTGAGTGCAAATGGTTTGGTGATCCTTGAAATTCTTTGTACCTGCAAATGCTGCTGAATCATCAAGAGATAATTTTCCAGAAAGTACTTTAACAACAGCATCCAGAAGAGATATAGATAAGGAAAAAACATGGGCCGTAATGGTAGGAAAACTTTCTCTTAGTTGTATTTGCCTTTGCTACTTATGAATATGCAGTTACTTTTTAATATAGGTGGGCACAAAATATGAATTTATTCTAAGAAAATTTAATGACTGTATTTTCAAGACATTGCTAGCATTAAACCTAATGATCATCAAGTTTAATGTAACAATATTTAAATTGCCATTTAAATTATTTTACTGTGGATAAAAGTCCATCAGACACAATTAAGCTTATTATACAGTCACTTATCTGTCACAAGCAACACTAGTAGCAGAAGCTGATGAAACTTGCCTGTAACTCAGAGTCTAGTGAAAACTATGATAGCAAGGAAATTGTTGCCCATCTTCTTATCTCCAAATTACCTATGTGTGAGAATTATTTTTTTGTTTGTTAGTTTATTGATACATTCAAGGCAGAATAAAACATAAAAGAAAGTATTACTTCTAATGTCTATATTCTGTATGTGTGTATGTGCATGTATATGTGTGTATGTACACACACACTATACATATATATATATGTATATGTATATATTTTTATGTATAACATGGAGAAAAAACATGTTTCATTCATATTAACAAGAAAGAATTTTCAAAATGTCATAATAACCTTTCTAGATGACACTCCCAGCAGAGAAACTTTAGATAGCTACTATGCACAATTATGCCAAAGATATATAAACATTCCTGCATCATTATCTCAAAGCTATGACCTAAATAGCATCAGTATAAATGGGGCTGGAAAACAAAAACAAACGAAACAAAAAAGCATGAAGGTTGTCTTCTGGCCTTTAATTTTATCATCTGAAAAAGTAGTTCTTGAAAAAAAACAAAACAAAAAACCATTCCTTTGTAGCTAAGGGCTCAGTTTGGCCTTCTTCCATACCAGTGCACTATTGATATACAGTCAAAGAAACCTTCTCTCTTGTTGCTAATCTTCATATTCTCCAAGAATTACCATAGTTTCTACATTGACAGCTACATTAGTTCATACTACTCTATTTTGCTCAGCTGTGCATTACCTATGAAATGCATATTAGCTATTTTTATATATATATATAATCAGTAAAGCCAAAACATGAAAAAACAGATGAGACGTATTTAAAAACTAACTCATAATACACATGAAATAAACAAATTAAGCATGAACATCATCAGTAATGGCATTTTCTAAGTTACTTTTGCAACCTTAACAATGTTAGCCAATACTCTTTTAGAATACAATGGCAATTATTATGTGATAATTCATCTAAATTTTCCTTAGAAGTTCAACTTTTCCTGTTTCAAAAGGTGTAATAAACAATGTCACGGGTACATTTTTTAAACTTTCCTAGTGTAAGATTCTTTTGTAGCATCAGCATTCCAAAAAAAATTGAGTTTATTTCAAATTCACTCTTTGTTTTCTATGTAACAAACAAGGCCTGTCAGATAATTACATCCTAAAACCCAGAAGCTTTTATCAGACTGCCAAATAAACCTTCACAAGCTTTTTCTGCCATATATCGGGAAAAAAAAGAATTTCAATAAAGAAAAAATTAAAAAAGCAAAAAGATAAGTCTAGATAGAAATAGAGAGATGAAAAACAAAATCTGTATTTTTCCCTAAATGTCCAGTGCACACAGTGAAAATGTACCCGGAGAATAAATTGAAAATAATTTTAAAAATTGATTTAAAAATGTTTCTTGGATGATTCCTTCACGATAGCATGTGAAGAGATACTTACTCACATTTCTTCCCTTTCACCAGTTCCTTCCTGGGGTTCTTTCGAGGGAAATGTTCCTTCGCTGGACTCCTGCCAATTCTCATGATTTAGGGAGGCTGCATGACTGAAGCAAGACATTCCCCCGAAGTGTCACATGCTTGGCTTTCTGTAGTTCTGATATCTACAGTAGAAGGAAAAAAAAAGAACGAGAAATAACATCAAATAACCTGCTAACTCACGTGTAGTAGTTTTTGTTCATTTGCTTGCTTGTTTTTTTTTTTTTTAATATCTAATACTTTTAAACATTTAGATTATTTTTTAGAAACTTTCAACTCTGAAAATCATTTTGAGCCTTAAGTTCCATGGTCCTTATATTAAAAAGACAACTCACACCTTTTAAAACACCAAGCAACTACTCTTCTTCACTTGGTATGATATTAGTTGAAATATTTGAGTAGTTTAGTTCAGTAGTTCGTGAGGACATCTGTAAGCTAAGGGCACAGAAGGAGTACCAAGCGAGAACATCTTTCTTATAGCTGTAAATGATGCAAAAGAAATTTCACACTATTTCTACTAGCATAAAGCTATCATCACTTTAGTGTAAAAAGTACAAAAATAGTTAGCAAGGCTGGACAAAGATGCAGAAGCACTCTCCCTAAAGGGAAAGACAACTAGACTAGAAATCTTCAGCACAGGAAAAAAAATGCTAATTTTTTTGATTATGATTATGATTAAAGAGAGACAGACTTTCATAAATAACATGGAGAAAGGGAGTTGGAAATGATTACCCTATGAACCTTTGGATGCAAGAACTAACGAACAACAAAATTTAACTGAGAGATAAAAGCTTTAAAAAAAACAAAAAAAAACCCCTTACATAGTATGTAATTAGGTTGTGGGAGTCATAGTCACAGGTGCTTTTAAGGACTCAACCAAATTTTATTAGTTTCAAACAAAAATAATTAAATAATAAATAGTTTAGACTAACTTACACAAAATATTTATAGAAGCCATCGACAGGAAGGATAGCCCAGACACAATGACTATCTTTATACATTCCTAAAGCACTGTCAAGAGAAAGAATAATCCAAAACACTCTTTGTTCTTTTTTTTTTTTTTTTTTTTTTTTTTTTTTTGCTTCTCCCACTGCAGCTGGACAGAGGTTCCTGGCTTAGATAGATCCTTGATCTGACTCAAGCAAGTCAACCTGGATTATCTTGCTGATCCCTCGCTTCAAATGGGGGAGCATGTTTTGAATTTTCTGTATTAAGTTTTACCTATTTTCCTGATAATTTATTGGCTCTTTCACAGTGAAGCTGGAGTATCCTGGCATAAAAAGGTTATTCACCTGCAGTTATATCAGAAACCAAACAACCAGGTAGAGAACTTCCTCCCCCTCACACAGCCATTTAGTGCTTCCTTTATCTGAAAACAGTGGAATCCTGGTGGGGAAAGAGGGAGGGGAAGGTCCTCACAAAAGTCAGTTTGGAGGAAAGATTCACAACCAGTAATTTTAGCAAGGTGATGAGTGGGAGATCACCTTTGTGATTTTTTTAGTATCCATTAATTTATTCTCATTCAATAGAACAAAAGAACAGATGTAAAGACTTAATACACTTTCATTTCAATAGAATAACTCAAAGTTTTTTTTTTCTTTTTTTATCTTCAGACCAACTATATTCTTTAATAGCAGTAACAGTTAGATGTCTCAGGCATTTCTCTTTCTCTCTCTGAAGTTTCTTCACCACTTTGCAGAACAAAAGTTAGATCATCAATGTAAAGGGAATGCAGATTACAGAATAAACATCTAGAATTGCTGGGTAATATATCCATGAATATATTCCTATTAGGTATTATTGTGATCTGGTTAACGGTCCAATAACTATAGATTTAAAATTAGAACGGGAGATCCATCTGTTCAGAGTCAAAATATAGATGGAACCCAGGAGGAGAGAAGAGGAATCCAAATGCTACAGGAATTAGAAAACATGCAGTTTGTAGCTAGAGACCAGTACAAATAATAACATTAAGACATGCTTGAGAAAGAGACAGGCCTTGCTTATCAACTATAGCATATATTACAAAATACTGAAAGAACTAGCATCATTTTGGAAAGAAGAATAATCAAACAGTAACTTTTAAGACCCACAATGGGAAGAGAAGAGGAAACTTTCCTCAAAGTTGCTTGTAAGAGAAAAATAAATCAACCCGCAGGACAAACAACAAAATACGGTCTGAACAATTAAATGTCAGTTTTGTAGCTATTTGTCATTGCTGTCCATTTCAATGAAAACAAAAGATTTCTATGATGACATCCATTAATTTAATACAAGTATAAGCAATACTAATCAACATTTTAATGAGTAGATATTGTCCATGTATAAACACACTGAAAATAACTCCTCTTAGTCATTATCAGTTATCCATAAGTTTTTAAATCATATAATGCACAAACAATAGCTTTACATAAGCTAATAAACAAAAAGCAATTCGTGTTTAAAAGGAAAATATCAGGTAGGGATAGGCAGCACTCCAGTTTTTGCCTAGCACCAAAACACTACAAAACTAAAATCAATTCATGTGGCAACTAGAGTTTAAATATAATTCATAAATAAAAATCATTCTTCTTTATAAAGTGGCAGAAGCTGACTAGCGGGGTTCACTGAATCTCGACCAGCGCTATCGCAATGCAAAGTGTTTAAATAACAGTAACAATAGGTCGGTCGTGCCTTTGTAGGAGGCAAAGACAGCAGGTGTTTCCTTCGATCATCACTTTGCTTTCATTTCTTCCGTGCTAGCAGTGGATGAACCTCAAACCGTTGTGAGGTTCAGTGCAGCCCTGCTAAGCCCAAAGGAGCCTGGATGATTGCATTCGCAGCCTGCTTGCAGGTTTTTAGGCCCCAGTCCCTCTCGGATTCCCTCTTTGGCATTCCACAGCTGATGGGAAAGAAAGTAGAGCCCTAAGTCTCGTAATCAAGTTTGAAATATCATGAGACCTGACTTTCATGTAATTTCAGCTGCGTCCAATTTCAGTTAATTAGAAATGCTATCAGGATCATTTACTTTATGAGTTTTGCATTTTATATCTCCTTCATAAGCATAGTGGTTTTGGTCACGCACAATCAAGGAAGTTTGATAGAGCAGCCAAAGATACAAACACATAAATAATAAAAAGAACTTCCTAATAAAATATTTTCTATCTGAGAAACAAGTACATACAAGGTGAAAATCAATGTGTTAATTCACTGTGAAAGTCTAACATTCCCTTATATGTTCCCCAGTGCAGAAGAACAGTCATGGGCCTATAAAAAGGAGAATAGTAGGCTGTGGATTTTTTAATTCTCTTCTTAAGTGTAGATGATCATAAGCCACTCTGTGCTCAGGACATGAAGGGAACTGAGTTTGAAAAGAAGCTGTAATAGACTCTACTAATATATCTACTATATTCCAAAGGGAAGCAGCATTCATTTATTTTAATGGCACCTACCCTAGATGAGTAAGCAGAAAAACAGGATTAGGCAAAAGACAGTAGAACTCTAAAGTCTATGACTCTGCCCTTGTTCGTAAAAGCAACCAGCCAATTTCGACTTATTATTCTCAGAAAAGTGGCTAAGGCAAAGATCACCTACATCTCTGCCTGGCATAACTGTATTTCAGCAAAAAAAACATTATTCCCAGTGGTTCAAAATTTCTTTGAGAATAGGATGCATATACTAATGCTACAACAGGTTTATTAATGTGTTTCAAGATATTTGCTTACAAGTTCCTGTTATCCCAACAAGAAGACAGGTTAGAAAAAGAAGTAACAATGGCAAGAATTATGTAAAAACAGACCATTTTGTGATCTTCTTTTGTAGTACTCTTCATAGAATTTAAATATTTTGAAACTATCACCTAGGCCACTAAGAAGAGAGTCAAGATACTGTCTACTGTACATCTTATGTGCCAAAATGCTTTCACATTTCAGTGAGAAGCCCTGTATTTTAACACGTGTGGAAGATATCATCTGCTTTGCTGAACAGGCAAATATTATCATATTTTAGTTTTATTTTCTTGACTGTACTTGAACAGAAAACTGAGATGCTAAATTTGAGGCTATTAAACAGTGGTTCACTGCTTGTTTGTAATTCCTTGGAGAAAAAAAAAGTCCCGGCATTCAGCTATTTTTACAACATAAAAAAGAAAATTGGTTAAATGTTAACATTTATGATACTGTCAAGAACTTGTATAAAATTGAACTCCGACTCCCATGTTAGCTGACCATGATATTCTAATAAAATACATTTTAAAAGTGTTCAGGAGTCTAATAAATTATTTCAGAATTACTACCATATATCATAACAGAATTACTAGCATATATCGTAACATTCCCAGTATACTGGAATACCAACTCTCTCTTACTGAAGCATATCTAGTTCATATTTCAGCATCATTAAAGTTATCAATTTTGCAAATACGATGAAGCAGCTCAAGAAATACTATCTATAAAGTTGTGAGGACATAAGACAGATATGTGCTATTATAGCACTAAGAGGATATTAGGAAATGGCTGGGGTATTTGGAACTAGAACACTTGAAATGGTTTCTCTAGAAGAAAAAATCATTTTATGAATACAAAATTAATCAGAATACTATCTAAATTTAGATCCCCTCCTCAAATGAGCAACAGCTAATCATTACAGTTTACTTCAGTGTTGTTTCAGATGAGAGAAAGAATAACATTTATATTAAGTTAAAAAATGTTTATATCCTTTCATCCTTTATATCCTTTTATCCAGGCTGCCTTATTATATATTTTATTAGCTTAGTGAGTGTTTGCTCTGACATAAAAAAATCAGGACATGGTGAAACATTTCCAAACTTTTTAAGTAAACCGATACGACAACTGATTCAAATGAGCAAGAAAAGAAGTAAAATTGCAACATAATCTAGTACAATATCAGGAAACCAGTAGATTTTTTTTCAAAGAGCTTCAAAAAAATTGAAAAAAAAAAATTTTATGTCCCACCCCTATACTACATTTCTCAATAAAATTGTATTAAGTTTTTTTTTTTTTCATTTTATTTTACATAGATTGAATATATGGTGACAATTTTCAACCTTCTTTGGTAATTTTTCTAGGATCAAGCCTCAGAATTGTCTTTGTTCATCTTCAGCTGGACAAAGGGTCCTGCTCAAGCCCTTTAGAGATGTTCCCAATCAGTCCAACCTTCCTGATTAGTCTGCTGCCCTGATACTATGACAGTTAGTTTCTAGCAGTTCCATGAAAGACCATTTGGAAGGATCACCTAATGTAAATTTTGAAGGAGAGTAAGTGCATTTCAATGAAGCTATTTTGGGGTTAAACAGGAAAAAATGAAAACTGATCTTGGCATGCTCCTTTCAGGAAAACAGTTGAGATAAACAACCAAGAGTTTTCCATAAATACACCCTTTGTAAAATACCAGGTAACAGAGAAAAAATAGCCAGCAGTTTTCTTTACTTCCTTTAGCCCTTTGAAAAGGCATTTCACACCTCACTGCTCCAGATGTCATACCCTATAGATTGTTCCTTACTTTGCTTGATAAGTAGTTATCTCAGACCATAATTTAGCTTGCTTCTTTTTCTTTATTGGCAATATGTGAGAGCTTACACTATAAAGTGAATGGCATACTTTATGAGGGAGAAGCTCGTCTCTATTTCAGTCATTATTATGAACATCTGAATTCTGAATTTCTCAAACACCTACTGCTATGCAAACTGTCCCGTACGAGGCTTGACCATCTTTAAACTATTTTCTTTTTCACCTGGTCATTTATTGAATTTTGGCTAAGAACTGAACAGATGTGATCAAACACCGGAAAAATCTACTAAGGCATAAAGCTAGCATAGAGCAAAACTGGCACATGTGGCATAACACAAACTGCTAGTTCCAAATTTATTTTTGGCAAACGATAATGTCCTTGAAGGGCTTTGATTAACTTGGGATTAAGCATAATCCCACCCAAACAGATGGAGAAGAAATGTAGGTGACCAGAGGCCATATAGGCACATCTGTCATTGGGTTGGGTTTGGTGGTAATTTTTTTATTTTTTTATTTTTTTTTTTCCTGGAGCAGCAATTCCATTCAGGAATGCTTTTCTTTTTCTTTTCTTTTGTTTTATACAGAAAAAATGTCAGTTTTTCTTGACTGTTTTTTTTTTTCTAACTGAGTAAAAAGCCATTGATCACTCTTGATACATGCACACCATGTACAAGTATGAAAAATTGCTAACACTGCAATTAAACTGACTTCTGGGTTAAATACGGCTAAACACTCTTCTAGTAACTTTATTTTCCCTACCCTCATGAACATTATTAGTCTCCAGTGGAATATCAAACTGATCAGACACAGTATATATTGGTGCTCAAACAATAAATGGACACAAGTAATAAATTATGACCACAACAAATGAAATAAGCACAGGAAAAAAGAAAGTCATTCCAACAGCCCTAACAAAAAACAGATACTTACATGGGAAGACATTTAGCATCAACTTCATGTGAATATCAGATATGTACTTCCTTGAAACAAAGCAAAAATCAATTCAAGATATAGCATTTTAAACACACGAGATTAAACTGTGCTACAAGACTGCCCCTTTACATGACTGCTGGTCTTTATTCTTGCAACATTTTAGTTGTCTTTTAAGCTGCTTGTATTTATGACATAGAAATATCTGTCTAAAGACAAAAATCTTGCACGTTTTTCTCAAAACTACATGATCCTATCCTTTCTGCACTTCACAACTACGAGACAAAACCTGGTAGCTCCAAACTGAAGTCCGTACAGCCACAGAACGGCAGTGCTGAGCTCAAGCTAACTCAGATGGCTGCGAGCATAAAATCAGGTCTGTCAGCTAAATTCCTGGGTGACAGATCAACAGGGAAAGGACCGTGAACCAGTTCTGTGCTTCTGCACTACTCTGCACTTCTGTACTGATAGAGACATACTAATATTCTTTGATTCCAGGGATGCAAGTCCACCTGGAGTTATCTTCCAACCGTTCAAGTCTCAGGTGTAAACTCCATCACCCTGACCCTTATTTTCACACCTTGCTGCTTTTCCAGTTGGGAGCAACATGTCAGCTGAGAGGGACAGAATAGTGCTTAGCTTTTTAAGCATTTAGCATTTAAGGCTAGAAATAATGGATGACTGCTGTGTAGTGACTGTGTTCGTTTTAAATGTGGCAAGTTAGCAGTATGCATGTGCCAGTTCATGCATACATTTTACAGAGACTATAACAACTATGGTGACAATTTGCAACTCTCTTTAGTATCTCATCTGGGATCAAGTATCAGAATTGTCTTAGGTTATTTCCAGCTGGCAAGAGCATCCTGCCGAGAAGATGAGACCGTCCTGACCAGTCATGCCCTTTCAGATTTCTCTGTTGTAAGTTGCTTTTGTTCTTAACTTTCTCAGCTTTCCTGCTTACCTTTAGAAAATGCCTCTTAACTTGACCGAGCAGCCTCTTCAAAATTCACCAAATAGCAATTCAAACACCTTAAAAACATCTCTGTGCAGCATTAAATAAAGCATTAACAGTCTGCTTAAACTTGGTAGAAATGTGACAAACAAAAACTATGCAAATGATGAGCATTAATACTTAGTTTCTACTAAGATTGTCTGATTGTCTAAAATTATGATACCCTTTCTACTTTCTCTCCACATAAGTCATCTCTGACTATAAATTCACTTACAGTTTAGATTTAGTTAACTGCTTTTTAACAGGGCAATTAGATGAACAGAAGAAGCTAGCAAATATGAATGATTCACAGCTACATCAGGCTGTTGTAAAAGCTTGGTGATGAACATAATTGTTTCAATGCCTTCTTTGTCGTATCTGTCTGAAGGCAAAGCACTGCAACTACAAATAAATAATTGGACCAAGAATGTCTGTGTTCCTTAAGTTGGTGAATGAGAGGACATAGCTCCAGATCCTATGTGTAATCAAAATATTCTCTTAAATATGTCAGAACAGCTTTTACTTAAATGCTGTTACTGTCTAAGAGTAGAAAATCAATCTGGAAATTTAGAAGGGTATAGTCTCGTTTGGATTTGCAGTGAAGCCCAGCTTCTGCTTCACTTTCACTGCTGCCTCATCCCTCAACACTTCTGCTTCTAGACTCAAGATTGGCAGACGCAAGTGGAAACTAGAACTACAACACACTAGAACCACAGCGACAATAAAAATGATTTCTTTTTCTTTTTTAATCACAGGCTGCATAACATGATGTCCAGTATGGTGCAATACCACTGCAAAGCTGGAGGTCTAAATGCATTTTGTTTTAAACGAGTTCAAATCAGTTTGCAGAGTTGTTAACCTTTGAGGAGAATGACAGTGATAATGAACATTGGCTAGACGTCATTTTAAATATCTTTCTATATTATCAAGATAAAAAGGCAAAGTACTGGATTAGTTGATGTGCAGCTTTCTAAATGCACAGGCAGAACAAGCAAGAAGCCTGAAACTTAACACAAATATTTATTTGCATAAGGGTGTTGAAAAGGTGTGCTGGCTAGTTAATACGGCAACAGCTAAATGATATAGCAGAGTCCATTTAGTTGCTTGGTAACAATAAAACAAGAGGTTTATTTCTCGTAAGGTTTTCCCCATGCATCTCCTTCTCCTGAATTATTCTGCCACCTCTTTTGTACCAACTCCAGCAAATAATTTTTGAGTAATTTACCAAAAGTTTGGTCAATTCATCTCGGCGACCCAGCAAAAAACTATTCATTTAATTTATTAAATTACTCTGCTTTTAGATGAGTTGGCACAGAAAAAGATCAGAGGACCACAAGAGCTAGTGTAAAAGAAGTAACAATAGTGCATGCAGGAAAAGGGCAGATGTTTGGTAGCAGCAAGCTAATATCCAGGAACATCTGTGTTAAGATTGTCCAGATGAATTTGGGATATGACTTAGCTGTTCTACACAAGCACAGATATCTAGTGTATGTTTGAGATAAGTATATTAGCCAAAATGTTATTCAGCTAGAGGAAAAGCTGGCTTCTTAAAATGAATCATAAATTTGCTATCTGCTCATCATTTTGAGCATTTTGTCTTTCACTCCAAATGTAGATAGGACAGGAGTTCACAGGAAGTGTTTAAGCGTGAAGAAACCAGATGAATTGGAAGGACTGAGAAGGAAGGAGACAGCTGTGATTAGAATGCGTATATTTAGTCCAGGGTCTGCCAAGCAGAGGTCAGACACATCTTTGGATGATTAGTCTCTCAACATCAAACCTCAAAAGACAGTCACGGACCTCTAATAAGCTTGGCAGGGAAAAATCTCATTTTCTTATGTAGAAAAGTACTAACACACGTTAGCTCTAGACACAAATCTTTGAAATATTGCACAGCTATCCTTTGTTCTTAAACTTTATTTTTGAATGTATGTATGTATGTTTATGTGCATATATATATCTATCTATATATACACACATGCACACATACACACATATGCACAAATTCAACAGCTGTTTCAGGTATAATATTTATGGCCTACGTGTTGATGGCACAATTCCTTTAGAAGAATACCTTTTCTAGGATACCTTTTCCTTTCCACTGATGGCAGGTCTTTACTAAACCACAGCCATTCTTTCTATCCAGTATAGATTGAAGAACAATCATAAGATTATTACACAAAGAACAACCTTCAATTTCTTACTTAAATCCAGTAGCAGCATCTAAATGTTTTCTTGAAGCATTAATCTTAGTATGAACAATATATCTAAAGGCCAAAAGAGCTTTAAATTTTCATCTGATTGATATACATTAGTCAAGTGAGAATTAATTTTAATTTCCTTTTTAAATACATGCAATCTCTTTAGCAATTTAAGATTCTAGTTTAGTTTCTAAATCCTTAATTGCTTGAAGTTAAGTGTGCCAGAGTGTATTTTTATCAGACTGTTCTTTCAAATCATATCTAAAGACTTAGGAAGTGATTTTGCTTTCCCTTATGTTAGTGTGTAACAGCATTAATTCCACTGTAGTTGATTAAAAAAAAAAAAAAAACACACACAGTAGTATAAAACTGTTGCAAGGGAAGCCAGCCCATTTGAATGCTTTGTTCCTTGAATATTCTTGTGAACTGCTTCCTTAATTTTGTCCTTTATCAAGATTTTTATAATTTTACAAAGTGATTTTCTAAAACTTCAGAGAAAAAGATGCCTAAGTTTGATTTAAGTCTGTGGCAGTCTGAATGTCTCTGTTTACTCATAACATTGAAATGAGTTCATTTCAATCTGTACACAACTTTCTGACCAATAGACAAGATAACTAAGAAAAAAGATGTAGCAGAAACAAAGTAAAGTGTTTAAAGTAAGTAGCTTGTCTGATTTTAGGGCCTCATTTAAAGAGACAAAGTTAAAACTAAGCACCAAATCCAGTCCATATTCAGTTTCCCTGTGGCATTGCAAACTGAAAAAGATAGCAAATTTATTCAAATATATGTCTGTCTGAATAAATACATACACACAATTTATACTAGAAGAATATACATATCTTCATAGAACCCTGTCAAGGGTCAGAATGCTGTTCTGTGCTTCTGAAGATGCCATTACATGATTTAATAACAGCTAAACAGACAAAAATTGACCTACTGTCAGTTTGAACAAGAGCTCGGTTTTTAGTCCAGCAAAAGGCACAGAAACCCCCATACTTGCATGTTGTAACTGTGAATGACGTTCAACTGAAGCAGCTAGACAAGCAAGCTAAAATGTCAGAAACTCCATTAAAAATTGAGTTTTCACGGGTGTTATTTTAAGCTAGGTTGATCATTTTGACATAGTTTGGTTTGGGAGTGGATTCCACACATATTAGTCCATTTAATACTTGGGAAGGAAAAGACTGTTGGAATAAAATGCATAGAAATGCTACATGGAGCATCCAACTAGTGAAAGCCTCATGTTATCAACCACTAGTTTTCACTGAGCAAAACAACACCTATCAAATGCTTGTCCTTTGCAAAAATACCTGTAGTGGGTAAATGAAGATATAGCAGTTACAGGGATAGTTTGATGATCAATGTAAGTTTCAAATGCAGGGAAAAAAAATCCCCAAAAGAGTGAGGGTATAAATGTGACAGCCCCATCACAAATGAAGTAGTTCTCCATACTTTTCTTCCTCAGAAGAGACTCTTATTTTAGAGTCATGGTTGTAATTTCTTCTCTCCTCCCACCTCTTCCCCACACTATGTTTGCTCATCGAGAAAGGCCAAGCTCATGCGATTGATTAGCCTGCCACATGTTCACCACATGTTCATGGAGTAACTCCCAGTGACATTATACACAATATAGGAATACATATTTCCTAAGGCAGTTCTGCACCAATTCTGTCACAATGGGATAAATGTATCACTACTGCTCCAAAGGCTTATATGTATTTCATGGCACCTCAATGATTAGTATCAGTTGATTAGCTAGCACACAGTAAAATGTGAAAGAAAAAGTAGGCTAAGCTAGTATCTTTCTTACAATCATCTCAGCATCTCTTTAAAATTAGGTGCATTTATTATCTTCTACTACAGTTTCTACAACTATCTATTTGTAGAATCTCTACTATCCTTTCTCCACTCAAAATATATTTAATGTAGCTCACAAATATTGGGCTATTACTACATTTGGGTGTGGAGATTACAGTTTCTTTATTATTATTTTCAGATTAATATTTCAGATCAAAAATCATGACATTCCCTGACTCAATCCACAAGCACTATTAGTTAGCTCACAGTGACCCAAAAGCTCTTTCCAGCTCTTCTTTACATTCTGCCAACCTGCAGAAATATGAAATGTGAAGCCAGGCCAAACTTCCTCTGTGTGTATGCTATACTTCTCCACTTCTCATCACCTCTTCTGTGTATTTTCCAAAATTTATGGAGAAACGATACTTTGGGTTGACTGTCCATGTGCAAAATGGCCTAACATGCATTGCAGGATGTTTAGGATGTATTGCACCTCTATCGCTAACTATTGCACCGCTATCACTAACTTTCATTTATTAAGCTACATGACATCTAAACAAGCACCAAAGTCCTCCCACTTGCAGCAGCCATCTGTATAAGAGAAGGCCGCCCAGTATTGCTGTTTCTATGAGGCTATTGATTTGTAGCACTCTTGTCTAGGCTTACACTTGGTGGGCTACTCACAGTGGCAAACTAAGGAAAACTGCACAAAAAAAATTTCACTAATTACCAATTTTTTTTAGCTGGTGACAGTGCCCATCTTCTCACCAAGTTTCATTGGTAAAATTTGGATTTTTTAAAAAAATCAGTTCCCCACATCACATATTTCTATCACAAAATACATTCCTCTATTAGTCTACTTGTAATTTTCATGTTTGGTGTTCCCTTTCACATTCCTTTTAGTATTAGAACCTGTCCTTTTGCCTAAGTCCTTACCTTTTATATAATCCATCATGCCCATAAGACATTTTGGGGGTACTGTATGGCAAGTAATTGCATACAAGTTAGAAGTTAAATATAAGAAATATAGCTATTATTATTTTATGAAATATTTGAAAACACAGAATCATAGAACAATTGAGGTTGGAACGGACCTCGGGAGATCATCTAGTCACAAGAAAAAAAATCTATTCAGCTTTTATATATTGATATATTATTCATGATAGTCCTCAGCTTAGACTTGCATATCTTTGACATTCCCAATATATACCACAATGTTATCATACATATAAAAACATCTCACCGTGAGTTCATACAAAAATACTTCATCAACTTCATTTTTGCTTGTACTTTGTACTTTGCCAAAGCTCCGAGGGACCATATAGGTAAGCAATCTAACCATAGGCTTCTAGGAGTTTATATGCTTAAGTGAACTAGTAATTATTATTATAATATGTACTAGTGGATTGGTAATGACTTATTTACAATCACACAGTAACTACTTGTAAGAATTACTTCAGGCCACTGAGAATACCACCTCTACTCTAGCTGTCATGATCTATAGCATGGGGGGCTATTAAATCACATATAATACAGTTGGCATCTTTAATAGAATTACAGACTCTCACTATTCATTGCAAATGATCTATCTTTTTATTTTAGATGCATAATTTCCTTTGTCATTTACCTACAAATTAAAATAATTTTTTTGAAGAACAACAATGAAACACACTCTGCAAGTATCTTTGCTAAAGATTAACATTTTGTAGGTTTCCCTACTAACATATAGCTTACACTGTTTCGGAGGAAATATGATACATTTACTCAAACAAAACAATTTATATTAAAGATGATTCTGTACTGTGATCTACAAAACGTAGATTCTTCAGCTGTGACCAAAAGGATCCTATATAACTGATGATACTATGCAAAGAATACCAAGATCCATATGTGAAAAATACAATAAATCAGTTAATATCACTACTATTTATTTTCATTCTTATTGAGCAAACAATTTACTCTCCCAGTGCTGAAGAAATATTCGACTTTTCATTTCCAGGACACCCAAAATTTCAATTAAGCAGAGCTTGTAAATGTCAGGGAAGAAGTGCAAAACACTGTTCTTACTGGATTTACTGAAATCTAAAATCTTTTCCAGAATAGGCCATGCAAAACTTATGAGCAAGTAAATACGACATTTGATGAACTTTGAAGTTTGTCTTAATACTTTAAAATAATTGCCTTTTTTAACAATAATAATTCTTGATATAGCCAAACAAATATTAATTTTTAAATATTAGCATAGACATTTTAGCTTAATATTTACAAAATGTTCCAGACTGCTAATTTACAGGGTGCAGTGTGCATTGAAAATTATCAAGCAAGTAATGCCAATGAAATATTTATGCAGACTGCAACCTCTCCTGTTTCAGAAACCTGGAAAAGCGCTTAACTACAAAGGAATTAAGTGTCACTTTAAGAAAAAAAAAATAGACATTACTTGGGTTTGTAACATTATGCGTATGTATGCATAAATTGTAGGCTTGAAGAATGTTGAAAGAAGAACTGAAGAATGAAGAAAAAGAAACATTAATTCTCCAAGCTACATCCAGAAATATCAGTGAATCCAAAGAGGACTTTTACTTTGAAGACTCAAATCCTTTAGAAAAATGGCTTTGATAGTTCTACTATTTACAGAAATTCCCTGTTTTAATTTCTAAGGCCAAAAGGAATAAGGGTGTGTGCAGTAGGTGGAAAGTAGAAAGTTGAAATTGATGAGACGTAAGATTGTAAAATTTTCATAAGCACAATATTGACATAGACGTACAAGATCATAAAATCTCAGTTTGATAGAGAGGATAATAGTTTCCCATAAGGTTTTCTTCTTCTCACTTTTTTTTTTTTTTTTTTTTTTTTTTTTTTTAAGTAATGATGGCTATTTGAAGCTGCTCAAACATTCTGAGTTTATATAAGTTTAATATAAGTTCCAGTCAAAAATAATTAATGGGAAGAACACAGATGAATTACACAGCCTGGCAAAACAACTACAATCCATTAAATAGGCAAAAGGCAAATTATCTCACCAATCAATCAAATTAAAGTTTATTTATCTAACTACAGCATACATCTGCATAGCTTTTATGTTTGCTGGATAACAGGGATTTTTTTCAAACTATTCTTCACACTACAGAAAAATGTATTTCTGTTGTATTTATTTAGCAATATTTTCTTTTTATTATATTACAATAAATGTACTGTGTACACAAAAGATACTATGGCTATATATTAAAATGACATTTTTATAAGCTTTTATCAATATTAAAATAGTTTAATGGTCATTGGTATATTAATAAGATATATAGATCTTCTTCCTAATGGTTATTATAATATTAATAAGAAATATACAACATTTCTGTAATGGTTACTGTGTTTTAATAAGATATGTAAAGACATTTATAAGATAAGAGTATTAAATACTTTCCTGACTGCAGAACAACCTGTTACAAGGCAAACTGTAAGGCACAGTAGAAAAATGTCAGTGTTTACTCTGCATATAATAAGGGATAGTAATATAGCATCCTTACAGATGCTGAAGAAATATTTGTATTACAATATATCTTAGGCTATTAATTTTAAGATAAATTCATTTTTAAAAACCTTTGTTTTCCTTCTAATAAAAAATAATATACTGTAATATTTTGTCCAGTCTCAAATGGAACAGTTGTTTCTTTTCTATGAAGAAGGAATATGGTATATAGCACACCACTTATGTCCTCCAGTCGGAATCCGCCAAATAAGGGACATAATCCTTAGATCTATAGGTCTCCTAACCCTTTTTCGGTGCTTACAGCCTCCCACAGTTCAGGCTCTGTCAGGTGGCACTATGAGAGGCTGAAAACCTCTAGCAGCCCTGCACCAACTCTGTCTCCCCCGCTCTGGAGAACCCCTTCTGCAATATTATATTGTAAAAATAGGCAATATAGTGTGGTATAGCATGAGATTCTCCCTGCTGACTGTATTCTTCCTAAGAGGATGGATAGAAATTTGTTTCCTGTTGCTCTGGAAGCAAAATGGATGAGTGACTGGTGAGGGCATAGCTTTAAGCCTTCACATGCTCCATAAAAGAAAGATCAGAGGTAATCGTTCCCCTAAGGACTGCACACATCCTGTGCCTGGGTCAGTCAAGCCACACACTTGATATTCAAAGCATAATCTGCTGTTTAAAGTCACCTTCCAAAGGAATCTTTCCCTTCAATTTAGAAGACCAGTTTGCTGACTGAAGTACATTTATTCCCATTATATGCATTTAACAAATGGAAAAGAAGGACAGAAAAATGAAATGACTTGAAAACTAACTTATAACCATCAGGATGGGAATAAAAATTGAGATATCCGGAACTCCGCTCCAGCATCTTATTCATAAGAGTATACTATCTTCAACAGCATCTATATGGAATAGCTTGAATTTACCCTGACTCTCTAATATTGTTGTTGTTGCAGTTAATTTCACTTCATAATGATATTGATATAGTATTTTTATTCCTTCTGTGTTAGTCACATGGAAATACAGTATGAAATTAGATACAAAACATGTGCTACAGAAATACCTAAGTTTGGTCAGATCTCTACCTCCCACTCAGAGAGGCTAACTAGGTGAGACTGGACCCCACCAGTATGATATATTATTCTATCATTTTATTTATGGTCATAGCCACAACAGATAACTCTCCATCACCTGCAAGTCTTCAGCAATCTCTCTTGCTGTCTCATGACACTGCAATATAAAGGAGTAGGCACAAACATCAGACCTTCTGCACTGAAAGGCCAAAATTCAACCAATTGTGCCATACTGCATTTAATAATGAAGGTATTTTTGACATTGTTTTGATCTTTTTTTTGATTAAAAATAAAAAACAGCAATAAAACCTCCTAAATATTTGGTTACTGTTAAGTGTAGCCATAGGTAGTATAATGTACAAAAATCACCAATTTAGGAATTCTAATTACTAAGCAGGACAACAGTAGAATGAATCTAGCAGCAGAATAAGGTTCATTTGACAGTAGCAATCTTATAAATTATCTCATGACAAAGACTGAAAGGAAGAAACATCCTACCTGTAATCTCTGAGTTTCCTGTTTTCTACTCCCTCTGACCTTGCTTCCCCAACCCAGAAAAAGAATCATATAGTTCAAAAGTTAAGAGTTCAGTACTTTCTGAAAACTAAGTCCTTTTACAGCACCTATTATTGGCTATTAAAATAACAAAACTCATAACATCACTAATCACAACTGAAAATCTTGGTCAGAGGCCCAGGACCATAATCATTCACATGAAATCGAAGTTATCTATCTTATTAAATCTCCATCGCAGCAGCTCTGCTACATTTTTCCTAACACTAAACAAGCTGTTCCAAAAGCAGATGAACTAATGAATTTTAAACTCCTAGAGGTCAGTGTCAAATATAACTATCATTCTTTTTCTCAGATTGTTAAGACTTTGTCCTCCCCATCATGTTCCCTGTATTTACTCTCCTGCACCATTTTCAATCAATTTTATCACAGTATCTCCATTTTCTTTTCTGATCTCCTCATGATTTCCTATGCAAGAGACGCCAAGTAGCCGGCCAAACATAGCTCGTGAGGTCACACATGGGACTCGCTTCTATTCATCTTCCAGATTTCCAACATATATGGAGTGAATTCCTTTTAAGACTTTTACATCTCTAATAAATTTGTTTTCAACTGGTCAATGAATACAAAAGTTATCAATGGGTAGTAAAATATAGAAGCCAGAGGGTATAATCCCTTAAGTCTCATTTCTTTAGGAAACTATACAAAGAATTCTGATGATAGAACTCTTTTACCAAAGATTAATTTGAAACCATTCAAAGTAGAACATGGAACAAATTGTAAAATTTTAATTATCTACCTCTATGTTAAAAATACCTCTCTGCATCCAAGTTCCTCTGCTTATCTTTCAGAGATATGGCAGCAATCCAACTAACTTATATCCTATAATGATTTCCACCTAAACTGAACTGAATGTAATTCCCAAACACAGTATGTTATATAGTTTTTTTTAAAATGGAACAGTTATTCTTTCCTAAGTCAAATATGACAAGGAAGATAACTTTACCAAGAAAAATGTCAACTTCCTGATTTGAGTGGGTGGAGGGGTCATCAAATTTTCATGATCCCTGAACATACGAATTCATTTGCTAATAAAGAGGAAAGCAATAGGAAAAAATTCAAAGTTTCTAGAGAACTTTGCCAGCGTTCTTCCTACTCCAGTCTATCTAGTAATAAGACCTACAGAAACTAAGTAATCCCTGGATTTCCATCCATTTTGACTTCTGTATCTCCCTTTCAGAGTTGCTTTTGAAGAAACCGAGGCAAGGTTTAACTGTGGCACGGTCTGCATGACACTGCTTCCAGCATACCTCATTTGGAATATCCATTTTCCAGACTTTCCAGAGGAAAACACAAAAAACTTCTTATCAATTAGATGTATGAAGACTGCTGTCATGTGCTAGAACCTACTAAATGTAGAAATAGACTCAAGTATCTAAGGATACTTATTTTCCTCTCAGTTATATAACGGTACTGGGAAACGAAGTCACAATTGTGACTCCGGTTATTATGCTCATCAATACCAACATATAACCCTGCTTTTGATTTTCCAAGATCTTTTGCCTCAAAAACATTAAAAGTTTGGAAATGGTAACAGTTATATAGCTCTACATCAGTTATGCTCATATTCGGCTAAAAGCATCTCTGCTTCCCAAAAACTCTTCAAAATCATCTGAGAAAAGAACAAGTGATGAAGCTCCTGCTCTTGTTCACCTAGTTACAACAAATGTCTGATTACTTTTAATGATTTCCCAAATGCTTTCATTTCTTCCATGGGGACAATAAAACAAACTGAAAAGAAGATTTTGGCACTCTCATCAAGGGACAAATGCATTACTGAAATTAAAAACAGTATTACTGAAAAAGATATTTGTATAAATTGTTACAAGTAATGAGCACCATTACAGAGAAGAGTTTAATACCACAGCAAAATATGAAGTAATCTGAATGTAATGGAGCTGGACCAGAGCAGAAATGGATTCAGACCTATCATATTCATGATCAGAAATAAATGCATTGCAGAATAAGAAGTGCTCCTGGAACCAGTTTAGCTGCAAGATCAATTCTTTGGTATTATATTATTGCTAACTGGTATTATAGTAGATGATATTTTAAAGTATAAAGGCTGATAGGAAAAAAAGTGAATAAAATGAATTAACAGTAACAAAATGAAGCCTGGCATATATTCTAAAGCTTTAATGACTTGGACCAGTATTAGCATCCTCAAAGTATACAGCAAATTACTTCGATTTTTTTTTAATTTTAAAATAACTCTGACTTCTCTATGACTGCTCCTTAAAATAATTTGAAAAATAAAGTTTTTAAGCACAGGCCAATAGGTTTTAAACCTCAACAAAAAATGAAAAGTCTCTCCACAGAAGTAAGCCATTTGTTCAAAGAGAAAATTCATTTTGCATAACAATGTTTTGTTTTCAAAATAAGGGTGATAGAATTATGGGTTGTTCCTACTTTGCATAATTATATAAAGCCCTCGCTCTTTAAACCTGAACACAGTGTTTCTAACTGTGGAGGAAAACCAATATTTTTCTTTCTACTATGCACAAAATATTTCCTCAGAGGACAGAGTTTACTCTGGATTTTGAATGACAAATACTACTTCCCTTAAAATATCTTACTGAGTTGAAAGAGATAATCTCATTCTTACCTGAACTGCATAAATAGGAATTATTGTTGGTGAAGCTTTCCTTCATTTTTTGCATTTTTTTTTAATATTAAAGCAAATTTTATTTCCCAAAGCAAGTTGCATTAAAACTCAGAGTGTGGTCTCAATCTTTCTAACACTATTAGATAAATGTATCTTGTGAATGACATCTCTGCATTACAGTAATTTTCATTCTGAGTCTGTAGATTTCCAGGCAAAGCTTTTCTGCTCTACAAAGTTGAAAGTCTCTAATACATCATGATTCAGGTAGCAGGGATCACTCTCCTTCAAAACTATTCTAATACTAGCCGCCCAGATTTTACAAATGAACTCCTGTAGGCTATAGTTGACAAATGAGTCATTTCAACATGCAAGTGGCTGCCTTTTTTAAAGCTATCTGGGAGATACTATTAAAATCTCTCAAAAACTGGTCCTTACAAGATCAATTAAAAATACAGCATTGGGAAAATTAGTCTCTACATATAACTTTATGTATAGCTAACAAATTCAAGGACAAATTCTATTCCAACTTTGGGCACAGCAAAATATATCCTAAATGTATGTTTATATTAAGCAGCTTCAAGGTTTTGCTATCTGGTTCAAGGACAAAAAAAATACTTTGCTATTTTAAATACAGTTCAATTCATAACATACAATGTCAGTGTAATGATATTCTCATTCTTATGAGCATGTATAGTCTCGTTAATGATTCATTATAATTATTAAGGCCACCCCTCAAAGAAACCCCAGTACTGAACTTTATAATTATTTTTGTTTGAATACTTTGAACAATATTTGACAATTCTATATCCAGAATTTTAGATATCATCAGACAAAAGGAACCACTGATGTCAATCTGATTTCTAACTGAGTCACTTTTGGGGAGAGGGGAGGGAGTCTATAAAACACTATTTAAAGACATGATTAAAGCAGTACATAGATATATGTCTCTAACATAAGCCATATTGATAGCTTTCTTACCAGTTGCCTTTCTTAATGAAGACCTAGCTAAACAGGCATCTCAAAGGTTCAGCTTAACAGATCCTAGCAAAAATTGTCTCAAAGCAAAAAAGCAGGTACAAAAATTGCTGTTTTATCTCAGAATTAATGCCTATACATATTCTTCAAAATACTCAACTAAAATGTAGTAAGAACTTTTAAACATTATTTTATCAAACCCACAGAAATAATTACTTTTTTTTTTTCATATTACAGTTCAGACTCTCTTAAAATCCATTTAAAAATGCATTTCAAAATTCATCCAACATTCTCTAATATGTATTAATTTTAGTGGTGATGTAGCTCATATTTTACTGATTTACAATATAATAACCTTGAAGTTATTGATTTTTTTAATTTCTAATTTTTGGAATCTTTAATGTATTTGTAAAAAGAACAACAAAACAGAGAATGTGTCCTTTCTTTTTATGTATTTGAAAGATAAAGTTTCAGGGCTGAAACACAGTTATGTATCTATTGTTCAAAACAAAATCCAATAGGAGAAAGAAATATTAGTCTGATTTGTATATTAATATTTCCCTGCAGATTTTCTTTACAACATAAAATGTTAGTTTTGATCAGTTTGCACATTACATTTTCAATGAATTATTACTTACTAATATATCATCATTTTATTTAAAGCAGAGTAAGTAAAAACAATTATTTGTATGCTTTTCGGCTTTTATTGCACAGTTAGGGATGTATCCATACTAAGTTAAATACCTAACTTAGCAGCTGAGGATTTCTATAGACAATAGTAAAACTAAGCTCTTATTTTATGTGCACTAAATTGTATGTTCCGCTGGCTAGTATGAAGACAGTTTTCCTAATTTAAAAGACTATAATTAAATTATGGGATTACTCTCTTTTAAAAACAGACTTTTCTGATAAATTCTATATATTTCAGATTTTCATAGTTCAAATATTAAAAACTTTACCTAAAACAAAATCTTACTGCACAGATTTTTATTGCCAGTTGACAAGTAAGAAAAGGGGTCTGAGAAAACAATTACTTTAATAAATTAATTATATCAAATTTCAAGATCTATTTAGTCAAAAGATTGCTCATGTGTCTTAAACAAATCAGTGAATAACTCCACCTAGATTATCTCCATGGCAAAGAGGCAACCATAAAATCAATTTTAATTTCACTGTGCACATTTCAAGCTTCAATTATATCTGAGTTTCAGGCGGCATCCTAATATGGCTATAGCATGGCTGTGGGAAACTTTCTTTGATCCGATGGACTTGCACTATACATTGTATTGAACATCATTTATGTAAAGAAGGCCAACATAAAAATGGATAGGTGAAAAAATAATGAGAATTAACAAACTTGCCTGAGGTAGGGAACTTCTGAAAGAAGTCATGATTTAATAAATTTTCAATCCTTAACTTACAAGCATTTACACATAGAAATCTCCACAGGAACAAAATTGGTTTTTTGTTTGTTTGTTTGTTTTAATATATATCTTGTTAACTACATGCCTTTTGGCAAGGCCAAGACCTAACTTCTAATCTAGATCAATAATGTTTTATTTCTAATAAGAGCACTCTAAAAATTACCTTAGAATTAAAAAAGGGGGGTTATATTGATAATATATTAGCAAAGGTAAGAATATGAATTCTCATAAGCAGAAGAAATCATTATTTCATTCAAATACAAACTATTTCCATTAAATCGTGTGGTTTTAGCTGTAAAACAAAACTCATCACATCTATCTGAAGTAAATAAAAAATCTCTTAGACGGTTCTGATGAAGTAGAATAGCCAAAAAATTGATTTTCTGTTTTGTCATCATGCCAGCAATATCAACACTGCTAAAAAAGAGGCTGAGCTGCTAGTTGTACTGTAGCCTTTGATTCTAAAGATGAGCCAGAATGAACCAGGTGTTCCACCTTTTCACAAAAATTAATATGTATCTCCAAATGATTACTTGGAAATGTTCTGTCCCAGTAAAGTCCCAATATTAAGCTCGTATTTTCAAAAGGTCACTGATATTCCAGCTTACACCAAACCTTATGGTTCTGTTAAGTTTCCTAAATTCAACTGTTCTGCCTTGTGAAGAAGAAAAAAAAAATTCCCATTAAGTTATTATAGTCTGAGCAAAAAAGAAGAAAACACTCAAAAGAAGGCAAGATAAGAACGAAAACACCACATTTCCAACAAATATGCCTTGTGAGTTATAGGTAAAAAAACAAGAAGGCCTGCAATTCAGTTTCAGGTCATACAGGTACAAGAATAATAAGAAAAGCAGCTTACTGTATACTTCTTTCTACATTAATAGCCCCTTGCCCCTCACCTTCCTAGTGACCGTCTCATCTGACCGAACGCTCATTTCACTCCAGCGTCTCTGAGGAATTTCTGGTATTGTGGGCACCAGGGTGCAGGTACAGGATACCTGTAAGGGACTGTTAGGCATTCATAAGGAAGAGTGCCCCTGAAAACACTATATTTTCGTTCTATTTATCAGTAAAATGCTCATTTAAAGGTCTGTGTGAATAATCAAAATCTATTTCAGAAGAGCTTGTATACCAAATCTGGACGGATATCCCTATTTACAAGTTTCAATTGCTTTTCAGGAAAATAAATAAAATATTCATATTTTTAAAAGAATTCTTCCATTTCTAAAAAAAAATTATTTTCAAAATGGCAATAGCATAAAAGGCTTATGAAGGCATTTAAGTTAAACTTCAGTGACAAAGACACTATGCTTTGCGTTATTTCTTTTTTCTTTTCATATGTTTATTTTATAGACGGTCAAAGGATGGACAAGCTCCACAATGTATCCCAAACTTGCTATTGATAGTATCCTTTGTGTCTCTCTGAGGAGTAGTACAGCTATTGCCATAAGATTAGACTAAATTTAGATAGCATTGATGAAATACACCATTTGCAGTTTCCAAGACAAAGCTTACTTGAATTTTGAGCTCAGAGAAGAAATTCAATCCAACTCCCTCTCTAACTATTATAAAAAATAGTATGTCTCAGAACTGTAGCAGGTACCCAACACTGACAAAATTTTATCAAGGCATGTTTAAAAAGGAAATTTTCATAAATGTAAAAAATGAAGTAAAAAAAAATAAGCCGTCAAATGTATCAGACCTTCTCTCACCATTTTTAAAACTTTTTTTCCACTCTTCAGAATGGAAAATGCATTTGAAAATAATAGGCTATGTTGCTATCTAAAAGCTGGCCAACCCGAGACATCTGTTTAATAGCTTAACCCACACATTGTGATGCCTAAAGCATAGTTCATACCTGGCTTCATCACGGTGATTTGAATCTCTTAGTCTTGAAGCCTCTAATCTCCTACATAATCCGTGGCTGTAGGCATATGTCCCTAAGAAGCGAGTCAGAGTGTCTAACTAAAATACGTTTACTGTTGTCATTGGCTATACAGAATCTTATGTGGTTCTATCAGACAAATTCAGCACTCCTAGATGATGCCATGGCATAGCGTCTCCTAAAGAGACCTTTGGGCAAACAGGTAAGCTTGAGTAGGAAGCTCAGTCAGGCTTTCACGATTAATGTCTCTGTTCACTGGTGATTTGGAACATCATGTCAGCTTCTACAGCCAAGGAGCAGGAACAGGCAACTTCTCTGTGTTTGCAATGTTTGTCTAGGAAATAAAACTAGATTTATCAGATTATGAAACACTTGAGGATGGGGGATTCCTTCTTCCTCCTTCCTGGTGAAAACTGGATCATGGTGCAGACAGAAATGTAAGATTTACGTGGCCTGAGAAGAAAGGAATGAAGAAGAAAGAGTCCTATGTTGTAATACACTGTCAAAGACACTCACCTGGAGGGGAAACTTCTTGATCCCATTAGTCTTATGCATTTTATCCAATGATTCTCTGATGGAAAATGAGATGCACTTCCAAACCTCTGTGCAGATGCCTAGCAGCTGCAAGTTGGGTGGGAGAAAAAAAAAAAAAAAAAAAAAAAAAAAGTTATTTTAGGTATCTCCAACAGAAAGATAGTCAGTAAGAGCAAATGGTTTGAAGTAGTCTCAGAGACTAATTTATATAGGATGTGAGGCGCTTGATTTTGGCCCACTATTCTTATCAACATATTAAAACTAGTGAGAACAGTAAAAAATCTCAATATTGAGTTGACCCTTAGTTCTTCTTTGAGAATTTCTCCTCAGAATATTGTGATAGCCAACCTTCCCTTACAAAGGACTAAAAGGGAGCATGAACAAGTTTGCAAAGCACATGCAGGAGCTTACTTGCATGTGCACAACAGGAGTGTTGAACAGGAGATGTAATTTGAGGATAAGTGCATGTGGATATGTTAAAAAGCTAGGGGAATTTCAAGATGCATACTGCCTCTAAAAAAAAGTAAGCTATTTTGAACTGAATTTAACATGCTAGAAAGTTCTCCTGTTAAGAGTGGTATAAAACATTTACATTCTTAATTAAGAAACTTAAACGTAATACTTCAAATAGTTGCAAATAGGATAGAGAAAGATTTTCTTGAACTTTCTTATTCATGCGTAGGATAGTTTCTTGTTTTTTTTAAAAAATGAAGATATTCAGACTCAATCAGTACAGTTTAAACAGTAACATAGTACAAAATAAAAGCACTGATACCATAACCAGGCATTGTAAACCTGGAAAATGGGAGCTAGATTTCAAATAGCCAAAAAGAAATGCATTAAAATAGTGAAATGCAGAACACCCGATACCCTTAATTCTGTCGTAAGTAGCAACACAGAAAGTATATATCTAATGCATATGTAAAAATTAACTCACTACTTAAAATATATCTATAATCTCTGATGTGCATCATTCACTATCACATCCATATTTTCAGTATTATGATATAGATCAGCTTTCTGATGAGTGGATTATATAAGAGGAGGAAAAGCACTGTGAAATTTGGTGAGAAAAAAATGTCTTAAAAATTACCTTTTTTCAAAGGTAAATAACCACTAGTATGATATTTTATGTAGCCCACATTTAGAACCATAACTCTGTAGCCTTTGGTTGTGCAATTGATAGAATTGTCTGGGCACTCAAGCACCAGAATACAAAAATTGGTTTTAACAGAAGTTTTTATTCATGCTTTATTTGAGCTACTGATATTACTCTTGTCTGTCTTTCGCTCCATCTCACTTCTGTCCTAAGCAGACAGGAAGAAATATTCTTTCAAAGATATTCAAATACAAGTGGCAGAACCCACAACTCTTCCACATGTAGCTGAAGAGTACTTGTTGGCTTCTCAGATCTGCAAAATACTATAAAACTGCTTGCTTTGTTTTAGAAGACAGATTAGTGGCAATAAACTGACAAATTGACCAAAGCAAATTTTGCATAATAGATTTTATAGGAATTATCAGAAAATATTTCAGGATCATTTTTCATGAAACAGAAACAGACAGACTTTCATAAATTCTTTTTTTTTTTTTTTTTTTTTTTTTTTTTTTTTTGCATGTGAAAACTGTCACCATCTTAATTGTGACAGGGACAGAAAATAGCATTTTTTTTCTCCAAGGGTAACAGTATTTTACCAAACAAGCAGAACGGAAAACTCAAGTGATTTCATCAAAGTAGAACACATTTTAACTACCGGAATATCTAGATTAATCTTATGTTTAATAACTGTCTCAATATTCATACTTATATATGCTGGTGGATTTTGCACTGTTCTTCCCAGATGCTGCTACTATAGAAATTTTTAGATGTATTACTTGACATTCATTTATAGAAGCATGAAGATGCCCAAAGCATGATGTCTACTCTGCCTTCCACCTACTTCAGTGGAACTGTGTATTTATTATATAGGAAATCTGTATCATTTAACATAAATGAAATACATCACACCATTTACATATGTCTAATGAACCAAAAGTCCCTGGGTTCAGTCCTCCATTAAGTTTATTTTCAATCTTGCCTGCAATGTAAACGTTATGAATGTCACAACTATTACAATTTAAATATTGTGACTGATTACACCTGACTGAAGTATAAAAACTCATGGTTTCTGTATTTCGAAGAAGTCTGCAGAGTACAGACTTCCCACTTTGTTCCTGAAAATGTACATTCACAGGACAGACATAGAACTGTTTCAAGAGGAAAGTCACTTTCTGAACCTTGTGACACATTCATGCTATATTTGGGAGTAGCAAAATATTCTAATTAAAAGGATAATTTTATGAAAAAAAAGTCACAAGGTAGAAATGAAAACTTTCACATTTTATAACATGCTTTCAATTTGGAATCCAAACAGTTATTGATTCCTGATTTTAAAAATAAATAACTGTAGTGATATTTTAAATCCATTTTAATCATAGCAGTACGTAATGATAGAGCAGCACTTCAAAATAACTCTTCTGTCATTGTTTTCTACTTTTGTTATTCAAATAAATTAAGAACAGATTAGGTTAATAAAAATTAATTAGAAATAGAACAGCTGTCATTCCTCATAATAGATACATCTTTATTAGTAGAAAAATGATAGGAAACTGAAGCTACAGAAATTCAGACTAAGAACATTGTGCAATTTTAATTTCTTAATTTAATTTTTTAATTAATGGTTAATTATTTTAATTTTTTAATTCTTTAATTTTTTTTAAGTAAGAGAAAGCAAAGTTTTTAAATAAACACTAAATATGCTTCTAAAATATAATATAGTCCAATAAAGGTGCAGTATGCCAAGGTGTTAGGGTGGAAGTTATTATGACTTTATCATCATTCTGATCATTTTACCTGACTTTCTGAGTATGTTCCATTATTGATGATATAAAATCTTTTTTTTTTTTTTTTTTTTTTTTCAAGAATCTTTGATAATATTACGTGGAAAGCAGTGCAAGTTTAAGTATTGTCAGCTTTACATGAATTGAATTATAAAAAACAAAAATATGCAAAACTACCCCAAAAAATATTTTCCCTGTTGAGCTCCTGGAATTCTAAAGTGCAAAGAGGAAATCTCTTTTGAAAATAAAAAGGATTTTGGCATCAGGTTAAACAAGGTCATAATGCAATCCATAGCGTGTTATTTGGCAGGACATTAAGTATAACTTGTGTGTATTTGTTGATAGAAAATTAGGGCCCATTAAAATAACATGGCAAGTAGTACCAAGGGTTTTTTTGGTTGGTTTTCAGACCAGCTGTCATTCATTGCATGCATACAGGTAGTGTCACAAAATGACAACAGATACATTCACAAAAACAGAAGAATTCAGATTACTACATATATTAACAAGGTACAGATACTGTGTTGCTTGAAATTATACAATGTTTTCTGGTTATCTAATTCTCCTTGCTTTTGCAAGGTGATCATAATTTTCATACACTAACGTTTATTCTAATTTAACAGTAAACTCAGGAAGCAGTCAGATTATCTACGGACTTCCTGTGATTCTTTCCACCATCTAATGAAGCTTGTATTCATTAATATTTGACCACAGAAGTCTCACCAGTGAGATTTTTTTTAAATGCCTGGATGAAATTTAATATGCCTTGGTACATTCTGGTTCAGGCTACTTGTCTGAAGCAACAAACTTAGCAGCCTGAATCAGACCTATAGATCTCTGCTCTTCCCCGACACACTTTCCTCTAATGTACGTTCATGTCTAATGTACTAAAAACAATCATAATTCTAAGATGTAAGACTTCTCTTAATTGCCACATAAGAATGATGCATTACCTGCCTCTTAACATAAACATACTATTCCACTGTCTCCAGGCAAGACATCATTCTACCAGATGATTCTAAATATTTTTTTCTTCACAATAGACTTTTAAAGAGTGTATAGTCCTTAATAAGAACTGACTATCTATCTATCTATCTTTACTAAATATCAGTGATTTAGCTCATTGTTTGGAGAGAAGCATTAGATATACTTTTTTTCCCCCCATCTTAAAACAATATCAAATCTTTTTGTTTCATTTAGGATACAAAATTAGAAATATGTAGCTCCAACCCTGATACGGGTTGTAAATCAACTTCCTGTGAATGTGAATATTTTATAGCAGGCATTTGCGAACTAAAAAGGCTGACATTTATACAGTAATACATGCATAATTTCCCCCTTATATGTCACATCCTTGAGATGAAAGTAATTTTGAAATACAAGGTCAGAAAAATATCTACCAATGTCACCAGAAAAATAAAGGAAAATGGCTAAGAACAATCACCAAAAGCAATTTAGCATTTTTCTAGTCTGTACAACATTTAATATCTAATGTTCATTTTCACACAGAATCAGGTATAGAGGTAACTATTCCTTTTGCAAGATAGAGACAAATTCAAGGGAAAGAAACTTTTTTGCTGATTTAACGACTTCCATTGTTCGTTCGCCAACAGAACAGTTGGAGCTGTTCTTGCAGGACTGCGATATCTTCTATATCTGATAAATGGCATGGCCAGGACAACCTCAGCCACAGCAGGAGAGACATTGAGCAAATTGTCAGCGTGATTTACATACAAGTTGTCAACAGCATCTGGGTTGCTGTGCAAAAGAATGATGGGCGACACATGCTTCTAAAAATGTTGCCATCTGCGCTGTGCCAATATACATCCCCTGTGAAACAGTAGGTTTCAGTGGCTACAAGACATGATCTCGCTCTGATTTTTCAACCTTAATCCTCCTCCCCATAACATAAAATCTTTTCTGAAATATTATGTAACCAATGTATAATTACTTGCTGAGTTATTATTGAGTAATGTTCACTTTTACTGTCACTATATAATACTCTGCAGAAGAGTATCCAAAGATATTCTTGGATGACCAGTAATAACTATGGCATTGTCAGCACTCTAAAACACATTTTCAAGTGCATATGTACTTTTGGCCAAATCCTGCCTTAAATCAATAAATACAGAGCAAGTAGCTAATTTGTATCCCTAGCAACTCCTTAACTCTGAAATACCTACATAAAATTTGAACTTTAGCAGGAAAAAAAAATCATAGAACTCAGAACAGCTTTACGTCTTTCCCAAAATTGACTGTAATTTACATTCAAGTACTGCTATATGTGGAAAAAAATCAATTTTCTCTCTACATATATGTTCATATTTACACACACAAGGAAAAGAAAATGAATCCAGCTCATAAAAACTGTATTGTATAAATCAGTTATAGAAAGAATGGTGAGAAATATCTTGGTGAAGAAGCCAACAACCACCAGCATCTTCTTGCAACACTGTGTATTATGCTTTTATTGTAGTCCTATTCATTGCAATCCTAGTCATTGCTTTAGGCTTCTCTAAGTTAATTAATATCATCTACTGCAGTATAACAGATACATAGCTCTCTGAATTGTAATTTTTATGTAGGTTGCAAAGTAAAGCATCTTGCAATAAAAATAATTTAATATTAAAGAAAGAAACATTTCAAAGTATTTCTGAAAACATTATCTGAAAATAGTAACTCTATAAAAATAGTTAGATTATGTTTTCTTTGGCAACAGAGATGATATAGAAAATTCCCATCTCCAGTTACTTGTTCCTTCCCAGTCATGTCTGGTTATAAACTGTTTATGAAGTCTTGTTATACTATTAAAGTGATCTGTTTTATATAAAAGCTATAAAACATAGCTATAAAAACATTCTTTTCAATTGATCTTTCAATTCACTTCATCACATTGTAGGGCCGCATTAGAAATTGGATCAAAGAGCTGCATTCACATAACAAGAATGAAATTCAGAGACAGGAATGTCCTATACTGGCTTTTGTATTACAATGGCAGGGAGAGACAATATATTGTACGGTATTTCAGCAAGAGGACTTTCAATGGGGCTAAAAGATGAAAAAATGAACAGGCATGACAAAAGGTAATTATAGATAATTGAAACTGAGTGCAAAATAGAGTTTATATTAATTAAGATGATTCAACGATTCTACAGATGCTCCTAAAATTGCACAAGATTTCTCCAACATGCCATCCTGCTTCAAAGAAGCTTTGCTTTCTTCTTATGATTTTGTAACCTGCAGTGGAAGAGCAAATGTAAGAACCATCTCCCTGCTTCCACAGAATATGAGAGCAAGATTCACTTCTTAATTTTTAATTTATCTTACTGAAATAATTTTGATCTCACAGGTTTCTGAAGTCAAAACGGAACTAAGAGAAACACTGCTGTGAAACAAAAATGATATTTACTAAATTGTTTTTAGAAGCTGATTGCAAAATAGACATTGTTTCAGCTGGGAGAATGCTAATGACAAATAGAACTATCAATTTATTAAGAGGTTGCTCATTTTGCTTCCCTCATACAATATTAGCTATTCAGCAACTGTTTTTAAAAACAGAGTGATAGAAAAAATGTTGCTTTGCACACATTGCAAGTAGTGTTCAAATAATAAATAATAATTGGAAACAAAAGAGTATGTGACAAATCTCAGAAAATAAATAGGTTCCAGAGTAATTTGTATGTTAGCTGATTGGCAAATAATAACATGCCCGGCAAGGTCAGACAAGAATATAACGTGCCTTGTAGAATGCACTGTAAAGGTGTTCAGGAAATGATCTTATTATTCACCAAGTCAAATCTTGCATTGTAAAATACACACAAACAATAATTAAAATGGTTTACTTGGAAGGAGTAAACAATTTGCATTTTTTCCCCACTGTCTTCTCACACAGTCTTCTTGATTCTGCTTCTACAATAATCTCAGCTATAAGTTGGATGCCATGGTTGCAGATGATGGAAAAATCCTGCAGGTAAGTGGATAACATTGTCACTTCCTTCTGAAGATTTTTCTACCTCCTCCCGTCAGCTGCTTTTCCTGTTACAATTTCTCTCACTCTCTTATTTATACAGTTACACTCCTATTCATCTTGAACACTCACGACATAAGGAATCAATGCAAATTACACTTTTTCTGACTATACTACTATTTAGGATCTGTCAAAATATTATGTACTAGGAATGTAGATGATTGTTGCACTCATTCAGTTGACAACATTTGGTGCATGTTGGTCTACAGATCCTAGAATAACAAAGTCTAACAAGGAGTCATATATGGAGGAAAATTGACAGTGAAAGGAGCTTCAAGAGGGGACAGAAAACATGGAGGGAAAAAAGAAAAAAATTATCTAGACAAATTGAAACAAGGCAGCAGCCTAGAACACAAAGAAAGGGACCTTAAAACACTGGGATAATTATAACAGACTTTCAGCAATGTACGTAGTATCGCTTTGACTCATCCAAACTGAGCATCCACTTACTGATACCAAGAAACTTTGCGAATAAAGATATAAGATTAATGAGATAAATATGCATGAGTATCCCTCAACAGCCATTTGATGGGTTACCAGCAAGGAACGTAACTGACTGATAAAGTGTTTCTTCTCTTGTGTCTGGTGGAAGTCTCAGATCCTTTCAAGTGAAGGTCCCGCTGTCCAGCAATGTGCATGCTCTGGTTTCGTGGGGATCTCTTCCCCGTCGCTGGTTCTCAATGCAGGCAGGCTTCCTCAGCCAGGGCTGCCAAACCTGACCGAAGAGCAAACAGCTCAGCTTCCATCCTTTCCGCCTTTTCCCCTTGGTCCATCTACTAGATGGAAAACCAGACTGTTATTATTATAGAAACTAGTAGGCTTGTCAACAGCCTTCTTTTGACAAACCAGTTTTCCTTAAATGGAGCCAGCTTAATGTTCAGGAAATTACAGTTCAGCAGTGGAGCCCTTAGAGCAGCAGCTCTCTACTGCCAGCTCCGAACCACTCCATTTTCGAATAACATTAAAGACAGCTGGGGGGGCAGAGAAGCAAAAGAGTCCCTGTACAAACTGGAACTAACAGCCTAGTAAGGATTCATACAAAAAATTAATAATGTTACTCAGAATTCATAAATCAAATTCTTTGTTCAATTGTTTCGTATCTGTATTGATATCAAACTGATATCAGGAAAGACATAGGAAGCTGCAAAGATATGTCAAATTCATGAAACTGCTGAGTTTGAATAAGCATTTCATTGCATCCTGCTATCCCTCCCTCTTTCAGAAATATATTGTTTGTTGATTTTCTTTTTTAAAATAAAACAGAGAATATAAATCTTTAGTGACTTTTTGGAATATGTGGGATGGAAATACTTCTAACATCTCATTTATTCAAATAAAATAAATCATCATGCACAAAATATTTTAATGCATTGTTAAATTGATCATTTACTTCCATTTTCTAGACAACAGAAATATTTTAATTGTTTTACTTCCATTTTCTAGACAACAAAAATATTTAAATTGATAGAATAGCAGGAAACATTATTAGGTCAAAAAGCATAAATTCCTAGATTTTGTTTTATGTGCTATTTTTAAACCTGTCTTGCCTTAATTATCAGTGACCTATCCAACAGAGCAAAGACTGAAATGACCAAGGTGGGCATGACAGCCCGCATATCTGCATATATATCTCATTATAAGTCTTTTGATCACTACAGTTAGCAGCACACAGATTTATTTATACTCAGTGAGAATAAATTAGCAGTGAACTTTTATTTACACTCATTCTGTGTGAAGTTTGGTGAACTTGAAGTTAAAGACAAGTACATGGTTCATTTACTTTTCAGTCGGGGGGGGGGGAAGTAAAACATCTTTCAGGAAAGATAACATTAATAGTGACAGTGTATAGAGTTTAGATAAACATGGTAGATAAATCAGAAAAATGTACAAAATGCCTAAACCTCCAGAAGATGCTGACCCTTCTCCAAAATCTCTCTGTCAAATGTCAGTCTCTTACACAACCAAAAGAATGTTTATCACAACCCTGAAGGGGATAAGAAATTTATAGTGTTAAAGATTGTTGTCTAAATACCAGCCACTTACTATTTTAAAGTATTTTAAGCTTTGTCTGTTTTCTTTTGCAAAATGGTCACTGGGATATAGTGTTGACTTGTTAAATCAGTTTGCATTAAGCACTTAAGATGGGAAGACACAACAGTAATGTTCAAAGTATATGCCAAAATAGAACATAAAATTAGTAATATTTAGTTGTAAAAAAGATTATTTAGCAGAAATGTTCCTCAAGCCTTGTAGCATCTTGCAATTATATCAGATTAAACAGTGAGTCCATATTTTAAAATCTCTATGTATACTGTGCTTAGGAGAAGACATCTTGCATCATTCCATACCTGTACAGCTTCTCCTCCTATAGTATTTACAAACTCTCATGTGCAAACACTGAAACACTCTCTATTTTAGCCTTAATTTGATTTTGAACTGATATGAACAGGATACAATGTTGCCGTGCAAATTTCTTTTTCCTAATTCATTGCTTTCAGGGCTGTGCCATTCCATTACAACCTCCTATAACTCTCTTTATTCCTGCTAAAGGAATGTAAATTGTATTCCTCTTTCAGGGCCTTTCATGCCCTAACCTTATCATATGAATTATATCTTATGTCAAAGCTTCGATTTCCATACTGAACTTGAACAACTGACATTTTTTTCTCACGTAGAGATATTTTTAAAATATTACTGTTGTACTTTTCCTGTTCTATCTTCTAAATGACAGCAAAATCAAATATTTTTTCCTTTGTACGCCTGTTTTAAAGCTTCCTTAAATCTGTCAGTAGTTCCTATTAATGAACTGAAATGAAAAAAACAAAAAGAAGAAAAAAAAACCCTTGAAAATAGTGATGCAACAACTGACAGTAATGCTGGATAATACTTTTGACTTATACTCCCCGGTCATTTTATTTACTTGCTTAGATTTCCATATCATTAGAGGGTTTTGTTTTGCTTTTTTTTCAAGAAATGTAATAACCAAATAAAACTATTTAGCAACATTTTGTTATCAGTAAAAAATTAAGTTGTGTAGTTTCATCAGCTAGCAATACATTATTTTGTCATACGTGCAAATCCATTTCTATAAGCAAAATCTTTTTAAGATGGCTTTAACATGGAGTGTTCTTTAATGATTTATTTTATGGAAAATCTAACATCTTGAACATATATTTTCTTTATGTTAAAAGGCATATTTTGACACCTCCTAAGAGCAATCCAAACAAGGAGAAAATGCCTTAATACTACTTAGAACTCCCTTTTGTTTACTGCATTCAAGAATAAAGGCAGGATATACTATTTCTCCTCAGGAGCTATAGGCTTCATACAAAACTGTCAGAGCACAAAAAACAGTACAAGCAGAACAGCAGCTAGAATACTGTAATCAGTGTTGTAACAAGTAAGTAATTTCAATTTAGTGTTACTTGATAAGAATTTCTAGTGAACAACGAACAGTCACGCAGAGTTGTGCTGTACAAAAGAAAAAAATAAATTTTTGTATGATATGAGATGCTCGGCTCATGAAGTGATCAATAATAGAAATTTATGGATTTACATAGCTGTTCAACAATGCTGTTGTTAAAGATTGTTGGCTATCTAGTGATTGGAGTCACTGACGCATTAGTATAAAGCTGTCTTAAATACACGTATCTATAAAAGCTTGAGCGAACGTGGAATTATTTCCCACAATGAGCCAGCTTTAAAATGTATTCTGAAATGGCTGCTCTCTCCAAACAAACACAGGTCTGCACAAGCAGTAGGTCAATGAAAGCTTTCTAAAACAATATGACAAAATGAGAGAATCTAGAATAATATGTTCCACAGACATTTTCATCTATTACCAATATCTTTCAAGTTTTAAGAGTAAACAAACCTATAGTGCAATTAAAACAATTATAAAACTTGGCATTCATGAAATTAAATCCACAATACCAGCGTAAATACAAAATCTAAAGACACTATTTTCTTCATTATTTTCAAAATAAAAACAAAAGTCACTTAACACAGATTCACATATTAATAAAATTCAGTCCTTGTATCAAGTTTGTCATTGTTTGTATTACTCACTGTTCATTGTACATTCATATTACTCAGATTTCTAAGTAGGAGAGCAACAGCAGCTTCCATACAGACATCACGTGGCCCAGAATGCCAAGATTCACTTCTGCTTAAAAATAAACCTCAAATGTACACAATACTATTTATAAAACCACAACAATTACATGAACATCAAATTTCTATTCTCTCTCAACTCACATCCAATCTAGATCTTGAAATATTTTATGCCATATTGTGGATCAAAAAATATATTCTCATCTTGTATCTACCCTCCATACAATTTAAAAAAGAAGCTTTTGAACTCAGAATTCAGCAAATATTATTGCCTTTATTTTATTCCAGGACCAAAGCAATCCTGAATCCTATTTAATTCAATAAGAATTTTTTCAGAGATGACCAAAGAATTACCTTTAGGATTCAGCATTACATTTACTGGGCATATTATTTATAGTGCACTATGTTTTTTTAATTATTATTATTAGTGTTGCACATATTTAAGAAGGTCAATAACAAGACAAAACTGTAAGAATTCCAACCACAAATATCTCCAAAAGAATAAAAATAGTCCTTGGTATTCTTGCAAGAATAACTGAAAATCTTGTATTTTATTCTGACAGACCTGTATCTGTGAGTTATCAAAAATATATCTTCCACCATTGGAATAACAACTGAACTCTCTTAGCAGGATTAGTAAGAACAATAAGGATGAGTATATTTGATTCACATTATTCTATTATAAATTAAAAATGATGTAGGTATTGTATGACACACCTACATTTCACTATTGTTCATATGGGTCAAGAGCAGCCTAAATCCTTGACAGTGCTGCGCACCTCAGACCATATGTTTAGGGAAAAGAACAAGAAATTCTTGTGTTGGGAGTTAATCTCTTGGAAATGACAAAAAAGACAGGACTGAATATGTTACTTGATCATGAGATTACCTACCAATGTGGCACAGCTGTGCAATCCCATTTCTCTTACAGAGGAGAAGGAACAACAATCATGCTGTGCCTAAACCATCGTGTCTATTTTACCTGTAATCAAAAAAAATACTCCTTCAGACTGGAACAGATGGAAAGAAAGGCCACTGGCAAGACTGGGGAAAATGGACAGTTTCAAGAAATGAGAAGAGCAGGTTTAGACCTAACCCAAAGAAGTCTAAGAAAGAGTCTGGTTTCCTTCCTTAAAGACATCAGGATGTCTGTCAGTAAGCAGAGAACTCTATTAAAGCTTAAGGACAGATGCAAGAACAAACATGGATATATTTAAGCTGGAGTTAGGTTGATTGGTGGAACCATCCAGGGTGTAGTTTTCTGTCAGCAGGAACAGCAGGGGAAAAAGAAAAAAAACATTTTTAACACAAAGTTTGGTAACACTATTCTATGTTTGTCTCCATCCTTGAACTACTGAAATTGATTAATTTCCTTATTTTTTTAGGTCCAGTGAAAAATCCCTACTTTTTTTTATGACTGTTTCCTTGGACTTGTGAAGGAGGACTATACAGCTATAGCCTTTGGATAGCTGCAGGATCCTTAGAATAGCTTAACTCAGTATCCTCTCACTCAGTTCTCTCTCTCCTCTCATATAGCATTATTTTTATTTGGTTCGTATTTTGTTTTTATTGTTTGCGTTCATCAATATTTACATCGCTATCACTGCATGACCACAGGAATATTCTCCTCTGAGGAAAAGAACTTTCTTGTTGCAGTGCATCTGAAAGAATTAGATCATACTTCTGACCTGACCCTTTCTGCTTTGGTAAGCTGAAAAACATGAAGCTGAGCAGGAAAGCCAAATGAAACCCATGACTGTGAGCAAAATAACTAAACATTTATTTAATTAATATCACTTTTCTTTAGAAATGTTATTCCTCTTAATCCTGCTTTAGAAGCAAGAAAAAAAATGGTCTTGCAAGTGGCTTTGAAATGATTTTAAAAAGAAGGAAATATCTCAAAGAAAATGAAACTTCTTTATCTTCCTTCCTCCACATAACAGCTTTTGGGGCAATAGAGAAAGGTATCAGTCTCAGACTTAATAACAGATCAGAGAAAAGCAACGCTCCTCTCTATTGCACGAGATCCACAAACAGAGCTGTTCAAAGCACAAGTCAGTGTTATCAGCAAAATGACCCTATCAGATCAATTTATTCTCCAACTGGCTAGCAAAATGAAGCATTCCTGGTAAAAGATCTGTGTGGTAGTAAAGAGGAGGAAAGAACCTGAAGCATTATTTGTCTTGGAAGCTGTCTGTATTGTGCACATTCACCTATTTTTAGATTGTAGAGATGATACAATGAGGAAAATGTTGAATAGGACACTATCTACATTGAAGTTAATAAGAATTTGCCAATAATAAGTATACCATCCACTTCACAAAGCCATTTTTTTTTTCAAAGTTCACTTTCTTATTAATGGATATACTTGTACAATTGAGGGTAGAAAATACGAAATGTTCACCTGTAAAGAATTAATCAGCCAGTCACTCCCTAACTGCTGGTAAAGTATATTCTCATGTTTGCTATTAAAATATAGTTCTACACTTCAACGTTTACTTTATGAGCCAACAATGTGTTGGATTGTAAAGGACAGATAATGATCTTACAAAAAATTTAGAAAGTTACTACATTTCTGGAAGTTTGCAGATGGTCAGTCATTTCCATGTAGGTCCATCTGCGATCATTAATCAACTGACACTTATTATCAAACCATTCTACAACAACAAATTAGCAAAACTTTACAGTGAATTTGTTATAGTTAAATAATAGGTAAGATGGAAATGATTTCCAAGACGTCGCCCGTTCCTTGTAGGTTCTGGAGACTAGTTTTCTGTATATAGAATATTTTTGAGTAAGAGCAAGGGATTCTACCTCAAAATCATCAGTTCTATTCTAGAAGAAGCATTCATTGTAAAATTATTGGTGAAACTGCTATATCTAGTTAAATACACATTTAATAAAATACTTTTTCAATAATTTCTGTTCATGTATCCAGTAATATGCTGAAAAACATGAATTTCAAAGATGAACAATACATTGACAATATCTTTTCATTTCTTAACACTATCTTTAAGTAATTTTTACAAGGTTACACAGGAAGCTGTACAGCAGTAAAGTTTAGAATTTTCCCAGGTTCCAAATATGAACATTAATTGCAAGATGAAAATACACACACCACTTCTTTTATTTCCTGATTATTAGAAATATTTTCTTAATATATAAACCAACTTTCCCTGTTGCAGTTTAAAACCATTCTCTTTTCACCATGCTGTGTAGTACAAAAGACTATTCTTACCTTTCCTCCAGCCACCTTCATGTATTTAAAATCTCACTATTCTTCTCACTGAAGCCTTCTCATCACCAGGTTAAATACCTCAAATTATTTCACGGTGTTTTCAGTTTTTATATCCTGAAAAAACAGAAGGTCAGAAATTATTTCCTAACTCATATTCTTGTTGAGATCCAGAGTCCACAAATGCACATTCTCCCCAAAGAAGGTAAAGTTACTGACTCCCTGGAATAGGATTTAATAACAAATTCTAATAACATATCATACAGTAATCCTTTATTGACTAAAATTATCTCATAGGTCAGCTTTTTTTCATCCAATAAGATATTACAAGTTCATAAAGCATATGATAAAAAAGACAAAGTTTACTTTCAAAATTATAACCTTTACAAATTTCAGAATTTTTTTCCAGAAATTATTTTGCTGCAATAGTTTTAAACTTATCCTGATAGAATTAAGTGTTGCACAAGACTAAATTTTTTAAAATAGGAAGCAATAGTACTTTTAAATATGACTAAAATAGCATCACTGCTACTTTGCAATGATCCTAGAATTACAGTTCTAATGGTTTTGATATTTCCCACAAATTCACATTAGCAGAAATCTGAAATATTATGAACTGGCTTATTATCTTTCTATTCTATTCATACTTAATGAATTCATTTTGTGCATGTAGGTAATTATATAAGAATCACTTACAATCATGAGAAATTAGCCATGATTATAGTCATGAAAACATAAATGTTATACATTATGTGGTGCAGCATGCCTAGAACTGCTGTATTATAAAGTAATTCAGACCTGGATATTGATAAATTAATGATCACAATAGTATTTATTCAGCACATACAGTGTAAATGGTAACTTTTTTATTGCTCCAAGTTATTTTTATAAGCCTGACTGAATCTCAAAGACTTCAAAAGTACTTCATTATTTCAGATGAATATAAATTAATAACTCATGGTGTTCCTGAAAATGAAGTTCAAGTGTTGCTGATATGCACCCTATTGCATCCTATATTGCATCCTATGTACGTTCTACATATCTACTTATGAAAGCATGAATGTCAAAAGAGATTTGTGGTATTTTTGGTTTTTATTAACAAAATTAGTAAAAATTTTTAACAGATTATTTCCACATTTTCAAGACTTATCACTTGTTTTCATTAGAAGTTTTCTCTTCTTTAAAGGTTATGAATTACCTTGTCACAGGTTGTGGATTACTTAGTTATTTAAACCACAAGTCCTGTCGGTTTTCTCTCACATCTCATATCTGACTTTGTGACAAATGATTTAGAAAGTTCAAATTTTTTATTGGTAATAGAAGTAATATGGTCATTTCAATTTTACTTTGCTACATGGTATTCATCCCCTCAGAAAATGTAATTTGCTTTCCAACTGTTTGCTTTTCTAGGGTTTGCTTTTTTTTGTGGTTGATAATGTCATTAACGAAATTGTAAGAATACATTCGTAGTTACTCTCTCAAAGCACTGAATATTGTCCGCTTCATTTAATTAAAAAAGAATTTTTGGACTTGCTTTTGAGCAAGGTCATTTTAAAACAATTTCCAGCCTTTAGCTACTGTCTGTAAAACAGGAAATTCTTGTCTGTGGTCTGTGACCTTAGCAAGACACATGTTCACATGACCTAGTAGTGTTACAAGCTTTATTTTGAGAGAATATATTGAACCCTAAAAACCAAAAAAGTATCAGGAGTAATTAAATCAAATGAAAAAGGACACTTCTCATTTGAACCAATCATAAAACTAGTTATGAAAAATTCTAAAAAATTCAGTATTAGTTTGGGAAATATTATTTGGGGTTTTAGCAAAGTAGTGATTCAACAGATGATTAATATGCTTCAAAGGGCTGTCTTCAGCATTGCTACTACAGAAATGGAAGAGGAGGACAGAGTCTTCTGCCTTCTTTTCCTCCCACTGCCAACAAAAGAACAGAACAACAAGTTTAAACGTTGTATCAAGCAATCATTCATTATTGCCTCAAATATCCCACAGCAAAGATATTTATTTTATGAAAGTGCTTCATTGCAGTCTTGAACTTGCCTATTTCTGCCTTACAGTACAATAGGATATATTATAGTGTTAGCCATAAGGGTTTTCTTTTTTTCTCCCAAATGATAATGCAGGTAATAAAATATTACAGAAAAATCTGAGAGCTGTGTAATATAGCTGAGTTATAGCTGGAGGAGAAACATTTAATCTCTGAGGCCTCTTTTAAAATACACCATAAGTGACATTTTAGAGGAGCATTTTCAAGAGTGCTTGTGGGATATATGGGCATTTAGATTTCAGTTGCTAAGGTCTAGATCTCTGAAAATCTTTAAAGTGAAGCTGGATATTTTTCACCACCTTCAATTTAAAAATAAAACACACAAAACAGACTAAGAATGAAAAAACTGGAGTGCATTTTTAATGAGTAAGCATACTTGAGAAGGGGGATTGTATGTACCTAATTGCCATTAAGAAAACATCTTTAGAGTTTGAGGTAGCAAAGCATGCAGTCTAAAAGTTATTCATTGGAAGCTCTCTCTTACCCTAAGTGAGACTTTCAGTTTTATTTTGCTTTCAGTAATAAAATACTGATGTAGCCATTTTAAACTCTAAACCTATGCATTTTTAAAACCAATATTCACTTATAAGCTTTCAAATAACGGTCTGAGTTTTTGTTTACACTTGATCAAGAAGAGTTAAAACATCAATGTTTATCCTGTACATCATGCTGTTTAAGAGGTTCCCTCCTATGTGCATATACACATGTGTACATACACAAAGAAAATTCCTTTTCTACACAGATAAAAGCAGCATACTGCACATACTGTATTAGTATATACTGGACTGAAAACAAAACATTGATTTTTTTTTCATCTATGAATTTACGTAGAAGTAGCAACATAATGGTCACTTACCAATATATATTATCCAATTTGGATATGACATCTGCAGGAACTCATTAGATTGTGTAATTTACATCAACAGCCTCTCATTCATCAATATACATTTCAATATCTTAGCCCATTAGAATGGAAATTGATATTTGTTTGATCATTCAGGATCAATCCCAATGAAATTGGCATTCTTTTTAAACACGAGCTTCAAAGTATATCATATTCCATTATGATTATTACTAGCAAGAAGATAAAAAAATACTCACTGGCAATTTTCAGACTTTTTATCACTTAGACAACATTTATGAATTTTAAGTAAAGTAATCAAATACAATAGCAACAAAACTTACAAGCAGAAAAAAATCTGCGACATTGATCAAAATTCTAACAAACAGATGCTGTTCAAGCTGTTATTCTTCTTCAGGGAATACTCCTAGTAAGAACCATATGAGGACTTTATTACTGAATTCAACAGGTAACTATTTCAGACAAATAATCTCTTTGCATACTTAATTGAAATGTTCCCTTATAAAGTTACGTTCTCACAATCTTTGACATTTAACTGAAAAAGCATCAAAGGCTGTCCTGAGACATCATATTAAACTGAGAAAGAAAGGTGGATTTTAGCCTTTAGACTTAAGAAATATTTTAAGATTCAAAAAGAGCAGTTTGTTTATGTTTCAAACTTATTTACAACCTTACAGCAGGTCTGTATTTGTTCAAGGGGGAGAGGGGGAGTGTTACCCACCTTATCTCTTTTCCAAGTGGAGAATGAGAACACAATACTGATGAGAGCCCACTCTAGGGTATATGATCCTTAACAGAGTTCGACAGAATAGAATTTTGCTCATTATATTGTGTGAGATATTCCTTTATAACTCTAAAAGTTCACACATTTCCTTCTGCAGCTTCTCAAGTGTAAGTACACTGTCTCGCCTACAGCTCAAACTGATGGACTCCTGTTGTGACCCAACATCACTAATACTGTTTTCTTCCCTCCAGATTTTTCTTCTAAGCACCTCTATTTTCAGTATATGTTATCAGTTTCCCTTTCTGCTTTGAGCTACTTTGCAATTCCCACTTCCTTTAAATTTAATTTTTCTTTCTCTAAACTAATTTTACTCTCTTCCTCCTCTTTTTAAAACCTGGCATTTTTCCTTCATGATCTAGTATTATTTTGTTCTTTTCTCTCAATTCAAAACCTCTCATTCTTTCTTTTCCCCTCAAAAAAAAAAAAAAAAAAAAAAAAAAAAACACACCTTTTCATCTCCTCCCTACGACGCTCTCCGATAACCCAAACACCTCTCCTTCTTACATATGTACCCTGCTTATTTTTATTTATTTATTTTTTTAAAATGAAAGAAAGAGGACATTTTTCTCTTGCTCTACAGAACTTGACACCTGAAAAGGAAAGAAACAAATAAGAAATGTGCTGAGCTGGCTGGAGGCTGAAGTCTGCCAGAAGAGAGAAAAAAACAAAACAAAACAAAAAAAAAAAACAGTTAAGTTAATGAAGAACTTGGTATCTTTCTTTGCTCCTTTGTCCCCTTCTCTTCACAGCCAGTAAAATTTGCCCCCTCAGAGGAGGGGCAATGTCTCATCTTTTTCCCCTGTAAATTTGTCTATAGTATAATGCAGGATGGTTCTCAACAACTCAATAAAGCCTCTCCTTATTTACCTTTTAAGAGGTAGAATACAATTCAAAATGACATGAAGAAAACAGAGACTGCTAATCGCCAATTAGTAAATAGTCCATCAATAATTCCTTCTCTAAAGAATCCAACAGATAAATAAAAATGCCATTTTTTTTATACTTTGTTGTAAAGGAGACAAGACCAAAAAATTATCATTTTCTCCTTCAGACGCTCTGAAACTGAGCCAGAAGCTGCTATACACAAATTTTCAGGATCTGAAGATGTTAATTCAGAGATTTAGGCATCCAACCCTTTGTACTTTATTGTATTTTCTATTCTACAGCATTAAATTTGCCTTGCCTATTTTCTCTTTTCAGGAGATTGATGGATTTATATAAAAATCTCATTTGAATTACAAAGACTGGATTATAAATGATAGAGGATTTTTCACCTGACAGCTACAGTTAAGTCAAATGTAACAAGTCTTTAATTTTATTTTTTAGCTTTATATATACTAGGCTTTTAAATGTAATCAACAAAAGAAACTACATGATGATTATATCTACCAGGACTATGTGTACATCCAGTTTAGGTCTGTACACCTAGAAGTTCTTCAGTAGCCCTTGTCCAAAAAGGGTGCAAGTGCCTGAATAGGACTAAGTATCCTGCCTTATCAAGTACTACTCGTTGAAAACTTATTTTATTTTGTCTTAAATTTATTACCATTGCATTATTGCTTATCAGCATTCAGGGCCTTGTTTCACAGTGTGTTGAGGAACAGAAAAATCTAACCAGGGATGAAGCAGTAAGATGACAAAAAATGTTTTTCAACTGTTCTGAATATAGATCTTTTTTCCCTCCTTCCTGTAATTACCATATTTCAATAACATTTTAATAGTAGTTGAAAATAAATCCATGAGCAACAAAAATTATTAGTACTTCATAGCATCATACATCTGCATTGTACTTACAAAGTATTAAATTCTCAAGACTTCAAAATCAGCTATTCAAATTTTATGATCTTATTAATAGGGGCAGCTCAGCAGGCATTCAGCAGGTAGTCACGTGAAATAGGCAGGTGGGATTTGGTGCCACGTTTAGACACGTAGTTGCAAGTTCTGCTGTTCAACGTGCAGGTGCATCAGCTGAGGCGGACAGACCAATGTATCTTCAAAGTTCTAACCCATTAAAATTTTACGTTTTAATTTATGCTTCCAGGTTTTTAAAAGATTTCTTATAATTTCATAAAATCAGGAGCGAATCCTAAAAAACAAAAGTTGGGCAGAGGCACGGATACTGCCTTACATGCCTCTGCCTAACAAACTTGACCTTCCACTGCAGCACCTCTCCCTCTTGGCACATTAAATCAGGTCCACAGTCCTCACCTGAGAAAAATAGGAAATTCTTCCAGATAAATAAGATCCTAATTCATTGATTTCTTTTTAAAAAAAGGAAAAAAATGAATAAAAAATCAAATCCATTTTCAGAAAAGCTAAATTTTTCTTCACAGTAACCTTAAAAAAAGCTCTCTAAAAAGTATAAAATTAGTGGCTGCTATTGCTGCAGCTGCTATCACACCTAAAGAGCCCTGGAAGCCGTTCCTACACATCCAACGTTTATAGGAAGGGTAATTTGGCTCACGCCTAAGAAATGAAGAACTGTAATGAACCTCCTTGATCGTAACAGTGCCTCGGTTCCTCTGGGCTCGCGTTGCTCTGCACCTGCAAACCCGTGGGCTAAGCCCCCTTCCTTCCCGCCCTGCAGGCTGGTGGCGCCAAGGCAGCGTTTCTGCTCGTGGGGTGGAACGCTCTCGGCTCCAGACAACAGAGGGGAAGAGACCTATCGATCTGTACGGGCTCCACAACTACCAGCTTTCATTGGCCATGCCTCTGAACAGGTTTCTATGGGAAATGAAGAACCATGATAGACTGAAAAAACAGGGAAATCGGCATCTGTCGGAAGATGAGGAAACAAGGTAACTGCTATGACCATGAAGAGATCTAGCCTGGTGACAGAAGCTCACAGAAGACGCAAGGAGAGGAGAAAGCACATCTTATTCAAAGGATCATTGCCAAGAAGCCGTAAAATATGCTAGGACGTGAAAAGAAATTACTGAAATTACAGAAACTGTGGAAAGCAGGGGATGAACAGATAAGCTATTTACTTAAAGAAGAGATTATTTATGAGTTAGGATGCATGGTGCGCGAACCATTCAGGCTGCGAATACAATAAATGTGAGGGTAAGAGGATAAGTGGTATTGAAATGAGAAATACAGGACCAGTTCAGGGCTGCACAATGAACTTGTACAGGTAAGGTGTACCAAACGCAGTATGAAGCATGAAGTGCTTAAAATACGCATATCGCTAGGAAGGGCAAGATTATGTCATTGGCTATTACATTTATTACTCTGATTAAGACTATCATGTTTGCAGTTGTATACTGGACAGTGGAAGAAAAAGCTATGAATCCTTGCTCAGGTTGAAATATGCTTCTTCTGTATATCCAAGAAGCAATAAAAACTCCTCACAATATTTCAAAGCAGGGAAAATGGATTCATAGACCTTTCTTTCTTGTGAATACAGATTAAAATCTTTCTGTATCATTAAAAAAAAACAATAACTTTTTAATTTCTGTGATCTGGAGAAACAATTAATTCCTTCTAAATCTCACTATATCAGCACATTTGCACATATGACCACACTTTTTTGTAATTCCAAAAGGACTTCCTGGAGTCAGAGGACATCTCTCTCTGCTGTTCTGAGCCTGAGCTTTTGCCAGCAGACAGAAATTAGCAAAACATATTCTCTGCAATGAAACATTTTATTATGCCTGATCTAAACTGGGCTTTGGTACCAAAACAAGAGTTTGTCTCTTAGTTAGTGATATTTGTTAATGGTAAGTGAAACCATCAAAACAAGCTGCTGCAAGATTCTAAGAGAAAGAAATAGCACTTACAGGGAGAAAATTCCAAATGGTTATTATGTAAATCAAATTAAGTATGTTAAGTACTTTCTTTAAAAGAAGCTGAAAATTTCCTTTGCACTGTATAAATATTTAGCATTGTAAACTGACCTGTAGCAATTCCATGAAGTATGTCATCATTTCTTCCTGAATATGTCTACTCTAACTTTCACAAGACTGCTCTCATTTAGATGCGCAGATGCCTTCTCTTTTAAAATTAGCAGATCCCTGCAGATATAAATCATACAGCATAGGGTAGTATCTTTTATAATTTAAAAGGAAAATACGCTACCACCAGACTTTTAAATCGGAGGAGCTTTTTCCATTTCTTCTCCTCTTCTCTGCAAGTTATTAAGTAGATTAAAAAAAATCCCATAATTCATTTACTACATTAAACTTATAAGTATCTAATACTGGTGCTATTCTACTCAAGTGATATAACTATTTGTTTTTTTTTTTCCTCCCTTTCAACTCTGCACCTGTTTGTTCCATGTTTTTACACGCTTTATATATAAAATCCATTCTTGCTTTAACTGCAATGCACAGGCAACATTTCTAAAACACCAGAAGTATGTATTTGTGTAGGTAGGGAAGGGGCAGAAATCTATCTGAGGTGGTGGTGAAGAGTTCTGATACATCTTTTATGTAGCCTATGACTGAACAGTAGCCATTAGAAGACAAAGTTATTTTGTCAGTTGATGATGCTGGATTTTATCCATTGCTCTAAGGTTAATTATATTGTATTTGGAGAAATATATTAAAAAATTCTAAAGGACACGTTGCCAGCTGAGAACTCAAAATCTATTTCTTCTGCTGAAATGTCAACAACCTTTCAGGCCTTGTATTGTTTTAACAGAAACAAAGGTGACACTGTTTTTAAAGGAACAGTTGCTTATCATTTGAACCATTCAACTTTATTATTAGGCATTTTAACAAAGAAAAAAAAGTACAAAAATTGAGATAATCATGTTTTTGCATTCTAATCCACTCAAAAGTACTATGCTTTAACTGAAGAGGAAATCAGAGAAGCAATGAAGGTTTCCAGAACTTTATAATCTAAAATGTCTTTTAAAATAAGTGTTTCTAAGTTTGAAACAAGTGACACCTCTAGCATCAGAAAGAAAACATAATGAAAAACAATCTAGCAGAGAGTAGCTATTGAAAAAGGAAGTAATTGAAACTGTGTTAGAGAAATAAAAATGGGATGTTAATATTGAAACTTAGGTCTATCTATTTCCTCGCATTGAAATATTGGTTAGTTTAGCAAAAGTACTTCTGTAATAGCAAAAATATATATATTGAAGAGAACTGCATGGCTCACAGATTTAGTAATGGGATTTGGAGCCTTTCACCTTGAGGCCATAGGTTCAAATTCAGCCCAATTTATAAATGGTCAAAAGTTAATAGCAAGTAAAGGCCTTTTGTGACTTGTGTGTGAAATGATATAACAACATCAGATCACTTTCTACTGGATGAGTATTTATATGACAAAAACACTACTCAGAGACTGTAGACTTCTCACTATCCTTAACAAAGAAAGATCAAGCACTAAGCCAGTCTTAAAGGAAATACGTTATTCTTATGTACTCCATAGTTTGAATATGCTGTGTTTCTATTTGCTTTCAAGAGATCAGCTTTTGAAAAAAATATTGCAGAGATATCGAAGTTTTAGAGTCATTTTTGAATTAATATTTGGCCCAAATTTTTCACCACTCAGTTGTGAGTTTCTTTAGTGACACTGTATTCAATACATCAGTCATTACCAGATGTGAGATCATAGTTGTTACTGAGATGAAGTAAATGAGAATTAAAACATAGAAGTACTCCAGAGGAGTGCAAGGTGCTAAAAAACAAAACAAAAAGAACCCACTAAAACTATTTCCAACTTTCTACACGAAGGATGTAGATCAAAACCACCCACCAAAACAGAACTTGGCCAACATACACAGATTAGGACTTCAACATTCCCATTTTTGAAAAGGAAAACTAGATATTTAATATATAAATGAGGGAATGAAATCCACATATTATGTCTCATTAAAAATTAACTGGAAAATAATAAGAACCTAGTTATGAATTGATTCATAACTGGAATTGCTTTGTCTTTAAAATGACAGTGCACACTGTGAACAACATCACCTTTACCTTAGGCATTTCAAATAGATACCTAAAGTTATCAAGAAAAAAGTACATAGGCCTTGCATACAATTTTGAGAACAGATTTCAAGAAAAAAGCAGTCTACTATTATGTCAGCAGCACTGTTCTCAGTAATAACTATATTTTTATTATTCAAATATGGTAATAAATATACTACTTTTTGAAAGGTCTTTTAACAATTAACAGTAAATTTACTAAAAATTTAGCATACATGCTCACCACAGAACTACAGAGGCTTGCATCTTTCTTGAAGTTCTGGTTAATTTAAGACTTTACTTCTGAAGTTCCTATAAGCTCAGAAGGAAAAATACACCTTAAATTATCAATCTAGTTTTCTCTCAATGTGTCACTTGTGAATCTTTTTTCTTTAATAATTTGTCTAAAGTATCTTGCAGGCTGTGATATTCCTCTTTGATGTTACATCAAATGAAAAAGATTAAAGTCTAGCTTGAATTTATCACTGATGACATTTCTGTGACTTTGGTCCATCAATCCTTTGTGATGGGAAGATGTCAGAACAAAGTCATCACAAATTATATAATGTCACTCTACCTAAGCCAGAATGCCAAATGAGCTGATGAAGCTTGCTGCTGTGGAGTCTATATCCTTCCATAGGAAGATACATTTATAGCTACACGCCTTTGATTTATAATTCTCCTGAGACGATAAAATTCACAAGAACCAAATCGTTTTGGACTAATTGTTATCTATCCTGAATGATGCACTGAAAAACCTCATTTTCTAAAGTATTATTTCCCCCTTTGGTCAGGATTCATTAAGCAACTTACAGGACCCGAAAATAAAAATACAGTTGAAACAGCTTAATGTGAGAGTCAATGCAAGATGGAGCTTGTAGAATATTCTTTGGCCATAATCTTTCAGATACGTGTCTCCTTTACGATCAACCTAGGGTCTCACAAATAGAGGTTTCAAATTAATCATTCATATTAAATATAAACTGAGGTGACGAATCACAGTAGAATCGGTCTTAAAACTCAGTTGTTCAGCTCATGTTCTAAGTTTTAACTGTTTTTTTTTCAAATGAATTGGTCAAAACTCTAGAAAATTTGTTTGAAGTTGTTCTGTTTTCTTTCACGCTAAAAGTCCTAGAAACTCTAGGACTTTATACACTCACTAGTATTATCTGAAATGCACAATACAGAAGCTTCAGTTCACATACTACCGTTGAAAATTGCACAAATAGTCTCTCTCTCTCTGGACTTGTTGAGACATCATATACTATCTTTTTTTTTTTTTTGATTTTTTTTTGTTTTTATTCCTTTCTAGCTGAATATCTTTATATCTTTTCTGAAGTAAGCTGCTTCTAAAAAAATCTTTACTTGCAACCTGCAGATACCTAATAGAAATACACCACAGATTAGCATAAATAAATAGAGCAGAGATGCAAGCATCTAGAGTTTAACATTTTTGGCAGTTGTTACAGTGATTTTTTACTCATATTCCACCACCACAGCAAATTAATTATAAACCATTTTGCTTGATAGTCTATAATGACTGTCTTTCCATTTTAATTTGCAAGGTATGTTCATTATTTAAAGTAAGTTTTGCATCAACAGTAAACTAAAAAAAAAAAGTGAATGTTTATTTTTTAGTTTGTTTGAATATTCATCAAAATGATATATAACTACTTTAAAACTAATATGTATTATAAATGGCTACTATTATCTATCATGTCATTTCTCATCTCATTTCCCCTACCCTTAACAAAATGCTTTTTTTTTTATTATTATTTAAAGAAAATCCAATTATAAGAATATCCCTCAAAGACACAATTTAGGGACTAAATCACACAAAACTATTATCACTCTAGAGTCTGGTAACTTTTATTAGCAATCAAAAACATCAAGAAGCTTCTATTTGTGTGCACATTTATGTATAAAATACGCTTGTCAGTTTACATGATTATATTAAAATATAAGAATCAAAGTTGGAAGAAGTTTTATTCTGAGGTTTGATCATCACATCACACTGGATGGATGATGTACTGACATCTTGACTAAAGACTATTCATTAACTGTCTTTTAAAGAGTTACTGGTTGAACTATAATCTTAGAAGATTTCCCTTACCATGTATGGAAGTAGGTATATAAGGACCTTCTCTTCTCATTTCTATGCACCTATCTTAATGAAAATTCTCAGCTTAAATAGAAGACTTTATACCCATCTTGACCTGATTTGCATTAAAGACGATTTTAAGATGATTGGCCAATTTTAAAACATACTGCAATCCTGATGGAGGGACAATCCTTAAAACAGGGGTACCAGGATACATTCATACTGCTCATTTTGCAATACACAGTACCAGGATAAAAAATGACAGATAATGTATGAACATCACTTATGCAGGGTAAACTGTTCTGAGAGCAAGTAACGGTGTCTGAGGAATAAGCACTAGTTCACCTCAAAAACCTGTTTTGCACACAAAAAGACAGTGGGCAGTACATAGCAAGGGCCCTGCAGTAACTTGTGATACAGATTCTTTCTTTTTTTTTCCCTCATATATGATTAATATCACAGATAAAGGTAAGGGGCAAGTAAGGTAAAGACATTAGTAAAATAATGTAGATAAACAGCAACCCAAACCCAAATTTTGCCCCAAACTCAATATGAAACAAAAAATAAGCAACCTATAACTCTTTGAAAGATTGGTAAGGATAGGATTTGACTTTTCTTCTTCCCATATTATATTTTGTTGTTTCATGTCTTTTCGTGGTTCTTCATGAAGATAGTTTGTCTTGTATGTTACCATAATGACTGCACAGTTGGGACTCTTAAATCTCAGCACAGAGGCAGAATGATAGTCAATGTTGGCATTTTTTACATCATTGTCACAAACGTTGTATTAAACAAGATTTTGACACTGGGGAAAAATAAAGCAAACTCACAATCTGCTTCATCCAATATGCTGGCATTTTGACCTTCAGCTTTTGGAGGATATTCCACCAGAACATAAAGCAAGCCAAGGATAGTAAAACTACCTCTTCCTAATGGTATCAACACCACAATTCAAAGAAAAAACACTTTGGGAGATCAAAAGCTTCCTGAGCTTCCTCCACTGCAGAGGTGGAAGAAGGAAGCATCTTTCAAGATCCGCTAGAAGGTGCATCTGTGGGAATCTGTGTGTGTGCTGGAAAAGGAGATTTTTGTTTGCTTTCAAAGTGTAAGAGGACTTTGGCAGTGTGTATCAGAAATTCAAGAACAAGTGTCTGATGTTTGCACTTTGTATGGGCATTCAGTTAACATTTTAATCGTCATTTACAATGGTTAACAGGGAGGCGGTTTTAAATCCAAATGACTCACAAAGTGAACAAACAAATCTCTAAATGTACTCTTAAAAACATCAGTAGGAAGATACCTGTAGATAGATGGCTATTAGCACAGGAGTGAAATAATAGCTTTCTTCACACAGCATTGTGCATTAACGCTACCATCTAACTTTCTACTCAGCTAAAAAAAAAAAAAAAAAGAGGAAAAAAAGGAAAAAGTAGCTTTTTTTAAAGGAATATAAGAAGGCTTATCAGCACTAGTGCCTCAGTGAGCTACAGAGATTGATTACTTTTATGCTGTCTCTCAAAATGCTAGAGTGTTAGCAAAAGGAGTTTTCTGGTAGTAGCAGAAGTAACTTCTGCAGAGATGCAATGTGACAGAATGCTAAAACCCCACAAAACACCATTGGAAGAAGGCCCTAGGAAATAAAGAAAATTGAGACAGGTCAGAGAGAGCATAATCAAGAATAAAGATGTTCATGTGCATGAACTCAAATAGAAAAGAAACTACTAAAGCTGCAGACTACAAAAATGAAAACATATCAGTTTTTTGAGGGAGGGAGAGTGAGTTGGCTTTTTTTTTATTTATTTATTTTTATTTTAGCCTTGAGGTGGCTTATGATGGATTCTTATGAACTGGTCATACATACAGCCTGATTTCTCAGGCTATTGTTCAGGAGGAGTATTTGGTCCCTTTCCAGTAAAAATCTGGAAGAAACAACAGGAGGACTGGAAAAGAGAATATGACAGGGAAAATTTTATAGGTCATTATTCATTACCTTTTTTTCATAAAATAAACTACCTATCAAAGCTGCCAAGAAAAAGAAAAACCTTCCGGGGACAGGGAGAACTTCTATTTCAAAATGAGCAATCAAATTATCAGAGTCTCTCCACTGGAAAGCTTCAGTGGATGACTAACTGCTGCCTTCTGCTCATTACTTCTATCAAAAGATGAATTGAGGTTCTTTGTATTCGCCAGTAACTGAAGTTTCCGTTTTGCCTTTTCTATTTTTAAGAAGTAGTTACAGATGAAGAGAAAATGTGCTGCAGTAATAGAGCCACATCAGGAAATATCGTCCTCAGCTGCTGTTCAGAAACATTTGAAATGACTTCTAATAGAATGCTGCTTGTCCCATAACATTTCTAACTAACTATGCTTCAAATGCAAATTTCTCCATTATGTTGAATTGCATTAAATTTTATAAGTACTCTGAAGCACATATCCCCCCCCAAAAAACAATTTGCTTAGAAAATAAAACGATGTAGTATGATGATATGCATCCATTAGATAATACCTGAAAATAGCTTTATAAACATATTTCATTTTAGTTGCTGCTTAATGATATAGTTTTAGTTGGTAGCTTATGGATTCAGCCATTCCAGTGCAATGAGGTAGAATCATCTTCATAGACGGAAACTTTGTTAGTTTGATTATTATGCCAGATATGATGAGCACATGTAGATTTATAAAACAAGAGAAAAGCTACAGTCCATTGACTATGCCCCTTTTCAGCCTTTAAAGGAACTAACTAGAAGGAAGTCTCCGCATTGTTAAAAGTGGTTCTGTTCCCAGGGAATACCTTGTTAATATTTTTGATAACAGATAACAACACACAGATACTTTTTGACAATATCAAAATGCTAACTTTGGGATGAGGCAAGAAAATTTAGGCCGAGATCACTCATGCTCATTAAAGATCCCTTTATGTTCTACTCAAAAATCGGAGGTATTAGAATGTGATGGCGAAATTCCACTTCACATAATTATATCCCACTTGTCTAAATTCACTAGCACTACACACAGATAAAATATTCTTCACAAATTATTTGGGACTACTGTGCATTTCTGCTCAACCCATCACGCCAGCAACTAAATTGCACCTCACATACAACTCCACTTAGGCTCACTGGAGAGGAACATATTCATTAAATTTAATTATAAGCAACATTTTGCTTTTAGTCAATCCCCCTACAACTTCATTGTCCTTAAGCTCAAATCGAATGCCTAATTCAAGTAGCTAAATTTTGCATACATACAGGAAAAGATGGGTAACGATCCTATGCCCCAACTGTTTGGCAAAAACCATTCTAATCCAATAATAAAAAAAAGCAATATGGGCTACGAAGCACAGCAATTTATGCAGAAATAATGTAATGGCAGACTGTTTTCCTATGTCTGCCTATGTCTCATGTTTAATTTATTTTACAAACTGTATAAAAACTGACTAATCCTTTTTCATGTATGGATACCTTTTTTCTGTTGCAGAAGGACACCCAGAGCTCCAGATGTTTGTATTGGGAACAGTATCATCAAAAGGAAAATTTTGATGTGTGAAAAAAAGTACAAAAGTCATAAATCAAACCCACCAGCCTATTAACATTGCTAATACAACAAATAAATAAATAAATCTATATGCATAGATGTTCAGGTGCTGGAATGCTTTTGCAGTGAAGACAGTGTTACTGTAAAGATTATGTGAAATTATAATGCCTTTCAGAGCTGCAACAGAAGATGCCCTTCTCAAGGGCATCTTGGGGCCAGCTTGTTCCTCATGCCCCCTCCAAGCCCTAACACTGGGGTGCAGTTCTCATTCACTAGCCAAATCCCTGAAAGCTCTGTAAAACAGGCAGTGGAGAAGAAGTACAGCCGGAAACCACAAAGAAAGACTATACAACACATCAGCTGACTAGCTTTAATTTCCTTATTGTTATGGAGCACCTATCTCGTTTCAGGGCAGGGTAGCAACTCTTAGGAAACTGCTCAGGCTATTTCTCTACCTGCTGCTTTCTGGAACCAATTTGTTTGCCTGTATCTAGGCAGTACAAAACCTTTTAGAGAACTTTTCTTGAAAAACAAAACTATATAATTTTAATAAATATTGAGTCAATATATGAAATATTATAGTTACAACTAAATGGTTGGCTTCTTTCAGTGTAAAATTGTTCTGTTTTGTTACCATGATACATAACTCTCTAATTCAGTGAAATGATGGGAGCACAATCACTGCACCTCAAGGCGAGTGGCGATTTCTCAAGTACCACTAGAACTGCAACAGACAGCTTGTGCAAATGCAGAGGTCTCTAGCAGCTCTCTTTGATGGACAAGCGGGGCTAAGAAGCTCTTAATGGGAGAGATGTCCTGCATTAGGGTTTATGCATTTATGATAGACACACAATACCTAACACTGTGTGGCACAAAAGGCATTGTCATCATGAACACGGGGGAAAATATTGCTCCTAAATGCCAGAGTCATGAGAGAAATAGGACATGGAAGGTGTTAAAACCTCTGCATGCCCCCCTGCCCTCAGGTGTTCAGAAATACTACCCTAGGCCCAAGACAGTGACTCATTTTTTTTAATAGTTTTTTTAAATCATTATTTAAATATATCCCTTTGCAAAGCCTAGTAACAGCTTAGTAAATCAACATGTCCCAAAAGAAGCTATAAAATATTTTTAAAATACCTAAAAATAAATCTAGTACACACATTTCAACAAACCAGCCTTGTTACAAGTTGAGTGTTTCTTGGCATACAGCTGGGCATTCTCTCACCTCTCATCCTACCCTCGGGGTCAGGAAATAATTCTGACAGGAGATAGAGATCAAAGTAGTGCTAGCAGGGACAGCGAGGCTGTCCATCTTTCACATAATAAACAAGAGGTACGAACTCACTTTTTCCACAGTTTTCTAGGGCTAGTGCTTATTTGTATGAGCAGAAGTACTTAAACTTGTACTAGTAGCATACAAAAGCAGTCTTAGGGTGAGAACTCTCACTAAACAAAATTACAGATATTTTATTTAGAGTTGTGTTGTTTTTTTTCCCATTTGGGCATTATCATCAACACTTAGATATACTATTTAAGAGAGAATTTTACTAGAGAAACTGTGAAAGGGTGAGTATTTGATTTTGCTTGTAAATGTACTCTTTTATTTTTGTGAATTTTAGATGGAGTGAACAAGATAATATGAGTTTTAGTCTGTTGGTTTCTAAACCTTTGTCTACACCTTGTTTTTTGATGATAATCACATTTATGGAAATTTGGCTTAGAGCCAAAACAACAAAAAATTTAAAAAACCAGGTAGTTGTTTTATGGGAACAGCTTACATATTCCCTTATTCAGACGTACTGAGCACTGGATGATTTAATGATATTGTGGAAATGCTGCTTTGTTCTGTGAAAACTATTAATTATTTTCTTTGAACATTTTGCTGTTTCTTCATCTTTCTGCCATTTAAAGGGCAGTCTCTAATTCTCCTTGAATTACTGCTCAAAAACCTGTTTATACTTTGAAGTGTAATCTTCAGAATCTTAATGATTCCTAAGTGCAAAGGAGTTTGCGTGGGATGCTCCATGAAGGGGTGGGAGCTAGCACAGTCAACATCCATTCAAGGAACATTTGATCCCCTGTCGCGATGCATCTCTACAACTGAAGAAATTTTCTAGAAAATCTGCTTCCGTTCCTGGAAAACTACTAGGAATATTATATCCAGTTCAAAGACTACTGCAATTCATATCAATGAATTTTTATTACTTTGTATAGAATGAATATTGCCAAGTACTGATTTTTGACATGCTAGCAATATATTAGTTGGATTATCCGTGTGATTTCATATTCACACATAATGTACACAGATTAGGTTGAAGCAGTATCACAGAAGTTCCACAAATGAGTAAAGTTGAATTTTAGGCTTCTTTTAGTTCTCCTTTGACAAAAAATTGTAATTGCTCTGGAACCTGAGCTTTCCCTTACATACTGTTTTCTCCCCACACACATACTTATTCAGACAAACCCAGTAATGCACAAGAAATGTGGTAAACGAAAAAGTAAATACATGTAATTCATAAATGTCAGTAGAAATCTCCAAAGCAGTTGTTTCAGCTTGTTGTACCTTTGGGCTGCAGTTGATACAAATTGCTTTATTTGAAGATTGTGATATACGGCTTACCTGTCCTCCAGAAGTTCATAGGCAGCTAAATAGTGTATCAGAAGGTGATAGAAAACGAGTATCTCAACTGAGTTTTCATTTGACTGTAAGTGATACAGTCACTTATTTTAAAACAAATCTAGATGTTCTTGGTCTTATTTAATTCTATTTTTTCTCTTTTTTAGAAGAGGCTTTCAAGGATCTCTGCCCACAAGACATTTAATCACTACCTTATCTATTGATTAAATATGGAGATTGGGGTGCAGAAGGCAAGGGAAACAGGTGGGGATCCAAAGACAAATTTCTTACCACAGAGGATTAAAATATATATACAATCTAGCGTAGTGAAAGAAGTCATTAGGATGAAGCTAGTGCCTCAGAAGGATAATTTTTTGTGAACCACTTTCTATTTACTCATATGCCTGCAACAAAGCTTACCAAAACCTGCCATCTAGAGGCAAACCACCATGCTCTTTTCCCATACAAAGAAAATATTTAAGGCTAAAAAATGCTGCTCAACTACTGTATCTTCCCTATCCTCCACGAACACAAAGGCATACCCATACTGAAACACACTGTATCTCCTCTTTGCTTTACAAGTTCCAAATAATTTCAACTCTCCTTTTTTTGTTTCAACTCAACAAACTCTGCTATCTAGTGCAACATCTTAATGGTGACATGACTGAGGAAATTGTAAGACAGTGTAAGTTCCCAAGAAAATAAACTATGACAGTCAGAAAAGTACTATAATTAAAATCAATACTGAATTACAGAAGACAATCATTATAGTTTTGTAAGAGGGGACACACCGTTCCAACCTGGGTAAGGTATTTCAAATTAACAAAACATATTCAACATCAATTTTTAAAAGTATTATATAAGAAGCACAAAATGGGTAACTTTATTTATCAACTCAAAACAAAGCTGATATTTCACCCTGACATCTGTAAGTTGCTTTTCTTATATGTGCTGTACCATTTGGTCAGAAGCCATTACTTTACATACATGTAAGATTTAAAGATAGATGAGTAGAATAAGGCATTTCTCAGACAACTGAGTTGCCCTCTGAATATTTTAGTTGCTCCTTAAAAGAAAGACATTGTCTCTGGATGAAGAACCACAAGATCCTAGTAAAAGGGAAACTGTTTCAGGGAACTATCTGTACGTGCTTACTCTGTTAACCATAAGCTTAAGCTGTTAACCGTAGGCTAAGAGTGATTTGGTAACATTTAGTCCACCCAATACTTTAAAGTGATTGTATCATTCATTGCATTAGTATAACAAACAAATTAAAATTTTTACAGTAGTATTGAAATGTTTTGAATAGTGCCGTATTTGCTGTTGAAGTAATTTTGAAAACCCTGCATGAAAATGTATTTGCATATTCAAAATAGATGAATTTTACAGGCTTCTGATTCTTGAAGGTCCTTTTAATATTGTACTGAATGTGTACCTTCATCATCTATTTGTATATGAGATTCACAACAAGAATGCCACATTCTTTGGGGATCCTGAAAGACAATCAGAATAAAATCTCCAGACCTCCTACCTCCTTATCTTACTTTTTGCTAACATTTCACTTCAAAACTGGTGGGTTCTTTGGTTCCTCAAAACACTTCAATTTAATAGCTATGGTTGCATCCCAGAGTCTGTCATGTCTGATAGGTTTGTTCAACAATCTTGTGGACTTTTGTTACTGATTTGTAGCTCAAGTAGCAATTTTTCCAGGCAGTCTCTGGCAGGAGAGGAAAGGTGCTGCCCCGATGGAAGTAGCTCATAGCTGTGCCTTGTCTGCATGAGAAGCAAAGGCTGAATCCTTACACATACTGTTTAGCTGACTGTTTCCTAAAGCATCAATTAGCTGTCAATTAGCTAAAGAAGAAATGTTCTAAATAATTCAGAATGCAGCTATTTGCCTAGAAATTAGCAATATATGCAACATCAAAATGCTCAAAAAATTTAAATGGTGGCAATATGACATATTGTTACATAATGCTTCTCATTAACTACCAAGAATATGAATTGAGTGTATTTAGCATCTATGTCCCCTATTACGGACTACTGAAGATGAAAGTCTTCTGGATATAGGAACAAAATATCGTACAAAATATTTCGATATTTATTTCAGTGCTTTTAAGTTGAAAAGACTCCCCAAGCAACTTAATATTACTAAACCTAAGTTGTACTTATCAATAATTATCAGTGAGATAAAATACTACTGCAGTAAGTTGGAAGACAACTATAGAGATCTGGAAATAAGACACTTTTGTTTTACACCTTTCCTCTCAAATACTCAAATAAAAACAAAATTTTTGCATCAAAGTTCTGCTTTACAAAGTAAAGATACAATTAATGCTGTTGTTTCTGTTTACAGATGCACAGTAGAAGAGAAATTGCTCTTGAGCGACATACCACTTAAGTTTCTATATTTTTCCCCTTTAAATACATTGGTGATACAGCTGAGGTGCAAAATTGAAAGTTTGAATACCAGATGGCCAGAATTTTTGGATGCAGGTTTTTGATTCAAAATGTTATGAGAATAGATGCCAACTGCAAATGGTAAGACTAAACTGAGACATTCAGATTTGATACGGCTTACTTCTAAATGCGCTAAAAGTATTTGAATCACAGTTTAGAGAGTGGCCAAAGGGATTCACAGGGGAGTGGAAGAGACTGCAGCACTCTATAACATCTCCCTAATCCATCAAATTTGCATTGACTCTGTTCCACTCCTCCTGATCATGTTATTAGATTGTTTAAACCAAGCTGTTATTAGTCCAGACCTGAACAGCCCCAACTGCAAATTTCTACATTACAAATAGAAGATACACAAATCCAATAGGTAAATCTAAAATTTTACCTGAATTTTGCTTCTACCTTTGGCAGGTACATAACACCTATACATCAAATTAAAACTGCTATACATAGATCTTTATACAAAGACAGACATTAAATTATATATCTATATCTTTATATATCTTTTATATCTTTTATATCTATCTCCATTTCTTCACTTTCCAAGTCAAATTTTATGCTCCCTCCAGAAAGCCTAAGAGGATGAGATGGATTTTAGATGCAAAATCCATCCAAAACAGCAGACAGAAGAGCTGCATAACAGCCCAAGGGCTGGAAGCAGAAGAAAGACTCTGACCCAAAAACTGGTTGGGATAAGGAGTACTGTCACAGTTCTGTTCTCTTTGAGCATATTTTGCTTGTTTACTCTAATCCTAAGGGACTGCACACAATTGATTTTTTTTTCCACATCCTAATGACCATGGTAGTCCACAATTCAGACAGCCTCACAAGACTCCCTTCAGCATGTGGCCTTTTGCATCTGCAGTGTATTTGCCTTCTAAGGAAATGCTAAGGCAAATCCAACAACAGTTCACAGCCAATTCAGTTTTCCTGTGCTTGGGGAGGAAAAAAAAAAAAAAAAAAAAAAAAAAAGTCTTTTCTATCATGTTTTGCTTTTCTACTTTTTAATTACTCCAATTATTCTCAATAATAATTTGAAAATCTTCAGCAGTTTTGGTGTTTTCTGATTCACTTCTCTGTTTTCCCTTAAACAAACTATTATCCACTCAGTAAAAGCACAGCAAATTTTCTATCACTCTTAACCCTGTTTCAGATTTTAGCTACTTAGTCTCTGTCCTACTATTTGTTCTCTTGCAATCTGACTCCACTTTGTTTCCTCTGCATCCAACACAACCTTTTTAATTATTTACTGTCACCCAAATTCTCCTGTTTTTCCTTCCTTTTATTATATTTTCTATTATAAAGATAAGGATCCATTGTTATTTGCTGTCTACAATCCTCTTTTTCTTTTCTGAGCAGAGATATCAGAACTTAGAGTTTAGCTAAATCTTGATTTTAGTTAAAAATTTTTATGTCATTATTGAACAACTTAAGCACCTTACTCAAAGAAATAATTAAGACCACTAATAATTACACAATCAATATATTTTGCCTTTTCAGCTTTCATTTGCCCTTGGTGTGTAATGCTTGTTGCAAGGGAAAGGAATCTGAATTCATCTACTTAATTCATTTAATGCAAGGCTAACATCTTGTCAGATAATATCTAACAAAGACATAAAGGAACTGATTACAAGAGACTTTAAAGTAGAACACCAGGTAAGCAAATATAAGTTGTAGTCTTCATTAGCTTTTATACAATTATTTTTTTTCTAGCTCAGGTCTCAGAGACCTTTTAGAATTTTTCTAGGTGAGCCACTAAACATGAAAGCCATTGTATTAAAACACAAGAAGCCCCCTCCCAACAACACATTTAATTTATAAAGGTATCTTATTATAATAACACAACTGTATAACCACAGGATAAAATAAATGCATAATCCTCTTAACAATTATATCCTTGTTAGCAATACACACTGAACTAAATACAAAATTAAAACTACCACAAAGTAGCAAACATCATTTTTAAAAGTTGACCATTTTATATGTATACGAAAAGAATGCTTCAAATACTTTATACTAAGGACTAGTGGATTGATCCTATCCAGCAAATTTGATAACAAGAAGCCTAGGTTGTAATGTGCTCTTTTGTCTGCCTTAGACTACCAGTTTCAGACAACTCAAACTTCTCAAAACCAGTAGCAAGTTATGGAGCCAGAGAACCTTATCTGTTCCCCTAGATGAGCAATTGCCAATGGGAATGTTCTGGCAGATTTCCAGCTGTGCTATGAGTTACTGCACCCAACTACAGAAACACCATTTAGGGTAAATCAAGTTTTGGGTTGTACATGGAGAAGTTTTACTGCAAACTTCTTTGTGGGTAAGGAGTTTCTCTATTTGCCCCTTACGCATAAGCAAATGAAATATCCTAATATAAGCTTTTATAATCTAGGGTCCTCACTGTGTAATTCCAGTATGACTCCTTCACACACAGAAGTTTCTCTAAATGCTGGATCACATGAGAACCAGAGAAGCAAGCTCATACAGCCAACATATCCCAACATAAGATAGGTAACATGAACTCAGATTTTTCCACCCCACAACAAGGACTAAAGCTTAAACACACATGATTTCTCACAGGAAACAAAGCAAAAGCGTTGATCCCCTCTTCCCCCAGTGGGATAAATTCCTCCAGTACTTTGTTCACATGAGGAAGGAATGCATATGGAAGTTGACTGATAGATGTGCTTATTCCCGGTTCCTCCATCTTTCTCTCCACCACATTCTCCCATCATTGTTCCTATATTCTGAAATCCTCATCTCCTCCATCTGATCAGCTGTCTCTCCCCAACCCTTTATTTTTCGTATTTTTTTCAAGCCACTCATCCTCTTATGGCCATCTTCAACATCTCTCATCCATTCCAGTCCCCCATTCATATTATCTAATTCTAATTCCTCTCTCCACAAACACTTGCATGTAAAATTACTTCCACTTAAAAAACACTTCAAGCCTTTTCTGAACTTTGTACTAAATTCAGATCGTTTCCTCCCCAGTCCAGAGTCAAATAGATCAAATCCCTTTAATACAGACAGATTGTGAAAAAAAAAATCACATAGCCACAATTACTTCCCCATGGAAAATACTTGAGTGTTGGTAGTCAGCCATACACTGGTAACTACATCACCCTATTCCTGGGATATCATTCTTCTACATAGCAGAATTAGCTGATGATCACAGTGAAAAAATACATTAAAAATAAATTTAAAAATTTCTCTTTTCCAAAAAAATATTTCTGAGAAATATTGTAATCAACATTTCCAAAAATGCTGCACTTCCCTAGCCAAATATATTGTTTATAAACTGTGTGTCAGAAGTTCTTGCTTTGGTAGTATATTAAGTGAAGTTCTCAATAACACATACCACAAATGAGATATAATAGAAGAAAAATACGCACATCACTGCATCTTCATTTTGTTACAGAATCAGACATGAAAAAAAATCTCCTTTTGACTACCTTCTGGGCAATGAGTTGCAGCACCTGCAGTCCTCCAGGACTTCATTCTTGTCTGGCTACAAGAGTCAAAAGAATCAGCAGTGTGGACAAAGGCAGATGTGAAAAGAACACATACATATTTTTTAATCTCATAGGCGATCTAGAGACACTTGATCAAGGTAGAACTACAGTTTCATAACTTATTTTTCAAGTGTTAACCACAGGTGCTACTTTTATAGAAGCTACAAATCCAGATTGGTTTTGAGATGATGCCCGGCCCCAAATATGCATTCTATTACACACAACTGAGTCTGCGAATCTTTCTTACTATTAACTGAGGTTCTCTTAGCCCTGGCTATTAAACAAATTATTCAGTCTGACAAGCTATTACATAGATACATATTGCTGTCTAGATGTCTGCTTTCAAATGCATAAATTTTGACAAATGCTGTAAGAACAAGTAAAGTAAACTAAAACTCTATGTTAATACTGACCTACCTCTCAACCTATTCAAAAGATTTGTTTGTTGATTCCCTGCACAGAATGATGTTTAAATTCTCTTTTTTTTATTGTACAGTATTTTAAATATACACATTAAATTTGTAAATAGTTCAAAATTATAATGTAATTTAATAATAAATGTAAAAATAGTTCTTTTTTTCTTTAATTAGAGATCTGTTGTTAGTGAAGGCCAATTATAATTTTCAAATTTTCAGAAGAATATATCTTTCCTAAGTGCCCTCCACCTTCTTCATATATTCATCAGCCCCATTCTTACACTTCAGTCAAATGAACGCTTTATAAAATCAGAGGAAAATATTGATAAGGTTGTAAAATGAACACAAATAATAATAATAGAAAAAATCCACCACATTTCTGAAGTTAGATTTAATATGCAACAGTATCTTACTCTTAACCACTGAGAACAAAATGGTAACTAGTGATTGGAACTTAAATTGCATTATCAATCTTAATTTTATATCAGTTAAGGTAGTTGGTTCCTCTTTGTTTTGGGGTTTTCCTTGTTTGTTTGTTTTTCATTCAACTGGAAATCCAAGGTTTTCAAATTTGATTTAATAAAAATTTGAATAAAATATTGAAGTTTAAAAATTGCTTGTGGGACAATCCTAAACACCTAATCAAAATACTTTTATAAAATGTTTAACGTCAGACATAATCCTCACAAAATAAATAATAATTTAAATAAAATATTATGAAAATATAACCAAAAAATAGCACTGACATTAATGAAATGAAAAAAGTGAACTTTCTTGCCTTATGAAAATTTAATTGGGAGATGTATTTCTCTGAATAATGATGTTTAACTAATTTACTATTTAATTATTCTAAATATACACAGTGTGTTATATTATAATCCTCTTCAATTTATGATCAAATATCTAACTTATTCTAGGAAATTTGTAAGAGCAACTAGATAGCACTAGCAATAACATTGTAAAATAATCAAATTTTGAAAGAACAGAAAGAACTTTACGGCCTTCATGTATTTTCTCTTTGCAATTCAGAGAAGCTTATTTAAAATGCTGTTTTGCTACTGTCTACTACTGTTAAAGGTAAAGATGAAAATTCAACTCCAGTGAAGTCTGTTAAAGTCCAACTAATAAGTACGTAAAAACCTGCTTTCATAGATTAACTTATTTGAAATATAAAAATCTCAGAACTCACATGCTAAACAACCCCTTTATATATTTTTTTAAACAACAGTTTAGCACTTTGAAGAGGTAACAGAACAGCAGTATTAGTTCTAGTGTAGCAAGCTACAGTAAAATAAGCAATTGCACTTACTTCCCCCCATTATTTATATACCTTTCACATACATTCCCTGTACTCTTACTTTTGAGGCACCAGAGGTGACATTTAGTGCCAGATCAAACAGCAAGCTTTTCATATCTGCTTGAAAAGAACTTTATCGCACATGTAAACCACGCAGCAGTTGTTCTCATAAGGGATTACATCTCAGTATAAAACAATCTCAATAGCATTGCGAAAAAAGAATTTTGAATCGACTTGCAGTTTGTAGCCTGAGTCCGTCCTATTGAATGATCTTACACCAGCAATGACCAAAATGGACAAGTTCCTTATGCATAGGAAGGAAGTTTGACAAAGTTTAAAAAAGGGTATATTCTTGTACTTTTAATATAATAATTTTAATATGTTTTTACATTATGTTTTGCTATTTCAGTTCTCTGACTGAATGGTAGTGTTACACATACATAGCAAAAAAAGGAACTTTATCCCAGATCTCCATTTTGCTCAACAGCCAAAAGCTCTCCTGTTTCTGAGCTTCTCTTATGCATCTTACACATTCTTCCAAGTCTGCTTTTGTTCAGTGCCATGTTACACAAAGGAACATTTAGAATATGAAATCATTACTCAGCTCTCTAGAGAGCTCCTTGTACTAGTTCCTTAAACACAGAGCCCGCGTTCAAGGTTTCTGCGTTGGTTTTCAAAGCCTTAGCTTTAGGTCTTAGCTGTTTGAAAGATCCTTTCTCTTTTTTCATACAATTTCTTTGCTCCCCGGGAAAACACGATATGGAGGCAAATAGTATTTCCTGCCATCTGGAGGAAATAAGAGTTTTCATGAGAATTAGGCTAAAAATGCAAAACTCAGCACAAACAGCAGTCCTAGCTTAGCCTGCATCTTCAGAATAAAATGCAATTTCTGCACCACTCACCTCAACTGCAAATACTCATCTTTACACTTTCACTATCGTTGTATTTGATGCTCAATGTCTTCTTGCTAGTTGGATTATTTTATTATACACAAAGATTGATCAGATCTGGACTACTCTGTTAATATTAACAGTTAGAAATTTCCAAGAAAGAAATTAAATTCACAAGAACCTTTTAGCTGCACTAGTGAAGCCCTTCTAAAATATAGGAGGTCAAACGCATATTTGATGTTTAAGTAGTCCACAGCACAAATCAACTGCTCTGGGTAAAACCGCATCCATAAATCAGTAACAAGACTGCATATAACTATAACCTAAGTAAAATTCTCATCTGGAAAGACACACTACAGCTAATATTCTTAAGTATTTCAAACAAACTTCTTGACCAAACTAGATGAACAAAATATTTGTCCTCCTGGTGATCAGAACACTACATATGATGGAGATACCAGAAGAGCTGACAGAAGGAATAAGCTATGCAAAATTTAAGATCAGTTGTACAGCTTCATTTCAAACAGGGTACTCCACAGTCTCTGCACACTGGCTACATTTCTGCTGAAGTTTTAGAGCGCTTTGAAAATACTTCATTTAAAAGGAGGGCATTAGGTAGTCATAACTATTTCAAGATGATGCAGGCTACCTAATACAGACAATATACTTCAGCCCTAGACAATTCATGGCTATTCCCATAATCACAGCTTAACAAGAATACTGGAACTGAAGATCAAGAATACAGTAATTTTCATAAGGGGATTACAGATTGCAAGAAAGCTTCTCATTATTGATAACATCATTGGCTCACCTCATTCAAGTTCTGCTGCATTTGACTAAAATGAAACTACCAGATCTTAAAGTCATTACTTTTTCCCTTTTCAGCAATATTGTCTTTTCAAAGGCCATAAAACTAAAAAAAACCCTACCCACCCCAACCTACCAAACAAACAAAACACTTGAAATGCAGATTATAAGAAAACAGCTATTAGTGGTTAGAAGGGTTTATTTGAGACCCCATAAAGGGTTTACAGAGACCTAATTCACATTCATCTATCTTCCATATTATTTAAGTCACTGTGAAGATCTCATTCGTACTTTCTGTTAAAGAGACTGTTCCTAACATTTTCCATACAACACATCACTTCTGGGATCCAGTTTAGCAATCATTCCTTTAAAAGATACTTTGCATCAATATTCAGCTCTCAAGAGTTCCTATGCTCAACTCTTCATTTTATTTTTATTTTTTTATGATTCAATAATTGTTGCAGTATAGCTCTTTTTTAATCCTTATTGTATACTGATAAATGTTAAAACACTTTCCTTTCTCCAAATAAAAGATCTATAAAGGCATACTAAGAAGGTAAACGTCACTTTACAAATGCTGAAAGATTTCATTCTTCTGTTGAAAGAATCAGAAGTCTCAAATTGAAAATTTCTTTTAACAGCTCTGACACGGTATTTGTTTCACTTTACTGGGGCTACAAGAGCTATTATACCATAGGAGATCACAAAACTTCAACCAATTATGCAAGTGTACACTTCCCACCTTCATTCTGGATCTCTACCAGGTTGCACATATATGAACTTAGTTGCATACTGAGACTTTCTACCCTCTCTGTCATGAAAGTTTTTTTTTCTCCCCCTTTCCCCATTTCTAACAGTGTAATACTAAAATTTTGATACTGTGAAGCTGGAGATGCAACTGCTGGGTTTCTCTTAGGAATAATGTTAGTACCTTCCAGAACTTCTCAGATCAGTGGAAACCTGAAACCAGTTTCTTCAAAGATGTATAATTGCACAAGTTGTTCCATTTAGATTTAATACTCGGACTCCTAGACAGATGGAACAGTATGTTTTTCACTGGGTTTTTTTTACCCCACAAACATGACAAGAGAGTTGTAACTAGATATACACTTTAACTAGTCAGTGTCTTTACTGAGCTGTGTGCACATGACAAGATACGTAAAATACTGATAAAAACTACTAAGGAGCAACAGAATAAAAATAAGAATAAGCAACAGTGCAACGAACAATACTGAAATAGTGCAAGATTTTCCTCATCACAGAGGATTAAGGCAAAATCTCCTAAAACTTTTCCTCACTGTTATCTTTGAGAGACTTATGGAAATATGCTGTGATAAAACAAACTACCTGCTACTAGACAGTTACAGTTCACACATTAGAATATTAAATGCGTTGAAGTTTTCTTTCTGTCATAAACAAAAAACCACATTACAGCATTCTTTCAAAAACAAAAAACAACGTAAAAAGCTAAACACTATCAGAGGTAATACAATCGTATACTGCAAATGATAGATCTTCAGACTGCTAACATACAATTGCATTAGGTGTGGGTGAGCAACTGTGGTTCTGAGAAAATCGAATCAGAGAAAATACAGCGGGAAATCAAGAACCTTACCAGTCATAGCAGACGAGGAATCATAGAATCATAGAATCAGTGAGGCTGGAAGGGACCTCTGGAGATCATCTAGTCCAACCTGCCTGCTCGGCACGGTCACCTAGAGCATCGTAGACAGGGTTGCATCCAGGCAGGCCTTGAATATCTTCCAGAGAAGGAGACTCCACAACCTCTCTGGGCAACCTGATCCAGTGCTCCGTCACTCTCACAGGGAAGAAATTCCCCCTCACGTTCAGGCGGAACTTCCTGTGCTTCAATTTCTGCCCATTGCCTCTTGTCCTGTCACATGGGACAACTGAAAAGACTTTGGCACCATCCCCTTGACACCCTCCCTTCAGGTACTTGTACACATTGATAAGATCCCCCCTCAGTCTTCCCTTCCGCAGGCTGAAGAGGCCCAGCTCTCGCTGCCGTTCCTCACAGGGCAGGTGCTCCAGCCCTCTGATCATCTTTATAGCCCTACGCTGGACTCTCTCCAGTAGCTCCATGTCTCTCTTGTCCTGGGGAACCCAGAACTGGACGCAGTACCCAAGATGAGGCCTCCCCAGGGCTGAGCAGAGGGGCAGCATCACCTCCCTCCACCTGCTGGCAACAGTCTTCCCAATGCAGCCCAGGAGACCATTGGCCTTCCTGACCACAAGGGCACGTTGCTGGCTCATGGTCACCTTGTTGTCCACCAGCACTCCCAGGTCCTTCTCTGACTCCAGAAGGTCAGCTCCCAGCCCTTGCACTGCTGCCTAGGGTTATTTTTCCTTAGGTGCAGGACTCTGCACTTGCCCTTGTTGAACCTCAGGAGGTTCCTCTCTGCCCAGCTCTCCAGTCTGTCCAGGTCTCTCTGAATGGCAGCACAGCCCTCTGGTGTATCAGCCACTCCTGCCAGCTTGGTATGATCAGCAAACTTGCTGAGGAGGCACTCTGTCCCCTCATCCAGGTCATTGATGAATAAGTTGAACAGGATGGGAGCCAGTACTGAGCCCTGGGGGATGTCACTAGCCACAGGCCTCCAACTAGATTCTGTCACACTGACGACAACCCTCTGAGCTCTGCCTTTCAGCCAGTTCTCAAGACACCTCACTGTCCACTACTCTAACCCACAATTCCTGAGCTTCTCTAGGAGGATGTTATGGGAGACAGTGTCAAAAGCCTTGCTGAAGTCAACGTACACAACGTCCATTGCTCTCCCCTCATCTGCCCAGCCAGTCATTCCATCAGAGAGGGTTGTCAGATTGATTAAGCAGAATTTCCCCTTGGTGAAGCCATGCTGACTACTCCTGATCACCTTCTTCTCATCCATATGTCTGGAGATGACATCCAGAATGAGCTGCTCCATTACCTTTCCAGGGATGGAGGTGAGGCTGACCAGCTTATAGTTTCCTGGGTCCTCCTTCTTGCCCTTTTTGAAGACTGGAGTGACATTGGCTTTCTTCCAGTCCTCAGGCACCTCCCCAGTTCTCCAGGACTTTTCAAAGATGATGGAGAGCGTGGCCTGGCAACATCATCTGCCAGCTCCCTCAGTACTCATGGGTGTATCCCATCAGGCCCATGGATTTTTGGATGTCTAGCTTGCCCAGAGGATCTCTAATCCTATCCTCCTCAACCAAAGGAAAGTCTTCCCTTCTCCAGACTTTCTCCCTCATGTCCAGGCTAGGGGATGCCCTTAGCAGTGAAGACTGAAGCAAAGAAGGCATTCAGTAATTCTGCCTTCTCTGCATCCCTTGTCACCAGGGCCCCCGCCCCATTCAGTAGTGGGCCCACATTTTTCCTAGTCCTCCTCTTGCTACTGATGCATTTGAAGAAGCCCTTCCTGTTGTCCTTGACATCCCTTGCCAGACTCAATTCCAAATGGGCCTTAGCCTTCCTCGCAGCATCTCTACATACTCTGACTGCATTCCTGTAATTCTCCCAAGCAGCCTGTCCCCTCTTCCACATTCTATGTACTTTCTTCTTCTGTCTGAATTTGGCCAAGAGCTCTTTACTCACCCACGCAGGTCTCCTGCCCCTTCTGCTACACTTCTTACTCATAGGGATGCACCACTCTTGAGTTTGGAGGAAATGATGTTTGAATACAAGGCAGCTCTCCTGGACTCCCCTTCCTTCTAGGGCCTTAACCGTGAGATTCCACCAATTAGGTCTCTGAAGAGCCCAAAGTCCACTCTCCTGAAGTCCAGGGAATGTCTCGTACAACTAAAAGTGGTTAGCTAGGAGCTTCTCAAGATGTGAAACACAGATATATGAGCAGTGATCAAAATGTTTATTGAGCTCCTTAAATCTAACAGGAAAACTCACATTTGCATCTCAAAATACAGCAAATGCAATAAGTCCAAATTTAAAATCCCTAAATTAATCCCTTATTTTGCAGGAGGGAGGGAAAGGAAAACAATCATGAATTGTATTCTAGGAAAAATGGTTCCTACATAAGAATAATACCCACCATGATGGTGTATGCACAGTCAGAAAAGCTAGTCTTCATTGCTTCTCTAGTTTTATTTGCCACAGTTTCTATCTTATGTTCCTTTACACACTTTTGACTATTACAAGGAATTTACTCAAGACTAAGTATCTATAGCATCCCTTCCTTCTGCTTATTCTTAGAATGGACCTGAAAATGGTTTATTATCTTTAAAGCTATTTGTAGCTTTGGCTCTGGTCTTGTCACCCTCAGATATTGCTACAAACAAGACAGAGCTCACTGCCTCAGCTTCCCAAGAAATGGATAAAAGGCAATTCCAGAACCTGCATGCTTAACTTTCCGTCTCACTGAGCTTAAACACTGCATGCCTAATCTTCATTCGCAGGAATGGAGAAAGAATTGCTAGTAATAGCCTGTATGCGCCTATTCGTTCACATCCTTCACATAACAGCCACCTACCTTTTTCATTCAAATCAAGTTCTGGAGCTGTTTACACCTTACTCAGTTGTCACTTGTAATTCCAAAAAACGAACAAACAAACAAACAAACAAAAAAAAACCCAAACCCCATAAAACATTCCTATCCACTATTCTTCTCTTCCTTTATAAAATTCAGTGTAAAAATGTGCTTCATGAGTTCTTTCCTATGATAACTTTGGAAACAGAGGTTTGCTTACAGGGATACAAAAGGAAACCAGTAAAACAGTGGTGGCAGAGCACATTAGATTGAAAAAATACATAACAAAAAATGAGACTGGAAAACAAAAGACAAGATCATGCTCCTGTCTTGTGCATCACCAGAGCATAGCCTGTGTAAAATACAAACTAGTGTTTAAAATATGAACTAGTGTTTATCACAGTGTAAACAGTATACATTCACCTATGATGAAAAGAGGGTTACTGAAAATTAAATAAAAAAGTCAGTTGATGGAAGTTGAAACTAATAAAGGGCAAATGCCAACCTCTTCATGTAAATAAATATGACAACTGATCTCTGACCAAGCCCAATGAAAAAGCACTGCTTTTTATGGATGCTTGTATTTTCTTCAGATGATAGTGAGAATTAAAACTCCATATCCAATATAAAGAAGCAGAAGTACCAAAAAAAAAGGAAAAAAAAAAAAGAAAAAAGCTTGTCTTCATCTGACAGCTATGCAAGATTACAAACACTACAAACACTGCTGAGGGCTTCTTCATGAGCTAAATCATTATCTAGATTTCACTTGACATAAATAGTCTGTGTTTCTACATATCTAAAATGTTTCCCAAATAAATAACTAAATTTAGCCAGTATGGAAAGATTAATATTGGTATATACTTTTTGTTAAACATAATGCATCAAAACATTCTCCAAGCTTATAATGGTACTAGACGTCTAGTCTACTACTCCCTCTAAATATATATGTAAACCTACAAAAACTAAAATATACCTTACTGCCAATATATAAAACAGAACAAAAATGCAATTAAAATATATTTGTGCTGCTTACATATGTTATTTTATATTATCATAACTGACTAATTCTCTTTAGAATCAACCACAAATTAGCGTCAAGCACTTTCTAATTGAAACATGCTATTTCAATGTCTCCTGTTCAGTGATAAACTCCAATTACTTTATGGTACTTTCTGCATTTCACATCAAGTTTTCAAATATCTATTCTGCACATTGCCGAAAGATGCATCTGATCCTTGAAGATCTACCAAGGCTATTGCTGTCCTATTCATTCCTGAAATCATGATAGCATTAACATATAACCTGTTCTTCCAAAAATAACAGTTTATGCAGATATAGTATTTTATTATGCACCGGCTTAGTCTGTTGCAGCTAAGTTAGCTGCTAAATTTCTTTGTCCAATGAAGATCACCTGGTAGAAACAGCCAGCTGCAAAACTGACTTACAGTTTGGATAAAAAGTATTGTGTAGTGACCAGTTATAGAAAATTTTGCTTAGCAACTTTACTTCGATTGTCATTGTTTCACATCTTGCTTTCTCTTGTGATAAATGGACCTATTTGCCATATCTCTGTCACACCACCTCCAACTATCACAATGAATTACACAAAGAGAATGATGCCATAAAAAAAAATGCATAATGTGTGTGTGTTTAATATAAAAAATACTAACATCTGAAAAATTATTAGATTGGAAAAAATCATTATAAATTTCTGCAATAATGTAAAAGATCTAGGTGATATCCCTCATAAAGGTAATTTAAAAGTACTTGTCCTCTAACAGTAGACTGATATAGTTTTTAAGGTTTAATTAAAATTCATGTCTTTCTAATTTTATATGATAGCATTTATAAATGTAGAATATTTTATTCAAAACTGTCAGTCATTGCAAGACATGGCTTAAGTCCCATGAGTCTGAATGGGGATGGGAACTGCATGTTCCAGGCCTCAGCCTCAGGGGGATGGATCACCTTGGCTAGTTATATTTCCTTCAATATAAGACACTTTTCTTTTGTTTGTTTGTTTGTTTTATTCTCATCTGGAATTATTTCAAGAAGAAAAAAAGTTTGACCTTGAGCATAAACTCAAGTGCCCTTTCCCTTTGTGTGAGCCAAAACTCAAAGTCACCTTTAAATTCAGGTGAGATTATTAAGGCAGTAAAGCCTGAGAATATTAACCAGAATATTGCATTTAGTTTATAATTTGCAAATAAGCTACCTGTATGATTACAAATCCATTCCTAGAACCAAAGTTAATTTCAGAATTAACTTCAAAATAACATCAGAATTCAATGTGGACAAATACAGATAAAAAGAGCATAAAATATACAATAGTAGAAAACAATCATACCTCTTGTCTTAAGGTCTCATCAATTGAAAAGTGTCTTCAGTTGCCGTTAAACATGGCAATGTGCACAGGGGTGGGCAGGAGCCAATCCGCTAAATTGCTAAAACCTCTCTGCTACCTGCAAGCTGTAGCTAGAGGAACATACGATCTTCTTTAGGCAGAGAACAAAATAAATACCGCAAAAACATTTATGTTTGTTAATATTTAATTTTGTATAAAGGATAGGACAAAACTGGTACAGTATGAGTTAAAGAAAGTATTTTATAAAGTGAAAATTAATTAATATATAGGTGGCGGCAAAATTAAAGTTCTACTTGCTTCATCTTAGAGCTAGAGTTGAAATATTCTTTCATATATAATTTTTTCTTGCTACGTTATCTTTTTAAGGTGATAGCAATCTACATAGTCATGGCAAAGTTGGATAATCCAGCTTGGGTTCCAGGGCTTTTATTTAAAAGTAATGAACTATGAATCAAAGTCCATAGCCCAGTGCCTGGGTCTGAGATGGTGCTAGCATGTACCACCTAATTATGCAAACACCTAACAGGTAACTTTTGCACAATGTAAAAATATTATGTGATAGAAAGAACCCTTTCTCTACAATATTTATTCATCTTTTTTGCTATGGGGTCATGCTGGTGGGTTGGAGGTGTAGGGGAGGAAGGACAGTTCAATCCTACTTAGAAATTCTGCTACTTCTTATGTAACTAGCATAATTTTGGAATGGCTTAATAAGAGTAAATGATAATTTACCATGCACAGAAATCAGCCCTGCATGTATATGGACTTACAAGCTCTCTGGAATAATATATGCCTGGAGGATGTATTTTCATTCTTGAAAAAACAAACATCCTAACTCTTTGACTGGAGAAAACAATAGCATAAAGGGAAGGAAAGCATGAAAATAAACTTTCCTTAAAAAAAAAATTACTTAGCAAAGAAAAATGTAAGGTTAATCAAAATCTTAAACACTTAGAATATTCAGAGACACACAGGTCTTGAGATTTGATTATTTTCTTCAGTTAAATCAAAGCCATATTTTTCCTAACTATTTGGGGATTTGTTCCTATCATGATATTCTTCAGCCTTTAGCATACTTGATTTGTCCATATATATTGAAAAATCACATTATATAAATCCAAACCCAGAACCTGAACAATTCATTAATTCAAAAGAACCAGTGCCGTTACCTGCATAACAAGTAAAAGCCTATATAGTCAAATCCCTGATGCTTTTATTTCCATCATACCAAAAAAATGCAATCTGTATATCATATCAGAGCTAATGGCAGCACGATCATATTATTAGTTGTGAGATCAACTGCAACCCTTAAGCCAAGCAATTCTACTCAGCCAGCCATTATCTGTTATTTTTTTAAAAAACTAATCAAGATTAGCTGGCAGCAAATCCTATCACTGATAACTGTTGAAAAGGAATCAGGTTTGTAAGGATTATTTAATTAATGAATTAATTCAAACTGACTGGGATATGATATCGTCATGAGATTTGCTAATTTGCTGAAGGACTGTAAATTATAAGTGTCAGGGACACAGAAAAAAATAAATGAATTACACCAGCAAATCAAACCAGGGAAGTTTGTGACAACAAATTGGCATCTGGAAAAGTAAAACTGAGAACATTGTCAAATCTTTTTTTCTGTAACCTCTTAAAGCACGGAAAGAAAAGGAACAACCCTTTACCAAAATGTGCAGATTCTGCTGGTTTCAAGGAATTACCACTAATGGTGGAATAAGTAAAATGATGTATTAGGTAAAAACAGTTTCACTGCTGTAAGTAGTTCTTCAAAAAGCAGCAATCATTGATCTTATTGTATGCATACATGCATCTTGCAGGTATGAACTTTCAAACCTTATTCATTAGGACTGTTCAGGCATCCTATAAATCTTTTTCTGAGTGTACAGAATCCCAGCTATAAACAGAAACAGCAATCCTTAAGAGAGACAGTAATGTCAGAGAAGCACCAGACAACTCTGATTATGACCACAGTATTTAGCTTCTCTCTTACATGCAACCAATTTGGAGAAGAATGCGAATAATTAGCCTATTTGACTCAGAGGAATTTAAAAAACAACAACAACAACAAAACCACTACCTCTTTGGGGATGAGCTTTTCACAGCTTTTCAGGATCAGGCTGCCCTTTCTGAACAAGATCTTTATAGTAGTTCTGCTGTAACTACCTAAAGAGCAGTCATCATTCTGGCTGAGGTGATAACTAATGAAAGTGTCATTTTTCATCATACCTCCGGTGACAAAAAGCAGAAGAATAAAATGAGATCCACCTCCAGCTAAGTCCAATTAGGAAAGAAAGGGAGAATGAAACCCAGGAACATCCAAGAACAAACAACAAAAAAATAAGTCAAACACTGGAACTTTTGTTATCCTAATTCTATTTTGCTGCTTCAGTAGGGAAAGGGTTGTGTCTGCTCTGTATTTCATATTCTCTCATGGAAGTCTCAGCATATGCACCTCAAATACACTTCAAAAAATTAAAGATAGTTTTTACAAACAAGCTGTGCACATTGTAAAAGAGGATGTACTTAAGGAACTAAAATAAAAATACATAAATAAATCAATAATGATATTTATCAGGGAAAATGTATGCTATCTTATTTGCAGGAAGTAAATTTATCTATTTGCTGAGAAAAATTGAAAGCAACAGTGCTGGAATAACAGAATACAAGGAATTGGGCATGAATTTCCCATAAAATACATCATCAATTAAATTTTAAATGCTATAGTTCTTATGTAAATACAAAATTATCGCCAAAGTACATTTTCATTCTGTACAGAATTCACTCTCATTCTCTATGTTTCTTAATTTTGCTTTACACAAATACAATTTACTGAATCTTTTGCAATGTTATTCTCTAAGGATGGAGATCTTAGCGAATATGCACACAGGCTAAGATCTACAGAAAAAAATGAAGATACGAGGAGTTTTGCCTAAGAAGCTGTTTCTCAATACTTTCATCTTTATCTTTGAATATTCTACTATTTTCTTCATTTATTCTACACCTTATACAGTTGTTTGCTACTTAAAGACAGGCTGTTTTTATTTCTATCGCTTCCCAACAAGCCCTTGGCTCTTATAAAATCTCAGTACAAATCCATACTACATTTGAATATTGGCACCATTATATATGATTATCTATATAGAAATGAATTGGGAGATCAAGAACACATTCCTACAGTCATCATTTTTAATCAAATTGCAAAGACCTGAACATTAGTTTGCACTATCAGCCTCACTAATCAGAGGTCAAGCAATTCGTTTCTACAGATTAGCTTTATGTTACAGGCACCTTTTCACTTTCAATTCACTCTTGTAAATTTGTATCTGCAATCTTGAGCTTTGCTTTTCTACATTCAATAAAATAAATACACGGCAGCGGGGTGGGAGAGAGCTTATCCAGACAGGTATCCTTTACGTTAGACCTTTTAACACTGAATCTTTAAAATATGCAACTGCTCAGGAATAGAATTATGAGTGTTTGATGGAATCACAATTGTAAAGAATGTTTGGATGATCTAGAGAACACCCAAGAGTTATTTTTAAATGGCAGTCAGGTTAATCAGTATAGTCTGCATTTCACTACAATCTGTTTGTTTTATCCATCCCATTACATCCTACAGCCTGAACTGCAGGTTGACTCTGGGTATAACAGGAATAGTATGCTCAAACCAGCCCGTATTCAATCAGAAGAAATCTGCACCAATACTATCCGTAATTTCAGAGGATCTTTAAATTCTTCCAGTGTAATAATAGGGGAGTTATAGCATACATCCCTGAAAAAAAACTTAATTTAATACAACATCAGACTAGAGAACATTTAAGAACAATATAAAATACTACAAGGTCTTACACAAAGAAAACTTAGGTGATTCACAAAGCCTAGCACTATATCCATCCAATACTAGCCATACAACCATTCTATTATATTGACGGTGGTCTTAAACTTCCACATTTCACCAGATATAACGTCCCATCATTTAATCATTATGCATACTTTTTTCATTCCCCATTTGAAAGAAGTCATGAGATTTGCTCATCAATTTATTCTATCTGATTCATGAAAATTAGAACTTTTAGGATGAAATAACCTGCATATAATTAGAACCCTTAGGAATATACTCATTCTAATTGGTATAGTTTTACCACTAAAAATAAGGGTACCGCAACTTTCAAAACAACTTATTCTAATTTCTATAAATTACTTTTTCCAAACAGGCATTGTACACTCAAGAGATGTGTATGGACCAACTTCACATTTACTTACCTAGGTTAGAAATATTATTTTTGTTTTCTAGATTCTTAGTTCCTACTTGTGTGTGATATATCTTTTATCCAAAAATTGAATAACTTTCTTTCATTGTTTTTTTTTTAGTTCTGAGATGGATTTTGAAAGGTTTGACATGTACAATAAAATCTTATCCACATAAAGCAAGTAGTTATTTGACTGTAGCCTGACAGTGATACTGATATAGGCAATTAGGCAGCATATGTATATACAATACACCTGAGCGAGTAATGCAACTTAGTAACAGGGAAGCTATATTGATATATCTGACTGATAATATCTATACAGTGGAACTGCTATATGACACTGACCAGTACTGCCAAAGGCATTCTTTCCATACGAAAGCCAAATAACCACTGCAAAAATATACCCGACCAACAAAATTCCTTCTTTCCCTTCCTCGCAAGGCAATAGCTGTCTTCCACAGCAGAAACATTAGCAATAGCTGGAAAGAACCTTTGCAGAGTGAAATACCGAAGACTTGAGAGTCTGAAATTATTCACCATCGCATTTAATCAGCTTCCAGTAACTGCTAGCTCCTTTTCAGTCCTTACCATACCATAGAGATTCCCTGCAGTATTTTAGCAGCCAAACTGAAGCAGCCTCGTACACACATTTTTCTTTTGACTATCCTCAAATTCATTTTTTAATTCGATCTGTCCTTTCTTCCATTCTTTAGACTCAAATCTGTAACTTTGTTTTGTGAAAAAAAAAATAGTGTACACATAAAAAATCCCACAGAGCAATTCATCTTGCTACTTTCATAAGAAATACAATGCTGCACATAGACAATGCAAAGGAATGATATCTGCATTCCCAAGATGTTACTTATTTTGTTATATCTACTCATAATGACAATCTATTCTATTTATATGATATGAAAGAGATGACAAAGGTTTTTTTTAATTATAAATAATATTAATGATTGTTATAGATGGGAAAGGATAAGCTACACACAGTGTAATTTTTAGCACATTTTTCTGTGTAAATATAAATTAGAATAAGACCAACCCACTGAGCCTCTCAGAACAACAGAACGGTTGAGGTTGGAAAGGACTTCTAAAGATCATCTAGTCAACACGCCTCTGCTCAAGCAGAGTCACCTACAGTAGGTTACATAGGGTCCCTTTTAGACAGCTTTTGAGTATTTACAAGATGGAGAGTCCAAAACCTCTCTGGGCAAACTATTCAGTCACCCTTATAGTTAAAAAATTTTTCCCTATGTTTTAGTTTGTGCCCATTGCCTCCCATCCTGTTACTGGGCACCACTGAGAAAAGTCTGGCCCCATCCTTTTTACACCCTCCCTTCAAATATTTAAACACATAGATAAGCTCCCCCCACCCTTCTCCTCCTCAGACTAAACAGTCCCATCTCTCTCTCTCAGCCTCGCCTCCTATTACAGATGCTCCAGTCCCTTAATCATCTTAGCACCCCCTCCACTGGACTTGCTCCAGTAGCTCCCTGTCTCTCTTGTATTGGGGAGCTCAGCATCAGACGCAGCTCTCCAGATGCAGCCTCACCAGGGCTGAGTAGAGGGAGGGGGGGGATCACTCACCTCCCTCCATCTGCTGGCAATGCTCTGCCTAATGCACCCCAGGCTGCCACTGGCCTTCTTGGCCACGAGGGCACATTGCTGGCTCTCTGCAGAGCTGCTTTCCAGCAGGTCAGCTCCAAGCCTGTACTGGTGCATGGAGTTATTCCTCACTAGTATAATAACTCCACGTACCGTAGACAGAAATAGGCTCTGTTGGACTTCCAGATATTCTTCTTAGCAAGTAACTACAGCTGCCAGATTTTTGATCCCAAATTACTCACAAAAGGAACACAAAGTACGGTGGATCATCTCAGCGTGGTCAATGGCTCTCCATAGCCAACTCTAATTCACATGTTGCCACTTAAAAAACAGAGTAGTTCCACTCTGTTTGAGAAAAATCTATTCCAGTACCACTGAAAAAAATAAAACTCTCAAACACCAATTTTCTCGTTGAAAGTAAGTTATTTTTCAGTTTTCTGGATATGCATTTCCTCATTTAATTATGTCACGTTATGGCTGTAAACCAGCCACAAATACAGGCCACTAATACGCAGCCTTGCGATCTCAGCCAAGTGTATTAAAATTAATATAAAAAAAGCCTTCAAGTTCTAGTCAAATCTAATTTAATGAAACATAATAATTTGATGAAAGTTAATTTCAAGGCATCAACATTCCTCTTCTTTTCTTTCTTTTTTTAAAGGTGCATTTCAAACTTGTAGTACAAGACGATTTAGAAATTTTTTATTTTACTTTTTGCATTCTTGAGAAAAAAAAGCAAAATTCTACCACTGGTTGTTCAAGTAGTTTATATGTCTTCATCAAGACAATAATACTAGTATGTCAGAGCATAAATTTGGTCATAGGAATATTAATTGACAAAATTATTTGCCATAGTTACATAACTGCTTAATTAATTGTCATAATTAAATGATTTTTTTCATGCTTGGAAAATGTTTCCTATTTCAGATAAATATAATTTATTCTGAATTATTATAATGTTTTAACCCTTCAATTGATGTAAAATAAAATAAATCCTAAATCCTTTATTACTGGAGAGACTTGGATAAGCTTCATAACACTGCAGAATATTCTGGAGTTTAACTAAAGTGATTTATATACTTGTCCAAAAATATTTTTGCTACCCTATAATTTACACAAATTTCTCAAGCCATTTCTTCTCAACTACAATTTAACTTTCTTGGTCACCAAATTCAACAGTTTTTTGCAGACTGTAGACTTTTATGTTTGACTGATGTCTAGGATCTCATCCTCTGCCAACTCCATGGTCATACTCAACTCAACTCCTTGGCATCATGGTCATACTTACCTGTTTATTATGTGTTTGAGGATACTGTTTTTAGCTTTTATGTCTGTAACAACATTCTCTTCAAATTCTTTTTTGGTCTGTTTCCCTGTGATTATACATCTTCTTAAAATTTACATCTTTTCTATTTCCTTTGTTTAGGCATGACGTCAACATTTCAAGGGTATCTTTTCCTTTACATTCCTAACAAGTATGCATTAGCGCTGGTGTGGCTTTTTTCTGGTTAAGCGTTTTGTGCTGTCCAAAAATACATCCTCACCACCACATGCTGAGGTAACATTTACTCACTCTGTAAGGAGGTTACTGGAAGTGTCTATTTGTCTTTATCTGCACAACCTCCCTAATCTCCCGCACACTGTTGTAATGACTGACAGGATCCTGATTAGTTCAATAACAATCCTAGCTTCTTCCGATGTAAGTACAGATTTTAAATTCATAAGAAAAAAAAAAAAAAAGAGAGAGAGAAAAAAAACACTATGGATATATACTTAGTTTACTTTCACTTTTTTCTTTTTTAAAAGGTAACAGTACTCTTGTACAACCTTCTCTGTCATTTCTACATAAATTGTACAACTCTAGTATTGCGGTAACTTGAACGTAGACTAACTTTTCCCAAATCATAACAAGATTCTGTGACCACTCCTTACAGAAAAATCTCCAAAACCTGAGATGCAACACAAACCTACTTTCTGTACCTACATACAATTTTTTACACCTAGAGTAGATGCTATTTCACTACTAGACTATAGAGTCAGAAATCTGCTTTTTCTTTTGACTTCTCTGGTTCCTTAATCAGGTACTAAATGAACATTCATTTGCTTCTTCATCTTTGCTCAATGTTTACACTGTGCATTGAAATACTTCATAGTAAGTAAAATTTGTGTAAGAGGGGAAAAAAAAGAGCATTCCTTTCTACAGTTAAAGCAATGCATTTATAAGTAGGAAATTATTGCTTTACTATTTTATAAAATCTTTGAATTTATTGACTGATTATGTGCCATAACTTCAATTTCCCCTCAGTGATTTATTCTTATGTCCTCCTTAATTGCATCTCATCTGATTGCATACACATTTATGTTCCTATCATAGCTCACATAACACTATTTCAGGAAATACAATTTATAGTATATTTCAACAGTTCACAAAACACTAGAAACATATTTCACTGAGAGTATCAGATAAAGGTACTGTGTACACAACATAATGCAGTTAGCAAAAAGGTTGGGGTCCTACTGTCAAGATCACAAAGAAAAAATAATAACAACTGTGAGATAACTATAATTTCAGAAGGTCTTTACATGTTGTCTCCTAATTAAAATACAATGTCTTCTTTACCTGTTTTAAGATGGATGATAGACACATATTATTCTGAAGATGCTATTAACAGGAGTCATGCTACAGAAAGCTTTTCTTGATAGCTTTCCCGGATACTTGCAATGAAATTTCCCAAATGCTTAAAGTGCACAGATATTGAAAGCAATGAAAAAAAAAAGTCTTCAAATCACCTGTACACTTTTGTTCTCCTTCTCAGGCCTTGTAACTATGGAAGCTACCTGCTCCCTGCCCTCTGATTTGTGCCATAGCAAATATAATCTATTAGGAATACATTAGAACATTATGATGTGTTGAAAAGACTGCTATGTTTTCTGATAATAGTAGATAAACAGCTGGGCTACTAAGCCCTCCCTCCCCCCACCCCCCCCCCAAAAAAAAAAAAAAAAAAAAAAAAAAAGACTAAGAAAGGGCTCCAGAACAGATAAGGAATGAAATTGAACTTAATAGTTATCTCCAAAGTTTTGTTTTGTTCCAGTAAACAAAGAGTATAATTTTAACTATGGTAGAGAAGTCTTTTAGCCTCTCTAATATTCCCATGAGGTTTTCTCTGTTTCTAAAGAAAGGGTTAGAGAGTCCATCTCTCCCACTAGGGAATCTTGCTTACACCTTTGTGAATTTATTTTCATCAACAGATCAAAATTCATTCATTAGTCTTTTCTTCATCTGCATTCAGATGGATTTACTGTTAAGCACATTTTCTTTTGTGCTTGATATTGTGCCCAATATTCTACATAAGACCCATATTGAAAGAGTCTTTTTCCTATGAACATGACATAAGCATTGCAGGCTTGATTAAAAACAACCCCAATCACTACAGATAACAACATACTGGCCCAACCTAAATCTGAGTTATCTCAGAAATTCTGGCAAATTATTTTAAAAATCAAGTAATTTGATATTAACATAGCATTTAAAGCAGCAAAAGATACAGATTTAAGACTAAGACCATGCAAAAATGTGAGCAAGTAGGTGACAGCTAAATACCACTTCATTACATTGTCCCATTGCCTCCTGCAGGAGCTCAGACATCCAAATTTGTGTGTCTGAATTTTGACCTGAAACCCACTTCAATTTCTTTTAACTGTAGGTATCACTTACCTTTAATTATTAAATGGCAGAGATGCATGGAGATCGTAGTTTGTTCTAGTGCCGGTTACTGCAACCCATCGTTATATTTGGACTGGTATTTGAAAACATGACAGAAAATACATGAGTTACTGATTTGGAGCCACCTTGGAAATTACTAATACTCTTGTTTCAGAAAGTTTTGCCGTTACTTTTGTTATTGAAGAAATACTCAGAAATAGTAATAGTTCTTGTTAATTGAGATCAATCCTGTTTAAAATATGCAAATTTGAAAGCATGATGCCTGGGGCACGAGACAGAAAATTCAGATTCAAATGCAAATATTTGTTTAGGTTTTGAACAGAATAAGACTGTAAGTGAATGTAAAACAGAGTCTGGTCAATCTTACTTGTCAATTAATGATACCAGTTTATTTTGTACCATCTGCTACTCAAAAGCCTCAGACCTTACATTGGTGAAGTTGCAGTATCTGCTTGATAACTTTGCTACGAGCTCCAAATGCACTAATATTGAAGCAGCTTCCTAAACCTTACTGCTGAATGCTTCCTTGTCTTGCTGCTGTGATCATGATTATGGTATTTTCCCTGTGCTTCTGGCATATATGCACAGTGAAAGTCCTTTTTTTAAGTCAGAAGTATATAGCATGATTAGTGCAAAATAAAGATACTGAGCAGAAAAAGGACCAGTATATTCAGTGGTGACACAGACTGAAATTTTATTTTTTCCTCCTACCTAAGAAATCTAATCCCTTCCCTTTCAGGTCAAGCTTGCTCTGTCACTGGCTTTTTATCAGTAGAAAAGAGATTTCTCAATCCCCACATCAAAATGAACGTACAGAAAGTATCCTCTCTGCCCAAATCAGTCCAACTAGTGGAAGAGAATTTATAATGCAGGGAAGCACTACTACAGTCATACTGCTTTCATTACCACATTATTTATCTTGATTTCTTTCTGCTGATGTTTGGACATCATCCTTACATATCAGCTTGGTGTTGAATCCATGATTTCTATGTATTTACACGCATAGCTGTGAACAAGGACAATATCTATTGTTTGTTCCTGGATTTTTTGTGAAATATTAAAGAATTATAGTGCAATAAAAATTATATAAAAGCTAAATATTAAGAGCTCACTCCAAAACCTGACAGGTATCCTCATAACCAGACAGTATCTGCACCAGAACACTCTGTGCCTTCGTATCAATCTGGTTCCCATTTCAGAAGTATATGAGTGCTTTGGGAAGGCATCTGTGTCTCACTGGAATTCATTTATATGTTGGACAAGGTGTGAAAGTGAGGATCAAGAGATATGCATTATACTTCTGGCATTTATATTTGCTTATTAAAGCTAGTTACTTCACTTTTCTTCATCTCTATTTCTCCACTTGGAAAATCCCCTTAAAGACAATTTTCATGTTAGAAATACATCAGAGAAAAATAATGAAAAATGCATTAAAAAAAAAAAGAGAGAGAGAAAAATATCTGACCTCATTATCAGTTCAACGTTTACTAATTCAACATTAGTCCACTGAGAAATATAAAATAGCAAAGGAAAACATAAGCTGAGCAACCTTGCTTATTTGAATATATCTTTATGGCAATCACAGTATGCGTGTGTTTAAGGACTTTTAAGATACTCCCCTGTAAGTTCTTATTGCACATTAAGTTTAGTGGCATACTACATGAAAAATATTGGACTCTACTGTGCCAATTTTTAAACTTCTTTTAAGCTTGAGATCCAACAATAAGATTTGGATGGTGTTCTCATTTCTATTTCTTTATATCTCTTTCAGAACTAGAGATTATTAGGTACAAACATTCATATTTGGGACTTATTTCAAATGATAAGCACTGGAAAACTCACTGCCATCTGTAAAAGCAGAGAAAAACAGGATATTTCTTACTATACAACATAAAAGAGTCAGTCTGAGTTAAGAAAATGTTAACCTTGCTTTCTCCAGACCATATTAGAATACACATACAATAATTATAGAGAAAGGATCAAAATTAAAGAATTAAAATTCTAGATCAAATCAGCTTGTTTTAATCTCTAATCTCTCAAAAAAACCTTTCTAATGCAAGCTTTACCATTTTCACACCCTAACAATCTCCTGTTTCCCTTTATTTGAATGACATGACTTCATCTTATTTCTTTTCCAAGGTAATTAGCCTGTGATTCATCTGTACTAAAATCAAAAGCTATAACAATGGCAAAAAGGATGTTGGAAACAGGAGTCAGTTTGGCATTTACAGTATCAAAGTCGTTTCAAACCTGAATGAACAGTCCACACTGCATTAGTAGGCTAACTTACAAAAAACTTTATAGCAAAAATCTTGTATCGAAAGGATACTATGCTTCAATGTCAAGCACTCAAGTTCAAAAATGTCACTAATGTGCTTACTCACCTGACCTTGATTTGTTCCCAGTGCATATGCAGTTTGCTATACTCTTTATTACCTGATTACTTGCCAGTTCTTTTCCAAGACTCCTGCCTTGTTCAGTGGATGGAGAGTACAGTTATGTTTTTTGTTGTTGTTGTTTTTTTTTTTTTTTTTTTTTTTTTTTTTTTTTTTTTTTTTATCTTCCACATTCGATGTGCAGGTTCAAGTCTTATTTAAAGCATATTACTTCAATGAACACAAAAAAGCTAAAATATCTTTTGGATACTTGTATAGTCTTCACAACATAACATCAGAATTCTTCATTTACAATACATCCATCCTCACACAACCCTAGAAGACGAGATTATTTTATGTTCCTCAAAAAACACATAGGGTAAAGAATTGCTTAATGCCAGGAGAAAAAACAGTGAAAACATCTTCAACTATTCAGTTGGAGCAGAAAGCTGATGACAAATGATGCTAAAAAAATTTTAAGTGGTTAGTATCCTTTTTTTTTGGTTTTGTTTTACTTATGAAAAAGATTAATTAGATAAATAAAAATTAACATTAGCAACATGTTGAAAGACTTCTTCAGCTGATGAACAGATGAATTTGTATGAAGGATACGATGAATATCCTCCAAATGAAGGTTAGACAGTGGTTATTTTCCAGTGAATTACTGATTCCATCTTCTCTTTTTTCCCATGCAGAAGATCTAGGGAAGCAGATTAGTCAATAAGCAGAATGAAAAGGTCTTGCAGGTATACACTAAGTCTCAAAAGACAATTAATAAAAATAAATTAAAAAAAAAATCAGCAGAAAGGAGCTCATCCCCAGAGATATTACCAGCATTTGTAGTGGTCAAAATGAGTTCTCCAGAGCTGTTCTAGACTCTAGACTGTTCTATCTTCAAAGAAGCAGGAGCTTCTTCAATTCATTCTTCAATTTCATGCTGCAGGATAGACAAATTTTTTCCTCCAGGCCTCAAAGGAAGAGAGATATGGGTGTAAACTATGGAAGTTTGACCTGTGGCTAAAATGCAATGGAATAATTTGTGCAAGGGTAGCAGCACAAGGATAGGATCGAAGACTTGCAAAAGAAGGGTAAAGACTTAAAAATCCTGCAAAATCAAATCTTCCATTTAGAGAAGTTATGGCCATGAGCTTCACCATAATATGACTGATTCATTAATTACAGGACATGTATTTAAAGTTACTACTTATATCACTTTCAATCTGTGATTGAATCTAAATCACAAATATACTGAAAAGATGATTGACAAAACAGGCATGAATAAATCAGTAAGAACAAACTAGAGAATTGGAAGCAAGTTTTATCATACCACCTGGAAGCCATTAAAATTACTTAAGAATACTCTGCCAGTTTATACCGTATTAGAGGTGTTAGCAATTAAGCTTGAGAACCAACAAGGGATGCAACTGGAAAAAGACAAACATTTAAAGTATCTCTGAAAAGAGAGAAGAAAAAAAGGACAGAAGACATTATAAAACAGCTTAACAAATGAAATTGAAAGAATAAAAAGAGTTTGTAAGCTTGGGGAGAAATAAAAGCAGTATATTTCAACAGTGACACAGATTTTGATACTATCTTGTGACATTCTCGCATGGATTCTAGGACAACACATTTCTAATGAAACAATGTAAAAGTTGGGCACAGAACTGTTTCTAAAAACACTCAAAACATTGATCAATGTTCTTTGTTATCTTGGATGGTTATATTCAGTAAAATTATGCAGGTGTAAGTTTTGTACCTGCTATTTAACATATTAATGTAAAGGATAAAGGAAAAGAAAATATTTGCATTTGCAGATGTAGGAATATTAAGGGCTTTGAAAGGAAGGATCAGAATTCAGCACTATCTGAATGACAAAACAAAAGTAAAATGCAGAAGAGCAAAGCACACACATTAGTTATCAATAGTGAAGTAGATAATATTTTCATAAAAAAGGATCAGAGTTTGTAATGAATTATTCAAATTGAACATGAATTAATATATTAAACAAAATCATATTAGCATACATAAAATATAACATCATAGAATAAGTTGCCTGAGCAATCATTTTAATGAAAAATATAGAAAGTCTAGGGGACAGACATACTGGCGAGATTAAGGTCTATTCCAATCCTTTTTTCTAAAATTATCTCCATTTTAAAGATAGAGACTCAAGAAACAAGATCCCCAAAGTGGACGGAGGAGGATGTTCCACTTTTGGGGAATGGCAGATCAGTTCCTGTCCGACAGAGAAGCTTTAAAGGATCATATTCAGAGCAGAGTCATTCTTCAAATAAATCATCTGCAAAACTCATGTCATACTTAAGTCAGAGATAGAGTTTAGTTTCAGTAAAAGTTTTCACACTGCTTCATGGGAAACTTTCAAAAACTAACTAAGAAAATAAGAAATTGGAGAGAGTTTTCTCTTTATCATTTTTTTTAATGGAAGTTTATAATATAACAAAATGGGAATATTTTCATGGCATCAGAAATAAATTAGAAAAGAGAGAGATGGCAAGCTTCACATTTTACATTTCACAGAGAAACTCACTCCCCTAATAGCAAAAGCCTAAGTTACACTCCCACCCCCCCAAAAAAAAGTTTTATTTGGGGAAACTGTTATAGAACCTTAATGGTAAAGTTATGGCTAGATAACTTCTTGTAAATATATCATTTAGAGAGCTAACAACCTGACTCTATTTGCATAATGGTGAGATAATCTCTGGAGCAAGGATGAGCAAACTTCAGCAGAGCAAGAAGAGAAACAAAATTAAATATCAATACTTATTCATCAAGCCATTATCCAGAAATTTATGTGATATTCTTTCACAGTACCTGATATCTATTTAGAAGATTTTTAATCAGATTTAAATGCAGCATATGGAATCTGTCTGTAATGGTTCTCCAAAATACTTCTCTATGCTCCACTAAAGAGTTAAACAAAATAAAGGAAGATGTATGCAATTGGTCCTTTGATTAATTAGCCCTGCTTTTCTGTCTATCTAGACATATGGGTAATTCAGATAATAAAAAAAAAAAAAAAAAAAAAAAAAAAATTTAAACTCAGCTAAATAATACCTACTTTCATGTCACAGTTATTTTAATATTTCATGTAAGAAAATAGTTTTTTTCATAGGGAAAGTTGATAATAGCAAATGCAATTTCTGAAGCACATTAAGTAATTGGTAAAGATATTTTTTTCATCATTCTTTCAGAGTGCTGAAATTTCCAAAGACAGAACTCAGTAGTTCCCAAAGGTACCTTTTAGAATATAATACTTTATTGAATATTTGTCCTCACTTTACCACAGTTAAACTATACATATCTAAGAAAAACTGAGGTGTTCTGGTTACTACAGAAGGCCAAATATTCATAAGTTACCTTTGTTCTACTACAATGTGTTTTGGGGGCTAAATTCACAGTATCAGTTTTAATGATGATAAGCTTATGTGAGTAATTATGACCAATAAGATATAATCATTTTTTAAATTTATATTCAATGTCTCAATTTGGCTTTCCACATCTGTTACAGAAATTTATTCTTACAATTACAGGGCTTATTCAATTCTTACAATTAGAGAGCTTCCTCTCATTAAATAAAAAGATAGAGCGGATAGATTATAGCATTCTCTGTGTTAATAAGTTTATTATTACCAAGCTAAAGAAATGTTCAGTATTCTAGTAACTATTATATTTATGATTCACTCAGCTCTCATGATTTATTTTTTGATTTCTTGTGAAAAATAAAGGATTTTTTTCTAGTTATTATCAAAATAAACAGAAAGGATGTTCTGACACTTTTCCTTTTGATATTCTATGAAATCTAAAATTTTGCTGTCAAATCTAAGGTTTTAAAAGCTATTCCACTATTAAGCTAAATAAAGTATTTCATTTGGCCTCAATAGAATTTGATTTTTCAAATTAGATCATCTGTATGAAGAAAAAAATATAAAAAATAGTTTGGGTAAAAATGAAGGAAGTTGAAGTGAAAGATTTGATGTTAATGGAATTACCTTTGCTTTTGAATCACACAAGACAAAAAAGTACCAAGACTAGTTTAACCTGGGGGATGATTCAACATTTAACTCCAGGAATTAACTCATTGGTACTTAAAACTATTGGTCATGTGGCAAATGTGGAATTCTGTTGGAAATAACTCTTTCCACTAGTGAAGCAGTGAGGAAAGCATTGACATAATACAATGAGAATTAGTAAATGTAAAAGACCTCCAAAGGTACAGAAGTTTCTAAGTAAGTGCAAATGTTTATCTCAGTTCATTCTAACTATCTGAAGTTTTTCTCTAGCTTTCTACTGCAAAGTAGAGTGCTCACCATTGTTTTCTTCAACGTCTCAATACCATCTATAGCTCTGGCTATCCCTCACACACCTATTATCAATGGTCAAATTATTTCCCAAAGAGTATCTTATCTGGTCTCTGCTTAGATGCATCATAGCACTGATTACATACAGCACATCACTCAACTCAAATTTTACACAGTGAGAGGTTAACCGTAAACATGAGTGATACATCTGAACCTTGGGAAAATATTCAGGAAAATAAAGGAAAGGAAAATATTCACTGTGACAGTTAATAAATAAGAAATTGGGAGTCTCCATCTGAGCTTTAGAATGAATTTTTGTGGTTGTCTCCTTTTCAAATGGAATTGTTTGCAGCTTAGGGAGCCTCAGCATCATCATGAGCAGGTGACCTGGAGAACAGATTTTGAAGCAACTGTTGTTGCTCACCCCAAAGGCAACTCAGAGTCACTGGAACTTACAAAACACATGTACTGGCACAAGAATTTTTTAGAGTTTCTGAAGTATGTTTCTGGTCACAAAATCAAGTAAAATAATCTAAAAAAGATGAAAAAGTACTCTATGTTCTATGTCCTTTTGAAAGGCAGCGTTACCATTATTCAGCAGTGATAAGTATATCCTACCTATAAGAACTGAAACAAAGTGTTTAACTGTGACACATAGTGGTGTTCCAGATTATAGCTCTTAGCCTGGGCCACCCAGAATATTTTAAAAATATTCTTGAATATTAGGTTGGACCAGACGACTCAGAGATCCCTCCTCTTGTGTGAATTTTTCTATAATTCTACTCTAGAACATATACATTGCTTTTTTCACTTTGTTTCTTCCTCAGCTTTTCAGCTTACTCCTCCCACGTTTTCCAACCCCAAACATGGAACAACTTGATCAGTGGTATCAACACTGACAACAAGACAGTAACTGCATATATCTGTGGTTACACAGACACTTGTACCTAAGAGGTTGATCAGGAAGAGTTGTGAGCACTTACTACAGGCAGGGAGGAACCCTGCGTGTTTCAGGCTCGCTTTGTAATGCAGCCTGAGACCACACACAAAAGCCAGTTACCTGCAGTATTTCACAGACAGTAACATGCACACAAAATGAACGCTTACCTTAGGAAGTTTTTTAAGTTGTACTAGCATCTTGCTTCAGAATATGATGAAAAACAGGACCAGAAAATTCTACTGTTTTTATTGCGCAGGAACAACAAATTAATTACAAATGCAGAAGCACAGCACTGCTAAATGAAGCTTATAACAAATTTGAGGATGTACTTTGTAGCTAAAATCATAATTTCTCATGCCATTTTTAACATTACAGTACATATATTACATCAGAAGAAATACCTATAGAAAGATGCACACAAGATGCATATAACTGTTTTTGTAACTGTAACTATTTATAGCCAACACCCTGTATTTTCCACAAAGAATTATCCCAACAGTGGAATTTCCAAACACTATTGTCAAAAAGTAAGCTTTGCATTGAAAAAATATGTTAATTATTCTATTTTAACCTAATATGTTTGTTCTCATGGTAGAAAAATAACTGAGATGGCTTTAATATATTAGATTAATGTAGATTACTCGAGAAATAGTGCATTTCTTCATCTCTCATGTGGAAATGTTATGCAAATTATTTGTAAATGTGAAAGCCTCAGGAGTAAGGCTGCATTAACAGCTCCCATTGCAAAGGTATCCTCAATAATTTACAACTCAAAGGTTGAACTGGATATAAATTGTTTCTGTCACAATAAATTCTGAAATAAATGCAGAGAGCACCATCTTCTGGAGTAACTGAAACATCTACAACTCTTCCCTGTGAAAGCAGAGTATTGACTTTCAGTTAAATGAATGTTTATATATTCAACAAGTTTAGCAAATTGTTCTGTGAGCAGAGTAACTAATGAAGCATGATTTCAAACACACTTGTGTACTGTGTCTTGCAGGACATAATACTCCAAACTCTACCAGTTCCCTCTGTGTCCCCGGCACCTCCCTTCCTCTGCAGCATGACATACAGCTCTCTTCACAGAAGATCCTTCAAGGAAGGGTTTCTTTTCACTAGACAACAGCTACACACGCTCTGGCTAGTTCAGACCTATGTGTGCAGTCAGTCAGTAAACATGCTATTTTGAAAACTGGTAGCTGTTTCTTGTAATGGCTAGAAGACTCAGAAAATTTTGTTGAAACTAACTGATTAAAAAGCTACTAGGAGTTTGGCAAGTTATTTGGGCTTATTAGGTAATATTAGATCTTCATCCAAAAACAAAATAGCATAAAATAGGTAAGCTGCACCTAATTAAAAAAAGAAAATTGATATTCCAGTTAGCTGTGTTTCAAAACAGCTTTGCAGAGTAGCTCCTGGGGGTCTTGCTGGACAACAAGTTGAACATGAGCCAGCAATGAGCCCTTCTTTCCATGAAGGCCAACAGTGTCCTGGGCTGCACTAGAAGAGCATTGACAGCTGGGGGGGGGGGGTGGTAATCCTCCCTCTCCACTCAGCCCTGGTGAAGCTGCATCTAGAGTACTGTGTCTTGTGCTGGGCTTCCCAGTATAGAGAATGATAGAGCTATCAGAGTGGCAAAAGGCCGCGTAGATGATTAAGGGACTGGAGCATCTCTTATATGAGGAAAGGCTGAGAGAGCTGGGATTGTTTAGCCTGGAGAAGAAAAGACTCAGTCTTATCAGCATGTTTATATCTCTGATGTGGAAGAGTAAAGAGGATGAAACTAGGCTCTTCTCAGTGGTGCCCAGTGACAGGTCAAAAGGTAGCAGGCACAAACTGAAACACAGAGAATTCCATTTGAAAAGAAGAAAAATCTTATTTATATATTTATTAATTGTAAGGGTGATCAACACTGGAACAGATTGCCCAGAAAGGCTGTAGAGTCTCTGCCCGAATATATGCTCCAAATCTGACAGGACAATGTCCTGAGCAATCTAGGTGACCCTGCTTTTAGCTGCAGTTTTGGACTAGATGATCTCCAGAAGTCCTTTTGAACCTCAACTATTCTGTCATTCTAAAATACCATACGCACAGAGCTGACTTAACTATAGGACTTCTCTCAAATTGCATTGATTTCTGATCTCTGAAACAAATTCTAACAAATGAAAGCTGGTATTCCCTATTTCCTCAGGAACCATTTTCTAAGCCTATGAATTAAAGACAAAGCAAAAGGGAATATCACTCCTCCAAAATAAATGTTGAAGACTTCTTATGTAGAACTTCCTGTATAATCTGGCAGTATAACTCATATTTCAGCAGCCTAAAAGACATAAATCATATATTCTTTGATCCTTGATTCTAACTCCACACTGGTGAATAACTCACAGAATAGTTATTCTTCTGTAACAACAACTTGTGCCGCTTCACCCAGACTTCACCAAAAAGCTTTCAAGCACGACATCCAAATTCACAAACACGTATACTCTCCATTTCTCTCTAAAACCTCAAAGTTTTAAAAGCAGACATAGATTTTTCAATCTAAAGCAGGTCTGAGCAAGTTAATTCTTGAATTATTATTTTTCAGCATCATTTTCTTCACAAAACATCCCCTTGTACAGCATAGATGTTTTTAAAAGGACGACAGCATTATCACTACGTGTTCTTATTTTACTCAGCTACGAACGCAAAACTAGCTACAAGGTAGATTCAGTTTTATCTTTTCCATTAGAGGTCAGCAGAAGACCATCTATCTATATAGGATCTGAATGCCTCCTATTTCTTCTTGAAATTCTAGGTCATTCAGTCAGTAGCAAATAAAAAAAATGAATTTGACATTATGGGTCAGAAAAAGGTAAGTCTAAAAGTTCACAATAAATACTGCTTGTTCCATCAGGAATAACTTAATTGCAGAATCAGTGTAGCTAAATCATTTAGTAAAATCACTGAATATAAGCAAATATGCCTGAAGACTAACACTAACCTGAAGAGACTTTCCAACTTACTCATGGATAGTATACAATGCTTGTAAGATCCTTCTTGTACAGACAATCCACAACAGAAAACCCCAAATTCTGTAGCCTGTTGTTAACACAGGTGCTAGCAGTTGTCAGGTCACACGTGGTTTCCCTGTGTCCTCCCACATTTCAGTACCACGGAAAATGTACTCATACCTAGGATTCGTCCTGGACAAGATGGTTGCTTCTCCAGTTTTTGAAGTGCCCCTTTTCTAAAGGGCATGCTCCTTCTCACTTTCCACTGAAGAGCATCTATGAAATTACTGCTTCTCCAAGCCTGAAATTAGTCATATGACTCATACATTTGCTAAGGAATCAAAATAGGTATCCAATTAACAAATACATTTAAGATTATGGTTTTTGGGCTGTTGTTGTGCCCTGCCCGCAGCTGCTGTTGTAGATCCCGTATTAATGCTTTCGCTCCTGAACTTAACCTTAGTCACTATTCTGACAAGAACTGAAGGATGTTTCTGGAACTGCCCTGACAGAGTTTTGCAAAAGAATGAGGACTCACATCCATCAGGTTATTAAAAGCAGATGTCTACAAATATAAAACTATTTTCTCAAGTGCCACAATGCCATGAAGCCACATACAACTCATCAAGGCCCTCGAAAATGGTGATTAAGAACAGACTAATGAGTCCAAGAATGCATCCACTTGATGAAAACATTTCTTTAAAATACCAGAAGGCTAAGAGGATCTGAACTACATGCTATTTAAGTAGGCTTATCCATTTGACAAGGTTCTAAATTGTTTTTTTATAGTATCAGATTTTTACTAAAGGTTATTTTTGAAGAATATGATGTGGATATGCTGTAGAGGAAATAATCTGTACCAGGATTTCCTAGTCTGAAAAACAGAATTCTTTTGAGAATTGCCAGACTACTACAGGAGATTGAGGTGATAATTACTAGGAAAAGACACAAAATCCAGGGATACTTTAAAAAGTTTTTGGCATTTCTGGATAAGAACTGTTAAAAGTCATTTGCCTTTCCTCCACACTATATTCTAGTGAAAAAAATCATCTTTTCCACATAAGACAGTAGATACTTGTACAAAACCACCTGAAGTTTTGGCATTTTTTTGTTCCCTTCCTTAATCACATGAGCTTGTTTTACTCTGTGTAACATGCCATAAATGAGCATTGTGCAGTCACTGACAATAACCTCATGATAAAATAAATTGATTATGAAATTATATCACCTGCTATTCAGTCACCAAATTCTCTTCCCAGGGTTTATTTTCATCTTAAAGTAGAATTTATAAAAAGGTAATTGGGAAAATAAAAAGCAAAAAGCTAGATTATATTTCAACTTCCCAGCAGGAGCAATTTTTCTTATACCTTAACTATGAATATATTTTATAAGATGACGTTGATCCAAAGGCAAACAGAAACAAGACATAGTCCTGCACAGATTTAAAACGTGACCTCTCATAGTATGGCAGGATGAGAAAAAAAGGAGCTTTGTACTGTAGGAGAGAAATGTATGATCAGTATTCCTTGTTTCAAGATACTGAAACTAGTTCCCCTCCATTAGAACGTTTCAGGGCACTCTAATGCATTCAGTTCTATAGACAGAGAAATATCAAAATTCGTCCAGTCTAAATTGTAAAATACTCTGAAGTTATCTAGTATTAGATACTCAAAATCTTGCTATTAGCAAAATGGAGCATACTACATACGTGGCACTAAGAATTTATTATCAGCCTAATTGAAATCTTAGCAGTTTATCCAAAACACAACAGTTGCAATTGGTCCAGTTACAGTAATAACAATGCTTCCAAATGAACACGGAAAAGCCTCATTAATATTGAGGCTTTAAAAATCATCATACAAGAGAAACTGCTAATACTTACCCCTTTTCCCTGGTGTTATCCTCACCCTTCCAATGTCCCTTTGAGTCCTGAGCTTGACAGTTCCAGTATTCCTCAAGCAAAAGCAGTGGGCAAGCAGAGGAGCTGACAGCAAGTAAGATCTTTGCCAGGAGGAGTTAACAGGTCTAGTATCTTCCTTTTATTTTCTAGAAGGAGCAGGATGTTGATGCTTTCTTCCTGCTCAGCCCTGGCCTCACCATGAGCCATTTCTACACTTCTCCCCAACACAGCTGGTGTATGAGCGAGAGGAGCTGGTCCCAGGACCATGGCATGTTGGTGGTAATGATGGCTGCTCCTTTTGTTACCTGCCACCTCACCCCCAACATTACTCACTCCAGATCATGCCAGGGAAACCAGAGTCCCTCAGACCCCCAGCAGCTGCAGCATCAATCACCACCATCTCCAGCCTTGGCCGGTTCCCCATTGGCCAGAGACTCTGCACCCTCAAGGCAGTCCAGCACCAGGGTCTGCTGCCAGGGACAGCAAAAAGTACATTTACGGGGCATACCACACTGCTATCTCCGCATAAATGTGGAGATCCTTTGCTTGCACTCTGCTCTTGAAGGAAACAGTAACTTTCCTGCAATCTCACTGGCATCATAACCTGAAGGCAGCCCTGCCTTCGGCCACCTCCTTGCAGGTAGCCACAGCCAGCAGCTTTCTTCAAGGGTGCCCCAAAGCTTATATCTTACCACGCCTTTTGATAACAGACCCCTGAACTACTATGTTTACAGAATCTTGTGGAAAGAAATAAAGTTTTCCCCTGGCACGCAGGCCAGAAGGAGCACTTCACAGATGGAACTTTCCCTGTGGGGTTCGTTCCAGTCAAGTCGCTGACTTTTTGGATTGTACCAAATGCAACATAGGACTCACAGGTCCCCAGGGAACCTCTTTTGCTTGAGTCCTCCCGGCTCCTTCCTGCAGGCTTTCTCCTTGCCAATCTCTCTCTGCCTTCCTCATTGCAAGATAGCAATTTATCTCATCCAAGACATGCTCAGTTACTCTCTCTTACAGGGTTATAACATATAATTACTGGTAACAGCAAGTGAAACAGATGCAACTTTTCAAGCAAAATACCAAGTGCTCCTACCCTAATTCATTTTCAGTTATGTGCCAGAAAAGTAATACAAACTGTATGTACAATGAATTATATTCAGAACTCATACAACTCAAGAGAATGCTCCAAATCTCTTCAGACAAGACTCTGAAATACCTTGTCACACCAACAGGTAAAAGACTGTATTACATCTCAAAGGCAGAATTACATCAACAAGAGAAAAGTTATTTTTGTATTGGCTAATTACTCTTAAACAATTGCATAGTTAGAGCCATGTTTAAGCAATAGCAGTTAGTTATATTTATTGTACCTTCCCTACTTCCGTTGCACTAGAGCATTTTATAGTGTGTCTTGCTTCTACTGTCTGCCAGGACTGTCTTGCATCTACTTTTGCCAGTTATCCTTCTAGTCTACCATTTCAAATACAATAGCTGTAGATAGTTGCATATACACATTAGGTTATCAAATCCTCTCTCTCTCTTTCCCTCTGAAAAATAAAAAAATACACACACACACTTGATATGTATCTTGATGTACATAATTTACTTAGAAATTTTACTTACATTATATGTATCAAGTAACTTTTTTTGGTGGCAAAACAAGCAGTCCATGCTTTCTTGCCATCTTCCAAGGTGAGCAGATTTAATTCCAGTGAAGAACATACATTTATAACTAAATTATCTTCTGGGAAAAATAATTGCAACTAGCAGAAAAACATAGAAAAAAATGTAGACTAAACTATAGCATGACTAATGCACACTAAAATCGAATGTAGAAAACACTATACAGTCCATGAGACAAATATGAGGCCATAATTGCTGTGTTTGTGAAATCTCAAACCAAAGAGAATTGCTTTTTATATCCATTTCATCCATTTTGTGAAACATGCATATAGTATTGTTCTATGGTAGATTACATTCCATCATTCTCCCATACTTCTAGTCTTATTCTGACTCCTATATATTTTACCTGAATGTTGCTAAAATATATATATATATATATATATATATGAAAACAAACTCCCTGCAAGTCACTTCTAGTGTGACTCATCACCAAGGGGGGGGGGAATCCCCAAGTGTAAACAGCACAATAAGAAAAGCACATCAAGAGAGTAAACCAAGTCTTCTAAAGTAGTTCGACACTTTTACTAGCTAATCTGATATTTTTAAAAGCCTGTAAAGATTTACCAGAGCCTTGTGCTGCCTTATTAGCTACCAATCTGCACTGACAGAAAATAAGAGCAGTGCACATGCACAAACATCAGTTATTAGAAGGCATTCACTGCTAAATATTATATTTTGACAGACCAAGAACTTGTTGCATAGGTGTTTTTATCATCTCTTTTCTATTTCCAGTACAGTTCATGCCCATTCCATGGGGTGAGAGTGTCAGACCAGTAACCAAAAAATGAGCATACAAACTATGAAGGACAAAGCCCAAGATCTATCAAATATTTTGGAATGCAAACAAATTAGGAAAAGCAGTATTATTACACACCTTAAATAGTTTTATTTTAATCTAGATGCCCCATCCCCCCCCAAGAAAAAAGGTTTATTGATCCAATAGAAAAAAGTATTATTGTTCTGACATAATATAGTACTGCTTCTAAATAATTACAGCAAATGCACAATGTGCGATAGTATTATCTGTGTGCATACTACTCCATGTCCCATCAATATTTTTCCTTGTATCCATCTTATTTCTCCCACTAAAAAAATTCCAAATGCTGCTTATCAGGTTGAAGATGCTCTACTAAGACAGAAGATTTCTCTTCCTCAGCAACATACTCAATATTTCTTGCTAATTGTATTACAGAGCGTCATCATCACATTTCAGTTCTACTGGCAGTAGTATAGTTGCAGATGAGCCTGTCAGCTGGCAGAATTATTTTTCTAGTTATACCAGGCTTGCTGAAGCCTAAAAAAATATTTGACCTTTTCTACAGTTCTGTGATTTTATTACATGCTAAAATATGACACAAATATTATGAATCTAAATCCATGTACTTACACAGGCAAAACTACCATGGCCTTGGAGATAAATTTCCTGTATTAATACTGTCAGAAGTGGCTTCATCCCCTAAAAACTGGTTTATAATTCAAATACTTTTTCAGATCTATATTCTCCACATCCCACAAACTGTAACATAGAAATCCAGCAATGATAAGACATATCCTAGCTGTACTGATTCATTTTAATCAAACTCTTGCCAATGTTGCTGCAAGATTCTGCCCAAAGTTAACATCCAGTTTTTGTCTGCTTGCTCCATGCTTACAGCTTGTTCTTTGCAATTCTAACACTCAACTATAATGGACTCAGAATTTGAAATGGTGAACAGTATTTCTACTATCTGTTGGCTTCTTGTTTGCATGCTTTGTTTCTTCAAGAAGAGTGTGACCAGACAAGGTGGATGTGGAAAGAGGACAGCGAGAGCTCTGACCCTGGAGCAAGTGAACATGCTCTAGAGGAAGTTTCCATGTGTTGGCTACAGCAAGTAGTCACTGAGCAAATGGCAAGACTGCAGCTCGTGCAGAGACAGAGACCGCCGAGAGAAGCGTCAAGCACACAGAGTAGACTGGCAGGTCTTTGTGAGGACAAGGGGAAGGGGAAAAGCCTAAACAGGGTTTTGCAGAATTTGCTCTACATCAGACAGCCACTCAACAGACTGAAACTGAGCTTGGAAGCAAGATCCTTCTCCCACCCCTGCAGTGGCCCATGAGACAGGCAGAGAGTTGATTAAATGCTTATTATTCCATTTGGTGTTACATAGTCACCCTATCTCAAATCAGAAATATACTGGCTTATATTGAGAAAAAGGCAACTTTTTGTTTTTCAAAATCTTTTTAGGTTTCTTTGAGAAACTTACTACTACAGAAAGGTTTAGAATGATCTATCTCTGCAGTCTGGCTAACTTTTTAATGCTTCTTAGGCTAATACTGTATGGAGGTAGGCATAATACATACACCTATACTGAGAGGAGCTTATCTCATCTTTCTCTTTCCTAGGACAGATGGTAACACTGCAAACCTGCAGATGACTTTAAATGTGCATGTCTTAACTATACCCTCCCTTCCCTCCCTCCAAACTTTAATCTCTTCTTTAGGTTTTTTTTGGAATAAAGTTTTAAAACTACTATAATATTTCATCCTACTTTTTTCTTTCCTATTATATATACATAATACACAGATTATATGGCTGTATGAGAGTTATATTGGTAACTGTTCAATGCAAACATAAAATTAATTCATGCCTCTGGAGAGAAAGAACCTTTTAAACTTCCCTAGCCTCTATGGAGAGGGCGAACAACCAGCAGAAGTGCTCGTTGACTGCAGGCAAAGGAAAAATTTATTTGAATCCTTGTGCAAGTGTTTGAGAAAGACCACATACACGATAGTTAGAATGGACACTTAAGATCTGCTACAGTGAATGCCCTAAAATCATATATAATATCATCTTGGGCTAAGCTTCTAAATGTCACCAGATAATAAGCACTTTGTGGGGTTAGGGGTGGGGGGAGGAATGAAGCTAAGGGTAATGGGATAGACAGGAAACATGGAATTGGGCACATATAATGCATTTCAGCTTGCTTCTACCTCTCTACTAAGGACGAAAATACTTAATAGGCATATCCACTAACTGTAAGATACGAGCTGCTATGAGAAATAGCTCCAAATATAGCAAGTCACTATCTAAACTACTGTAACTGCTGCAGGATATGGGAATTATTCATAAAATTACTCATCTTCATTACAAGTCCTGCAATTCTCATCTAAATGACCATGATGCAGTAGTGTATATTCAGTTGTCAGAACTGGAGCATCTTTGATTACATTCTGATAACCAAGTCCATTTGGACTTCAGAATTTGTGCTTTTATTTGGGTAACTAGAGGCCCTTCCCCCCCTTAACTGGGTCTAGTGACAGTTTGATAGCTGGAGCAAGCACATCAAAAGTCTAAGACTATCTCAGCTTGCTTAACCTCCACACCCTATTAATGTGCATAAGTTACTATTATTCTTGTCTGCCTAACAGCATGCAATCGGTATGTAAGGTGATGATTTAGAAACAGCTCTCAAAACTCTTAAAATAGAGTATTCCTGCTGTGTTTACAATCCAGTCTTTCTGCCTTAAAATCATTAGTGTCTCAGCATGTAATGACAATACGGCAAAGTAAAGACCAAAATTTTAATTTGCATGTGGGAATTTTTTTTTCATGCATTTCCTGCTTTAAACCTGTGTATTCTATGCACAAAACTGCTTATAAAAGTACTAATACTAGTACAAAATAGACTAAAACCTTAATTTATGTATTATTTTGCAACTTCTATACTAAATACGTAACAGGAGAAGAATTTGAGAGTACTAGATTGTCATTTTTACAGTATACTGTAATTTTAGATATAAACATCAATTAGATTATGTCCCAATACCAAGTTTTTAATGCACTAACTACAAACTGAAGGATTTTTGTTGTTTCACAGAACATGGGTGTGCTTGATTAACAACACAATGATAAAGCAAGAGTGATTGCCAAAAAAGTTTTAACGCAAATACAAAATTCTAAGCTACTGTATTTCAAATGAAAAACAAATTTTCAGATGAAGCGAGTACAAGATAAAGAAAATCATAGGGTGAATGTATGAATTTTTATACATTTCTTTTACCTTTTGGAATCTTTAACAGAAGTTTGTTGTCTGATCTTAGACGGGAAGAGAACAAAGCAAACTACAGAAATCTTCAAGATGCGATAGGCATTCATTTTTTAGCTGAAGCAACCCTCAGAAAAGATGAGATCACCCAAATCAGACAGAACTTTATTTCAGGATCTTAGCTTTGTAATAAAGGGATGACTTTCTTGCTCCTGATGCTGCTAATAGACTCTACCATCAAGAGTTGCTACCAAACGTTCTAACAACCAGTTGCTCTTCTCTCCTTTCTACTGTCAATAGTAATAATTTCTGAAATAAATAACTTTAATGTCATACTGAGAAAGTGGGCCCCTGTAGATCAAAATTCTGAGCTGCCACAGAGTTCATTTTAGGTCAATAATATATTGTTTTTACATTTTTTCTAAAGATACCAAATGTCACAAACCGGTGTTCAAGTGTGAATTTGAACTTTTTTGTTGTTGTTGTTATATTTAAGCAGATGTTTATGAAGCAATAAGTTACTGATACAGTTCATCCTTATGTTAGGTCTGCAGTTTAGACCATTCATTTATCAGCCACCTTCCCTTTACAGTTGAGAAAAAAGACACTTCTATGACATGTTTCATCAGATCTCATATACATCTTTGCTACCATGTGTGATCAGTTGCACCAAGAAAGTATCTGTTGCTCTCCACTGATTGCAGAATGAGCCAAACAAATTAGCTCAGGTACATGTGTCTACCTGTGGGCACATGAATTTCCCCTTGAAACACTCTAGCCATGGAGGTCTCATAGAGAGGGGCATCTAAACATATATACCTTCACAATGTATAGACAATATATGAACTTAAGGCTCAAGAACTTAAAATGATGTAATACTTAATTTCTTTGGTAACTGAAGGAAGAAAAAAGAATTACATTTCCAGAGAGCAAAATTACAGCAGCAGATCTAGGTGAAGATCTAAAACTATTGTTTTCTTTCTACTACGTAGGAGGAGGCCAGCACTGCTGAAACAGTAAAGTACAACTGGCCTCAAAGTCCTCCATAGCATGATCTTATAACAAATACTGGCCATATAAGTTTGTATGAGAGTCTATAGCATATACATATATTTAGAGTTGAAGCTTTCATTATTTATTGGCTTGGTAATCATTATAGTTATCGGAATTAAAAGAACAAACAACAACAAAACCCACTGTACCAATACAAGTGATACTGCTGTGATGCCAATTACTGCATGTTTCAAATCTCTCTTGCCAAGCTACCATCAGCAGTCGCTATCAAGTGGTTACCATAAGTATTTCATACAGGAAGTACTTCTCCACAGGAAGTCTACATCACAGCATGTCAGAATAGTTTTGATTTCTACTATGGAAGAAGTTATGCTTCTTTTACTCAATACTTTTATACTAGAGACTCTTACAAGAAATAATTAGCACCGAGATTATAGGGAGCATTTTTTGTCATTACAATTTTATGTGTAGATGTATACCTGGACAGATTAGTAAAGAAGAAATTGAAAACCTTGCTTCCTGAGTTAAGACACTTGTAAGTAAACATTGTAAAGCATTTTCTGGATCTACCTGATGGAAAGGCAATATGCTTAAGAGCTGGTAGTGTTAGATATGACATCCTATAAATCTGATAGAAAAGGCCAGCAGAGAATGAATACAAGGAAAAAGAAATAGAAGACAAAACACCTTAAAATCAACACATCTATCAAAGAAAAGTTTCAAAAAGAACCTATTAAATAAATTAATGCATGGAATAAAATGGAAAAGGTATCTCTAAGACAAGAGTGCAGCATACACCCTGGAATTGTCACTGTCACTGTCATTGCTGATGAGAAGAAACAGAATGACTATTGGCACAGCAACAAAAGGACATAAATTTCACGTAAGCGAATACAGCAGGCATTCGCTACTTTAAAAAAAGAAAAAAAGAATCAGTTCAGATTAATGTACACCAAATGACATTATGTCTTGAAGACAGAACAAGTCCTATTTTTCCCCTTCCCTAAATTATCTCTCTCTCTCTACTCAAACGCAGAAATGTTTTTAAAGGAAAAGCAATTAAAAAATTCTAGACCTACAGGTTACGCAAATTCTATTTTTTTTCTTGCATTTTTCCGATTTGCTTTTGTCAGAGGCTTGAATTCACAACTTTAGAAATGAAAACATGAACTCTAGCATAACAGTAAACATGTTAGAGAAATCTACTTCTATAATTAAACTTTTCTTGAGCCATAAAAACAATCAATGAGTCATGAATCAGATAAATGTGATTTTACAAGTAGGCCTTATAATTTGGATTAGCATATAGAACTGGAAGAACAGGTCAATTTAAAGAAAAGTATTACAAAAACATACTTTAATTAGATCATGTACACACATAAGGTGTATCCCCGGTCCCCCAACACTGCTATAGAGTGGGGAAAATCAGGACAATGCTATTGGAAGTGAGATAGGAGGAGAATATTGTTACATTATCAAAGTATTTTCTGTTCCAAGACTAACTTCTTGAAAGCTGTCCTTGAAAATCATTTTTGTCAGGAGATATACAGAGAAGAAAATAATTTTAAAATGTTCTTAGCTTGAGACAGAAGAAGGACTGTTAAAGAGGAATATTCTGCTCTAGGAGAAGAAAGTCAGGGAATAGATAACAATTCCAACTGCAGACACTTCAAGAGAGAAAACAAGATACCCTTATGTTTGGGGGTGGAGGGAAGGAAAATTTTGTAAAGCAACACATACATATGCAAAAGTCCTGCTTAATGGTTTCACTAATTTCAGTTATTAAAACTTCTCTGTTCTGCAAAGGCAGGCAACTTGTCAAAACAGAAAGCTTCTCAAAATCTGTGGCATTATTGCCACCATAGCCAAAAATCTGAAAAGTTTACTGCCTTTGTAAAATAATAGTAAATCTTCAAATTTCACACCAAAAAATTCTTTGCAAGCTCAATTCTGGACTTGCTGCTAGCAAGCAAATGAATATCACAGGAAGAAAAAAAGAATTACATATTAGCTTAAACAAATTATCTCACACACACACTTTTGTTTATTATTCTATTATTATAGCTTGAGGCTGAATGCTGCAGGCTCATGGAGAATTATGCTGAAAAATTGTCACAGAAAGTGGAACTAACTGACTCAATGACCTTTTAGTAACATGTCATCACTATATGGTGAAGAATTTGCATGCATGCTGAAAGGCCTTTTAAAAGTTTCTCAGATGTGTTTAAACTAAGTAGTTTTATATTAATATCCTACCACTTTCTTCAAAGAGTTCTGTATTATCTTTCAGGAGAAAAAAAATCTGTTGCTAGGAGTTCTAAACAATAAATATAAAAACCTTCTGAAAGGATCCAATTCAGAATCAACATTTTCTATATTTCATTCAGGATTAATTGTATTTGGCATTACATTAAAGTAGGAAGCGACATTCATATTTTAAAAGAAAAGGGATTTTTCTTTGGTTTCCTTAGAAAAAAGGTGGTACACCACTTGTTGTTTAAATGAACAAAATAATGAATTGCAAATGGAGAGAAGTCAGTGAAGCATGATACCGTTTAGCAAAATATTTATACATCCGCACAGATCCTTGTTTCCCTGGAAAGGTTATTTGAGTGTAAATGTGACATTTTGAAATGTGTGACTGCAGTGAAAACTAAATCGATCATAAGCCATTTATCACTTAGTAATGAAATTTCATGTTTATCTTCATTCTCATTATCATTTAAAGAGGTCTTGTCCCCGTAATTATTAGCTTTGAGTCTGACCTTCCTACTTTTTTCCAGGCAATTAACTTTTTTCTTGCTTATATCTGACCTAGATAGGCTCTGTTCTTCTGTAATAAATATATATTTTAATAAAATTAAGAACTCATTTTCAGTCATTAGTATGTCACAGTATTTTTAAATGGAATTCCACAGTATTTGGCATATTTATTATATCTTCACCTCTAGTTTCATAGCCTTTGCAGTCATTTTAGGTAATCAGACAAACTACAGTCTCCAGGTTCACAGTCCCAGCCTAAACTCTACTCTCACCTGGGCTACAACTTGGAGAGATTGGAGAGGTGCTCCAATCACTTAGTCATCTTTGTGGCCCTTCACTGGACTCGCCCCAGTAGCTCCATTTCTCTCTCCTATGGGGAGCTCAGAATTGGATCCAGGACTCCAGGTATGGCCTCACCAGTGCTGGCAACAGTAGCTAATGCAGCCCAAGATACCATTGGTGGTCTTTGCTACAAGGGCACATTGCTGGCTCATGGTCAGCCTCTTTAGCCAGGATCCCTGATGTCCTTCTCTGCAAAGCTCCTCTCCAGCCAGTTGGTCCCCAGCCTGTACTGATGCATGGAGTTGCTTCTTCCCAAGCGCGTATCTTTGCGATTCTGTTTGCTGAACTTCATGAGGTTCCTTTGCCCATTTCTCCAGCCTGTTGAGGTCCCTCCAAATGGCAGCACAACCACCTGGTGTACTAAGCATGTGAAGACAGACGTTAACTGATAATAGTGGCAAAGGGAAAGGAGCTGAGGTTGATACGAGGACCAAAACTTTGACTTGGAGAAATTGACTTAAAATCTGCAAGGATCTGGGGGCACATGGAGGGAAAAGACGATCCAGAGTGGAGGTGAGGGCCATTGGGAAACTAAACTTTCAATCATCAAGTACAGGTACAGGAATATATTCGAAGTTTAGTAACTATATTATAAGCTCTGCTAGCCAAACGTAAAAGTGTCTATTTTAGGGAAAGCAGAATTGCTATCTAGATTACATTTACAATGCTGACAAAATTTTAATTAAGTTAAAAATCTTAGACTTTAACACACATGCAGACAACTAAATACAGATGTCTGAATCGGGCACTATGTAGCCAATTATAGGGCAATTGCAAGGAGGATTTTAAAACCAACTTTCTTCTAGCTCATTTAAGTCCACCCTCTCATAGGGAGTAACAAACTGCCAACCACTAAGAGAAACATTAAGTACCTTAAAATAATCTGATATTTCTAAGAAAAATATTATGCATCTTATTCATGTGATATTTCTCAAGTTGGGAGAATGAGTTTCAATGTCTCTTTCAATAAGTTTAATACAGCTCTCATCTAGCAAAAATTGTAGGAGAACAAGCTTCTGTAATGTACGTGAGGTACAACAGGAACTATACCAAAAGATCCATATGTGAACTAATAATTCTGTCTTCCCAGCAGGGTTTGAACAATACACAAAAGCAACTCAAAAGGCTGCTCATTGAGCAACTCAGCAAAAAACAATAGGGTGTATTTTCCACTGAACAATAACAACTACTGCCATTTCTATACACAAATCAGAAAAACATATCCCTCCTCCCTCTTCACCCCCCAAAAGAACAAACAAACAAAAAATATATGATCAGGAAATTAAAGGTTGTATGTATGCATTGGATCAAGAAAGACGAACCAAAAAGCCTCCATGTTAACTTTGAATTTCTTGATCAGAAACTGTTTTCTTCTACCTTGGCATAATATTAAATAAAATATTCAGTTCAGGACATGCATTTTACAAAGGTTTGTTTCACAGAGGCTTCTGAGGAAAATAGTACTTTTAATGTTGAAAAAACCCCATCTTTTTATTCAAACTTACAGGAGAGTCAGTTGTTTTGACCACTCAGCTGTGTGGCAAAGCAAAAACAGAGAGGAGAAAGATGTGAGCTTTTGTTCTGAATCTGCAACTACCTAGCCCCCCAAAACACTGCATTTTTCATCTCCTCTCCACCAGTGAACAAGAGTGAGATTTTCACAGCACATATTTGCCCAGTGCCATTAATTTAAAATAAGTGAACCCTGTGATCGGACTACGTCCTTCCAGCCAAAATGCAACTTCCATACAGGTAACGTTCATCACTACAGGAAAAGATTTTTCTTTTTTGCTTTTAAATAATAGCAATACCTGTACAGATAATAAATTACATAAATCAAATTCAGTTACCAAATATTACAGAAGAGACATCCAATTAAAAAAAGAAATATTTATTAATATGTAGTGTAACACAAGTGCAAAGGGAATAACAAATTCTACACTGTGTTGTTAGATCACCTGTGCACATTTCATTCCATGGGACTCCTACTAATTTTGTACTGTCACTGAATATGGTATCAACTCCCACCTCTCCCACTTTCCTGTGCTGCCTTGGGAAAAAAAGCACCGCTAATGTTACCATCCCAAGAAATGATTAAAGAGGTGTACAATTTACCTATAGTTCAGGGTCTGCCACTATGTTTTCATAGAATTACCCATAAAAGTGTGCATTTAAAGATTAAAGTGACAGCCACTTCCAGTGTTGCTCACCTGTAGATGTGAGAACATACAAGAGCACATGCAAAGTCCTATGATAATTTTACAATAGGTTTCCTACTGTTTTGGTGTTATTTTAGAAATATTTAGAAATATTTCTACCTACAACATCTGAACAATTTCTGTAATTCAGTAAATGATACTCCTTTAGAAGACAGGTCTGCAAATGTGGGAGCAGCTTCAGGATGAAAGTGTCAAGTGCAAATTCCCTACGAAATTATTACGTGCTTTCTTTAATATATTATTTTTATTTCTAATTCCTGTTAATGTACTTGTAGAAGTCAAAGAGGCAAAAGAAATTCTTAGATGAAAAGTGCATGTAAAAGAGGAAAACTGGGAAAAGAAAAAAAGAGATCACCAATTAATGAATGGCATGATCTTTGTAAACACTAGAAAGAGATAAAAACATATATATATTTGTTGAAGCCTAGAAGTCGTGGGAAGTAATAACTCAGTATTATTGAGATACTCAGTAATTTGAGAATATACAGACCTGAAAACAAAGTGATTGTATATATTTTTAATCATACTTAGTAATTACACACAAATAAAAAAAAGTATATAAAACTTATCTACTTCAATTACAGTCTCTCCTGGCAGGGATTCTCTACAATTTTATGTTTATACTGGGACTTATGGCAACATGCCTTAAGCTAAGTTAGCCTTTAAATACCAATAAGTAGATATAATTAACAATAATTAGAGAAGTTTAGAATTTGTATACCATTTGTTTAGCAGAACTTCATGGGGGAAGGGTTTTTTTGTTTATTTGTTTTAATATAACTGTTAATCATTCAAAAACATTACAGATATAGGAAAATCCTTCTAACAATTCATCTGACATTTTACACTGTCATAAAACACTCCAGGGTGCCCATTACTGTATGATATCAGCATGCATACTAAACTTAGTGTAGGTGAACTGTGTTAATATTATGCCTCAACAGCACACCCTGGAGTGTCTTACTGCTTAAATGATGGAAAGGTCAGACCTTTACAGCTTATTATCATGTTTCACACAACAATTGTACCTTATCATTCTCTGTTACTCCATCCTTTCGGGGAAAAGTGGTTGCAAGAAAAAATAACAAACAATTCAATTAAACTAGGTTTGTTAAAGTGCTAATATGCAGCATAGTCTGTTCTCCTTGGGTAGTGAGCTGGGTCACATCTCTTGTATACAGTGTTAGCATAAATTATGTATCAGTAGAAAATCCAATAAAAGCTTCTGTCAACAACCCATGAAGCCATTAATATTTTTAAATCGAATGGAAGGGTTGAATTTTGCAGAGGCTGGTATATTTACTGCAGAATATATTAAGCTTAAAAAGGAACAGAGGTTGCATTAGGGGGTGGAAAATAGAATTTTATGTCAGCATCATCTGAGCTATATTTTGTGCAGGGACTTTAATCCTGAGACTCTCCCTATGTAATTGAACACTACAGTATAGCAAAGTTGAAGAATCTGCAGCCAGAATGGTTTCTCCATGGATAAATACCTACATGTGCTCTCCAGAACTATCAGTCTAGAAGTAACCATTGGCAATAAATATACAAAAAGGAAATTTTGCTAATGCTTCTCCTACTTCTTGTACTTTTAATTAACTCAGTCTATCACATGGCAGTTCTAGATACTATGAAGATTAAAATGGCAAAAAAAAAAAAAAAAAAAAAAAAATTGACTCCTCCTGCTTCATCTTTGATTCAGAGTCAACAATATCTGGCTAGTCCTACATGGATGTCCTAAAAGTTTTGAAGGCAGAGTATTTTTGCTCCACAAGAAACAAGCTATGTTTTTATCTGCACTATCAATTTTCATCCCCAGACAAAAGTAGTTCTTCCCAGTTATGGACAGGGGATACTGCTCCTGTAAGCATCCAGCATTATCCATTTCTGTGGTACTAAGGCTTTTCTAAAAGGCACATGATCCTTCTCCTCAGCCTATTTTTCCTGAAATTGCAGTAGTAAACTTGCCAAGAGAGATGTCTTGTTATGGACCCATATCTCTATAGAAGACTTCCTGCAAGGTTCCTAAAGCAGTCTTCAAGCACAAACTGTTTTACAAAGGCTAGTGTAGCAGAGTTTACTCTTTGCAAAAGAACAAGACCATTTCAGCAATACCACTTAAGGAGCTTGGCCTTTAAGCTATTTCTAAAGTCTAAATACCATTAAAAGAAAGCCTATCATTAAAAGAAACAAAACAAACACACAGTTTTAGTTTATGGCTCCATCCTCCTGTCATTATTCTCTCTTAAAAGCCCTATCAGTCCAGAAGCCCAATACTACTAAATTTGTCTAGTTACTAAGTTGTACACAGTAGAGTAGGACCACCCCAGAAATATGTAAGGGTCTGTCAACAGGAGAACTCAGCCTTGTGTGCTAAGACTTTCAAACATGCTTCCTCACGGTTTGTAGAATAAATTCTATATTTAAGTTAAAATAATTACTGTTCAGTCAGTTAAAAGGGAAGTAAAAAAATTTCTCTCAGGGTTAAACAGTGTCAAAAAGTCACTTATTTTGGATACTGCCATTCTTAGTGGTGGTAGAAGACAGAAGAATGCAATGTTCTTCATTATAATAACAAGCAACACTGATGATGGTACTAGTAAATTATGATATGTAGAAAAAGTTACTTAAGAGTTTTGAATTTAATAATAATACTTTTTTAAATATTTCTTTAAAGCAGGCACATCAACTTAATCCTTTAAGCTTTAGCTTCCTTTAAAGATATTTTTTTTCAGTATTTTCAGGAAACTTCCTCTATTAGAATGGATTTAAATATTCACATACGTTTTGAATAACAGTATCTCTTGACTTTCACTTATGTGTGGCTATTATTTTTGCTTTTCTTGTTTCTTGTTAGGTATCTTTCTGAAAAAAAACTATTATGCCATGTATGTACACAAAAGTAACAAATAAAATAAAGAAGCTTACATTCTGAGATACATTTATGTTTCTTCTTACTACAAATAGTGATTGCTCAGGGACACTGGGAAAAAATGGAACTGAAATGCTGCAGTAGGCTTTTTAGGACAATAAATTATCAGTACCAGTTTGAAATGAATTCAATGTTGCTTCTTTTTCATACCTGAAGGGAAATGCTTCCTTTGCCTGGTACATAGAGATAAGAGACACTTCATTATTTCTCCAGGTTTTTGTGTTCTATCCAGGAGTTAGCCAGACTTCTACTATATTCTCTTGAGTCCCCTAGAAATTGTAACTTCCCTCTTTCCTGCCAGTATGCTCACTTCTCAAAACTTAGCTCTTAATAATATAACAGCACGTAACAAAACCAAAAGAAATACAAATTCCAATATACCTCAAGAAATTCTTTTGATCCCACTAATGAACTGATAGGTACTTCAGGTATTACTTACAGCAGGAATTTAAGAACAAACCTTACAAGCATTTTTCTTCAAACTAAAAAAAAAAAAAAAAAAAAAAAAAAAAAAAAGGCATGTGTAGACAAATATACACTAATAAACCTTTTAATTTAACACAGAAAATAAAAAAGTGAATTTCAGTGGCCTCTGTATAGCAAAGCCCAGATCACTCCCCCCACCCCACCCCCCTACAAGTATTTCCTCTACTCCACTGTTCGGTCAAGGTGCTTAATACTTTAACCAAATTACTCTGTTTATAAAGAAAATGTAAGAGTAATCACAAATACACATTTATTCTTTAAAATACTTCTTGAAAATCCCCCTTACCTTTTCAGTCACTTAAGACCTTCTCTTACAATACGTCACATGGTGCTATCAGTGATTCCTGACTGCCCTGTGAAATAAGTTTCCAATGCACAATAAAATTCCAAACACTAGAAGTTATACACTTCTGAATGTAACCAAAAAAGAGGGGAGGGGTAAGGTAATGTTTGAATTAAACAAGTCCATCCTGAAACTTGGACTGACTGTAAGCTTTCTCAGTTCTGTCAGTCCTATAGTCAGTTGCCTTGCCTTCTCCAACATACCCATATTATCAATCTTAACTTGCATGAAGTCATGGAAGACACAGATCGAGAACCACATTTAAATGTTATACTTTCTTAATTCAGCACATAAATATCAGAACTCAGTTCAACTAAATTCAAATGAAATATCAGAACAAGTCAGGTGGGATGCTCTCCCACCACAAAAGAAACAAGTTAAGTCCTTCATAACAACAGAAAGTCAAGTAACATCCAACACTGTGGTCTAAGAAGCTAAAATACAAAGATGCACAACTTTTCCTAATGTCAAACATACAAAATAGTCAATCATAAAAAGATATTCCTCCCCTTCCCCCAATTCTTCAGACCATTAATCTGCATCTCACAGGAGGAGAGTTTTGCTAGAAAAGAGCCAGCAAAACCAAAGACTAAAAGCAACATTGTGGGAATTAAAAAGGGAAAAAAGCATGTATGCACATACAAAAACAAAATACCCTTCCTTTAGCAGTCAGATGCTCAGCGATTTGGATGCTTGTATTACTCCCCGAACAAGGGGACAATCTAGGAATTAAAATAAGTAAAATGAACATACCAGCTTTGTATTCACAATTATATATCCAGCTAATTAATTATTGATAAGAGGTACTCTGGTAAAGCTGCTGCTTCTGGTCAAAGACTAAAGATAGCTGGCAGTAAGTAATAAGATGCCCTGCTAATTACAATAAAGGGTCAAGTGGAAGTTTCAAAGTTTAGTTAATTAAGCACAAGACTTTCAAGGCAAATTAGTCCAGCATCTGAAACATCCTTCTACATATAAGTAATGATGTTTTTCTTCCTGTCAAGAAGTTCAACTCTGGATTCCCACAAAGCAAAATTATTCTTGGAAAATTGGCACTGGAAACATAAACTTTCCCCCCCTTTTTTTATTGTAAGAACTTTTTTCATGTATGACCCTTCTCCTCACAGAAAAAGATATTAAAGTAATAGTTACATTTCAAATGCATCTAAATTGGTCACTATCTCTGCAGTGGGATTAACCTTTCAGTTGAGACACTACTTGAAAATGTTAAGAGAAATTAGCTAGCATCAGGAAAATGAGAGGACAAGGAAGATAGAAATCTGTCTCTTACTCATCTTTTGGGAGACAGACTAACTTTTATTGAGCCTCACTCTTTTTTCTACTAAGCTACAGAAATCATTTAAGTGCTAAGGAAATATATTAAAAGGAGTATCAACTCTTTTTTATTGTTTATTGCAGGCTTCATATTTTCCTGGAACATATCTCTAAGGTAGTAAAACTTCAAAGAAAATTTTGATGTGAAATATGCACATGTATTTTTGCATGCACACAGTCTTCTTTTGCCTTAAGTTGTTGGGTTTTTTTTAAAAAAATAGATAAATCTTTTCACAGAACAACTTGTACTAATAGACAAAAGGAAGATATAATTCAAGCAAACATCCTGCACTAATTGAAGAATCAGAAGATTCTCCTCTTTGTTTCTTATCATGTAATCAGTAATGCTTTTCAGATTTTCTTACTTCCAAATATTTAAGTGAACTTTATGCTGGCTCTTCTAGTTACTGATATTTCTTTCCTCTTCAATTCTTTTTCTGCCTAGTCATTGACTCATAGAAAGTCTTTTATTCTACGATCTCAAACCAACTGATGGTTACCGATGTGGCAACCAGTTTTCGTATTAAACAGATGATATCAAGAGGTACAAAAAAAGTAATTGCTGTGGACGCAAGGACAAAGTATTCCTTCAGCCATCTCCATTTGCTACAAGCATTCATTTCAGAAACGTATCTTTTTACTCCAAAGTCTTTCCATCAGAGGGAGTCAGCTGGCATCTATACTGCTTTATGCGGGATAAAGGTCCATCACAATTGTTTTAGCGTTCTTTCCTGTCTTAGATGTTTTAAAAAAAATAATTTACTATTTAAATATATTTTAAATAATTTTCTAAAGCATCTTCAGTAGTTTTCATATTTCTTAACAGGGATATGGTGCATAACAGTTTTAAAAAAAGAAAAAAAAAAGCACAGAAGGTCAGGTGATTAAGAAGTATTTAGGGAAGGTGATTTTATATCACTTTGATTATATTCTTAATAAACTATTATTCCACACACTTTTAAGTCAACTGGGTATTTTTTAGTGGAAACACCTCCTTTAAAGAGGTATTTTAGCAGGGCAGGTTGTAGAATGATTGGAGTGTGAGCCATTAAACGTGGCTTATATTCTCAGCTTGAAATAATCATATAATTAGATATCTGAAGGTTAGAATTATAATTGAGATAATTTCACAATAAGTATACTCAAAATATCCCAAAATACCTATGTTCTTGTCCTAGTACATAATTCGAAGTTTCTTTTCTCTTGCCCAACAATCTTCACCAAAATCTTTGGGGAAAAAAAATCCTTTTGTTTTCTACGTATTTATGCATACAACTATATTACCATTCAATATTTGCTGCTGCTGTGAAAGATATAATGGTTTACAAGAAAACCACTCATAAATACCTTAAAGCTTTTATTAGAACAGCAAAGAAGGAAGTATACCTGTGACTTAAATGTATCATACACAATATTTACTCTGAAATGATACAGTCTGTAGTTAAGAGACAAATACAGTCAGTATATAAGTACCTTAAGAGATCCCATGGGAATTCAGATGTCTGAAGAACAGTTGTGAATGTTTAATTTATAGCACTCATAAGACATTAAGTACTATATTTTCTCTACTAGAATTATCAGGAAAACATTTTGTCACAGTTACTGCAATCAGTTAATAGGAAGCACCGATACTTACTTTAAATGACAAATAGTGCTCCAAAAAATCATATGAATTCTCAGCTTTGCTTAAGACAGAAATCAGAAGAATAGTGTGCAAACACTGAATTACGTGGCAAAGGTATAGCAATGAAAACGCAGGTAAGACTAAAAATGAATCTTTATAACAGAATTTGATGTTGAGCTAATAGACAAAACAAGTTAAAGTATATATTCTATTCATTTGTTAAGTTTTGACTCTAAGCAAAAGTTATTTCAACAAGGAAGCCTTAAGTACAGATTTGATTTGAATCTAAACTATTCCTACGTGGCATGGAAGAAACAACGCTAGAGAAGCTAAGATTTATATATTCTCCGCGTTCTCACATATTCCCCCCTCTCATAATCTTCCTGTCATTTCTGATAAGCATTTCAATGCATTTACCATTCTAGGTCACACAGTATTCTGTGAAGGACTGAAATTCTCCTGCACATGCTTTTCATTAAGTAAGAGCAAGTAAAGCAGCATTCTGCGTGAGTGAGGGAGGGCAGGAGAGAAGGGGCCTGGACCAGTCCTCAGGCAGAAGGCAGAGTTCTCACTTGGTTTAACTTCTGTATGTACAACAAAACAAGTAAGCTGGACCCATTTACACTCTAGCAAACCATGAAATATACTGTTAAACAGCAAGCAAAAAAATGCGTGTGCGTGCAGTGTGTGTGTGTACATGTGTGTGTGCTGGGTGGAGGCAGGGAGAATAGGGAAGACGAGATGACGTGATGCCTGTGTCAAACCTATTTCTAAGAATTTATAACAAACAATTTTCAAATAGTGAGCTATTTCAAAGGCTCCTATAAAATCTACAGGTTTAATTGTTACTAGATTAAAAAATGCAATTGATTTTTTAATCGCAGATTAAAATCAGAAGATCAGAAACATTACCAACAAATTAATTGTCAAATAGATATTTCATGGATAGCACAATTTCTAAAACAGTTATTTTACACACTGGCTAAAGCCTTTACAAAATTGAAATAGGGTAATCAAAGCAGCTGGTTCTTCAGGTTTTCTTGATTTCTAAGCTAAGTACAGTTGCATTCTTCTACAAACAGATATTTTTGTTAAAAGGTCAAGCAGCAGATTTCTGAAGATTTTTAAAACATTTTGGGGGGAATTTGCAAGGATGATCATTAGACCCCAGTGATGTAATGATAAGTCATCTTAACCGAGCTGGCATAACGAAATTGTGTATACATTGTGTTGCACCTTTGCAGAGTACTCACCCAGCCCCCAAATGTTTAGGGCTGAGAGTTGGTTTAATTTTACCGCAGTAACTGAAGACACACCCTTCCCTCCAGAGTTAAGAAGTATTTTTAGAGTGTTTCCCTGCAACCTTTCATATATGGAGTACTACCTTTCACTATTCTATTCCAAAATGGCTTTGGTCACCTTCCTGTTTTCTACAGTCATGGTATTTTGATTCAAGTTTAGCATACTTCCCTGATTTCAATAGCAACATCAAAGGAATAGCAAGTAGATTTTAGATTTGTATATACAGCAGTGCAGTTTCAGAGAAGAGCTTTCAATACTCACTAGCAAATGGATTATATTCATTTCAAGATGCAAATATTTCTTCTGGGCTGTAAAGCTCATCTTCATGCTTTATTCAGGAAAACTAGGTTTAAGGGTGAGGTGGGGACACTGCCTGGCCCCTGGCAGGGACAGATACACAAGCACAAGGCACACTACAGTTGATATTGAGTGGTTCCCCCAGCGATTTCCCAATCAAGGTAATAAAGGCATGGGGGAAATCCAAGGCATTGCTGAGCATCAGCCCATGGCGAGGAACGCTGTGTGGGGGCACCAGAAGAGGTTTTTATGTACTGCGCACATGTGCAGTGCACATATTGAGCTCATCACTAATCTTGAGAGCCCAGGTGAAGCGCCACCCTGGCACGGGTCCAGCCGGTTGACCATGGCTATGGGTCAAGCATGCCCTGTTGAAGCTCCTTTTCCCACAGAAAGGTCCGGCCAGCTTCCATCGCTCGTCTCCTCGACATCCTTACACATTTTCCCCATACACTAGGTTAACTACAAAGGTTCTTCTAAACTCTAAACTCCAAATGAAAAGCAAATATTCTTGGTCTTGCAGTACATGACTAAAGAGCAGTGACTAGGGAAAAAAAGTTTATGAATGCCTGATATTTTAAGTTCATTTCTTTTCATATTGTAAAGATTTTCTCTAAGTTTTGTTTGTTTTTATCACAAATCATAAGCAGACATAGATATATAAAAAGAATATACCATACAAACTAGGAGTACTGCATTCATTATCTAAATTCATGGCAAAAGCATATGACATCCTTACCTGCTTTGCTTTAAGGAAAATAAATAGAAAAGTTTTACCTTCCCACAAGTTCTATCAAAGTATTAAAAATATTAATGAGAATCAGAAATTACTATTCAAGTATGAACTACAATATGATCAAACTGTTGCTAAGGGAAGTTCTGAAAATGACTGAAGGGAAAAACTGACCAAATAGTAATGCACAGAAAACTGAAAATACGAAGTCACTTTTTTGCTCATTTTTAGAGAAAGAATATAGCTACTAGATGCATATCTAGTCCGCATTCAAGAGAAAACAGCTACATCTGAATCCAACAGAAGTCCTGACAGATGAAGATTCTGCACAGATTTTAAAGGCACTTAGCAGACAAAGAGGACAGAATGCTGCATTACACATAATTACATAAACCCTTGTTTTATAGGGAAAAAAAAAAAAAAAAAGAAAGAAAGAAACAGGGGAGTTCGAGTTCAGTACAGCTGAAATCAAGAAAACCCATATGAGGTGAGTAAATAGCATCATATACAAAATTATAACACTGATGAAATCACTTTAATTCAGATAGCATTAAAGCAATAAAAATGGCATGTAATAACGTGACTGACCTGTATTCATAATGCTTAATCAGTCAGCTGAACAGCATATGATAAAAATATAAACACAGAACTTTAACAACATAAATGAGGGATTGGGTAAGGACTGAATGTGGTTCTCTATTTTAAATGTAGTTGATTTCTGAATGATTTGAGGATTTATGGTAACCTTAGAAACATACTGTAGGGTAAAACTGAGCAGCCCAAGATGACTATTGTAGCTTATTTTCATTCTTAGAACTATACAGAAGTACAAGGAAGTCCTACAGGAGATGTTCTCATCATGGCAGTTAGTATTTCAGAAATCCCATATTTGTTTTTCATAATTTCATTAAATTATTCACACGAGTGTTTCTCCTCCATCATATTCAGATACATAATTTTTATATGTAGCAGTTAAACTTCTTCCTTCCCCAGTTCCCTCAGGATTCAAGCTTAGCAGTTCTCAGGAGAGGCAGAACAAAGATTAAGCAGGAACCACAGCACTTACACCACATTCTGCTCCTCCTCACCTTCCCTGTCTGAGTTCAGGAAAATGGAAATGAAGCAGGTCTTTCCACTCACTGGTTTCTCATGTAATTTTCAATATGGAGTTAATCATGACTTTTTTTTTTGTCTTAAGCAAGCATTGTGAATCCATGAAGTAGAAGTATTCTAAGGAAGATACATTTAATATTTGTTTGCATTGAACTCAGACACAAGCACACTAAGACAGCATAACCCATGACTGTGCACATGCATTTTGTAACATTGTAACATACATACATAAATTCCATTTAATCACTAAGAGGCAGATAGAAACCTGTGGTATAGTTTTCCAAAAGAGTACAAGAAAATGTATGCTGGTAGTAAAATCTGCAAGGTGAAAACTAAGGGAAGATAATTGGTAAAATCATAATTATGTTGCAGAATATGTGGAAAGAGTGTCTGCTAGAACCAGAACAATCCCACAGGACAAGCAAGAAAAGTGACTAACAAAACTCCAAATAAATCTTAATTCTGGTCCAGAATTAAGAGGTACTGTGTTAGAATCAGATGAGATCAACTCTTTGCCTTTGAGGAAGAGGTAGAGGAGCATAAAACAAACCAGAAAAATGGGAAGAAAAAAGTAGACCTCTGCAGTTCCATCACTGAGCGCTCTCAAGCCCTTTACCAGTTTTATGTTGACCTCCTCAGCTAAGACCATTATGGAACACCACCATCAGTGCTAATTAAATGGCATCTGTTCCCTAGTGTAATGTACTCACAGGTAATTAGAGGATAAACTTACTGAATAATTGTTTTCTATATGTAGTTATAATAATGGATAATGTGTAAGAACTAATCATCAGCAATGTGTTAATGAATGTCAATCCTATAGAGTGCTGTTCTGAAATTTGAAACTCACCTTATTTGTCAGTCTTTTAAACACTCATCACAGTGGTGTCCAATTCCCTGACATGTATATGAGCATACACATATTCAGTTGCAACAACTGTGCAAATCCCAGATCATCTACTTTTCAGAATTTCACATATGCACAAAAAAAGTTCAGTGCTGCACTGCACATCTTAACGAATCAAAATCTTTTGATAGCTAAAGAGTTGACTATTCTTCAGAGATAATATCCTAAAGGAGAAAAGCAAGATGTATCTTTTTTCTGGGCAACAGGAAAAGTTTCAATAGCAAGAATCAATTACTGATCTCCCAGTTTTGGCATTGGACATGATTGCTAGTGCACAACATTGGGAAAAACTCTGTGTTTCCATCTTGTAGTTCTCAGACTAATCAGACTGCTTGTGCTTTGGTGATGTATGCCCTTGGTTCCCAAGAAAGGCCAATATTGTACTGATTGAAATGCATCGTGTATATGATGAAGGGAATTTTCTCTTGTATGTCAGAGAGAGTTTTAAAAGGTCTGAAAAAGACATCTAGCTGCTTAAATCTATTTAGTAATACAACACAAATGCTAGAAACAATACAATATTTTCATTCTCTTAACACTAAATATGCAATCTATATTTTAGTTCTTTTGATGAACAAACCTCATCCTAACTTTATCATGTGTTACAGAGGGGAAAGAAAAAGAGGGGAGAGAGCTGGGAGAGAAAAAAACATGACCTAAAGAAATTTGTCTAGTTGAGAGAGCAGGAGGAAGTCTTCCCCTGCTCCCCTAGAGAATAGAAAATGGCACCTGTATCATTGAATAATTCTATCCTTCCCAGGCACAGATTTCTCAACTGCAGCCTGTCTTTCTCTGCAGTTATTCAGGGCCCAAAGCTACTTAGACTCTTCACATTATGAGAGCATTAACCACAGATACTCCTGCAGTGGGTGGAGATTTTTTTAGTTAGTAATTGGTTCTCCAACTTTCTCTTTTTGAGTAAGTACCACCTTTCTGAGTACTTCTCCAGTGTCAGAGGAGACTTTTAAAAAAGTGTCATGTGCTAAGGTATTAAAGATAGACCAGGGACATGTAGCACGTTGCTAACTGCCAAACACAAACCAAAGGTTAGGATTTCATCCTGAAAAGATCAAGCCAGCTTTCAAAAGTTAATGTCCAAAGATTATCTTAGATTAACTCCTTATATATTGTGAAATGTAAGAAGAAACCTGGGTACAGAAATGCTGAAATCTTTTTTGAGAGAAATACTAGATCTATTGTTTTTTATGGTAACCAGATGACGCCATACTGATCAGTATTCTGGATGCTAAATGGGCAATCCTAGCTGGATTCAAAAAGTCATCAGGATGCTGAAGAACTTAAGATATCCTTCTGTGTCAGATATCTGTACCTCTGTTGACTCAATTTGTATACATTCCACTTGCAATAGCAGAGATTAAGAAGCACAGATGTCCTCTTGTTTCCATATGCAGCAGTTCTTATTCTTTTCCCTCATCTGCCATCAACCAACTCAAAGATGTCCCTAGGAAGTGCTTTTGCACTCATCCAATAGAATGAAGCATCTGTTCCTCAAGTTATAGAAACAGAGATCTTGGTAAACTTAACAAGAATATCATATCATACCACAAGTTAAGTCTAGTGTGTCTGATGTTGACTAACCCATCATTTTTCCAAGTGCTTTTGTTGATCTCAGATGTGCCTAACTTTTCTTTGACGGATACAGAGCTCAATCTGATACAGAGCTGGCGATCTTAGTAATGCAAGTAACAACTAGTTATTCCGTAAGTAGATAATAAGCATAAAGCTGACTGAGTGAAATATTGAGTAAAATCATAGCTAACTGTAAAGGAAAAGAGCCTAAAAAACTAGCTAGGCTACCTAAATTCATGCAACCTGACTGATGCAGCAGTTTACCCTTAGCTCAGAAACATTACAAGGAATTACCACTTTTTACAAGGTGAAGTATGAAGCATATAAAAAACAAGCATGAAAGTTAAGTTGATCAAGTAAAATAACACTATAACTGTATAGTTTTCTTATCATGGCTCAAAATAAAGTGGAATTACACCTTGAAGTACTTTAATGTCTAAAAAAAAAAATAGAAAAAGTCTACCAAGGCCCCAAAACATTGGGATATTCCTTCACTTAGAAGTATTATAAAACTAAAGATTTCTCCCCTCAAAAAGATTTTAAATGAAATGTCACAGCCGCATACAATATCAGAAAACATTTCTTTAAATCCCTTTTTGTTTTACATTGTTTACTTGTCTCAGTCTGGTGATCACTCAGGAGCAATACAGAGTACGGAAAAAAAATCCACCATAATTTTATTACATTCAGCATCCCATAAATAAAATGGTACTGTATTTTGAAAATTAGTGGAACTTTCAGTTCAACACATGGAAGCTGGTACACTTAGCTTTAGGAATTCACTGCATTTTTCTTTTACTCTTTGTAGATTTTTCTTCATTTAGCAAGAATGCAAAGACACTCTCCTTTAAATAAGTCTCTGGAAATTGGATGTATGTGAAGTTTGATTCTGTAGTCATAAGATGGGTTGTATGTTAAGTTTAAGAGACTGTATTAAAAAAAAATCATATTCTTAATCTCTTATCAGAAGTGAACTACAGATGTAAGCTTACATGTGTTTCTTTGATCCATAGGAAAATAAATGTACTAGGGAAAAAAAAGATTTTTAATTCATTATTCTATCTCGAAATATTGTTTGTAGATATTGCTTATAAAAGTTTTGAATATTTACAGAAGAATGAAATACATAACTTATTGATAAGAAAATAAAAATACTGAAATTGATTAAAAATTTCATTCAACTTATAGCAATAATCAAACAGCATCAAAACATTTGTAAAGGTGGAATAATTCTATCCTAAATACATGAAGAGTAGAAGGTCTACAAAGATAATATCAAGCACAAACTGACTACCCCAAGAGTGAAGAAACTAACAGTGGTTTATTTTACCGTCTGAGCCCAATGACTGAGAAATACAACCTCAGCATAAGAGGCTATAAACCAATTGTATTGGTATTAACTCCAACAAAACATGTTAAAATTCAAATTAAATAATTTCTCAACAATTAAACTGGTAAGAATGAAAAGGCTACTTTAAGACTATTTAAAAGGCTACTTTACATATTAAATTTCTATTTGAAGCTATGCTTATTTACTAATACCTATATCATGAAGGGAAACAAAGTAATTAACTACATATTTGTGAAGCTTTCTGATTTGTTTGAAAAAAAAAAAAAAAAGAAAACGAAAATCTGATGGTTATTAAAGACAGTCACCCAATGACTGTGCACACTGATTTAGTTGATGACCAGCATCATAGGAAAAACCCATATACAATTCATGAATTTCACAGGAGCATCTCAGGAAAACTGATTAATTTAATACACACACCTGGCCTCCCCTACCTCCTGGGGAGCAGGGGGAATAAAAGGCAAAACAGAATAACCTGGGTGTTGGGGAATAAAAGGCAAAACAGAATAACCTGGGTGTTGGTGTCAGCCAATAGGTCAGATGAGGCTGAGAGGGGAGGAGGAGTGGAAAAAATAAATAAAGGCCTTTGCAAGCAAAACGGAGCACTGAAAAGTGTGGGGGTTGCTGCCTTAAACATGAAGTGGGAAGTCATGATCTGACAGGCTGGAGCTGAAGTACATCAGGTCAGTATATAGAGTTTGCAGAAGTGACTGCAGGTTAAAACAAACAAAACCATCTGACCTATCTTATGACTGGAGAGTCATAGAATGAGCAAGCCAAGCAACGGAAAGAGAGTAAAAGCATATGCTGAGCACGAGGGAGTTTTAACTGTTTTGAGATTTGCACACAGCAGCCCAATAAGGAAGAGCACTACGCTATCTGGGATGCTTGGGAGAGATCTGTGGAAGATGCAGGTAACTGTGAGCAGGTTGGTTACCCGTTTGATGAGGGGAGAAGAGGAGCTGTCCTCTTTCCCTGCAACACCTGCAAAACCCAATACTCTGACATGGATAAACGTAATCTTGGTCACTGTGATTTGCCTAACAGAAAGGACCCTAGCTGCCACAAGACAGAAGAATTGAAATACAAAATGAGAACAACATAGAATTGGTAAGGTTGGAAGGGACCTCTGGAGATCACCTAGTCCAACCCCTACTGCTCAGCAGGGTCACCTAGAGCATGTTAGACAGGGTTGCATCCAGGCAGGCTTTTAATATCTCCAGAGAAGGAGACTCCACAACCTCTCTAGGCAGCCTGTTCCAGTGCTCTGTCACTCTCACAGGGAAGAAATTCCAGCTCACATATCTTCTTTGTAACAAAAGAAACCAATATAAATAGGCCAAAATGGTGATTTGGCCTTTATCTATAAGTTCTTTACACCCTCCAATCCAGAAACTAGGATCTGTTTCTCATTTTTCTTCAAACCTTAGACAAATGCGAGAGGTTTTCTCACTCTGGATGAATGGAAACATATATGCTTGCCTACAAGGAAACTGGGCTTCTACATAGAATAAAAGCCAATATCCTCAACATAAATACTTACATATGGAATACAGCACAACTGTGTAAGTTGTGCTGTAAGAAAATATAGAAAACTGATGGGGCTATAGACAAACCAATCATAGAGGAACATTTACAAAGTGTTTGCAAAGTGATTTAAAACCTGGGTTGAAAGGCTGTACACACATTTTAACCAGTAGCTTACACAGTACTTGAGGCACTTAATTGTACTAACTTTGCTTTTCCTTTAGATCTAATACATCATCACTGTTAGTTCCAGTCTATAAAATGTGTGAATATTCTGCAGATTGTTTGTTAAATAAACTTGCTAACATTTGAGTGTGACAAATCCATTATTCACTGCATGATTTTGTCATTCAGCTCTTACACAAATATACCGTCTTGCTAAAATAGCATAGAAACCAAAGTTCAACATACTGTAACAAAAACATGAAACTTTTAACATTAACTTACTTAAGAATTTTCCAGTAAATTGTACACTACCTTTATAGCACACTTTTTAATAGTATTACCACTCTTTTCTATAGTGTACCAGTTTTACTAATATGCTTAAATGCAATTTAAATATAAGGCAATCAAAAATTATACAAAACAGCTAAATTCTAGAGAAACAAAATAACTTCAAGTTATCCCAACTAAAAGGAGTTGTGTTACATAAACAGAAGCTATCATCTCAACTTCTATATATGTAGGCAAGGCAACTCCAAATCACTGAATTTTGCATAAATATCTAAACTGCCAGATTCCGCTAACTGTTAGATTACTGCATGCAATTTTTCATGTTAATATTTTCCCATTAGCTTTAACTACAAAGAAAAGATTATAAAATGAATTTTCATTCTGATGGAAGCAGCAGGACAGTAAGACATAAAACAGACTGCTTTTTTTGGGTCCAGACTTTTACAAACAGCTAGATAATTAAAGATAACTTATGATTCTTCTTTACCATGGCTTTAATAGTGGCATTAAAGCATTCAGCAGAAAAATCTTTATTTTTGTGAAGATCTGTGTTTCAAAACAAAATACGAAACTGTGAATAGGAAGTCTGCATAATAGAGAAACTGTTTCCAACAAGAGTTCTTTATAGGAATATGTTTTAACCCTGCAGTAAAACTAAATGTTGAGATGACAAGGCAGGGACAGCTTTGAAGATCACAGCTGTCTGACACCAATTAAAGGTTAGAAAACATTAAAAGCTTTTTCCTCCAAGAAAGTTTCTATCTTTAGCATGCAAGATAAGAAGATAGGAAGGCAACAGTTCCCTCAGTAGCTACAAATTAAATAAATAAATAAGATTATTGTCTGCTGTTATTTTTAGGAAGTGAGAATAAGTAAGAATAATATGCTCAATGTTAAGACAGGGGCATTTTCAGATGTGCAGACAGAAGCCACACCAACTCATCTGGTTGCCTTTTACTCAACTGTATTTTCACAGAATGTATTTTCAGCACACCAACCGTGTGCCCTGTGGATAATCTAATGAAAATTCTGCATTGTACTCTTGCACTGCATCATTAAAATGAAATGGGATAAAATTGAAACTGAGCCTGGATTTAAAATGCTGTCTGCTGTGAAGTAGAGAACTCATCATGGAAGAACTAAAGGGGCATGCTAAACAGAATGATGAAATAATACTAGGCAGTTGGTGTGAAATAAGCCGCTGTGAATAAAGAATCAAAATTTCCCTTCAGACATGTCTTAAAGGGTAAAAGGTCTAATTACTCAAGAACAGCACTGCTCAATCTCACTAAAGAATCCATAGACAGAAGAATTAACAGACAAAGCTATAGTGGACAGTCTCAAACAATCACCTGAAACTTTTAAATAGCCTAACTATTTTCACATATCTTATTTACCAGACCAAAAAGAAAAAAAACCTACAAAGCAATGTAATTTGAACTTGTCCTCCCTACACAATTTCTACAATTTAGGAAGATGAACAGCCTGCCGTTGCTCCAGCAGCCACCAGATGTCAACAGAGACTTACGATCTATTACATTTCCCTTTGTATTTTAAATGAGATGTAAAGAAATAGATTTGGAACTATCTTTGTTACACGCATTTATATTAATATACACTTAAGCAAATTATTTTGTTTGTCTCCACAAAAATCCGATCGATTTAATATAGTAAAAGAATAGTAATAAACCCACACTAAGTGCATGCACACACGTACATGTAGCAAATCATGTTGTAAAATAATGTTTTGAGGTATCATTTAAGCTTCTAGAAGGTGTCAAAATAAGCTGATCTTCCTTGCCTAGATGAGAAGTGAACCAGACTGATTGCTTATACTAGGCAGTGAGAATGCTAAGATAATTCTTCATTTTCCTGCTTTAAGATCTGGGCTATTTTATGCAATAATGTCAATGAAAAGAGCTGTGGCAGATCTGCCATAGCCTATATTGCATATGAAAATCAGACACTTTCATTTACCATACTTTGTCTCGAACACCTTGCTGCTTTGTGAGACTACTTGTGCCTTTGTATCTTTGCCTCCCCTGAACTGAGAGATATAACTGAAGCTTATTCTTAATCCTGTACTAACCAGAGGAACTGAAAGAAAGAAAATTAGATTATTCCCTGTGAGAAAAAAACAAAAACAAAACAAAAAACACACACATGAACACTGAAAATTCCTCCCTCCTGACAGGAAAGGGGAGGCTCGAACTTATACTGCCAAGAACTAGAAAATTAATGACCATTTCTCTTTCAAGTTCACCGGCCTAAATATCAAGATAACCATACACTCTGATGATAGCCTCTCTCAGAGTTACACCAGAAAGAAAAACACTCCAGCAGGAAATCTAAGTGATAGCAAACCCCTCCAGGTCTACCTGATATCAGCAGATGTCTTAACTATTCATCATCCTAAACAAGGAGGTCACTAAAGCCACATAGTATGTCTTAGCTTGAATGTCTCTCCAGATGTCGATGACTTGAAAGCATTCAGATTCTGAACAAAATTGCCCCTTGCTGCAACAGATCAAGTTCAAGATAGAGACTTGCCAATCTTTAATTTATATTATTTCTACAGCCGCTTCTAAACCACAATTCAAAACTAGAAACCTAGAAGGATTCCGTACTACTTCTAAAACAGGCATTATCACTTTGGCAATCAACCAAAGGCTCACAACACAGCTGTTTCAAAGACACACTGATTAAAAATATTGGCATTTAAGTTATCTAAATGCTACTGGTTTTGTTCAAAAATGCTATAGTATATTATATTTATTCTAATTGCAAAAGCACGTTTTCCATTTACTATCTATTAAATAGCCCAATCCCTCAAGAACTAGTTGATTTTTTTTTCCATATCTAAACAAAGCTAGCTAGACATGGCAGGCTGTGTAAATAAAATGGCATGCATCACTTTTAATTGAAAATGCAAGTCCAAAATTTCTGCCCTTCTGGACTTCTGAATAATCAGATGGAGTATCTTATCAGATGCACACAACTCACTTCATAAGAAACCCCTTTCTTGCTTCTATCTGAATTGTTGCAGCAAATAGTCTAATTTTAATAATTTCTATGGGACAGTAATGCATAAAGGCACAGAAAAAGCATCGCAACCCTTCTGCAGCTGTCAAAAAAGAAAAAAAAAGAAAAAAAAAGAAAAAAGAAAACCCAATCCTCCTCTCCCCCAAAACATAGTCTAAAATACAGATATTATTGCACCAATTGGCATTACAGAAGAGACAACCATATTGTTTGTCCTGGGCTCACACTCACTCATGGGCCTTTTTTCTTTAGTCCATTTCAGAAAAGGTAAGTTTCTTTCTTCTTCTTTTTTTTTTTTTTTCTTTTTCTTTTTTTTTTTAAGTATATATTAAATGATTTGCACTGGCATACTGCTAGAAGGTTAGATATGCATTTAGAAGGTGCTTCCACGCAAAGTTATTTCAAATAAATGCCAAGTATCAGATTTTGAAACCTCACACTAAAAAGTCTGAAAGAAAAAACCTCCTTTGAAACCTCAGTTACAAGAAAATCCATTTCAACAGTGTAGGTAACAGGGTGTCTTCCAGGCAGTTTAAAGTCACTTTGTGGGGTTATGAGGTTGTTTTAATTAAAACCAAAACATGTTATGGAAGTTGCATCTTGAGATTACAAGGCCTGAAAGGTTTTAAGTTACATAAGCAGTAAGCATGAACTAAGGTAGCCTCAAGACAATAGATTTGGAACTCTTTACAGGATTGCACTTACTCTAGCACCCTTAAAGACCATATATAAACAGCAGTCTAGAATATACACTGATATCAGAAGAAGAGAGAACACTGATGATTATGGCATAAGAGATGAACTTCCAGGAAAGGAAACTGGAAGGGGAAAAAACCACCAAAACAAACCAAACAAACCTAAAACCTCTTAAAACAAAACAGCATAAACAATGAACCTATTTGAGTGCAAGAAAATGACGGCAGTAACAGGAAGGGGGATAGAAAAGCAGAGATGATTGCAGCAAAGCCTGGGTCAAAGGCTATGGAACATTTATCCCTCAAGTTCCTGGGAATCTGACAAAAGTGGAGAGTTACCTCCAGTATCTCCTATCTGCTCTTACGTCAGAAGCAGAGTCCTGATCTTGCCAAATCATAGAATGGTAAGGTTGGAAGGGACCTCTGGAGATCATCTAGTCCAGCCCTCACCATAGCCCTGTACAGGGATATGAACCCATGACCTTGGCATTAGCAGTACCACACTCTAACCAACCGAGCTAAACCTGCCCTATGCTTAAATGGAATAAATGGAAGAGAAAAAACTATTATTAATATAGATTCTGCAGTAGAGATAGTTGAACTACCCAGAAAGGAAAACCATCTTGTTTGGATTGAGGTTCAGTTGCACTTTGTTAATCATTCTGCAGTAATATCAGTTTGGTTAGAGCAGTGGAATGCTGAGAAAGTAAAATGAACTGGTATACATACATACATAGGTGCTATACACACATTTTATTTGTATGTATGCATGTATGTGAGTATGTGTACATACACACACTTTTTCTATAACATATTTCCCTACAATAAATCTTAGTGCATTTCCCTACAACAGATCATGATGTTTACAATTTTTTCCTCCTCATGCATAATTTCTATCTTCAGGTAGTCACAAATAAAATGGCTGGTTTTTTTTCTTTTTTTATCTGTAGTTTCATGCAAGGGAAAAAGCAGAGTGGATTTTAAGTTCCCTCTTATATCCAGAAGAATAGATAGCAAGGGATAAGTTCTATAAATTTTCTCTCTCCCTCCTCTGTTTCATTGTCTTTCTCTAAATCACTAGACTCTGTGTGATTTTACACTTGCCAAATATCATTTTTGAGTGACCAAGGCTGGCATAGGAAGTTTTATTTTATTTACATATTTAATATTTTGTGCATGCATGTGTGCACATCAATCAAACCATAAAAGGAATCAGGGCAAAGACACTATTATTTTAATTATATAGTGAAAGATTGATTTTATAGTCACATAAAATTGCTAGATTTCTGAAAGAGCTGTATAGCATTGCATCATCCATAGCAATTAGTTTCATCAGGCAATAAACCCTTCATCAGCAATATGGTACACAGTAAATTATACTAGGAATGCAGCTTTGGAGCATGACAGATTGACAGATACAGTGTGAAAATGAAACCCATTAATGTTTTAAATAGGTAAAAGCATTTGCTTCATATACTTTGCTCTTATTTAAAATTTTATACATGAAGTAGTATTAGGTAAGTATAATTAATATAACTTGACATGGCAGTTCTGAAAACTATTGAAGAGGTAATCCAAGATTTTGCTCCACTAAAAATGTTAACATGATACGGCTTTTGCAATGGTTGTCTGACTGACACAAATACAATATTAAAAACAATGTTACACACACAGATATGCTCACATACATATATACGTTGTATATTATACACACATTTCTGATACACATCCAGAGCAACTTCTTATAAACAAACACATTACTCCAATCCGTCTGAGAACAGAGGGACCCTCGGCAAAATAGATTGCAATAGATCATATAATATAGCTGTTAACATGCACAGGATCTTTATAGACACACTCTACTGTTTGCAATGAATATGAGCAATAGAAATAATCGAGAATGCTTGCATCTCCTGTCCCCCCAACTGTGCTCATGTTCCCAATGGCTCCCAAAGAGCTGCAGGCACAATCCTGCAAGGCACTGAAGAATGCTCCCTCTTTCCTCTCCCCACTGATTCTCACCATTACAAAATGCTGTCAAGCAGGCCTGACATCCTACCAAGAAGGAAACTGCCATTGCTTTCTTCAACTGGTTTGTTTTTCAGGCTGAGATTTTTGCCTAGCAAGACTGCCTCAGAATTAGCTTCTAAAATTATGCAGCTGCTTTTATTTTAAAAAGATATATTGACAAAAGTTACGTGCAGAAGTACACTCCAAATCTAACAAAAGAACTAAATCCAAGTTACAGTGTTATACTGGCCCACTTTCAGTTGGATGTCAGTAAAACATTGAAATCCTACAATCATGTTTCCTAAACTTTTCCTGTCTTAAAAACCTTAGAAGCATCATACAAAAATATCAAAATATGAAAGAATTATACAATTGATCACTCCTTCATTTGAGAAAAAAATGCAGTGAAGGAGAAGATTGGCTTGTGGGTTGTTTTCTGTTTTTTTCCTAACATATAGCAAAAGGCAGATTTCGGATGGATAGCAAGAAAGACTAACCATCAAAAGGCTAGGATTATCTCATTGTCTCTTACTCATTACTTAAACAGCTATCATGGGCGGGGGGAAGAGCACAGAAAAGAAACAATTCAATTTAACTTGCCCATTTTAACACTTACAAAGAACAATGACAAATTTAGGCCAGAATGAACTGTACATTCTGCTACATAATATTGAATATACTTATGGAGCTAGTTATCATGAGCATTTAAAAAAAGCAAATAAAAAATATTAATGATTCAAAATTATAATAGACCAAATAGCAGTTTTATTTCACATTTAGTCTAAAGGCACAAACCAATTATCATCCCAAATTGGTTTGAAAGAAGCTTCATTTAAGGTCACAGCATTATTCATTATGAACTCTTGGTTCTTTATGTGCAAGAGCTAGAATCAGCCGTCGTCATACCAGGAAGGCAGCCCTTCACTGCTACTGTTGTCACCTGTGCCTTATACGTGTCTGCAACCTCATTATACAGAAAGTCAGTCTGGATTTATTCTTAAACCGACAAAATACTGTTTCTCCTACTGGCATTTGAGAAGACAACTTTAGGATTGGCTAGCTCAGAAGCATCCGTGACAACTGTGAATCGACATCAAAGTAGTCCAGGAAGTGACACGGAAGCAGCTTGAAAGGCATCGGGATTTTCAGTCACCTTTTAAAAACTGCTTTGTTTGCTTATGACTCAGCTTTTGTTATGCTTATGTTTGCTTATATATATATATGTGTGTGTGCGTGTGTGTGTGTACCACCACTCTATATTTAAAGACCAATGCCTCGTACAGTTCCATGAAATCTTTATGAAAAGTCAATGCCTGTGCTATGTCAGTTGAGGAAAGGATTTGCGACACAGAAAAACGTGGGAGAAAGCTGATAATTCTGACATTTCTAAAAGTAAACCACAAGCAAGTAAGTAAATATACCTCTATACCAGCAAGTGTTGAGTACCACAAAAACAAACAGAGACACACAAAACAGAGACACACAGAATACTAATTTCAAAGGACAAAGAGTAGAACAGAGAAGGGTATCAAGTCACTCAGATTTGTTCAAGTTGTCACAGAGCTACATACAGAATTTTAACTACGCCCATATCATCATTTAAATGCAGAGGACACATAGTTATAATGTACATGTTCATTTTAAACAAAGCAACAGCAAAAAAATATATTTCCTACAAACTTGTATTACCTGCTACTCTCTTATAATCATGCAAAACAGAGAAACTATGTTATAGGAAAAATATTCATCAAGAAATAACAAAATTACGATGAATGCCAGATGTAAATGATTACAGTTTAGCAGATATCAGGAGAATTGTATCAGTTTGCTTTCCTTGCAAACATATCTCTAAATATAGGAAGCTGAGAATAGTGTACCTCTAGACTGACTCCTGCATTCGTTCCTTAGGCAGAAACTTTTATAACAACTTTTTAAAGGAATCTTTTGTTATTTTTGGGTGCTTCCTATCTGTTCTGGATCATCCATGCAACACAATTCTCAAGGAAGGTGAAGAAACTTTGAATCCAAAATAAAGATTATTTTCAAGATTTTCTATTTCTTCATAAAAGAATCATCATAAAATGAAAACAAATCCAAGCAGTGAATACTAAACATTTAGGTATCTTATCAATTAACTGATTTAAATAAGGGATTACTAAATAAATCACAAGCAAAAAACCAAAGTGTACTAAGAAATTAGATCATTGCTATGGAAATATTAACCTGACTAAGCAGTAATACTCATAAAGTAACTTTTCAGAAGCACTTGCTGGCCAAGAGTAAAGTTGACTTAATTTCATGTTTTCCCCTAAATATGCCTATGCTGCCTTGACATACAGAAGAAAGCATAGAAAACAAAAACATTATTACAAAAATAAACGCAGATCATATAGTAAAAAAATCATTTTAGATTATCATTCTATCCTCCTGTAGATGTAGGGAGAAACTTCTTTTCAAGAATCCTTAAGCAGGAAGATTTATACCTAGAAGTAGTGTAACTTTTTAGAATCTATAATCAGCTAAACTAACATGACCAACTGAACAAGATGCTGCTAGGGAGGGCCAAGACTTATTAGATTTTTATTGATATGTTATACTGTAGCTTTAATTTATAATGGCTATTAGAGACTTCTTTGGGTCACTGAATTGGTCTCCCAGATCTATTAAAAAAACATCTTAAGACTCATTTCAAAGGCAGCATGCCCAAAGACTAACAGACATAAAATTAACATTCCAGCAAATTTTTCATAGCCTGAGCTTTGAAGCTTGTTTACTCACATGACAAGATATACAGTATTTTTAAGACACCATACAAATACACTTTTCTTTAATATTACACTTAAATCTCATATATTCTAGTTCATATTTTTTGACTAGAAGTACCAGCTAATATCCATAACTACATCAAATGACCTCACATTTTAAATAGCCTAATGCAATATCAATATGCAAAACAGGTTTTATAAGTCTCCCAAAATAGCAGGAAGAATAGTGGACCATGCAACACTTCCAGATACGCTTTATCCATAGCTGTAAGTAGGTATTCCTTCCAGCGACTTTCTCGATGGCAGCTTAAAAATTGATGGAACAGGGAGTGGAGGTTTTCACATGCCTTGCCATGCAGTTGAAAACAGTCCCATTGGCAGTGAATAGTTGAATGAAACTTTTCACTAGTGGTAAGGAAAACAGAAAGTGACTTCTAAAAAGCTCATGACTGTGGAGTCAGTAGTCTGCCATGACTGAGACAAGGTGTGTTTCCATAGTCAATGATTTCTTTACATAATCAGATAAGTATTGATGCGTCTGTGTAGACACAAATCATTGCTTCAAAGCTCTTGAAGCATTGCCACCAGAATCTGTAGCCAGGTCTCCTGAGAAGATTATAGTCTTTTCGTTTATTAGTAGTCTAGGTCAGGGATCTCTAAACTATATTTATATGGCAACTCTAACACACAAAACAGCTACTTTAGCCCATAAGAAGTTCAAAATGATGCTTATAAGCAGTGTTAAAAATACCTTGGAAAGACTAAGCCTTAGAATGATGCTTGAAGAATGAAAAGTACAAGTAGAGATACTAGAGAGGAAAATGTAGCCAGACATCACTGCTTGCCATGAAGTACAAGGGAAAGATTTAGTTATTATTTTTCCTGGGCTGCTAGTTCTCCCCATTCAGCTCAGAGATTGTAAGCTCTTTCACAGAATCACAGAATGGTTGAGGTTTGAAGGGACTGCTGAAGATCATCTAGTCCAGCCTTCCTGCACACCTACAGGACATCGAACAGGATCACGTCCAGGCGAGTTTTGAATATCTCCAGAGAAGGAGACTCCACAACCTCTCTGGGCAACCTGCTCCAATACTCTGTCACTCTCACAATGAGTTCAGGCAGAACTTCCTATAGTTCAGTTTGTGACCATTGCCTCTTGTCCTGTCACACAGCACCATTGAAAAGAGTCCTGCTTCATCCTCTTGACATCCTTTCTTAAGGTGCTTGTAGACATCGATAAGATCCCCTCTCAGTCTTCTCTTCTCCAGGCTAAAGAGGCCCAGCTCTTGCAGCATTCCTCATAAGAGAAATACTCCAGCCCTCTGATTATCTTTGTAGCCCTATGCTGGACATCTCTCCAGTAGCTCCATGTCTCTCTTGTCCTGGGGAGCCCAGAACTGGACGCAGTACTCCAGATGAGGCCTCCCCAGGGCTGAGCAGAGGGGCAGCATCACCTCCCTCCACCTGCTGGCATCACTCTGCCTAATGTAGCCCAGGATACCACTGGCCTTCCTGGCCACAAGGGCATATTGCTGGCTCATGGTCAACTTGCCATCCACCAGCACTCCCAGGTCCGTCTCTGCAGAGTTGCTCTCCAGAAGGTCAGCCCAGTTTGTCCTGGTGCCTAGGGTTATTTTTCCCTAGGTGCAGGACTCTGCACTTGCCCTTGTTGAACCTCATGAGGTTCCTCTCTGCCCAGCTCTCCAGCCTGTCCAGGTCTCTGTGAATGGCAGCACAGCTCTCAGGTGTATCAGCCACTCCTCCCAGATTGCTGTCATCAGCAAGCTTGCTGAGGAGGCACTCTGTCCCTTGTCACGTCATCCAGGTCATTAATGAAAAAGCTGAACAACACAACCTAGTATCAAGCCCTGGGGAACTCCACTAGCTACAGGCCTCCAACTAGATGCTGCACCACTGACGACAACCCTCTGAGCTCTGCCTTTCAGCCAGTTCTCAAGCCACCTCACTGTCCACTCCTCTAACCCACACTTCCTGAGCTTCTCTAGGAGGATGTTATGGGAGACAGTGTCAAAAGCCTTGCTGAAGTCAACGTACACAATCTACCCAGCCAGTCATTCCATCACAGAAGGCTCTCAGATTAGTTAAGCATGATTTCCCCATGGTGAATCCATGCTGACTACTCCTGATCATCATCATCTCTTCCATATGCCTGGAGATGCCATCCAGAGCAAGCTGTTCCATCACCTTTCCAGGGATGGAGGTGAGGCTGACTGGCCTGCGTGCTCCTCCTTCCCCTTTTTGGAAGCTGGAGTGACTACTGAGCTTTTTTCTAGTCTTCAGGCACTTTTCCTGCTCTTCTTGACCTTCCATAGACGATGGAGAGCAGCCTGGCAATAACATCCACCAGCTCCTTCAGCACTCATAGGTGCATCCCAGGGCCCATGATTCTTTGGGCATCAAGTTTGCCTGAAAGATCTCTAGCCCAATCCTCCTCAACCAAGGGAAAGTCTTCCTTTCTCCAGACTCTCTCTCTTTTCTCGAGGCTCTGGGATTCCTCAGGGCTGGCCTTAGCAGTGAAGAGTGAAGCAAAAAAGGCATTCAGTAATTCTCCTTGTCTGTATTCTTTGTCACCATGGCCCCCACCCCAGTCAGCAGCCCACATTTTTCCTAGTCTTCCTTTTGCAACTGATTTATTTAAAGAACCTCTTCTTGTTGTCCTTCATATTCCTTGCCAGACTCAATTCCAAATGGACCTTAGCCTTCCTCATGGTATTCCTGCATATTCTGACATTCCTGTATTCCAGCAAGTGGCCTGTCCTTTTTCCCCACATTCTGTGTACTTTCTTCTTTTGTTGGAGCTCTGCCAGGAGCTCCTTGCTCATCCACAGAGGTCTCCTGCCCCTTTTGCTGGACTTCTTACTCATAGGGATGCACCATTTTTGAGCCCCTCTTTGCCCCTAGAACATGCAAAACTGCCAGCATTCTTGGCCTTGGACCACAACACTACTTTCAGAAGAAAGAAGAGAGCTGGGAAGCAGCTCTTTCTAATTCTAAGCAAGAAGTTTCACACCACCAGGCATGCTTATCAGCAAGTTCATCATAAAAATCTTAATGAAATAATAACTACACAAGGAAGACTTGTGTAGCTCAATGGCTCATTTATCTCTCAAAGACTATGATCAGGATCATACAGATTAGATTATCACCTATCAGGAGCTATTACATGTGTGCCAGTGCTTGTCATTGTACTTATTCATTAGAAATATAAGCAACAGAAGTTTGCTCCTCCTTCTCCATCTGTTTCTGATCTGCACTTTATTAACAGTTTAGGCCAGATTTGGGGTTATATAGCTAATATTGGAAGAGCAGGAAATCTAAGTTTGGATAAGCTCCTGAGCCAAATTCAGTTCCTTTATTACTAAGATTCTGTATAGTTATAGAAAAGTATTCCCACAACATCCAAGCTTGTTGCATTTTATCATCAATTTGGAAACAGACTGACTTCCAGAAGGGTCTGCATGCTTTCCACTGATGGACTGATACCCTATTTGAAGGGCACCAAAAGTTAGGGTTTGGATGTAGGCACAGAATCTAGAAGTTCCAGGAAACTCTCCACTTATTCGTAGGTTCAGATTGACTGAGTTGCATGCAATAATAATACAATAAGCATAGTTTCCCATCTTGAGATGTTAAGTATCTCTTAAAAGGGATAGGGAAGGAGTATGCAAACCTATGCAATTGAAGAAAATGCATTATTTGACACCTTTGCAGCCTACCACAGCAAACTGAAAAGAAGGTGGTTGCCGAGGTGTTTGGGAGGATAACTAGCTCTCAGTAACTTTGTAATGAACAAATAGTCCCAACGAACATATCAAATCTGCTATTTCAAAGATGTAGTAAAGTAATTATGATGTTGCTGAATTTTATTCCTCTGGAAACAGATGACTTACAGTAAAGATAAGGCTGAGAGTAGAATTTGCCCGTTTTCTTCTATAATAGGCACATACTCCTAGGACTAGGCAAGCATTCTTCAAAGAACATAGATCTCTATCTTTTAGCTGGTCCTTTTTCAGTTAAAATAAATAAGTCTGCCAATGGTATTCTTGTAGAACTGCAATTCAGATTTTCACCTCTGTAAACATTATCAGATCTGAAACATGAACATTCCCAATTTGAAGCTTTTATCCAGAGCCAGCATCTTACTGGTAATTTTCTAATTTCTGGGGTCCTCCTGCAGAATGAAGAAATTAGTTACCTATAGGGTCTAGGGTGCTCGTAAGCACAGGAACAAAACGTTTCACTGGAAAATAAAACTATGACCAATTTAATAAAGACTTTTTGAAGTGCAAAGTGATTTTGGTGTTCTGGAAATGACTGATTCTTTCATCAGACAAGCTGAAGGGGTAGTTCTATTAAGCTGTCAGAAATGAATTAGTTGCTGTGTCTTATCAGTACCTTGGATTGCTGAATCAAAAGGGGCAGCTGAGAAACAGCTGAACTGAAGAATCCAATGCCAATAAAGCAGACCTCTCAATACCACATAAACAGAATTCTGAAGCCAGAGGACATAGTGAGATGAATACAAAGGATCTGCTCCTGAAGGCACCAATATCATGTAGCATTGAGAAGTGTCACCACTCTTGGGTTCAGATTGAAAAAAAAAAAAGTGACAGGTAGTGTCATTCATGCACCTTGACCTTTCTAAAAATGGCCTCTCAATGCTGTAAATGTCACAACTGTCTCTCAAGTCTGTCTCCAAGTTTCAATTTTTTTCAGAATGGTGCTCCAACAACCACCATCCCCAGATACATTGTCATGTTTATTTTTTAAAAAATTAAGTATGTTTTATTAAATAGTCAAAAAGAGAAACTTCTCTCAGCTTGCAGCTCTATCAGATTTCCTTTATAATTCTGAATTTTCCATCATTGTGCAGCAGTTTTGCTAATAAAAGCGATAATACCCTTTATTTGCTTCTTTCCAGAATGAGGATATACATACACCACATTATACATATCAAAACTGATCACCTGACTTGATCAATATTTTCAATCTCAATGTAAATAATTACACTATAAGCATTCAAACTTAAAATACAAAAGAATCTGGTAACATTACCTGAATCTTTCTTCCTTAAATTTAACAACAACAACAACGATCTTGTTACTGAAGTTTCTCAGAAATAAAGTGGTTTTGCATTTAAGCTGCCATATGAAGTTGGTTGAGTTTCTATTTCTGCCATTTTCCGCCCTACCTGGGAGATGTATTGAGAGATTTTATCATCTGTATTTCTTCCATTCTGAAAGCTGTAAAACCTTTAACAAGACTAAAGCAGTGTCACTGTCAACAGTCTGAAACAGAAAAAACCCTGCTCCTCCTCACTGAAATGAACATCAGCCACAGCCATACCCATCTCCACTCCCTATTCCCTTGCAGTTCTAAGAGCCCATCATTGCAGAAAGAAAATAAGGCAACTTTGCCAAAAATATTTACCATTGTAAATAAATATGAATAAGGAAAAACACAACCTAGGTACTGTATGTTGCACACACAAACTACAGAAATCAATGAATCTGCCTATAACATTATTTCTCAAGAACACCAGTCTCATAAAATTATCAAAGTATTGGTGAAAGTGGGCTCAAAAAGTCTAGCTTTTTTGATGACTGTCACAACTGTCTCTCAAATGAAAAGTTCTTCTAGAAATGATTAAATAACAAAATCTCACATATTATATACTATTTCATTCTAAATGATTGTTTATTCAGCCTTACATTACTTCTCCCCAGTAAATTCAGAGTAGGAGCTTCTTTCTTACAGGGAAAAAAAAAAAAAAAAAAAGTAAATACTCTTTCAACTTCTTGTATCTAGTCCAATCATTATCAGTATTGACAGAGCATACATAAGAATGTGTGGGAAAGTTATAGAAAAATCCAGCAACTACACATTTGTATGTAGATTTCTGACCTCGGAGTGCACAAAAACCTCAGCATAACCTCGTCCTTACAGACAGGTCACAGCAATCTGCTCAGCGTATCTCAGTTGCTCCATACAAAAAACAATGAGCCACGTATTAGGCAGACAGTAAAGGCCAAGCATCCTCTTCAATCCATTAACTAAACTTACACACATTGACTAGGTCTATTACCAGAAATATATATTTTTCAGTTTTTAATATATTAATATCCCATGTTGACATATTTAAGTCTATTTCTGAATTACTTCATCAGCAGTTTTAGTCCACTACATTAGGAACTGTAATCCTAGAGAGAAATTTCTATACTCTGAGCTAGAGATACAACACACAAGTTTTTTTTTTGTTGTTGTTGTTTGGTTGGTTGGTTTGGTTTTTCTGTTTGGATGCCTATCAATTAAATTGCTGAAATTCTGAAGATAAAGTAGTACACAGGAGATTATTTACAAACATTTTTAATAGTGACATCTGTGATGAGTGCTCTGAACTATATAGAAACAGTCAGAAAACGCATATTGCTGTCTTAAAACTAAAAGTCTTCAGTCTTGCTTAACTAAAAATCAAAGGAGAGAGAATACATCTTCAGTTAAATATCTGATCATCACAAATATTTTAACCAAACTTAAGTATCTTTCACAAAAAGACAACAATTTTATGAATAGAGTCCCTAGAGTATTAGTGTTCCACCCTTACTTCTACTATGCACTTTCCACTTAATTTAAAAGTTGACCTAGTTTCTAGACCCTCCTCAGTCAGCCACTCAGTAATGCTCTGAATTCTACTCAACTCAAACTTGGGGGTTTTTCCCCTCTGCTGTGCACTTACTTCATGAAGTGAATGCCAACTACTATGAGACATGCTTCTGAACAAATTTTATCTTCCTTACTACAAAAGGAGGAAGAGGGAAGAAAAACATTCATTATGCATATATTTTGTTATTTTCCAGATAAATAAACACTACTGTAAGACAGATAGCATGCCATTTGATATTTAACAACATTGCAATGTTTATACCTCAAATTACTATATTGCTAAAAATAATCAGCGAGCAAAGAGTTTTTAACTATGGGATTCTCTTTCAAGCATATACGTACCTCTGTCTGACCACTTAAATGGAGGGAGGGTAGAACTTACACTCTCATTTGTCCACATGACACACAGCTAATAAACTTGCTCATTAGCTTCCTTTCCAAAATCTGTGCTGGTACCAGCTTCACTAGGTATCTTATTTCTGTATCTATGGCGTTACAGAGTGAAACTCTCACTTCTAACTGGATCTCAGAGACAGGACTGTTGACAACTGCTGGTAGTGTGTACAGCATTTAATATCAAGGATCTTGTGCTCAAAGACCTAACTTCTATAGTACTACAGCTCTGCATTGAAGTGATACAACCCTGTTGGTCAACAGATTTGACAGGTGTTTCACTCATTAATTTCAAGCAGAACAAAAAACTTTAAGATAATCATTTTGTCCTAGTTGTAGTCAAATTTCAACTTTTTTTTCTTAAAAAAAAAAAAACTGTGTAGTACCGTTATCATTCTATAGCACTACCAAACACTTTCAAATACCCATCAGTATGTGTCTGTAATTTTGTGTCTTTATATATTACCAAATACAAACAAAAAGTAACCAGATTTCATCATAAATAGACATCAAAATTAAACACTTGGTTTACAGAGAATAAGCTTTCAGCAGATATGATAGGCAGCTGGTAGAGAAACCAGCTTTGAGATGTACCAGTGGCAATACCCTTTCTTCAGCTGGACAGCTGTAATTCTATTAAAAGTTTGAAAATATTTTGCTAGATCCTTAATGAGGTCTGCAAAATTAGTCAAGCTTTCTTACTCCATTCCTTTCTCTTATTTTCAAAGAATTAAGACTCCTTTGTAATTTTTGTCTATATATTTTCTGACTGCACATTCACAGTGCCTAGAAGCTGTATGCTTCTGGATATTTTGTTCTTCCTGGGCTCTTCTTTCAGAATCAGAAATACCACACAGAAAAGTAAATGCATATAAGGATATTTTCTATTTATTAATATTTATACACAATTTGGTATTTGTTTTCAAACGATATTAAGTTGTATTTCCTTTGTTGCTCCTCTTGAGGCATTATAAGCAACCTACACACTGAAATGAATAGAGGGTACATTTAAAGTGAACTACCTATTTTCTGATTATCTGGGTCTGCTGCATTTCATCTTAGGGCACTTAAAGAGCTAACATACAAGATCTTAACATTGTTGGGACATATTTGGCCAGATTTTATGTAGCACACGTAAATCCAGAAAATACAGAATGCCTAGGCAGGAAAAACAGGATACAGTTGGCTAAAGGATCTGCTATCCTGAAGGACATCCAGAAGAGGCTACATCAGCATCTTGAAGCTTAGTTCAATTTCATGACCTCAGCTGAAGTGTCAATGGTTATGTACATCATCATAACAGCTTTTATGAAGAGAAATGGGTTGATGTAGGTCAACGTTATTTTACTTTGTCAAATGAATTACCGGTCAGAATACGATTGTGTGTTCTTTATTTTTGTTGTACTCAAGACCCATTTCAACTTTGATTATTTATCATCTTTATAAAAAGCATCATTATCTTTTGTCTTTTAAAATCTCCGGTCTTGCTCTGGCATTGCTCCTGGCATCTCTAATGCCAACGCAGACATGCTTGTGCTGTGCTGGCATGATAGTCCTTGTTACTGAATATTCCCTTTAAACTAAGAGATTGGTTCAGAGAACCCCAGTAGTAGCAGCACCTATACCTGGGCCCAGGTCGAATCACTGTGGGCAGTCTTAGGCAATCCAAATGGTAGACGTGCCTGGACAGAAGTCTGAGAATAAACTGGAAATATCATACTGCTGCATTAGTCCATTCCAGAGAAGTAAAAAGCTACCCAATGCAAGGCAAGAAGTACTAGTTAGAAAGCTACAACATAGAGAGCTTGCTGTACCACTGCTTAAATTGGTCATTCATACAACAAATTATTTACCTTGCTTGTAGATAGGAAAACATTAAGAAATATTATAGCTTAAATAATGCTATATCCTACGAGATAACTTGAAAAATATTAATTTGTTTTAATTCCAAGTTTTGCCAGTTCAACTTGGCACAGGAGGCTTTAAGGTGTTCTTTACTACATAATGTTTGTGTTTACATACATTTTTGAAGGTTTAAGAGCGCTGTAAAACACTGATAAACTGAAAACACTAAAAGCGCCAAGGGTAGATCTAGCAAATTGGTGAAAAACTTGGTAATTTTATATCAAAGTATTTTGACATAAAAGACTCGAACTAATCAAGATAAAGGTCAGAAATAGCAAGCTACTTAAAGATAATGAAATTTGTTAACAGATTGCAAAATAGACTACAGAAGGGAATTTCAGTCATCTATTTTGAACTTCCTTTTAACTGAGTACATGATTTCACCAAATAAAGCCTGCAACTTCCAGGTAAAATATTTTTTGAAAGCACACAATCTCAGTTTGAAAACTCTGATAGAGACTTTGCCACATCCCCAATTACACTGTCCTAACAGTCAACCATGCTGCTAGCAGTCTGCAGTTCTCTATGGCCATTTTGCTTCAGCTTCTGATGACTGCACTGTTTTGTTTTTAATGCATTCATTAGTGAGATTAAAGTACTCTCTACAGCTATGTAAGACTTTTCTGGATGTCACCAAAACTGCCGCCAAACAAAAGCAAGAGCGTTGGCCCTCTCCCAAGTCGTAGTAGTATGACAGGACATTTGTCTCTTGCCTGGCCCCATGTTCATATTTGACGCAGGAGGCCACAGAAGGAAGACATGAGTCTCCAGCTATACCACAGTGCTGCAGGGGCACATTGCTCCAAGTACCTGGGGAGCAGATAAATGGGTCCCCTCTCTTCAGGTCTGCCACAGAAGTAGCAAATATGCCCCACACTTTTTAGGCTGATTGGGCACACAATAAAATCAGAATTAAGCTCTTAGTTTCCTGAAACTTTACCCAGTCACAAAATAATGGTAACACAGTTGATCTGAACTTTTTAGTAAGATGCATCAAGTTCTTCTTCAGAAAGAGAAACAGAAAAGTATGTTTTTTTTCAATTCACACTAAATCTGACTCTACGTACAGGGCTCTTTCCTGAATCCACACTATTGGTCAACTCAGCATTCAGTCAACGTTTCTGGGCAAAAAAATCAAATTTTTCATCAGGGTAAACAAACAAAACTGGCTGCTCATACAATTGATAAAAAATACTTTTTCTGCTGAAATACTAGAACAACCAAAGATGCATCCACTCTGACAAGACACACACGTGCATACATGAATACATAGACCATGTTCCCTCTTCTCCTAAGACACATTTATAAGTGTTTGAAGAGAAAACATTTAGAGAACCATCTTGCATTTCCACACGGTGTAAAATAGTATGGGTATTTAAGTTATTTTTCCCACAGAATATTAACAAGGTGATAACTTGAAGTACAGCAAACTAGAATATATATATAGATAGATAGATAGATTTGTAGTAAAATATGAAATACAAACACAATCAGAAGATACATGAGCAAGTAAACGTATGAGTTCTAAATATGCATTTACAAAAATAAAGGCTGGAACATAGTTTGCAAAGAACTAATATGCAAGGTGAAGGTTACTTGAGAAACATTTTTATTATAATATAGATATTTTTAAAATCAAAACAAAAATCCTCCCTTCAAATACAGTAGAAAATCTGGCTGAATAAATTAATTTCACATTTAAATGAAAGCAAAGCCTTAGCAGAGACCTCATCTTGCCAATTAGCACAGCCTGTATTCAAGCTAAAGCTAAAGCTGCTGAGGATATTCAGTCAGAGAATGAAAAGCTAAGGAGATATCTACATCTGCAGCAACTCAAAGGATGTTTCCTGATAAATCGCATTACTACATGGTACAAGAACATTAAACTGAATAAGCAAGCTAGAGGAACAGCTTTATTTATTCGTTCCTGGTTTTTGTTGGTTTAAGCAGCACAAAATTTCATTTATCATATAGATTCTATATATATATATAGAGAGAATATATATATATATATATATATAATCTCTCTCTATATATATATATTTAAGTTCACTAGGCTTTGTTTTCCAAATGATATTAAGGAAAAACAGTTCTAAAGATTTGAATTCATGATTTCATCAAATGGTTAAAAATGTGCTGAACTATTAAAATCAGATATAGCTTAAGAAAACTTTGTTATAATTGATCCTAAAGTTGTATTAATATTCCTCAAAACAATTCTTACCGTAAGAACCAGCTTTTTATTTATAACATATAGAATTTATACTCTAAAAGGAAATTAGAGTCAGATCCCTAAGAGGCACATAGAAAAAGCCATCTGCACAGATAAGGATTTTTTCATTTAAGAGACCACAAAAATGACAACTACTGAAGTGGCTTTGTACACATCAAGAATTATCACAGACAGGTTCAATCATGCTCTACAATACTGAACAATATACTCATTTTTATATGAGCCAGTAAGATCTACGGCTTGTGTTTAGCACTCATTTTAAAAGGTACTAAAATAGAGTCAATCATTGTACATAAGATGTAGTGATAGTTTAGGAGGAAAGTGTGATGAAACGGTAACAAAAGAGGCCTTTACTAACCAGAATGTGATAAGAAAAATACTTCAATAATAAGTGAGATATCAATTTGTCAAAACTAAATTATAAGAGCTATGGAACTGGAGCTTTATACATGGCTGATAGTAAATGTGAAAACATTTAGGAAAATAGTACCTTCTATTAAACTCTTATAGATATGTCAGAGGTTTCATTGCTTCTTCAGCATTATTGGACAAGTGCAAATAAACAAAAAACTGTAGATTTTTCTGAGTTTCCTAAGATTGCTTGCCTATCCCTGCTTCAATTTGTTCCTCCAACTCCACATAATCCTACTAAACTTTTGACTTGTTGGCCTATTTCAACCAGACAGACTTGACAGAGCAATAAAGACCTCAGGAGAGAATTAGCTTCCCTGCAAGTTTTACAGGGACAAAGAGTCAGCCAAGCAGAATAAAGATCTGAATTTGTACCCCTGCAGCGGTAAATGCAGGAAGAATTCAGCCATTACACGTTGCTTGGCAACGAACAGTCGGCCCATAAGCAAAAAAGATCCATAACCGGCAGAGCCACAGAGCCGGTGTTATCCTCTATCCGGTGGCAAAAGCAGCAGGCTGGAGAAGCAGCTAGGGTTCAGCAGGTAGGAGGGGAAAACCTAAAGGAGGTAGGGCTACCCCCCCCCCTCCCCCGTAGGAAAGGACCTTTATTAGTTCAACTGCTTTTAAAACAATATTTGTTTTGGCAGCAGACAGAACAAACTACTACTGACCTTGAGGGAAAAAAATGCTTTGTGGGGAACAGGAGACTGGGTGTCCAAGTGAAAACAGTTCATGAGTTTCACACATCCTTGAGCAACACGCTGTAGTGGATATAAATAACTAGATTGTTTACTGCATCGAGCAATGAAGGAAGAACACTAAGAGGGGGGAAAAAAAAAAGCTTGAGACTAACATATATTGCTATTTCATTTACAATAGCCTTTCACTGCAATAATACATTCTCATCTTTCCCAACTAGAAGTTTAGATTGAAGACTATGCCTAAGATAAAAAGCCACTTTGAAGGGAGGGAGGGAGAAACCACATGCACTATAGAAGCAATCAAAGTCAGAGTAAAGAAAAACTATTCACTCACAGAAAAACATCTTACTCTGTAAACTACTTTGACACAATGACCTTATAGTGAACAACTGTTTTCATATCAAGCTGAGAATCTAAAGCCTTACCATCTTCAGTGTTATTATTGCAAGAAAAAAAGAGAAAGATTATTAAGGATGTTGAGGGCCTTTAAAATTAATGTTTCTAAAAGCGCAATTTTTGAAATCTTTAAAGGTTTTTCTTCTGAATTATTATTCTGTGATTCTGATTCTGTGATTGCTTTGGTTAAGGAGCAGAACAACAGACTTGGAGAGAAGGCAATTGTCACACAAACAAAAATTCATTCTTGCACTGAACTTGCCATTAAAAAAAAAAAAAAAAACAGAACACAAACCTCAGATGAGATAATAATTAGGTACTTAACCACTTTCTCACATCAGTTATATCAATGTCAATTATGCTAGCAATTTAAATATTTGATAACAAAGGAACTGATCCAGTAATTATAGATGTTCTGTATGAAGACACAGTTTTACCACAATAGACTTCTAATCTTCATTATATTAGATCACATGCAATTATCTGACCATTACCGTCTTTGCAGGGAGGAGAAAAATTTTCTGTTATTTTTGTGCACAATATTCAAATTCATTCACATTATTGATGAACGCAGAAGATCCTTCAAAGGAGGATCTTTGAGTCTTTCCTCAATCCACTTTGAACTTAAACAAAACAAAACAGAAGGCTGTTCCCCGCCCCCATCAGGTAGAAGCAGGTATTCAGAATGTATCATTACTGACTTGGGTATTTTGTAGAAAATTTTATCATCTTATTTTCATACTGATAGCCTGCAGGTTCATTGCACACAGTGGTGCATATACCCACATTGCTTGCTTCTGCTGCAGCAGCATGCGTCACACACACATAGGGAAAAAAAAAAGTCCTTTGAGCCTCATGAATATAACTTGTGCTTCTTGTCTTGGCATATTATGATAGAGTTAAGCTGTTGAATGACCTACTTTACCTGCCTTATAAATTTTTTTTTAGAAGCTATCTATTTTGTTTTGGGAAGTTTGCATTCACTTATTCTGGCAACACTGTTTTGTACAGATTTATTATATATGCTATTTTGAAAGTCTGATCTTGATCATACTCAGTCTTTGGTATTGATTTTTAAGAGATTAGAACTGGGAACAAGGAGCTGATTGGAAAGAGTGGATTGGGAAGGATGGAGATACCCTGAAATATTTCTCAGTGTTTCTTGCCTATTTCTTTTTGGATTTTTCCAATGTTTCCAGCCTAACAGTAAATCCAATATCCTTGTACATCAGGGTAGCTTGTTGAAAATTCAGCTATGGCTTCTGTGCTTGCTGCAAACTACATATGACTAGCTGTCATTGGGAACCAATTTTGACACTAATCTGCAGCAAATCTTCTCAAATTACAGTTTCACAGAGATCAGTACATAAATACTGTAAGCTAACTCCTAACATTAGAGAGGGGGTAAGTGAAGAATTTTAGGCATTTCAAAGACTTGTCTTCCAAAGGTCAGCATAATGTAATTTGCAAAAGAAGTCTAGAGGCCTAAGGTCAAGATTTTATAAAACAAGACTAGTAGCAATGATTCTGTAATAATAAATGGTTGACTGAGACACTAGTCAAGACATCTTCTTAATTGTATGTCATAATCATGCTTCTAAGCAGGTACCAATTTAAGATAAGATGAAACATAGAAGGAATTTTACATACAAGCATGTTCCCCATGCACCACACATGGAAATATAAAGAATAGGGCAAGGAAAATAAAAGGTACACTGGAATATTAACTTGTTTCATTTGCAAAGAAAAACTACCATGGCAACTACATGCAATTAAAAGCAACAGATCAGTGCCATCTCTAAATAAGGGCATCTAGACATAAATTTATACAAACCTATGTAGAGGTGGCCAGAACACTCCTCTCCTCTGCAATAAATTCCTAACCTACACCAATAAGCCACATCTTGTATTTGCAAGTCTCATCTACATGCAGCTGGCACAGAAACCATGATAAGATACTACAAACAGGGACCCTGTTTATAGAGCAACTTCTCAGTAAGCAGTAGGAAGCTTAGAGTGGCAGAGTCTCTTATGTTTCATTACAAACATCAGTTCTTTTTGTAAGGGTCAGAGGCATGGTGTTGTCATTAGCACTCTGACAGATTCTGCTCAGAGCTGCTGAGGTTTAGGGAAGAAATGAAGTGTGATGCCTCTGAATCTCAACCATATTGGCTTCCCCAGAAAGAATATACTTGCTCAGTTTCACACTTTCCTTTGTCAAACATCTCAAAAAAGCAGGAAGAAAAAGAAAATGCAGCAACAATAAATGCAACCTGAAGAAAGAGCAGAGTAACCAGCTGATCAAGCAAAGGGAATGGAAACTCTCTCCCCCCCCCCCCCCCCCCATTTGTTACACTGGTAGGGCTTAGAGAATCATCAGAAAAGTAGTTTTCCTTTCCTCTGGAAATAAAAATTAGACCTAAAGCCATGCAGCACATGAATATCTAAAGAAACAGTAGAAGGTAAAATAATAACTCTGTAATGAAACCTAATAACAGCTGAAAGGAATCTTGGAATTGTAAGATGATAACATACCTTCTTCCTCAAAAATAAAATACTGAAAAGGCAGGAAAGGTTCTTGCCATTAAGATAGTCTGGAATATCTTTAAGTTTCTTTTGTCCTAGCTTCACACCAAAATATAGAGAATGAACCTTTCCAGAAGAATCAGTGGAATTTCAAAAACTTGTATCAATAGTTACTTGGTGAATTCCATCTGTTGTTTGCAAATATTACAAACAGTAAATTCAAATTCTTCCATTTGATTTGAGCTTTAATCACAGCCTGTCAGCATTTAGAGATGCATAATGGATCACTTAACAGATTTTGAAATAACTTTTCCTGAGGACAGTGCAGTAAGCAGACTTTTACTGACTGACTAAACAATAACTTTTATGCTATTGATGATGATAGTTCTACCCCTAAGGTGGGGGGGGGGGGGGGAAGTATAGCTCTTCATTGATCTATTCACTTTTCCCTTTTGTGATTTGCCAGTACTTTGACCACTATTACTTAAAGAATTCCATATGAAACAGAAGACAAAAAAAAAAAAAAAAAAAAAAAAAATCAATTTTATAACTCAGATTAACAGCATTCACTGCACTTTCAGAAGGAGATGATTACATTTTTTTTATTTAAAAATCAGCTACAGCCTGGAGTATTCCATAGTTTACAATGCCAATAGGAAACAAAATCTATTAATTTTCAGCATGTTACTGTTTAGCAAAATACAATTGCCCTTTCATTGGTACAAAAGGGAAGAATTCCAAACAGAGCATAAATTAGCTATGTTTGCACTTGAAAGAGAAATATCACAAGGATTCACTGCTAGTGACTTGGGAAACAAATAATAAATTTTAGAGGATTTATAAACACTTGGAAGAGTAAATAAGAGGTTTTGAAAACTGCTAGTGGGAATTCATCGGAATGAATTTCCCAAGTTATAAACCTACATCTATTCCCCTTGATTTGATAACACTTCAGGAAAGGGACATGGCGGGGAAAAAACACATCTTTAAAAAGAAGAAAAAAATGCTGACAGCAGCATGCATGGGGCCCTGTAAGGCACTTTCATCTTTTAGCGTCTCATGTACATAGGAGATGGTTTAGTATAGGACATGTAGCTTAGTGCTCATAAAAGCATGTAACATTTAGAAATACATGGGGAAGAAAGGGGGAGAAAAATCTAGCTATTTGAAGTCTATAAGGCTCCAACTTTGTAGTGGGCTGAAACAAACAGAAACAAATCTCTTGATGAGGAAAGCTGTTACTGTTTACTTCTGATCTTTAAGAAATCATGTTAATATTTTCCCAATTTTATTAATCACTTATATGCACTTGATTTTTATCAAAAAGTATGTTGAGAATAATTGATACAGAGTACTTTAAGTATTTACTTCGAGATGCAAGAGAAAAGGGTGAAAGGTGACATCAGAGACCCCTTCCAACTCCAACTTTTCTGTGATATGAAAAAATTAAAAGCAAACCAGTAGTGAACCTCCTAACATTATCAAAGGCCTAAACACAGAAATTAAGAGATATAAATTGCGATGTCTGTCTCATTTTACAAAGACCCCTATTGACTTGTTGACACCGGTTTGAATGAATATCAACATTACCAAGTTTATTCTACTTATCCATAAACTGTAAGTAGCAAGGTGCTTAATAAACTGTAAGGAAAAGCTTCAAAAGAAGCTTGCCTTCACTTAAGTGGAAAAGCAGCAAGAAGACAATAAAATTTTTCTCAAAAAAGGAGTAAAACAAGAGTTTCCTAGTTAGGCAGAGTAAGATGCAGTTTACTGAAGCAAATTACATTGGTTTTAATGAAAAAATTAAGTTCTTTCAGCAAGCATTATTTAGATCTTTGGTTATTTCAGAGATTGCAGGCTCCTAAATATCATTTTTGAGAGCATTAGTAATTTACTGAATTAAGGCTTATGCATTGTTTTTCCACTCTTCAGTTACATCCACGGTCTATTAACAAGCTCTACCTCAGGCATTCTCTTTTTTAAAAATAATGAAACATTTCCTACAGGAGCTGCTATATTGCCTTTTACTAGTAGAAGCACTAAAACAAGTGATGACTTCATTTAAATCACTCCCATTTCACTCCATCAAGAGTTTTAAAGAAAAAATACATGCGAAGAGATTTACAATATAACAGTAACTGTGAGGATTCTTAATCACTACAACTAAGAAGTAGCACTTTTTGCAAGTACCAAAGCATTTAACAGATTAGTCAGTAACAAGCAGCCTTTAACACAGCAGTGAAAACACGTACCACCAACCATTTCTCTCCATGTCAACTCTCCTCAGCACAGTGGAACGTGACTTACCCTTCTTCAGGGTCTCCAGTCTTTGAGTACAACTGCCAGCAAAGTCCAGCCTAGTCTGATCTGGCTGACCCTGCTGACTGAACTTGAGACCTCCTAAAGTCCCTTCCAACCTGAATCCAGCAAAGTGCTCTTGCTCAGGAAGAAAACACTGAGGAAACCCAAAACAAAGGGCAAAGTTGCCCTCTCCATTTGAAACTCCATAGTCAAACAGAATCTTCTTTTCTTTTCCTCTAAATGATTTCTATAGGTACAGGAGAACTCATGTGATTACATAGCTACCTCCAGTACCTGACCACAACTAACTCTCTTCACTGGAAGATAAGGAAGCTCAGATCTGCTCTTTCCCTAGGCAACAGCCTGCAGGTGCAGTATATCAAGGCTAACTGGGCTCCCACTAAGCACCTCACAGGATGGCATAGCACTTATACAGCCCAGTAACGTGACAGAAGCAGCTGTAGGACAATGTTTGTAAGGGAAGATTTTTTTAAATTAATTCTCTCTAAGATAGAAAGGTAATTGGTCAAAATGCTAGGAATAGAAGGTTTTTTTTTTTTTTTTTTTTTTTTTTTTTTTTTTTTTTTTGTGGAACAGTCACTATCAAGCAGATGTGACTACATCAGATACACTAGAATACCTAATAATATTATATTAGGGATCTAAAACTCTATACACAAAAAAAAGAGTTTGCTATACAAAAAATGACATTAAAATCTAGAGTAATTAGCTGCTGTTCTGAAGCCTTAAGAAGTGAAACTGAGGATATAGAACAGCTGTTGCTGAATAAAAGTATAACAATATGCTAACTCCTGTAAGGGAGTAGAGCTCTGTAGAGCTAGCAGGTGCTTTTGGTTTCCAGAAGTCTCCTGGCTGGGGATTGCCAGTGCTTCACCTGTGTGTCAACAGTCTGTTGGTAAGTGTTTATTTCCCTTGAGCTAGAGTTGCACTTAAACTACATGTTGTTCTTTTGATGCCATTTTGGACAACTGAAGATTATTTTTTATGGATGTTTCAGATGAAAGCTGCAGAGTTGAAAAGGAGAGGAAAAACTGAATGAGAAAACATCGCTAGGAACACAGATCTAATAAGTCATGAGGAGAGTGACTAGATAATGCAAAATACCTGCCCTTTTAGAGTTGTTTCACTTTGCTCATTGACATGCTGGTTCTACCCCTTAACCTGTCAGTCCCCTGCCAAAACCCTCTCGGTAAACCCACCTAAATTAACAGTTGAGAAGACTACACTTCACCTTTTTCACCTACTAAATGGAGCTCCCACAGTCATGTGCATGTTTCAGGTGGTGGGCTCTCTCAGGGCAATGCTCAATTTACACCTGGAGGTATCCTTCAGGGTTAAATGTGGCACTGAAACAAAATGTCAGAGAGAACAAGAGTTTGCTTGTGAAAAATGTAAGCACCCTGTGACCCACCTTGAAAGCCCCCCCCCCCCCCCAAAATCTAATCCTTTTTCCCTTTTGATTAAAAAAAAAAAAAAAAACCACAAATAAGAATTTCCATTTACTCAGATGATCTCATTTTCTTTTAAATTGCATTCTCCGCACCAGGGGCAGGGATCACAACAGGTGGAAGCAGAAATCCATGCATTCAGCACCGGACTGAAAGCCCACGGGCCCCCTTACCAGCAGATTACCTGCTTTTGCCCGACAAGCAGTACGACCTTGAGTAAGCAAGAAAATTATGTCCCCGCACAATCCGCTTAGCGGGAGCCTTGCAGGCCCATGCTGACCTGCCCGAGTGGGAGTGCGGCCAGCGTCGAGGCTGCAGAGCTGGGAGGGCGCCGCGGCCAGTGGAACAAACGGCAGCTGTAGGCACCCAGAAGACGGGAAAGTAGAAAGCAGCTGCATCACGCCTCAGTTTCACAAAACATAAAAAGGACTAATTATCATCTGATGAAATGCTTTGAACTCTGTTGCCCTGTAGGTGCGGCTTTTGCGGCCACCGGCGCCGCATGGCTCTCTGCAGCCCTGACTGCTGCCCGCATCATGGCCGCCACCTGTCCACATCATGGCCGCCGCTGGCCTAGGAGGAGGTGAGTTGCCGCGAGAAACTGCTGCTACATTTGGTATTAAAGGAAACCTAGGAGACCAAGGTTTGTACCAAAATGTATCTAAGAGGCTAAGGCAGGTAGAAATTACCCATGTGATATATAAGGTACGGAAAAGGGAGAGAAGTGAGTGTATGCTGCTGTATTTTAGATAAGCTTGGGGACGTAGTTCTCAGCACACATCCATCAGAGTTTTATTATTATTATTCTTTTCTAAAGTGTAGTTTTCAAGTGAAGATGAAGAAAACAGAAAGGCTTTGTACTGCGATGGTGATGTAAACTGCTTTTTGTTTGTCTATTTGTTTTAATCGATGGCCTATACAATTTGACCTGCAGGAACGGCAGCTTCTTTTCTTCAACAGTAATTTAATCTCCAAGGATAACCTGAAGCAGAGCACATGTATTGAGAGGGACCAATAGAGTCAATTTAGACCTATATATAACAAACAAAATAGGCAATGAATATCTAGATTGAATAATATCATTAAAATAAACCTTAGAGAAAACAACTCTAGTCCAGTAACCTGTGTTTTAAGTTTGAAAGGAAACAAGCCCTATTCACATAGCAAAAAAATGATAAAAGTTGCTAGAAGGTTGTAATACATACTCATTGAACAAATAGGTAAACCACAGTGTAAATGCTCTCACCAATCTGCCTAGTTGCTTTCAAAAGAAAAAAAAAAGAAAAAGAAAAAAAAATTGGGACTGTAAAAGAATGGCGCAAAAGGCCCTTTTTAATATTCTATTGATAAAATACTACTAGGTGTTACATCTGGTTTTTGTTTAGATTATAAAAGTGATTCTATAGAGAGTCTTTGGTTTACAATTTTGTAGTTCAAAAGTTAAATTCTATATACATTGGTAAGGTTTTTCTTGGTTTGAAAGAATACAGAAGCAGCCCCCAAACCTTCTCAAAAACAGCATAGCTGAAAATAACCACTTCATTTGAGAACTGAATATTTGACATTTTTTGTTCACATATTAAGGTGCCTTAATTTCCTTAAACATCACTTCCTAATATTCCTAGTCTTCACTGTACTCAGAAAATCATTTCATGCCAGAACTCCATTAATGACTGTAGCAAAAATTTCCATGTGGCAGTATAAGCACTAAAAATACTTATATTAATTACAAATAATACATACGAGATCAGATTTGGGGAAAAGAAACACTGTACATTTCCCACAGATGCTTATGATTTTTTACTGGCACACATATGACTAATCCATCTGAAGACCTGTATACATGTAAACCATATAAGTCAATTGACTAGGACTTAAATCTTCTTACTACAACAATTTTCCTTTGATGTACACCTCAGCTACTTAATAAAGCTTTAATTGATATTCTCTTTACTGATTTGTTGCAAGCTGAACGAATAAATGTCTCATTCAGAGAATGTTCATTATTGCATGTAGCCAAAATACAGAGTGGAAAAGAGTGTTTCTCTGAACTATTCATATCAGGAGCTAGGGAAGTGCTGTTTTCAAAGTGAGGTTGTGTTAGGTTGTGCTCTATAACCTTTCAACCAACTCAAAGATGATGTACCTTCTTGTCTGCTGAAAGGATAACATCCAGATTAACTAGAGGGGAAATTTCCTTCAACATATAAACTAACAGTTCTCAGTTCCACTGGTGAAACTTTGTCTGTTACATCTACTAGTGCTAGTTCTCCATCTGTCAAACACTTACACGCTTTCTAAATAAACATGAGTATTTGATTCCAGCAAATCTGGCTGGGCTGAAAAGCGCGCTTTGTTAGTATGCTGCACAGTTCATATGATGAAAAAGAATGCTTCCTTCTGCTCTTAGTTACTAATTCATGTTTCTGACAATGACCAGACTTCTGTGACTTACATCTGAGGTTCACAGAAAGATTTATCATCGCAGCAGATAAAACTTAAGGCTGAGATCTCCTTCACCGGAGAATGGAATTCAAAGGTGCAGGTGCTCCATATACAGTGACTGAGAAGAGACAGGATGGGAATTTATCAATCAGTATTTGGATAGGGAGATAGAAAATGGAATTGAAAAAATTAGCCAAGTAAATTGACCAATAAGAAATACTAAAAAGAGATTAAAAGAGATTTTTTTTTTTCCTGAAATTCCTTCCAGACTGGTCTGATTCCTGACTCTGACTGGAGTCAAACTTGACTCTTCCTCTGTTTGGCTTCTAAGTTGTTCTTTGGAATACATCTGACTGGCAGGCTCCTCTCCTTAAAAATAGAAGAGTTACACAGTTAGAAATGGGTTGATCCAATTTTCATGCTCTTGAAAACTTGAGAATCAAAAATTGTGTTTCCCAAAGGAGTTGTTTATCTCTCCAAGTAACTACTCATCTTTTGAAACTGTGCAAAGGAATTCAAGATGTACAAAATCAAAAAGAGTAAGAGTACTTTGGTGTTTGGCATCCTTTACCTTTTTCCAGTGCTATATTTTATCTGATAGTTCTTTAGTGCAAAATACGCTATCAGTCATAAACCGGGAGAAAACAAGACTGTTATCCATTCCAACTCCTCTGCCTTCTAAGAGAGTGATGTACTGACACTAGTACAATGTTGCGTAGTTAGGAAGTACCTGAGCCAATTTATCCCTTAAGAAACAGGGATTTTTTTAAGCAGCATATGAAAAATATCACACCAAATGTAAGGAGAGTATCTTTCCCATTAATTTTCTACTTAGTAATGAAGTTGCTTGTGGTATTGATTTAGAAATTATTCAAAGAGGTAATACGGTGCTAGCTGAAGGGCTGCCTTTCCTGCAATGAGGCACTGCAATAACTACGATTACCCCATGTATGTTAGGAAAATCCTAAGAAAACAAGAAAACTGCACTATATTCTTTCCAATTAAGTCAGTATGATTTCAAACATTTCTATTACAGTTCACACTACAAATATCTCTCAAATATATGGAATAGGTAAAATAAAAAATCAGTAGTATAACTGAAAATAGAAGCTGATGACACAACTCAAGAACATGAGGAAAAACTGACCGTATTTTGAAAATATGCCTCTGATTTTCAGACAACTTTGAGGACATCTCTAATCTCCAAAAATATATGCTTTAGAGATGAGGAGGAAGACATATTACAAATTAATGATGTTATATCTTAATATGTTACAAACCAAAAAAACCCCAAAAAACAAAAAATAAAAAAAAAAAAAAACAGTGGCAGCCTTTTCCTGTTTTCCTGTAAGTCCTGCTGTTTTGATGGCATCTCAGGGTGAAGTGAGTTATAACATCATAAAACATCTACATGTTATCCTATGATAATGTCACAGTTGAAACTGTAAATGTAGTATAATTCATTTGTCTTATAAGGACACCAGCAGCAATCAAAGTGTTGTTATACTTTAATTTTGAATTCACACCTTCCAATTAAATCACTGTCAAGTCTGGCAAGGTCTCCATACACTGCTTGTAAGTCAGAGAGCAGAGAAACTTTGTCTCAGTTTCACCCTCATTTTTTCAGGAAGAGACATGTTTTGTTTTCTCATTTTCCCTGCTGGTACATCATGATATTTGACATTTCCTGTCAGGTTTCATCAGTATGTTGGCTTACAGCTGGTGCTAACAGACCCTCAAACATTTTTTCTTGAGAGAAAAGCAGTTTTAATAGTCCTTGTCCTTGCTTCTGTCTTCTTTGAATTGTAGCTCATTCTTCCTGAAAATGGGAAAGGTTATGTGATGTTGTGCTTAATGCCATACATAATCCAATAATTAAAGTGTTCATAAACTATAATATTCCTCCCCTCCACCAAATCACAAGGAATTTGATATCTAGAAAAGCTCATCAGTCTGTTTAAGTAAGAAACAGTGCTTAATCAAACTCTGGCAAATCTTTCTCAATTAGAGTTTTACACAGATATTTTACAGGTATACTTGTCATTCCTGCCTCACAGTCCTAACTGCTAAACGAGTTTCTAGTCTGATCAATATCTAAAACAAGGGAACAATCAGATTCTATGGTTGATTTTCAAACACATGGTTTTAGTGGTTAATAAGAGCACAACTACTTCAATTGTTTTCAGAGTAAATAAGTTCAAGAAAACAGCAAACCTACTTAGCGGGGTAGCAGAAGAAGCAATCTAGAAAGATTCTGCCACATGTTGTACTCATATCCTTCAAAAATGTGTGCTGTTACTCTTACTGAAGAATAGATTCAACTCTGTAGACTTCTGAAGGCCATAGTTCTCAAGTTTCTGTGAGAAAAATTGCAGATCCTTAAGATTCTGCTTTGGAAGATTTCTAGAAACTTCTCAGATTTGGCAGAGCTTGAAACTTCCTGTTTTTGATAGAAGTATCTCAGACACCTTTATAACCTTAGGTTGCAAAAAGCAAGGAAAAATAAGCACATCACTAGAACAGAGTTTAAAAAGCCTCTGTCTTGAAGAGAGCCAATATGTATTAAAAGTACTGTTTTTCTACCTTTCCAGCATCTGATTATGGTAACCGTAGCTCTGAGAGCCTGAGTTGTCCTGAATTCAATTTCTCATTGTCTAGAGAGCCAAGGTGGCCCACTAATGGGCTAAGGTATCACATAACATAAAGAGGATCTTTGCCTATAGGTATAGAAATTGTTTATAAATAAGGCTTTCAGTGAATATGTCTAGTAAGTAGCTCAGCACTACTACTAGATACTGATATCTAATATCTAGTATTCCTACCTTTTTATTTCTCTTGGGTGAAAAGAATGCTGTCTTCCACTCAAACATTGCTACGTGCTTGTGTACATTGCTATATGCTTATGTAACCCAGTTTCTACTCACAATCCTGTTTAAGGGCTTGGAAGTTGTAAAGCCTCTGGAATTCTATTAATAAAAATATTAATATAAAATAAACCATGTGTCCCCTAATATGGGACAAATGATATAGCACAGAATGGTCAAAGTGAACAAGGATTCGAATAAAGATTAGAACATCAGGTTTTCCTACAAAAAGGGCAGCATAAGTATTATAATGAATTGGTGCAATCAAAACTCTCTTCTTTTAAAACAAATGTAAGTCTTCTGACCACTACAATAAACTGTAGTTTCTGGCAGGAAAGTAGTTCTTGCATCTTGACAGAAAGATTGGGCACAAAAGCAAAACATGTATTTCATATGCAGTGTAGTCAGGGCAGATGATAAGCTTCATTTGCCCATCTATTTCTTAATACATTGAAAGGAGTTAAAAATATTTACCCCTATATGGGACAAAAATGCATTCTATTAGCCAATCCCTCTCTCCACAGAAAGCAGAAAAGAGACTAGGCTTCATGTCCTCAAGAGACCATGTCTGAACTGCCTCTTTGTCAAAAATGATATATGCTTCCAATACTCTCCAGGTCCATATCAGCAATTATGTGACACGTCTAGCTAGGCATTATCATAATCTACTTCAAATCTACTCTTCTTCAGAGCTTATTGTACCAGAGATCAGGAAGGATCCTGATAACACTCTTGCTAGAAGTCGACTCATCGCAAGGATGAGGCTTGAGGTTGTGATCAACCTCAGACACCACAATGAAGTCTGTAACTGCTCATGTTTTTTGGAGACAATGCTTTTCTCCTCATACATCAGTCATCTCTAGAAAGATCCAGTCCTTGGTAGCAGATCTCCTCTTCTGGAACAAAGCACCGTTCAACTCTTATGCAGACAGGGTCTTGTATTCTATGAAGAACTGTATCATTACACTAAATCTTTAGGACTACTCTACCTTGCACTAAGAGAACACTGTTGTTACCCGCAGCGGTACTTTAAACCCTTTTAACTAGTTTAAGAGAGAAATGGGCAAATGGGTGCTTGCACACAATACACAGCATCTCATAGGCTGAATTATTTTTTGGTTCCAACCCTCCTTCAAGCAGTTAGCATAAGCTACACTTTAGCTCCAGGTGTCACATGGCACTAAGTACTTCAGCACTGCATGCCTCAGTGCCAAGTTACTGAAAATGTGCCAGAAAGCGTCATATTGACAACTCCCCTCTTTCTTGATCCAGAAATCATTCACTGCAGAACAAACAACTGACCTGCCACTGCTTCACATGTACTGAGTTCAGAGCTAGTCATTAGCTTAAACCAGAACGTGCAGTGCCACCTCTAAATTTTCTTCCAAAATAATTATGCTTTTAATAATGTTAGATAACATCAAAGTTTTTATTAGCATGGGATCAGAGAAAAAACAAATGCTTCTTTTTGGATACTATTCCAACTTTTCCAAGATAGTGTTTCCTGCTTAGAGTCCTCTTACAGTGCAAATTAACAACCAGACATGGGAAGCCAGGCATTTGGCCAGCCATATCCGCATACAAATACTTCATCTGTAATTTCAATCAAGCCATTGCCATGCATATAATTATACACACACTGAAAATCATTCAGATTACCTTAGACTAAAATATTATCAGATCTCACAAATTATACTCATTGTCATCTGATCTTTGAAGTGGTTGTTCTACCAGAAACGTAGCATACTATAGTAATTTAATAGACTTCTGCTGTGTAAGATCTATAGCGAGATCAAATTTCCTTACAGAATCAAAAGACACTGTGCTGTTAGTGATGTTGTATCTCAAGTGAGATCTAAATGTAGGATTTACAGATCTTTTTGTGGCTAAAAACCTCATGTCCTCACTTTCAGAAGTTATAAAGCTCTAGTTCCCTGCATAATTCCCACTGCTTAATTAATTAATGTTTATATAAATTTTCCTTTTTTAATTACATGTAACACTCATTGCTTTTCTTAAAAGATTTTATAATGTTGCAGTCAGCAATCGTACTCCTCTGTTGTCAGAGAGAGCTGTCCTTCAGAGGTAGGTGAAGTGGAATTTGCTTGTAATAGCATTAGGATCATTTGGGAGGCAAAGTACTAAAATATATTGCTATCTTCCTCTCATAATTTCTATGAGAGTCATATTTTCAAGCTTACTCTACTTCAAATCATATTCTTTATTCTTTAGAACATTTACAGCTGTAAAACTAATTTTCATATTTAAAAGTGAAAAGGTGCAAGGAATAGCATAGTATTCAGTAAATTTGATACAGAAATACACAAAAACGGAGTATTTCTCATTAATATTCACAATTTATGGCATTAGATGGCAGCAAACAATTGCATCTGAAAATACTAGTTGTTTCCATGTTTAGGAGAAAGTTATGTACTAATTTTGTGGACCATTTAAATCTTATCTCCTTTTCTACTTAGTCAGGCTTCAAGAGGAAGGAGCTGCTAACTTGGAAGGAGGAAAAGGAGAAATGATTTATTTCAGTAGCTCCTGTAGCGGTTAAGAGATATAGACAGTATCACCTCAGTAAATGGATGGTCTTGTGGTTGGGGTAAACTGGTGACCCATGCTCCCCTGAAGGAGGATACCTAAATGACAGTCTTCCAATTGCGCTGGAATCAGATCTTGGCATGAGCATAGGACTGGATTTTCTATCTGACATGGATGACTCTAGTGAACTTCTAGGGATTAGAAAGAAAACTAGTCCAGCTGCAGCTTCTGCTTTTACAATTTTGATATGGGAAGTGTTAAATTATCTGATAAAATGGAAGACAAGTGAGATAAAAGGAATGGGACATAGCTAGGTTACTCTCTAATTTAAATGATCATAAACAATGAGGCAATAAATTATTCCATGGAAGAATAAATTATTCTTCCTTAATTGTAAATGCATGTGTGATAACTAATACACTTCTACCTTCTCTCCTCCATGCCTTGCTCCAACCAGCAAGGTTTCTGTCTGGGGAAAGTGTTATATTCTCTCTGTACTAAATATTAGGATTGAGATTCATATAATCCAGCTCTCTATGCCTGCAGTGTAGACAGCAACATTTGAATTCATCCCTTTAGACTTATGAAGATAAATTGCTATTGCTAAAATCAGAAGGATCATATCACAGCATTCTTTCTTTCCTCGGACTGTAAAGGGAGCCTCTAGTGGCCTGCTAAGATGTAGACACCTACATTTAGTCTAACAAATCCCACCATAAAAATCAAATCGTATACTCTAACTTCTTGCTCTAAGCTACTTCGAGTTTCTGATTATCAGAGAATTGAATACATTAAAGAAGGAGTGCTTGACTTTGACACCTACTGCAAAAATTTGTGTTTGGTTTGTGCATCATCCTATCAACAGTGTCCTCAGAGCATCAGCAGCAGTGTTCTTAGCAGTGTCCAAAAATATATTTATACTGCCTAAATGGAGATATATCTCCTATTTTCCCAAAATTTATTTCAAGAACTGGATAATGTTTTGGATAATATTTTATTACTGCTTTTTTGCATTCACCAATAGAAAAAGTACACAAGTCTGTCCTAAATATCTTTTCATCCTCTTCCTTAGGAAAATTCCAAATCATATATATTTCACAACTATTGCATGTAGATGTTTCTCTGAGGCTAAAAGTGTGTCTTAAGGAATTAGCTGTTTCCAAAACGTAACCTTCTTAAAATACAAACTGAGATTGCTTCATTCTCAGCTATGAAAAAACAGGTGAACGAATGGCCCTTCTGTGGCCACAATACAGAATACACATAAAACACATAAAAATACACATTAAAAATATCAGCTCTTGTGGGTCATTTTCCTAATTTTAACAAATAGTTGAACAGCAAAACTATGCCGGGGGTGCTAATTCCGATGAAGGAGGAGGAGAACTCATTAGAAGATCCCTTATGGTCTGTGCATTTCTCATGACAGATATTCTTCAGACACTCACAGATTTTAGTCAACAGCTCATTTACCTATACTGTGGCTTTATGGCCAAGTGGACCCAGCCACAACATTTATCTTTGTCCTGTTCAAACACTCTGAGTGATATCTCACTGGGAGTCATTCATGTCTCCTCTCAGTCTGTCAAAAAAAAAAATCCATTTATACTATACCTCCTTCTTTTTTTTTTTTTTTTTTTTTTTTTTTTTTTTTGAGTAAATCACAGGTACTCTACAGCTACAAAGAATTTCCAAGGAATCTGCTAGACCCAATCCCTCCCCCGAAAATAAGTCAAAACCACAATATTATCCTGCATACCCAGTCATGCCGTCACATTGCCTGTTGTCACAGGGGAATTTATGATGGGGTAGCCACAAAGACAGAACTACACTACTCACACATAAATTTCAGATTTTATTTACTGAGGAGGGATGGGTATAGTGGGTCGATAGTGGTTTCTATTCTGTGACATACACACAAGCTCTGTACAGAGTACATTCACAGAATCTCAATCATAGAACGGTTGAGGTTCACATAAATTGAGGCCTGCGATCCAGCTGTGACTGGCACCATGGACTCATGGAAACAGGACAGTCAGGCTGGTTAAGGTATCTACATACTGGTGGTGGCCTGGCCTTTACATGTAGTAAACCCTGGGTTTAGCTTTCTGCACAGTGTTGGATGTGTGGATGTGTTCCCACCTGCAGGGCTATTGTTTTTATTTTTTTTAGCCTTTTAACTTAGCTGGTCAGCATAAATCACCAATGATCTCATTGATCATGTCACTCCATGCCAATCTCTTTGACTTTATCCAGGTAACTTGTTACCTGGCTGTATCCGTACTACATGATACTTGATGGGAATGGTCCGTGTTGTAACTTTCTATCCGTACTACCTGATACTTGGTGAGAATGGTCTAGTGTTGTAACTTTCTAGTGCCTAGAACAATACCGCTGTGTTAAGCGGAATACAAATAAGTAACTAACAAGGCCTTGGAAATCTGTGAGAAGGAGCAGCAGTTGGTTACATATAGATTCTGTGGCTGGAAGCCACAGAATCACCGTGAGAAGCAGTCAACATGACAGTCAGAAGTTGAAGAGTAATGAAATAGCGACCCCCAAAGTCAAATGTGGCCCCCGAAATAAGTCTGCATGAGTGCGCAGTATCATAGCCCGGCGGAGTTGGGTTAGACTCCCCACACTTGCTGGCCCCATGTGCCGGGACTCCCGACTACCTCAAGTAATCATAAATACTGGAGTTTTTCTGAAGGAGCGGGAGGCTGCTACACAATAGAGGACCATATTGCCTCCTTGGGGACGCCCGAAAAGATTGTGCCTGCCAACTCTCACCATGCAGACGATCGGGACAAGCATTAGAGTGGTCCTTCCTGAGATTACCATTGGGTTGGTCTTGGTCTGTTTGTAAGTATCTACTAATAAACTGCTTGCTGCTGAAGAGTGTGTGTGTGTGTGTGTGTGTGTGTGTGTGTGTGTGTGTGTGTGTGTGTGTGTGTGTGTGTGTGTGTGTGTGTGTGTGTGTGTGAGAGTTTGTGCAGGCTTGCCAAACCGGATATTTGGCCCCCGGGAATCTAACTAGAACACTGGCTTACTATTACCTTCTTGCTTTGCACCTGAAATGGGCTACATGGCTGTAAAATTGTTAAGAATTCATCAACTTTTTGTTTCTTTTCCATGCATACCTAAACCGTTAGAGCAAGGCAGGTATAGTCCAGAGCTTTCAGATAAGCCCTCTATAATAATGAGCTGTTCTTGGTTTGTTTTCATAGCACCTACCAGAATCATCTAATGAGTTAGAGCTGGGCAGATGTGGTCAAGCTGTCACTTATCCCATGGTACCTGTTCATGTGTTCCTAAAAAAGGGACTAAATGGAAAAGAATCAGCACAGGCAATCATTGTACTGTATTACCCAATAGATATCTTTACAGTTTATCTGTATTCAGATGCCACCACTTGAGGGCATCCCTCTAAGGCATACATGGCTCTAAATCAATCCAATCCTTGCTAAAGGCAATTCTCACTAATCAGGAATGACTCATGCTTTTTATAACTGCCATGATTATAATTGCCAAGAAACAACATTTCTTTGTCCCAATCACTGTCTTTTCTGGAAAGAAAAAGTGTCCAGTATTGACAACTATGATACTTCCTTAAAAGATGATAGATGCTGCATTGCCCTTATTGTATTTGAGAAGGTAGCTCTTATTTAACTTTCAGCTTGAATATAGGTAAAAATGACAACTCTCTACTGTGAAATGCATCAAACTAAATTTACCATAGAATCAGCATAGATAATTTGCTGCATAAAGAGAACCTACCTGCTTTCTCTGCTGATAATTTTTGCTTTGATTCTTGGATGCTGTCATCCAGAAAGTAAGAAGAGACCTTGAATTTATGTGAATTATGTGAGAACTTGGTGAATGTCACCCATTCCCTTACAGTGTCCTCCAACCAGTAAAATACTAATGAGGCAGCAAGTCATATCTAACAATATATGATATCAGACTCTATCAGATGAAGGTTAAAGAGATGATGAATAAAATATCTTCTAGCTTAATATCCTTATAGTGCCTCTTGAAGAAACTATCACTGAATACATTTAAATCTGTGCATTATTAACCAGCTGCCTCTTGGGAGTCATGGAGTGTTCATGTCCTGCACAGGATGCCATTACATGCCTTATAGGACACTTGGTCTTTACATCTTGTAATTCTAAAATATAATTGGCCCTATATGAAAAGCTATTTCTGTAATGCCAGGACATTTGTATTCCAATGCAAAGTGCCAATTCAATAGAAAAAGGGCATGTATACCATTGTGCACCAGCTGCCTCCTCTAGCTGTTTGCAATTGCAAAATATAATAAACCTCTTTATTAGACATGCAAAAATTAGATTATAATCTGGACAGTTTTATGTTTTAAAAAACTCCTTCCAATAGCTATAGAGAAGCCATGTACTTAACAGAATTCCTATCCAGAGAACTGACTGGCAAGGTCATTCTTAGAGCTCTCTGCTTGTTTTGAAACATAAGTGCTATCTATTCTGGGTTTTTTATTAGATTTTGTGTGTGGCATGGGAAACAATATCTGCAGAGAGAGAATTAGTACGCCAGGAGAGAAGGAAGAAAGAAGGGCAAGAAAAGACTTTTTTATGACCCAGTAAAAAACATAAAAAAAACAACAACAAAAAAATCCCTCTGCTTGTTTAAAAGACGGGGGGTGGGGCAAGAGGGACATTGAATATTATGAATGTCTGGAAATTCAAAATGAATAGGAAGAGACCAGATGTCTCTGAATTATAAATTACCAAGATATTATATTATAACTGTTTGTGCTATCCAAATGCCAATTTTTAGGTCTTACTCCACCATGTGGTGTCATATGTTTTCAGCATCTGGTCATTCCTCATTATGTTACATGAATACACGTTGTAATCCATAATACACAAATTCATAGTTATTCGACTACAGGATGTGAAGCCCAAGCAGATGCTGTGGATGTATTTAGAATATAGAAATAAACATAATTTTGTGAGAATGCTGGGTTCTGGAGGTCTGACAGTGATGCAGATTAATAAACAGGCACTTACATTTTACCATCAGTTGATGGAACTTTTTCTTTTGGGTGACAACTGATGACATATAGGATTTTGTCACAGGGAGTGCAGTTACAAAATTAGTCACATATTGATAGAAGCTATAGTTTAGAAAAGGTAAGATGAGAAACTGGATGATTTGTGACCCAGTTTATCATCAGCATTATTTCATGCTGTCTTAATATAGTAACAGCATGATATATGAAATGTTAATACTTCCCTTGTGATTATTTGCATGAAGCAGTACAGGTCAGTAGGCTTATAGAGTTAGGTCACAAAATAAGAAACCATTCTCCTTCATGTAAGGAAGTGAGTAAAATGAGTACCTTCTAGTGAGCATTTGTGGGATTTACCTAGTAAAACTCTGAGGCAACATACACAGGGAAAGCTTTATTGCAAATATTTAATTCTTGAAATAAATATTAAGCTTGGAAAGTACTGAAATTTAACATGCTCTATAAGAGAAAGTTTTGATATGTCCAAATAAATTTAATTGTGTTACAAAAAGAGTACATGTTGTGTTCTCACTTGTTGAAATAAACAAGTTAATGTACCATTATAGACTTTTTCTTAAGAAAAGAAGAAACAAGTATAATGTATTGGCTTGAAAAACTGATCAAGAAAGATTAATGACTGCCTCTGCAGTTATGACTCTTCCCTGCAATTACTACAGGAAGATGACACAAACACAGAAATCAAAGGAAAGCAATCTAAAATGAAGACTGCTACATTTTGTGTAGTCATAGTTTGAACAGGTTGAATAGGATTGACTAATTATGGTTATGTACAAGAAGAGAGATTCCCACCATCAACATTCACTCTCTCTATATATGTAGATATATACATATGAAACACTTACTACGTCTTTATTTGTGTATATATGTATGTATTTTCATATAAAGATCATTATGAGACTAGACTGAAGAATCAAGTAGATAAATAGCTCATTTATAGAAAAAATTGATATACCACATTCCTTTCAGAACCTTTGTATAATTTACAAAAAAATATATATAGGAAAAAATCAGTTCATAGCATATCCCCCTCATTCTTGGGTGGCTATTTCCAGATTTGGAAAGTATATTATTCATATGGTGCTGCTTTTTGGATAAAAGAACTAATTAATTCCAGTAACTAATGCTTCAAAATCTATGGCTTCTGAAGATTAATAATACTAACTGTATCATCATGATTATTACATTTCACCTTTGTTGTATTCTGCTGCTTTGTGCTCTCCAATAACACACAAAAAAGCTTTTTTAATTATAGCTAGTTTCATTTTCTATAATACAGTTACAACAGTATAGTGGAAATTTTACCAAGAACAATTATTTTTGTATTGCTGTAAAAATGTGTATACAGTTCTCTGTGTCTCCATTGTTTGAGTGATTACTATATCAAACAATTTACTTCCTGTTCTTCAGGAACAGAAAATAAAATATAAAAATATAAAAAATCCATTTTGTGATGTTTGAAAGACTTAAAAGTCTATACAAAAACTACAGGATTTCTGGCTTTTTCTACAATTAAATTGTATACTAGAACAGATTTTTTGATTCTCATTTCCTAGTATTTGTTGATAAAATCAAATTGTATAACCAGAAAGCTCAGAAAAATTATACAATTTCAATTCAATAAGTGTTCAGGTGAGTTTTCAAATTATTTTTCAAAAGCAAGCTCAAACAACAAAAAAATGTCCAATATAACATGTATTAAAACAATGTCGCTCATAATAAAATATGAATTCCTTAGCAATTTGGAAGCTGATGCTGAGAGAGGTCAAATATCTCCTATTCCAATTTACTAAACTACAGATGTTTATAACTTTAGTAGATGAGAAATATTCTTCATTCCACTGTGACTTTGTTTAAAAGATCTGTTACACAAACCTTTCTAGAGTCTGTCTGTAAGAATTATGTGTATCCATTTAGCATGTGCATGTACTTAGGAGTGCAGTGGTGTCACGTGACAGTGGTGGTGTACTGAACAAACACCCTTTTAGATCACTATAGTCTTCCTTCATTTACACTCGTCAGTATAAGGATTGAAAATGGGGGGGAGGTGGTATTTCTTTGTTTTTTTTCCTGCTAGATCTCTGAATTGGAACATTCAATTCCCAATTATAACTGACAGGTTTTGTTTGGATACATACAGTACATTAAAATTTCACATATAAATATACTTCAGACCTCCAAAATATTTTTTAAAGAGTCTGCTATTCATAAGTAAAGTGAGCTCTCAGAATATCATTTCAACCACAGAGGGCTGTTTATTTACAAAAAGAAATAGACTTTGTTTTAGCAAAAGAGCTAAAAAACCACCAGAATCAGCCATTTCTATGGCTTCTTTCAAATCAGAATACTATTTCAACTTTCCACTATCAGTTCATCGTTTCATAACACTTCTCAGTTGCCATGCAAATATTAACCCTGCCCTCAGCTGCCCTGTGATATTAGCCCATGTTGGGCTAATACATGGTATGGTTTTGAAGAAGCACTTTTATGATTTTGCCTGTGGTGCCCTCTCATTTTGGAGGATTTCCTTCCTAAACATTTACACAACTAACTCGTTACTCTCTCCATCTTCTTCTTCTGATGCCAATAGAAATTTTGGCAGCAATTAGGCTGCAGAAATGTTGACCCTAATGTCTTTGATGATGACTAATACCATCAGAGAGCTCCTTTAACCTCTCCCATCCACATGTATCTTCTGCTCTACCTTGTAATATCTCACAGCTGGAAGATCTTCGGAGCTGTTTGTTCTGTGTGATACACATGGCCCAGCGGCATCCCAGCTGTGAGGGATGTTTCCTGAGGCCTCATTCCGTGCACGCATGAGACTGTCTTTACTTATGTACTGCGAGAGTGCAAGCCTTTCCCACATTTTCTCTTTGTCATCTCTTCTCCTCTCACCTCCCCATCAAAAGTTACAGTCCATTACACCTTCTTCCTCTCTAGCTGCTTACATTCCTTTAATTTTATACTTGACTCAGAAACATAAACATGAAAACTTGACTTGGTGCAGGGAGGCAGAGAAGAGTGGAGAACACCTTTGGTCTTGTAGTGCAACAGGATAATCAAGCTGATAAACTGAGATTTATCAGGTTTATGACACTTTATTAACTAAGCTTAATAAAAATATTAATATTCCTCAAACTCCGTGAGCAGGATCTCCTGAAATATTGGAATCACAATACCAGATAATGGCATTATTTCCTTCTGAGTTTTGATGCAAGCAGGAATCTCAGCTAAAACTGTCATTGGTTTGGCGTTAGATATCAGGCTATGTTAAGATTAATAATGACCCGTGTATTTTGTTCTTTTTCCTAGGATCAATTCAAACCAGTCATGCCAAAATGATAACTAGAAATCACAGATTTATTTCTGCAGATGCTAAAAAACCCATAAGTAACATTTTGCATTTATATAATTAAACTTCCTTAATTTTGTAATAGCTTCCCTGTTACAAAAGTAAAAGTTCCTAAAACAACCAAGACAGGCAGAGAAATAGTTTGGCAAATGGGCTTAAGAATGAAGTCATTTTTGAGACGCTCCCACAAAATCTTCTCCTGAAAAGAACTCTTTTAAAACAAACCATTACATTTACCTAATTATTACAAATAATCCATAACGCCTTTGAAGTACCTTAGCCCATTGATTAAACATGTCTGTCAGGTTCACATTTAAAGCACTATAAAGGCCTTGATGACCTAAAAAAGATTTTGATAATATATTTTAGTCAAAGTAGCCTATTGCAAATGTCTTACCAGAACATTTTAATCACCCTCCTAACATAGCCAGTACTGAATTCTCTGCCCTCAGTCAATTAACAGAAATTAAATGCCTTCTGCCACAAAGGCAAACCATTCTAGAAATTGATCTTGCTAGAAATCTAGAATCTGGATCTTGCTAGACCTATATTATTCATATTCAGATCCTGAACTACATGCTTGAGCTATTGCACAAGGCTTTGTGCAATTCTCTTTGTATGCAATTCTCTTTGTATGCATTCTGTTTGTATGAACTTTTTCTTCAAAATATAAGCATTTTATGCTCCAACAAGTACTTTAAAAATGTTTTCACATTCTGGGGTGCTTTTATTCTAGAATGAAATAAAGGACATGATGGTCAGCAAAACAGCAAAAGTGTACGGTGAAATTTTCTCACTTTCAGTACTTGATAATAGATATCTATTACCCACAAAATACCAAGATATCATGAAGTTCCTCAAGTTAAATATTTTTTCAGTTCAGTTAAGAAAGATCAAATTCCAAAATTTATCAAAAATGTTGGATAGAAACTTTGTATTTCAGGATTGTAATCCACTCCTTCTTACCTCTAAAAATGTTCGTATAATTGTATTGATCAATCTGAATGAGGCATCAATGGCTGCCACTGAATATATCAGAAAAGATTGTTACACAAGCGTTTAATAACAAAATGGCTGGATGTAGAAAAGGGACAAGAAGGCTGGTTTATTGCAAAAGGTACTGTGCTGAAGCAAGGCAGTTGGATCACCTTTTTAAAAATCCCTTACACATAAAGGAATAAACACAAATCCCATTGAGGCTGTGTAGGATCATAATGATATAGTAAAACCCCCATTCTTGCTATAGACTGGTTTTGATAATACAAAACAGATCTAAATTCAAGCCAGATAAATAGCAACTGCAAATATACTATGTGGGAATTTTGGCTTTCACAAATACTCAGTGCTTCATATACCTTGGCTGCTTGCATTCGGAGCCATCTGTTGAGCAGGCGTTCTGCCCTCCTGCAGTTCTGCATGCCAGTTTCACAGTGGCTCCATTACCAGGCAAAGATAACTTTACATCGGCAGTCTGCATGGATAACCTAAGTGCCATCTATTCTGCATAAAAGATTCTTTTGTTTGCTACACAAGATAAAGCAATAAGTAGATTTAAGATATGTATTCCAATAGATGTATATGTTTTAAAATTATTGGTCTCTTGTAAACTACAGAAAGTCCTATACGAAATACTCAGATTTAGCCTTACCAAGAAATAGAACATATTGATCCATTTGCATCATCAATATAATTCTAATGTCTTTGTTGTCATCAAGAGCTTACAGTTCCTTAAGTTGGAAGACTGCAACTTTGCTTTTCCATGCATAAGATTTCCCATACTGGCAAACAAAATAAATGCTTTGACTTACAAATAGAGCAATATTATAATGCCAATTATTGAAAAAAGATAAGAAACACCAAAATAGTTGCAAATCACATTGTTATTATTGTTACAGATTTCTTTTTGTTTTTAAAACACTGTGATTGTAGCCCCATATGGTGCAGTCACTTGAATGATGTCTAACCATACTACTGAGTATTTTTTTTATCATCTCTACATACTTCTATTTTGAAGTGTAAAGATGTATTTGTCAAGGTTTCCAAATTTGCAGCTGATGATAAATAATACTGGGGCATGAATGTTTCTTTGATTTTATGGGCTTTTTTTTTAAGAAATATTGGAGCAAGTTTTTGAGATGTAAGTTGAAAATACTGTTGGTTAAAACTGGCTAGCTAGCTCACTCAAAAAAGAAGGCAAGAAAAAAAAGTTAATCATAATTTAAAGTACTTCTTATCAATAAAGTGAAAAGATACAAAAACTAGGTATATTTAAGTCATTAATTTCTATAATTGAAAAATTAGCATATGCTGTAAACATACAATTAAGGGTCTGATAAAACAAATGATAACACAACTGTCATAGCAGTATTTGTAGCCTCATAACAAAACCCCAGCAATAATAATATTTTTCACTTTGCGCATATTATATTTTAAAGTACATCCAAAATTGTCCATTGGCTTTTTTAAAGCAAATACTGACCAGGAATGTTTTGTTTCAGATGCTGTCAGAGAAATAGCTTTTGTGAGTTTGTTTGAAATTTTACTTTAGCAACATAAATAGGAAAGGAGTGAGTAAATAGTTATGGTAACTAAAATTTCAATAATTGCTGGAAGTCACATGCAGTGAAAACCAGAGTTGTATCAACCATTAAAGCTGTAGGAATATAGCTAATTTTGTATTTTCCAACCTACCCATGCCTCCATTACTGATCTCAGCTTCTTATTGCTACTCCCCAGCCAAAAGGAGCGGGTCTACAGCTCTTCTAGCAGAGCAGATAATTTCTACCTCCCTGTACTGTTCCAGGTAGGGTCAGATAGATAATCTCAAGCCGTTTTTTTTTTTTTTTTTTTTTTGACTGTTTAAATTAGATCAACATCTTCTTTTTTCTTTCTTTTTTTTCAGAGCTGATTAGATACTGCTTTCGTTATATTTTTTGCCTGCAGAGGTGTGGGAAAGGTAACTTTAGATGGAAGGAAGGTAACAAGCAGTTTGGTGGTAGTGATGACAGAGGAAGTGGAAGAGAAAGCAGAATCCTCTTCAAACAGCCTGTTCATTTGTCAGGTGAGCTACTGAAGGCTTGGGTTAGGAGCAAAAGCACTATGAGGCACAGTCTGAAAAGCAAGCTGAGTCAGGAGCCAAGGGGTCAGAGCAGCAAGAGCAGCAAATTACCAGGAGGATGTGATCTGGCTAACCAGGTACCATTTACTGTGCAGTTTAGCTGTACCATCTAAGTAAGGGAGAAATTACAGCAAAGAGCCAGCTGTGAGAGTGCTGATTTGTTGACTAGAGACACTAAAAGAGGGAGGAGAGTTGGAGAAAGCTACTTCTGGAATCAGGAAAGATTACCATGCAATAAAAAAGCCTAAGTACCTCTACACTATTTCCAACGTGATGCTCAGTGTTTATTTAAAGTAAAATATCTGGGAATGAGCTCTAGATCTTGAAGTGATAGCTATGTTGATCCCTTTCTAGTAAAACTTGCCTTTTTGCATCTACTTTATACATAAACTTTATAATGAAATACATTGTGCAACTCACTACACAGTCACATAACTTCATTATAGGTGGGACAACATCAATAATGAACAATCATAACAATGAATGTATTGAAAATAAAGAAAAGGTTCATTCTGTGCAAATTTAAGGTTATCCATAGCATCAAAAATGTTGTTTTGATCAAAATCAGATAAATGAGAAGGCTGATCTCAGAATGGAACCCCCCTTGTGGGAGCATTTGTAACAGTAAGCATGAAAATATTTGAACCAAATGGCTAAATGAAACCATTTAAATAGTGATTCAACTATTGATTATGATTATTATTATCAGGAATAGATTCTGTAATTCATAAATTTTAACAAAAGCCATTCTGTGACTTGCCTGCTTGTCTACAACACAAGCTATGCAGAAGAAATAGCAATTGATTGAACAGAAAAAATCCTGGGGCTATATTCTGCTAACCTATCTTCATGTGTGAATAAAGCAGCATTTTTCTGCTAGAATGTAGATAAAACAATCATCTGTCAAAAGAATGGACTAATTTTTGCTCGAGGACACACAGTTGCATGAAAAATGTCAGAAGTGAAAGAAACTTTTTTGTTATTATTACTAAAAAGAGCCATTCCAGATTTGCCATTTTCAAACCTAAACAAATAGGTTTTTTTAAAGGCTAGGTCAATAACACTATCTCTTAAATATTACCAAAAATTGAAACTAAATATCTTGTTATTATTTACTGAAAACTAAAATTAGATCTTTGGAATGAATTTCTATGTTCTGTCTAGGATCGATGTACTTTAGAAACCAGAACAGTTAAAACATATCTAAGAAGAAAGTAAAGGAGATATGTATGTGGATGTACATCTGTGGGAAAAAAAGAATCTAGCAACCTTTTCCAACTATAGCTATAATACTCTCTTTTGTAATAGAGATCTGCCATTTGAGAGTGTAGCCTGTTTGAAGAATGTGTCTTTTACCATCTCTGTGAAAATCCATGTGAATTCAGTCAATCAGTATATAAACCCTTCATGCCTAGCAGATACTTTTCAGAGCTTAACAAAGAAAATTGCTGAAGCATGTGAGCCATCCTTATAGAGCTACTAAGCTCAGGTCAGCTGAAAGGACAGCATTGAAGTTTCCTCATAACAATTTATCTTGGTCTTATAGTGACAGAAGTAGAACAAAACAATCTCTAAATAATTTCCTTGATGGCATTCAGGAAGCAAAGCTTTGGAAAGGTAAACATTGATTAGGATACAGAAGGAAAGATACAGGCATCTGACCATAAGAATCTACCGCTATTTTAGATGCTACAAGATAGTGCTATTCAGATGCTCTGATGTTCAGCTACCATTTCAGAAGAGAATGTCCTGTGTAGATCTTGTATGTGTCAGTTTCACACAGATATATTAGACACTGCAAAATGTCTAAAATGGAATATTTAGACACCTGAATCTCTCCAAGCATCTAACAAAACACAAGCCAGAAGAATCAGAAATAAACTCTAGCAATGGAAGGAGAGGAACATATATACAAAATATTGAGCTTGGAGTCAGTTAATTCAGAGCCTACTAAAAACAGCCAAGGAGCTGGAATGTAACATCCAAGACCATGAAACTGCAGAGGTGAACTGGAAAACTGAGCAAAGAACAGAAGGAAACTAGTAAAGAATCAAAGAGCATGAACATAGTGGAAAGAAGGAAGAGAGGTTTAAGATGCCAATAAGATTATGAGAAAGAAGACAGTGATTAGTAGCTCATAAGAAGAAAAAAGGAAAAAAAATAGAATTGACAAGGCAGTGAGCAGTGTGCAATATGGAGGTAAGCTAGGCCTTGGAAGCAAGGAACCTGAGACTAATCTGATGGATGAGAAATGAGCAGGGAAAGATCTGAACAGTAGGGCAAGTTTGAGAATCAGGCAGCAATATGGAGGGTGGCAGGTAGGGGGGAGTTAGCAGTGAAATTTGAAAACACAAGGAAAGAGACTGATACAGCAATGTGAGACATGACTAGAAGGGAGAAAAGCTGAAGAGAATAGAAAGCGTCAAGTTTGGAGACGTCAGGAAGAAGGATATCAGGTTCACAGACCTCCTTCCCTCTAGGAGCTGGAGTAGAGCATAGGTATTCCTGAGCCTTAATGCTTTTTACTACACAAAGTTATATGCAAAACCTGTTCTCTTTGAATATGACCCCTGGTCTTCTAATAGAGATATACTTGCAGGAGAACAGAAGTATCGCTGCTTTCAATTTCTCCATTAGCTACTGCAAGATCACAGTCCTGATGATAAACTATGAGAAAATTGATCTAGATCAGGCCAGCCAGATACCTATGGAGAAGCACAAAAACAGGAAAAAAAACCTTCCTGGAATACTTTTCCAGGATTTCACAATGTGCAGTTCAATATCTTGATGCAGATAGTGGCTTTGTACTTAATAGCCCTCTAGATTCTATAAAGTTGTCCAACTGTTCCTTGAGGGTACCTATATAAAGTGTTAGCACTGACAAAATCCTAAAATCCAGAAGGTCCATAACGGAACCGCACTAAAAAAGAATAATCACCCTCTGCTTGTTTGTTTGTATCTTACACCTTCAAGTTTCATTTGGTGTTCCCTAATTCTTGTATTGGAGGAGGCAGTGAGCAACCCATACCTATTTACTATCTCCATGTCATTCATAAGTTTATGCATCCCTGTCCTACCTACCCTCAGTGGTTTTCTTTTCAGCATGTAGAGTCCAAGTCCGGTATTCCCCTGTTCAGAAGCCATTCCATGTCTTTGATTATGGTGTCCTTCTCTGAGACTTTTCTTGGTCTACTCTTTTTTGTTGTTGTAACAGTGGGGACTTACCTGCACACAATATGCAGCTGAACTATATATTTTTTAAAGTAGCATAATAATGCTTTCTGTTTTGTTCCTTCTTTTTAAAAAAATTCCCAACATGCTATTTACTTTCTGGACTACTACTGGGCACAGAGATTAAATTTTCAAAAAAATTATCAAATTATTATTGCATATTTAATGATTTAATGATTATATAATAATTACTAAAATTAAAAAAAGACTAAATTTTTCATAAATTATGTCCAGAAGGCTTTGTGCCTGGAAGACAACAATCAAATCAGAGTTCATGATTTATAATGCAATGTTGGGACTGTTTTTTTCACATGTATGTCACAATTTATTTGTACTGAGAAGACACTGAAATTACAACTCAAATTCATTTAGTATGTAAGATCCTTTTATAATCGGTCATAGTTTACTCTTGTCTTTGCAGCCTTGAATAACACAGTATCATTGGAAAATTGACTTACATCATTCTTCAGTCTCTTTGAACAGCAGAGGTCATAACATAACACACTGCAAAAAAAAACACTGTGAAAAACTACTCTTTTTTAGGTTAACTAATTTATATTCCCATAAAAGGTAGGTTTTTTTCCTTACTTATTTTTGTTTAAGGCCTGTTTTGGAGATTTTGCTCAAGAGAAGAGCTAGGCGCATCCATCTCAAAGAGTTCTACAGTGGCCCCACATCTATAATGAGCATCTGTTGGATTTTTAAATCTATATTAATATTTGAAAAATGAAATTCTTGTGACACACAGATATGATCATGTTGTTTCTAGATGGCCTTACACTTTTTTTTTGTGTGTGTGTGTGGTTGTTATTGTTATTTTTAGCACATTGTCCTACCAATGACTAAAGGCAGCAGGAAATGGCTCTTTAGATATAAGTAAAAACAGTATAAGATAGCTAAATTAACCAAATTATCTCTTGAATTCTTGCTTGGTTTCTGTGCTTTCTATGCTCCTATTGTTCATTGGTCCATTGGTCTGGATGCAGCCATGCATCAGGAGAGGTTTTTGCTCAAGATGTCTACATTTTATTTATAAAATCACAGAATCACAGAATGGTTGAGGTTGGGAGAGAGGGACCCCTGGAGATCATGTAGTCCAACCCCCCTGCTCAAGCCCCCCTGCTGATTAAATGTGGCCGGGCAGGGCCATGAGAGGCTGAAGCTAGCACTGTTGTACTGTAGTGAGGCAGGGACTGGGCTGAGATGGGACCAGGGCTGGGGCTGGGGGAGGCCCAGAAGGGGCAGGGACCAGCAGGGCTGGGGGGGTCTTGGGGACTTGACACAAAGCATCTGAATGGAGATAATACATAAGGAAGCCCAAAGATTTTTTTGGTATGGTAGACTCTAAAAAGGCAGAAGATAGCTGCATTTAGGTGACAAAATCACTCTTGCATATTTATTGCTCCACCTCTTTCCCCACGCACAGCAACTGCCATGTCAAAGGATTAAAATGATTGATATTCTGGAGACATTATTTGTTCCATATGTATTCTAAGTATAGGACACATTGCTAAAAGTGACTCCTTTTTTAACCTAGAATTAACACAAGTATTACCACTTAAAATAGGAATTCTTTCTTACGTGAGATGGGATTTAGCACAGAAAAAGAAAGCACAAATCTCTTATTCATACTAAGGACAAGATATAACTTTTTTCATATCAAAACCAGAATTCTTCAGCATTTAAGGCCACTACAGTGATGGTTCTTTCTATCTTTACACTTTCAACTTTTAGCTCTGAGCTGTTTTGACTGTACAGTGTTAAATGTTGCTGTTGATATAAAGGGATATTCCCAGATATCCCTTGTGGGATATCAAAAATGGCAGACATTAAAATCACAGCCTTAGCACAAAAAAGATAGAGCACAAACTGACTTTCAAAATGTCATGAAACAAAAAAAATAATAGCAGGAATTTTTAGGCAACCATAGATGTAATCATTATTTCTACCTCTGTGCCCATTAATTCTCAGTTTTGGATTCCAAAGAATTTAACATAAGTAAAACATGTATAAACATAAATAAAACAATTTAATCATATTTTTCAAATTTGATGAAATCTAGACAAAATCATTAATGAGGATTTTCTAATCAGGCCTTTCAGAACATTTTCACTGCATCTGTAGCATAGATTAAAATAGTCTGGAATAGATCTGGAAATCTCACTTAACAGAATCCCAAACCTTAGCCATTTGTTGACTTCAATTTTGTTTTAGTCATTTTAACTGATGAGAAAATCATATGTCAAAAAATGATGAAAGAGCACAAATGGTTCCTTTGTTTTTTGGGATGTAAAATATGGAAGGGAATGTTCCTTAACATAAGCATTTTTCAACAGGGTTGCTTTAGTTTGTCTAATCATGTAATTTGTATTTAGCAAACAACTAGGTGCCTAAAGATGTTCACACTTTAATTGAGAACTATAGTAAAGAAGCAAAAGCCAAAATTTTGAGATCACCTGAACTGCATTAAAAAGGTGCATATCAGGAAAGGAAACCTGCAATTCCTGAACACAAACAGACAGAGCAGCAAACGAAAGGAACTGATGATTAATATTCTAATATGGAGATTAGGTACTGTTAAAATAGTTGTTCAGATGTCATCATTCATGCAGTGTTATATAAACCTATGGCCCAGCAGACAGGCTATTTTCTAGTCTTCCTTGAGTTTGAAAGGATTGTTTAAGCTCTATTCTGGCAGACAGGCTATTTTCTGGTCTTTCTTGTATTTGAAATGATTGAACCTGATTGTAACTGAGGTAACAGGCAGAATTATCAGCTTAAACCGGTAAGGTCCATTAGTCTGTTATCATGCCAGGTAAGTATCTTAAACTTCTTAAAGTTCAGTTACTAGATAACCTAAAACCGTAGAAGTCTGCAGTCATCAGTCAAAATTCAAATTTCATAGTCAACTGGTCATATTTACTCTACATTTCCTTACTACCACTTATAGAGTGATACTAGATCCTCATCGTTTGAAGTACTGAGAATGGAGTTATCTAATTATACCTTTTTACAGTACATTCTGTTACAAAGGTAATTAAAATTACACTCTAAACTTAATCACAAAATGAATGTCATGTCCATAAAAAAGGGAGAAATGTGTTCAACATATAAAAAAGAAAATGCAGTGCAGACACTGTCTTTTTTGTTATGAAATTAGAACCACAGCAGATTTTGATAACATGCGATTATACTTCCTTAATTTACAGTGCAAGTAAAACCATTTCTTGTATCTTTAAATCCTTCGGTTAATGGCTTGTTCACGTGTGCTAGTTGTTTTCAAGTGAAATAAGAGCATACCTCTCCAAATGTATTTTCCTACTTCAGTAATGATAAAAGGTAGACCTTGTATTTTCTTGAGAAAACACAAAAAACATGTAAGAAAAATCAAAGTGGCTATTATTTGTCTCATTGGTAATTAAAGATACCTACATCTATGTTACAAAGCAGAAATGTAATAAAGTAGATATTTACCAAGAAATTTCATCCTTCTTGAAGGTATACTTCTGAACCCTGCTTGTCAAAATAGAGCAAATTCTTTATCTGGCAAAATTAGCATACAGAACATATCTTTTGTTTAGAAATACTATTTATATTTTCAAACCACATTTCTTATGCTTCTTTTCATAAAATTAAGCAAGATAAATGCATATCCCTAGAACAGAATACAGAGATTGAGAAATAAAAAAAGCTGAAATCATATCTTCATTTTTTGCACTGATCGTTGATTTTTTTAATTATTCAATTTTAATGATTCCTTTCATATAGGTTGCATTTTTAAATCTGATTATACTCTCCATAATTTTACTCTCATCTTCAAAAGGTTAAAAATGCCTTTGATGATGTTTTATATTTGATATTCGGAATAAAGAATGCAAAATTAAATTATTAAGAAATTTGTTCTGAAAAGTTCTGTTCCAGCAGCTAAAACAGAAAACCAAACTAAGTGTTTTTGATCAAAACACCCTCTTATGGCAAAGCAGTTCAAAATGAGATACTGGAGGTGTACTTCCTAAAAATTAATTCAACAGAACATGGTAACAGAGATAGGTTGTACAATCACAACATATGCAAGCATATTTGCAAGTATTTCTCTAGCACATTCTTAATAACTCAATTTCCATTCTTTAGCATGGGCCAACAGCAGAAGAGATACAAAATCAGTTCCTTTGCTTCTATACATGAACACATCTGCACAGAATTAATTTGCTATTTTTTTAAATAAAAAAAACACCATCTTGCCGAAGAAAACCCAGATAAGTTTTAAAGAGCTTTGAGAGCTGTTTAAACTGGAATATCTCAGGCATTCATAGTAACCTTTAATGCCTAACACTGACTTTGAACAGACTATGAATCATGAATAGTTCCCCTATGAAGCTCATCTTCATCCTCTTCAAAGTCAGTTGCATTTTATATTTCTCAGGCAGAATAATGACTGCAAAACTGAGTTTTTAAGTAGATTTGTCTACAGTGGTTCTGTATGTGCAACTATAGCTAAAATCCAGTTTAAAAAGTCATTAATCATAATACTGTCCATAAAAATTAACCTGCCTCAAACTGTTGCAGGATTCTTTTTTTTTTTTCTTTTTTTTCTTTTTTTTCTTTTTTTTTTTTTTCCCCTCTTGATTGGATCATCATGGAAGTTCTGTGTGGTATTTTAATATAACTTAAATAACTCTTTTGCTGTGTGTTCCCGCTTGTACAGTTAGTACAGAATGATTTATAGATGAATCAGTTAATATTTTTAAACAGGGGCCTAAATCATTTTCTGAAGAACAGGGATCATAGGTATATGAAATAAGTTATAAAGAATACTAAGGAATATTCTTAATGGAGTGGCTTTCAAGCTTTTTCCAAATTAAAATAAATAAATGAAGTAAAATATACCCCATATCTCCCAGATCAAATTTGTAAAAATAGAAGACTGATCCACAGTGTTAATTATCTTGTGATCTTAGGGCCCAACAGCTAACCATGAGATGAAACCAGGTATGGAAACATTTTGGCCAGGTGTTGTTTTAAAAATTGCTACTATTCAGGTCAAATACTTCCAAGGCAATTTGTTTAAGATTTGGTAGCATTCACGGCTCTTTTACAGACCACAGTAATGGTTCCTCACACTACGATCAATCATTCAACAGTAAAGAGACAACTTATCTAATAGATGTTCTTCACCTCTCCTCTGTGCTATGATTTAGGATTTGCTAGTGCAAGAAACCAAATTATCTATAGCAGTTATAATATTAAATTGAATTACATTGACCACACATTAAGCTATTTTTTTGCACTATAATTCTTTTTAAGGTAGAAGCAACAGTCTTTCAAGATTACATCTATACAGAAAAAGCTCTGCTGAGTATTAAACCAGATGATGAGATTTTAAATATGTAAAAACACATTACGAGGTAAGTATTTTGTGCTGATTAAATGCTTCCTATAAATTAAATTCAGATTCAAATAGCACTCTTTTATTTCTTTCCTTTGTATGTAATTTTCAGGGTTTATTGGCTATTGTTAAATGATTGCTGAAGTTTAATCTAAAATGAGATAATCATGTCATCAAAGAATAAAATAATGGCATGCAGTGTAAGTGTGGCAATATAAAGAATAGAAAAGAGCAACTGAATGTCAAATCCTTGAAGACTTCTAAAAAGATATCCAAGATAATAGCTTTCCACCTGAACTAGCAGATTGTTTTTTACTCAAATTACTGCAGCATCTATGTAAAACAGCAAAAATCATTCTTAAGTATTAAGAGAAAATACTATTGTCTGGATAATAATGAATTATGTCTGACATGTTTTCTATAAAGAGCAATGGCTAATAATGCAAGGTTCAAGGAAAACATTTAACTGAACAATTTTAAGTCATATGCTTTAAGAATACAAGTGGAGTATCGTAGACATTTATATTCAACAAAATTATTATTATGGGGAAAAGGAAGGTGTGAATACTAACATATGCAAAACTTATTAACTATATAGCAGTAACAAATATAAAAATGAAATTACAGGAAACATGAATAATTTTTTACAGTAAAACAGTTATATATTGAAATTTAGCCTGAAATTTAGATTTGTTTTAAAATGTGTAAAACTGTTTATGAATGTTAAAAGGCTTCTTCTATCTAGACAACTCTAGTAAAACTGAAAACCACACCATGAAAAGTACTGTTCAGTGAAACAGTAAAATTAACGACAACCGATAAGTCATGAACATTTAACTCTCTTCCCTCTCACTTCTTCCCTATATCCATAAATTTGGAGTGTGAGTTTTATCTGTGGTAGTAGTGCTTAAGGAGGAGAGATATCTCATAGGAAAAATGGTTGCTAAATCATACACGTTTTGTAGGTCAAAACCAACAAAACAGATCACGGAACTGCATTTGATAAGCTTGCAACCACACATACCGCTTAAGTGTTGCTGCCCTAGAACCATAGTACATCTTTTTTTTCCCCAAAAATGTACCTGTACTTCCATCTAGACTTTTTTGTATAAATTGGACTTACTGTTCATATACTGTAGAGTTGAGCTGCATGATTGGCTTCCATTCCTGTATTTCTAGCCAGCATCTTCCAGACGAAAACACAGGAGAATATTCTAGTCCCTGTAATTTCATTTTCTAAAGATGATATTGATTAAATTTATGCTGTAGTTGTTTACGGTAGTTGATGCTTATAGCTTTCCTTCTGAAGTCAAGAGAAAACTCATCAGGTCAGCATATATATTTGATAAGGGCTGAATATATAGCCCAATATATGAAACCTAATTTGAATATAGCTACAGGTAAAGTCATCCCTCTAGAAACAAGACAGGCCAGATTTATAGTATAAATAATATAAATACGACTTTGAAACGGTGAAGGTGGAGGATGTTCATACATAATTGAACAAGACTTCTCAGTGACATATTCTGGTCAAGACAGCTCATACTGTTCATATTGCTTGGCAAACAAACACAATGTTAGAACAATTTTAAAAATAATACAACATGGACTAGGAGTAAGACCTTATGCAATTTACTCATTTCAGATGTGAATATTGAAATATTATCACCCATTTCAGTATTCTGACTTCAAAAGTTAAAATATTCAAAAGTGTTTTGAAAAGAAATATAATTATTTTAAGTATGGAGGGGAAAAAAAAAGTTGTGGGCTGAAAAACTGAAGACATTCAGTCCAGTAAATTTAACCATATTAGTCCCTCCTAATAGTGAGTTAGAGAAGCACAAACATCTTTATTCACCAGTCAGATAGAACTGCCATATGCAACAAGTTCTACAAAAGGCAAGCCACAATAAAATGATTAGGGGCTGGCAAAACTAAGAGATTTGGAATATTATCTTCATTTGGCCACATTCAAAGAAAGATATGCTTCTTAGTAGGACACAGCTCAGTTTAAGTGAACTTAAATTCAATTTATCAATACTTGTATATGGACAACTAGAATTAAGAATTAAGACCATTAATTAAAAACATAAGGCAATATGATACAGCAGGAATGAAGTCAACTTTGGGTCCTTATAATAATCCAGTACTACAGAAATGAAGTTGCAAAGCCCTAAAAAGGTAAATTCGAATGACTCAAAGCAGATGGTGTGCAGTTCAGACTCTCATTCCTGCTGCTAACATTTTGCAATCACAAATATGGCCTGTGGGGGCCTCCTGAATAAAAAAGTCTTTACAAGATAAGAAGCATTCTGCTACAAGATCCACAGGAGCTCTTCAGCCTTTTTATCAATTTTAATTTTGAATGGGGACCAATTGTTTACTTCAAGTTGGATGCATGTAGAAGTGTTCTGTGGATTTCAGCTGTTATCCAATGTATTGCTGGCTTGAATCTACAAGCCTTCAAAATTGATGTGGGGAAAAAAACTAAAATCTTGGTTTAAAAAAAGATATCAAAACATTCATGTCCTAAATTGCCAAAGACTAACTACTTCTGTCATCTCCTAAATGGAGTTCTATAAAAGCGTAATTGTACCAGATGTAAAGCAAATGAAATATATATTTTCATTAATTTAACAAAATACAGAATAAAAATATAATAGCTTTTGTTCATCTTGTTTCACAGCATTGATCAAAGCCAATAACTTCTTGCTGAAAAGAGAATAAGATAGATTATTTTGTTCGTCTTATTTACTTTTTTCCATATTAAGGAATATTTCTACATCTCTTCCTTTTATTTTCGAGAGACGAAATCATATTAGTTCTGTTCATACCATTGCCTACTATAAATAGCTACAAAGCCAAGGTCCATTTTCATAGATGATTTTTTTGTTTGCTTCATTTCAGTGCTAACAATATGAAATAAGATGTGGTCTAACTTCTTCTCCTGGAATGTCATTATGATTAGCTGTTCTTAGTTTTGAGCCATCTCTTTACTGACTATAAAATAAAAATGACTTCTTTCTAAAAGTTATATTGTTGCTGACAGCAGAGAAAAAGGCAGAGGGACTCAATGAAAGGAGTTCAAGCCTCATAATTCCTTACAAAAGTACTATCATCAGGTGAGTATTCTAAACTCCAGTTAGGTCTGGTTATTGCCTCCTGTCTTCTCAATACTATCTGCTATGGACTGAACTCAAAATCTGCTTACAGATACTTTTAATATGCATATGTTTGCATTTGGGTGGTGATTTCTATTTTGGAATAGTCCTTTAACTCAGAAGGAAAGAAATTTTGCTAGTTCATGCGTTGTCCCAAAACAAAACATGATGCAAAGGAATTTAATGCTAACCAATAAAAGAAATATAGCAGCCTACAAAGCCTACAGAAGGAGATGATCAACCAATATAGCAACACAAACACAAAGATATTTCTAAAAAGAAAACTAAGTGAAGATGCCCTTGCATTCTGCAACAGATCTTGGAAATATCTTGTGTTCTTTTGAATGCTTCCTACTAAACTGTTTGTTTGTAGACAATGTATTACTATCTGTAACTCACAGTTTGAATAATAAACTTTGGTTTGAGTATCCTCCAATTTTCCTTGTTTGTTATGAATACCAAAAAGAATCACTGTAAAGAATAAGCCCTATACATGCCTATACCTCCTTGGACACAGACACCAAGACTTTTACTGCAGAAAGACATGACATGACTATTCTTTTTAAGCCAGTACAAGTCAGTTATAGGAGCTTTTGCTTGTGAACTATAATTCACAAATTATTGGACTGAACAGGAAAGTCAAATAAAAGCTTTCTATTGTAGTGCAATGTCAAACTTCACCCCACGTAAGACAGAACATATGTATTGTACCAACAAATAACATAGGAAAACAAGGGAGTTTAGGACTTCCTCAGAACTATAATACTTGTGCTAGTATATGGGATCTATATTAAATAAAACTAGTCTCCACAGAGAAAGTTTGTGGGTCAAGTGCAACGGGATATCAAGTACCCCAGTCACCAATCAAAAACAAACAAACAAAAAAAAAGGATGAAGATGGACTTCATAGATGGACTAGTGGCATAGTAGCAAGGATACTCCAACAAAGAACAATATTGAATTAAGTCTGTGAATTCAAATTTTAGTTGTAGAATGAGAATGTTGTCATGATTTGCATCAAGTTTGAGTGTGTATAAAGGGGTCAACAAGTGAATGATAAGAAGTAGGTAAGACCAGATGATCATAATTAAAGGAATTCTTAAGGAAATCAAAGAAGGGATAGTGGAGGAGATAGCAGTGCCTTCAACATCCGGTTATGATGTGCACATGTAGTAGTGTGTAAACCTATTGAAGTGTGTACATATTGAAATATAATGGAATATTTTTAGCGTGTCTCAGGGAAGATCTCAGAAACTACAAACCAGTAAGCATGATGTATGTATAAGTCAAATTAGCAGAAATTGTAATAAAAATGTAATTAGTGGACTCTTGTATAAATATGATAGATTAAGGGAGAACCAACATGAATTCTGTACAGGGAGTCCTCAGTCACAAACTCATTGAATTTCTTTAGCAGAGTCACAGAATCACATAATCATTCAGGCTCAGGACCTCAGGAGTCTCCAGTCCAACCTCCTGCTCAAAGCAGCGACAGCTGTGTGGTCAGACTGAGGAACTCAGTCAGTGAGTACACAGACAAGGAAGGGTCATTTGATATATCCGATTTTGTAAAGGCAAGATCTTTCATCAAAGTTGTCTGAGGAAGTGACACAGTCATGCGATAAGAGGAAAGATCCTTCCCTAGATAAGTAATTGATTGAGATAGAACTGGATGGTAGGAGTGGATGGTCAATTTTCATAGTGAGGGAGCTCACAAAGGGGATTTTAGAGAAGTAAGTACTAAGACCCGTGCTGTTCAATAGTTTTATGAATGACCTGGAAAGAAAGATGAGTAATGATGTGATTTGAATTTTGTTGATCATATCAAATTATCCAGTACAGTAAAGATGAGAGCCAACTATGAATAAGTGCAGCCAGACTTTAAGAGGGTCCTTCTTTGTGAGGAATGGTAACAGTTACATTGAAAATTTAGGAGGTAATGAACAGTTTTATTCGCTTTCATGACCATTTCTTATTTCTTTGAAAGAAATAATGCTGGGGAAGGTTTGTATTGTAGTGGCAAAAAAGAGCAGCTCTTACTCCTAGTTTTACTGTGCACAAGATAAGGTGGGTCAAGTGAAGGGAGAGAATAGAAAAATAGGCTTAATTTCTTTGGAGGAGAATAATCTTTGTGACAACAAAAGTAAACTACTCTCCTAAACATAAATTAATCTCTAGAACATTGTCACTGCATGAATGGACCACAATGCGACTTTATGGGGTATTTCCTCTGCAACTTATTTGAAGGCTAATGACCTTTACATTTTGAGACAACCAGAGAAAGTAAGCGATTCACTAGCTGCCATGCTGTAGATGAGCACCTTCTGAAGTTCACCCTTTTACTATCATCACACACAATGACCCTTTGCTTTTCCACTTTCCTGAAGTATTTTAAATCGTTGAAAATAACCCAAAGAAAAAGAAGAAGTTCTGAAAGATTAGGCTGTTTCCTCTGACAGTCAGTCAGTAGCAACTCAAGTGTCCAAATTGCAACGGCTGCTTTTCTGGCTGACAGGTAGTTCTTTGAAATTTAAGGATGCAATCAACAGAAAATAAAGGCATTGCAGTCTCATAACTAACCACATCACTTCTTTCACTGATTTAGTTTTTTATTTCGGCTCCTAAGGAATCCCGTCCTATATACTGTCACAAATACAGGACTATATCCTCTATGTGGGTAGAGCTCTTTATCAACGAGAGGTGCTAAAGCAAGAGTCTGAATAAAATACTTTTCATTAATAATGTAATTTCCTTTTTATTTGACAAATTGGTATTTTGTTTTCATCTTTCATTTTAAGATTAAAACAGTCTTTGCTTTTCATTTTGATTATACTCATTTTAGCCCCAGATATTTTATGACATTTTCTTGTCTGTGGATACTATTAGAGAACTACTGCTTCAGGACAAACCTTCAGCAAAATGAGTTAGTCTAAATTTGCAAACACAGGCAGAAGCAGGTGCTAGTGATTAAGCCTTCACCCATCCAGCCAGCTTATAAATAGAAGATGAATTGAAAAGCTAAGTGTTGTTTAGAGAAATTTTCAAAATACAGAAGTTCTGACAAGTACAAGCATTCTTGAAACCCATTTGCACACTGAAGGACAATGAAGGAATTTTTGAAACTGTACTTTGAAAACTGGAACTAGGATGTCTCCAAAGAAGACAGCATTAGAACTAACCTTTGATGCTTTAAGACTTCCTACAAAAGCAGAATTTACTATCTTCATTTTTATTTCTAATGTTTTAAAGCTGCCTCAAGGCTACAGAAAGCTAAAGAATAAAAAAATCCACACTTTAAAATTAATGTTTGATTTTATGGAACTATTGCTGAAAAATATTACATATTTCAGCATATGAAGTTTAAAGATAGATTTCTAAAAAATAAAACATTTTATATTCCTGCTTTCAAGTAATTCCATTTGAGGTGGTTATACTTTTTACGATAAAAAATTTGTGGTAATTATTGGGTGCCTTTTACAACTAGTATTTAGTACATAACCAAAGGCAAAGTTAAATGATAGTTCCATCTTGCATTGTAAAAAAAAAAAAAAAGGACCAAAGAAATTTTAAACAAGTCATTTTAAAACTCGCAAAAGAAAACAGATTTGGTACACTATGATGTTAAACTTGTATACTGTGTGATAGGATCAAAAGATCTCTTTTAACTAAATTAAATATATATAACTATTAGCAAAGACATAGTGGAAGCAGTCTGTTCTTATATTAAGATAATAAGTGTCAAAATTACAAATCTAATACTTTAGAGCAAAAGTCAACTGCAACAGAATACTGCAACCTGAATCAGTTTGCACAGCTGTAATTGAACTGTAATAGTCTAATCTAAGCATTTAGTAAATTAAATGTTTTTACTTACTTCATGCTTCTAAAATGATTTTTTCTCCCTGCAGGCCTCTTCTTCTATGCCTTAGAGAGATTTACAGAAATTACAGTGCAGGGGTGAGCTGCAGTCGGGCACTCCACCAACCCCTGCTGCAGCTGCCAGTACACGTTTTGCAGCTCTGTATCATGATATGCCATAGCACATTTTTGCAATGGTGAGCAGAGTGTAAAAGCACAGGGTGCGGGACAGAATGATTTCTATCTTTTCTATTTGTGGTCATATGATATACTCTTTACAGCTATCTTTTATAACAATGTATACCTAAATGCTCAAAGGCACAGATTTTCTCTCTTCCTGAAATATCATTCTCTTATCATAGAAAACTTTCTCTAAGCACTAGAGACCTTTATTTTTTCATTTTCACAATGTTCTAAAACAGGAGAGCTTGTGAAATAAAAGAAAAAGCTAACAAAATTTTAAAAAGCATTATATTTTTATTGTATGAGAATATATATCTTTTGCTTTGGAATTACTGAGCATGATCAAGTTAGTTAATGCAGTCATTGTATTCAGCCAGGAAATTTATGCTGTTTTTATACACATAACCACATTATGGTATGGATGATTGTGTTGTAACTCCCTGCAACTCTAACATAGTTAGAATTTCGGAAAATATCCTGGTTTACAGACGAGTATCCCTCTACCATAGGACATAATTCAACTTAATGGAAGGTACTTCACGTAATTTACAGTACAGAAAGTTTTTTGAGCTCCTTTGCTGTGAGTTCATACCATTTTACATGGTGCCTGTGATGGTGGTTTCCAACACTCTGGACATCTCTAGGATGCAGTTCATACCCTGCCTCCTCACTTCCACCATTAGCACACTTATCCAAATAAAAATCTATCCTAAAACACCGAAAAGGGCTTAATAGTGAGTGAGTCATCCCCCCCCACAACTAAATGCAACCATTTAAAGAATTGCCTATTGGCTATATAGTAAAGATACTTATGTCTGAGCACAGCTCCTACTAGAAGGCACTAACAAAATCTTACTCTCCTGTTTTAAGCTCCTTTGTCCAACTTCCAGGTGTACATTGTCGTGCCCTGTATATAGTCAGTTGTTCTTCCCCGTATTGTCCTTCAATGCACAACGACCCCTTTTCTCCTTCTTGCTGTTTGCTTCCAGCTCTAACATACAGAAATCTTCCTCTCAGCTTTGAGAGGCTAACTAAGCCTCTTCACCTAGTCACCCTAATTGTCCTTTTGAACAGTTATTCCAGTTTGAGCGGTCTTGGTAGATGAGAACCACAGTATGATTCAACCTGATTTAGTTTTTTTTGGTTTTTCTTTCTTTGTTGTTGTTGTGGATTTTTTTTTTTTTTTGGTTTTTTGGTTTTTTTTGGAAAATGATCAGATTCATTTTTCAAGAGCTACCCTTGCTAAAACCACGTGACATTTTATTTACAGATCTGGATTAGTATATGCCATATTCTGTAGATACAGTATCTGCTATCTTCCTTCAGAATTCTAGCTAGCTGGGACCAATATGTTTTTAAAAATCCTACATATTGCACTTGAAGATTCAGTTTATTTAATTATGTATTTATTTACTTTGAGGGGGAGGAGAGGCTGGTTTCCACTCCTTGTTTAGGCAGCTGAAGCAAGAATTGATATGTGGTAGCATCCAGAAAACCAAGGGTTTTTTTTTTCTGCCTCAATGCTACCTTCTCACCAATACAGGAGCATCCTGGGCAGAACAGATTTTGTCTAGTGATTATAGGCACAGAAACAACTCTAAAGGTAAGCAACAGAAAGTTGCTTCTCCTCCAAAACTCATCACTGGGATCTATGTATTTTAGAAGTGAGCTGCAATATGATCCTTTTTTCTATATGTCTTTTTTTAAAAAAAGAATCTCACTGACAGCTAAATCTGTCTTTACAAATGAATCTAAACTGTTTTAGCTGATGAGTGTTCACCCAGAAACTATTTTACTCATTCTGTCTGTGCAGAATTGTTCTTATTCCTTGCCATTCGTACTCCAATCTATACCAAAAGTATATTCTGAAGGATTTTGCATAAGTGAACCAAGTAAAGTTCCCTAATTTCCCTATAAATTGTTTATTTATCTGCATGTCTCTTATCATATTCTCTTTATTTTTTTAAAAAAGAGCCTGCTTTCCAACCATGCTTTGAAGAAGAGAGATGTTTACATTTTGTTAATTACAGATACACTTATTGATGGAGAGGATTTGTGAGAAGATGAAACATTGAAGAATACTTTTAGCTGTGACACATTTATTTAACCTGAACACTCCGAAGAATTTCTTAATCCATAGCAGAAGCAGCTGAAATGATAGCATGCAATTTTTTTCCTGAATTTATTTTTAAAAAATCTTTTCCCTCCGAATTATTTTGATCATTTTTTTTCCTATTTTAAGTGGTAATATGCAGGAGTTGCATCTGAATGAAAAATACATAGCATAGGCAAAGGCAAAAATAGTGAAATCCACTTTACAGCATGCCTTTAAACTATGTTGTGTCTTGCAGAGTTTATTATCTATACCTTTGATGTTGTGAGTTGCCGGTGTCATGCAATGTATGCCCTTCTAATATTATTCTTGCAGTGTTGAGCTTTTCAGGTGGTGAGAAGCCCAAGTCCTGCAAGTCTGGAATAAGAAATGAGATTAGCTTTGCACACATTTGTGCCACACTAGCTGTTCGTAATTCCCCCTCATGAACACAGAATTTGCTGCTCAGCACCAAAACCAGTAGAGTTCCTTTATGCACAGGAGGACTTGGATGTGTGATCCAAATCAAAAATTCCTTTGATTTTCTGAAAGGCAATAGAAGTAGTATCATATAGTCAAAATTTGGAGAAAAAATGTTAAAAGGAAATAAATATAAAAATAACTGAAAACCTGTTACTCACCCAGCCCTATAGTGTGTCCATGAAATTAAGTAAAGGTCAAGCTGTTACATTCCTTGCCTTTCTTTCAATATCACCGCCATTTCACTTGCTTGTGACAACTGAAACCATGTTGCTAGTAAATCAAGACTGACAAAGGGACAGGGTCAGCATCAGTTTGCTCACAGCGCAATGTTCCCTATTCCATACTGCCTAACAGCTCATGCACTTAGGACTGATTGTAATAGAAAATGAACAAATCAGAAGAGAAAACTTATATATTACTAACATAATAGGCAAAGAAAAGTTGATGTGGTTTGGTTGCTGACAAGCTATAGTTGGATAGGTGAAGCTTTGCATCATAGATTTAATACATTTTGGTAAAGTGGTTCTCACAGAAAATGCTAAGAACACATCTCGGAGAACAGATACTCTTGTAATTCTAAAATCAAGTAGATATTCAAATGAAATAAAGGGAAAACCATTATGCGATCACTTCAAGTGTGTCTTGCTATCCATGTTTTAGTATTGTATAAAAGTCCCTTGTAAGTAGAACTTGTCATAACACACTTTCAAATCAACAGAAATTTCTGTTTTGGATTCTGCTTTATGAAGGAAGAGAAAAAGGAGAGAAAATTAGTTCTTCCTTTTATCTCATCTACACTGAAGCATATAGCCATGGGTCTTTCTTTTGCTCTGCAAACCTGAAGGAACACACTACAAGACTGGGGAGAGAATAAGAATGAGAGAATTATGGACTAGATACTTAAAAATTATACAGACACACGTTCTTGTTTGCAGAAAACATTCTACTCTTTTTTTCTTTTTTTCCCTAACACATCACTATAAAGTGCTGGAGAATGCTTTGCAGACATCTAGTCTAAAATACTTTATTCTGTGCTGGCAGAATGACACCGTAACTGTTAAGAGTCACAAACACTTAGTTTTATTCACCCTCAAACTGACACTATCGAGGGTATAAATTACAGGATAACTCTCAGGGGACAGGAAGGCTGTGTGTTCCTTTTTATTTCTTCCAATATTCTTTTGCCTGATTCTTTCCCAGCACCAAAACTGATTCTTTTCACCTTTAAGTAAAAACTGTACTGTTTCCTTCATGTTAAAAGATAACTTGCCCTCATGTTTGCCTCTCTACATGCCATCACATTTCCATCCCTCAAAACTCACTAAACATACTGTTTTCAAGCACTGTCTCAGATTCCTCTGTTCCAACTCAAGCTAAGGCAGTAATCCACCCACATATGAGCAATAAAAACAGTCATTTAGTAGCTCTATAATGCAAGAAAAAAGGCCAAAAAGTTAGTGTTGAAAATTCCTCAGACCTGCCAAATGTCACATATCTAGTATGGAACTCGTATCTGGCAGACCTACTATTCCTGGCTGCATCTACTGATAAAATTTCATATATTAAAAAGAGTGCAGGTAGAAATGTGCATCATGTACTTAGTTCCAAAAAAATGTGTATTAGGCTGGGAGCCAGGATTTTATCATTTCTAATTTTATAGTTTCTAATTTCACCTCTTTTACTAAGTGGTCTGAATATATCTTTGTAGTGTAGAATTCTGTAATCAGTCAAAGTCCCCTATCCCTGTCTTGGAGCCAGGCAACCCTCAACCCCATCTTGTTTCAAAAAACCTGATTGTTAAATTGCACAAAACTACTGCAAGCAAATTTGAGATTAAAACTCGAGCCATCTCTGTGGAAATGCAGAGCCAAATCCATCAGTTGCAAGGTTTTTCCATCATTTACATAATCAACCTGTGTGCTTAGATGCCCTACGCCTTCCCTACTAACACCATTCTTCCGAACATAACCTAAAAGTCCTGATATTCCTCATTCTGTTTTGATCTCAAATAGCTTTGCAATCCTTAGTAAACTATGAATTTTGTTATGACCTGGGAGTTGTTTTACACAAATTCAAAGTTCCTGGGTTGTTTCTTCTGAGGATCTCTCACATTTTCTTTCCCATTTTTTTTCTTGACCATTCCTCTAGATCACCAATTTCAGCAGCACCTTCAGCACATAGAGACCTCCCACCTCCAGCTGTGCTTCCTCCACAAAGACTGGAGAATAATATGTATGTTGCAAGTAAAGCAGAGGTTATAGACTTATGAAAACAGCTGTTTTCAGGTTATTTTAGACTGAATTATGGAGCATGAAATGAAATCTCAATAATTCCTTTTGTCTTTAAATTCTATGAACTCTTAGCAAATACTTTCTGTGTTCAAACATTGGGTAATGAAAACAAATATAATTTACCAAGAACAAGCAAAGATATCTCTTAAACAGCAGCAGTTTAAGATTTTTGTGTTACCAATATGACTTTTGTAAAGGAAAAATGCCGTGGAAACTCAAGGGGAAGCAATTCATTTCAGATGGGTGTAGTACTCATTATTCATCTCTAAGAAGTTTTCTTCTGTGGCTGGCCCAAATACTTCATCTCATTCTTCAGAGCATTGGTTGATAACGAGTCAGTCAACCAGTACAGTCTATCAGCTGGGCATGATTTTAACGTCTAGGGTAGAAATCTGCAGATAGAACAAAACTGGGAGAAGTGATTAATAGACTAGATGGGTTTGCTGTCGTTCAGAGGGGCCTCAACAGGCTGGAGAGAAGGGCAGAGGGGAACCTCAACAAAGGGAAATGCCAAGTCCTGCCCTTCAACTATTCCATGAGATTCTGAAATCAAGCAGAAACAGTTTCTCAAGAAGGGATCTGAGAGTTCCCAGAAACTAAAGATTGTGATGAACCTTACATCTTTCTGCTCTACCTAATGTGCTTATCTAATATAAACACGCAGTAGTACTTATACAAAAACAAAACAAAACAAAACCCCATAATCCAAACACCTGAAAAACAGCTATATAAGACAGATGTGAACCATATCATTTGGAATAGCAGGTAATCAGTGGCATAAAATCTACCTAAGGCAGCATTTAATCCCTTTGATTTATTGTTTTGTAATTATTTAATTCATATTTCCAAACAAAGATGAGGGTAAGAACATAATCTTTACAGTGCTCACTTTATGTATTTATTATCAGAAAAAGAAAAAAGAAAAGAAAGAAATCACCTAAGGTTGCTCTATGCCTCTAAAAATTAGGGTGTGACAATATGTAGACTAAGGAACCCAAAAGTAAATATCTGCTTTTAAATCCTGGCAGGGCTGGGATTTTGCTGATGAGGACTTGATGAGAAAAGTTGAACACTTCAAAGCAATGCTTCCAGAAAAAAATATCAATTTCTCTTTATTTGCATTGAAGTATGTATGTTGCATCCTTTCACATCACAGATTATGTATCCAGGTCTAATAATCAGTCAAAGCAAAGCTGCTCTGCTTAAGAATGCTTTTTTCAGTGTTTCAAACAATGTTTTATTTATTAACTGAGAACAGGGCAGAGTTCACTTCTGAAAGGAAAGCATTGCCTTTGGGATGCATTAACATCTTCATTTTCTGTGTGTTTGTTCACTGTTACACATCTGAGGGTAGCCAGCAGATAGGAAAGGCTACCATTCTGTATCATATCAAATAACTTCATGAATTTAGCTATAAATGCAGTGATACATCTGTGAGGGGTCCTCAGGCATATAAATAAAACTAACAATAAAGAGGGCACAAAGCAAAACAATTGCAAAGCAGTATTTATGGAAGCATTTTATCTCCCTTTGAATAAACACAAAGACTCCAAATTTTATGCAAACATCAAATTCAGAAGAAATGTTATATAAACATAAAACTTGGAAAAAACTTTAAACTTCTGTTTCTCTCACTGAGAGATAAAAAGTAGGAAAAAGAAGGGGGAGGGGGTAGCAACAGGTGAAGCTAGTATAATATGTAAAAGAAAGTCCTCAGCAGGAATTTCTTAATATTAGAACTCAAAGACCAGTAGAAATTGATTTAATGGAAAACTATCATGGATATATAAACCAGAAGTAAGGTTCTATTCAATTATTTCTTAAGTATATTCTTGTAAAGACTTACTTGAATAGTCATATCCAGGGGATATTTTCAGGATTTTTTTTTTTTTATGAAATAATACATAATTTTTATTTTGATTTAAACGACTGCCTTAAATGACCATATTTTAGAAGGAAGCACTTCACTGCCTTTTTTTCACAGGATCTGAATTCAGAAGGAGTGAAGGTGGGGGAGGAAAATATAATCATGCTTTTCCAAGCTTAGCACACAAAATATCCTTCAGTTCCTTGAAATGGCAGAATGCAATGCTACTCTGTTAATTGTGCAGATGTTCAAAATATGATCACTTCACATTTTATCAACATATAAAAGTGAAAAAGAAAGGGGGGGGGCATTTGAATTTTCTCTTTCATTTCCAGGCAGTTCTGGAGCTTCCTTTGTTCTTCTTCCTGCTCTTGCCATACTCAGACTGAGCCCTGTGGAATTCTGGTTCTTATTTTGATGGGTCTATTTATGCCTCTTTCAAGTCACGCATAAGCTTGTGATAAATTTTTTTAGCAAAATCTCACTGCTTTGCAGATATTTTGCTCAAAGCATTACCAACCTATCCATTTGACCTTTCATTAAGG